>NC_063177.1:18197393-18815228 GCF_023159225.1 Perognathus longimembris pacificus
TACATCCTGGTACCTTGTCTTAATAAAACTGAGAAGAACAAAAAGGAGTGGACGGGGAGGGGGAGGGGGAAGCAAGCTAATAAGATATGTCCACAAATGGAACTGTTGGATTTGGTAATTGTGTTCCGGATTCCAGCAGCTTCTTCCATATTTTAGTAGCATAAAACATCCTTATTGGATATGTATACAGAATTCAAGCTCATTCCAAAGAGCAACAAAATGTCATTTTTCTGAGAAAGTTATTAATAGCACAGCCTACTCAGGCTTTAATTATTCAGTGTACAGATTATACAAGTTCCTTCTTTTCCTCCTTTTCCACATCTACCTCCTTCCTACTGCCCACTCCATCCATTTTGATAATCTTCTGCACCTTTGCCAGAAAATGCAAGGAGGATAGACAAGAAGGGAAAGTCGGGACAGCCATTTCTCCCCTCAGATGTTTCTAAGCCTTGGTGGATGGTGAGAGTTGGGATTATTTGATGGAGATCTGTTGGGAAGCTGAGGCAAGAGGATCACAGCATGAGGCCAACCTGGGCTCTATAGTGAAACCCTGTCATGAAAAACAAACAACATAAATACGAATGTGTTTGATGTTATATAAAGCTACAACTATTAGAGAGTAGAGTTATCTGAACACAGAAGAAGAGGGAATCACCAAATATCCATACATGGCAGTGTGGACACCATTAGAACACCTTTGGGGAGGAGGACATTATTTCTAGAGGATCATTAGGGAAATGCAAATATGCATTGGCAAATAAGTGGCCAGGGTAAATGTGGTTAGATAAAATGCAAAAACAGAAGGGATAAGTAGTCTTCAAAACCCACCACTACCAGCCCAATAATAGTAATAATAATAATAGCATTGTAGGGTGTGGGTATATGTACCAGTACCATGGGCTTTGTGCTCCTGCTCAGCTATTTGGCTCAAGTTTGGACCTCTCTCCTCTGCCACTTGAGTCACAGCTCCACTTCTGGTTTGTTTGTTTTTTTCCTGGTTAATTATAGATCAGAGTCATGAATTTTTCGGCCTGGGCTGGCTTCAAAACAATTCTCACATCTCAGCCTCCTGAGTAGCTAGGATTGCAGGTGTGAGCCACTAGTCCCCAACTATGATACATTCTTTACAGGGATTATTTTATTTAATCTTTACAGCCACCCATGAGGAAGTTCTTATGAATCCATTTTTGTTGAGCTGAGAAAATTGAGACTTTAACAGAGAAGTAACTGTCTCAAAGTCACAGGAAGGGGAATTGATGGATTTAGGGCTGTTACTATGTCAGCCTTCTTAGTATTAGATAGCCCATGCTTGCTAGGCAGGTGTCGAACCACATGAGTCATGCCTACAGATTATATTGTACTATTTATCTATCTGTAGCACAGGCCAGTGTGTTACAATAACACTCAGAAAGGAACGACCCCAGGCCTATACTTTTGGTTAGTGTTATGAATTGTCAACTTGGTACAAATTCATTATTGTATGCATTATATTTGTAACCATATGCCATTATGTGATATGTCTTCACTACATTAAAATTTCTGACATTTGGAATTAAATGTAGAGTTGGAACCATATGCAGGAATGTATAGATTTAGAATTGAATGTCCTCAATTCCTAGCCCATTGCTTGGCAGACAATAGTTACTCAATAAAATTTTTGTCGAAATGAGTGAATGACTGCATGTGATAGACTACAGGAAGACCTTGAATGCTAACAGTGAACTACTGCTTGCCATCTAATCAAACCTCAATGCTTGAGTCTTGCAGTTCCTCCTCTCCTGAGTGGAAACAACGTCCAAACACTTGAGGAAGGCAAGGATGTCAAGTTGGTTTGCAAAGTGAAATCGAATCCCCAGGCTCAAATGATGTGGTACAAAAACAATAGCATCCTGACTTTAGAGGACAACCGTCACCAAATCCAACAGACAAGTGAATCTCTCCAGCTGACCATCGCCAAAGTCAAGAAATCAGACAATGGAACCTACAACTGTGTTGCAAATTCACCCCTGAAAATGGAGACCCTGGACTTTCACCTGCTTGTTAAAGGTAACTCTCTTTTCAAGTGATACCCAGTGCAAAATTTATAAGAGAGAACCAATAAATACTTCTAGTGACACCAAATGATAATGGCAATTCATGACGATAGCTGAATGCTTCTTTGGAAAATCTGGGGAATTTTGACTAAGAATTCTAGTTGGTTTTTTGAAGGAATTATGCTCATTCCATACAGAATATTGCCTTTAGAAAAAAGATCCTGGCCATGCACTGGTGACTCATGCCTGTAATCCTAGCTACTCAGGAGGCTGAGATCTGAGGGTTTCAGTTCAAAGCCAGCCTGGGCAGGAAAGTCCATGAGACTCTTATCTCCAATTAACCACCAGAAAACCTGAAGTGGTACTGTGGCTCAAATGGTAGAGCACCAGCCTTGAGCTGAAGAGCTCAAGGACCGAACCCAGGCCTGGAGTTCCAGCCCCATGACTGACAAAAAAGAAAACAAAGAAAATAAGAAAAAGAAAAAAAAATCCTTTCCTAGAACCAAGTGTAGAAAGCAATTCTGGTTGGTTTGGGGGGATATTTCCAAGAATTTTCTTGGGCATCAAGGAATGTAGGAACTGGTCTTTTGTGTTCACAGCCTAGTAACAAACAGAAGAGAATTAGGGTGTGTTGGGGGGAACAAAAACAAAACAAAACAAAAAAATCAGAGAAGAAAGGCAGTGGTTAAATGCTTTTAAATGGATCTTTAAAGTCTTGCCTACTTCTTAAAATCTAATTTACAAGCAAGGCACTGGTGGCTCATTCTTGGAATCCTAGCCAGTAAGGAGGCTAAGATTTGATTCAAAATTAACCCTGGCAGAAAATCTGAGAGACTCTTATCTCTAATGAATCAGCAAAAGCCAGAAGTAGAATTGTGGCTTAAGTGGTAGAGTGCCAATCTTAAGTGAAAAAGCAAAGGGACAGCATCCAGGCCCTGACTTCAAGCCCTACCACTGGCTTACACCCTCCTCACATGTACACATTTTATTTTTTTTTTTTTTTTTTTGCCAGTCCTGGGGCTTGGGCTCAGGGCCTGAGCACTGTCCCTGGCTTCTTTTTGCTCAAGGCTAGCACTCTGCCACTTGAGCCACAGCACCCCTTCTGGCCATTTTCTATATATGTGGTGCTGGGGAATCAAACCCAGGGCTTCATGTATGGGAGGCAAGCACTCTTGCCACTAGGCCATATTCCCAGCCCTACCTTCTTTTTCTTTTTTAAAAAGAAAAAGCTCTTTCTTTTGCTTTGTTCTTCATCTACCCATGTTGATCACCTCTGCAATAATAGACAACAAATGAAGCTCTGATTTTTTTTTTCCCTTCCTCAGCTTTCTTTGCTCAGACGAGGTATGGGTGTAGCAGCTGTAAGGAGTCATCTGCTCCCCACTTCCTGGTCGAGGGCCAGAATGCTCACAGCAGCCAAACAAGCTGAGACTTCTCTGTTTTGTTAGAACATCATTCCCTTTTTTGTTATTTGTCTCCCCATACCCACTCATTACCTTTCTTGCCAGTTCCCAGGAAGTCAATGGAACTTCTGCCAGAAATGACAGACTGATGTTACCATAGGATGTCTTATTTCCTCCCTGCAGTTGGCATGGGGGGGTGGGGGGCTTGGGCAGAATAACTGATGGGGAGGAAGAACTGTTGATGCTTGAATGCCTATCACCAGGACTTGCTTGTCCTGCAGAGCAGGGTCCATATGCCTAGGAGACAGTTGCTTTAAAAAGCAATCCTACAAATGACCTAAGTACCCATAGGATAGAAGCAAGTTGAGGAAGGGATGTCCACTTTGATGAGTGTGTGTGTGTCTGTGTGTGTGTGTGTGTGTGTGTGTGTGCGCACATGTGCATGCCTGCCAGTACTAGCACTGTAACAGTCTCTCTTAGGCTTTCTTTTTCTTTGCTTAAGGCTTGCACTCTACCACTGGACACACACCTCCAACTTCTAACTTTTGCCTGGTTAATTGGAGTAAGAGGCTCACAGACTTCCCTGCCTAGGCTGGATTCAAATGATGATCCTCAGATTTCAGCTTCCTGAATGGCTAGAATCACAGGCATGAGCTGCTGGTGCCTGGTAAACTTGTGGCTTTTTACTTCCCCCAGGACCCCCAAAGCATGATAGAATGGGCCTCATCAGGCCAGGCCATCCTCACCACCTCTAAGGCCACACTTGAAGACTGAGGAGTTATATCATCCCTCTTGGCTAAGAAAAAAATTGTAATTGCTCTATGGCACATTAAAAAATATAAAGCCTCCAGCTTGTGTGGTAATCCGCAAATTGCCTTTCAGGTGGACAGAAACTTGTTTTGGTTGGAGCACCTCCAAATTGACTTGTTTTTTTCTGATTTCGCCTTGCTTTGTTATTTCCTTGGCTGTTGGCTGTCTTCAGAACATAAGCTCTCTGTTATTGGTGCTCAGGCTCACCGCCAAATCTTCCACGAGGCTGTCTCCAGCTTCCCTGCCCAGTGGGTAGTGCCTAAATGAGTTCCATGCAAAGCTAAAAATGACATCATGGAGATTTTCTGCAGCTTATGATTTAGCCCATGTGTTGGAATTACTTTACCATAATGAATCTGAGGGTGGGGGAGGGGTGTCAAGTATGATACAATCAGATGACAGCACACACAACAGACCAAAGAGAGAGGTACAGTGGCTGGGTGTCACTGTCACTTGCAACAGGAACTCAGGATCCAAAGGGAGCCAAATATGTTTTGGACTTTCAAAAAGCAAAAAAAAACAACTAACTTCAGCCTACTTTTACTCTCTGTGTGGCAAGAATTTTGGGTGAACGAAATACAAAATGGTTTAACTATTTGCTTTGGGGGAAGTTATTAATATTATGATATCATATTCTTTCACAAAGGAGTGGATTCAAAACTTGCTTCTGCTATCTTCTAGTTTTGAGATTTTGGACAATGAACTTAACCTCTCAAAGCCTTTGGCTTCTCATCTGTAAGAAGGGACAATAATGTCTACCTGAATTAAGAGGATAATATATGCCAACTACAAGGTGTCATGGCTGGGACCTAAATACATAAATCAGAAGCATATAAATATTTCTTGTTCTTCTCTGCATTTGCACTTCCAACAGATAAAACGGAGCCCTTTCCAACAGAACCCATTATTGCTGCATGTGTGGTGGTCTTTCTGACATTGTGCTTTGCAGTACTTGCTAGAAGAAAAAAAATAATGAAGGTAACTGAGTGTTTTGAACCAAGATAAAAAGTTATCTCAAGGGCTGGGGATATGTGGTAGGATGTGTGTTTTGCATACCTGAGATCTTAGGTTTCATCCCCAGTACCAAGGGTTGGTGGTGAGGGGGATAAGGTAAACCAAGTACTGGTGGTATCTCATACCTATAATCCTAGTTTGTAATCCTAGCTACTCAAGAGGCAGAGATTGCATTTTGAGGCCAGTCTGGACAAAAGATGTTCAGGAGACTCTATCTCAATCAATAGCTGGCTATGGTGGTGTATAGTCATTACCCTAACTATGTGGGGGGCTGAGGATCACAGTTCTAGGCCTGTTGGAGTAGAAAGAAAAGGAAAGAAGGAGAAAGAAAGGAAGAAAAGAAAGAAGGAAGGGAAGGAAGGAAGGAAGGAAGGAAGGAAGGAAGGAAGGAAGGAAGGAAGGTAGGAAGGAAGGGGAAGGGGAAGGGAAGGAGAGGGGAGGGGAGGGGAGGGAAGGGAAGGGAAGGGAAGGGAAGGGAAGGGAAGGAAGGGAAGGGAAGGAAGGGAAGGGAAGCAAGTAAATCTTGGGCATGTTAACATGCTAGCTGTCATCCCAGCTCCCACAGGCACTAGTGGCTCAAGCCTATAATACTAGCTACTCAGGAAGCTGAGCTCTGAGGATCATAGTTTAAATCCAGCCCTGGAAGGAAAGTCTATGAGACACCTCCAGGTAACTACCAAAGAGCTGGAAGTGGAGTGTGACTCACTTAAGTGGTAGAGTGTTAGCCTTGAGCAAAAGAAGCACAGGGACAGCTCCCAGGTCCTGAATTTAAGCCTCAGAACTGTCACCAAAAAGAAAAAAAAGAAGAAAAAAAAAAAAAAAAGGAAAGAGAGAAAGAAAATAGGAAGATCTTAGTCCAGGCCAGCCCAGGCAAAAAGCAAGATCCTATCTCAAAACTAATCAAAGGAAGAGGAGTTAAAGATATGGCTCTAGGAGTAGATTACTTACCAAGCAGATAGAAACCCTGGGTTCAAACCCCAGTAGCATAAAAACAATAAAATAAAAACAAGATAAAGTAAAGTTGTGGAATTATTAACATAACTTTATAAAGAACAAAAGTGCATATGGACAAGACCTGAATAAAAACAGCTGTGGTGTTAGGAGTAGGAGATTTGGGATCGATTTTTCTTGTTTTTGAATTTTCCCTGATGGGTATGGGGCACCCAGCTGTCATCCAACACTCAGGATCCTGAGTTTGATGCCACACTGGGCTACATAGAGAGACTTTGATTCCAAAAAATCAAATAAATAATTTTTTTAAAGTCCCCTTGTTGCTATGGAGCCTGTGGTATGATCAATAAACATACAGGAACATCTGCTCTGGAGTCAAATTTGCACACTCACCTCAAATACAACACCTCACCTGGCTGGAGTGGACTGGGTATGAATTGCCCAGTGGTTCACCTCATTGCTCCATATGACTCAGAGAATGTGCACGCACAGGTTAATGCCATGCACTTGACTCTGCCAGTTAATTCATGCCAAAGAGGACAGACATGGCAAAAGGCCTCTAAGGAAAAGCCAAGCTGCACTAGTCAGCAAGGGGGCATTCTACTGGTGACACTTAACTGAGTATTATTTAGGGCAACAATGTTTCCCAAGAAACAGTTAATTCCCTCCACTATTGCAAGGCAAAGTAGTTTTTTCCATCTTTAAAAAAAATCAATAATAGCTGGCTGTCCAGGAACCTGGAAGCATCCTGATGGAGTTACATATTTTAACAAATTTTAACAAATATTATTTGGAAATGAGACTTAACCTAGTGCAGAGGAAAGCGGTCTTTCTACAGTATCTATCCCTAAGCCATTGTTACTATGTTGTATTCAAAATGTTTTTCTACAGGCTTTTAGAAAAGCAAGCAAACTGATGCCTCTCCTTGTGTTTGCTTTCAGCTCTGCATAAAGGAGCAAGACCCTCACACAGGCACAGCTTTGTAAGTGCTCTGGGCTGGGACCACTTTTTTTAAAAATTTAAAGCAATGGGTTGTGGTGATTACATCAGGCCATTGCAAGCCAACTCCTCCAGAGATGGGAGGGGTTGGAAGGTGATGGGGTTCAGAAGAGAATAGGAGGCAGAGGAAGACAGGTAGGAAGGTTGCTTAGAAATGAGAACACCCACTCTCTGAGCAAGTTGAGCCTGTGCTTGTGCAATTGCATTCATTGCCACACAAAGCAAATTGAGAGGGCCTGCCCTGGGTGGGGGGAGGGCCGTGCTGCTATCTTAGTCTTTCCCATGGCCAGGCCAGGCCCTCTTCAACACTATCTTCTCTTTGGGACTTCCCTTTGTTCTGTTGCTCCAGCACATGTAAAGTGGGCAGGGGTGACAAGAACAAAAGCAAGCTGTCAGAGAGGATAAGTTTTTTTCAATTGTTTCTTTCCTTCTTGCTATGATCATCATTGTAATTAATTTCTTGCTTCATTTCAGATGAGGAAGCTGGGATGCCAGCTAATCTAGGAAGAGTTTGCGAGCAGGACAACTTCAACTTATGTAGTCCCATCTGTATTTATTGCTATTATTATATTCCTCCCCTCCCCAACCCCAGTCAAATTGTCAGCGTTTGTAAAGAAATGTTTCCTTAATCACTCATTTGATATGCTTACAGAACCATTTTAGAGAGGAAGCTGTTTAGGACAAAAAGCAAGATTTTTGTTGTCTTCTCCTGGAAGTGTAGGTTAATTAATTGAGATTTGTTCCAAACAGATCAGTAACCATTTGTTATTTCACTTTCCTCCCCCCTAGGAAAGAGATTAGCAGACATTTGGGTCTCATAAGTCAATGTGTTAAATAAATGGATGAATGAATGAATGAATAAATAAATAAATAAATAAGAAACAACATAGAGAGGTCAATTTTTTAAGTTGCCAGAGAAGCACATAAAAAATACTAATCAACACCTTCTTTCAGTGTCATTTGACTTAAAAAAAACCAAACCCTTAGAACTAAAGTAAGAAGGAAGAATATAGTCTCGGAACATGAGACACTGTTTTAAATAGAAAGTAGCACAAACATTTCAGTATGTCTTTATTTTTCTCAGCTTACCATGGTTGACATGGTCACAAAATCTGGGACTTCTATGTGGTGGTGACTGAGTGAGGAGCAAAGGAGGGTGCCAGGGTGGGCGCAGGTGGCAGGGTCCAAACAAACTGGCATTATGTGACTCTTTTTCCATAGTCATTTGCATAGAGTTCTGTATTAATCATGACTCAGCCTATGCTCATGTCAGCCACATCTTGATTACAATTTATCACATTCTTCATTATCCATTCTTTCTTCATATTTTCCCCTATAGGAATCTGAGTTTTTCTTTTCCATGCAAGTGGGGTGAAGAAAGGCAGAGATGCTTGGAACTACCTTTGGTGTACCTCTGAGGTGCTCCCCTTCTATTTTGAAAGCAAAAACAAAAACAAAACCTTTCCTTCCCATTCCTTTCCTCCCCTCCCCTCCTCTACCCTCCTCCCTCTCCTTTACCCTTCCCTTCTTCTTCCCATTCTCTTCTACTTCTATTTCTTTTCTTCTTTTTTCCTCAAGGCTAGTTGTTAAACTCAAGGCCTTGTATACAATTAGTCAAGCACCTTACCACTGTGCTACAGCCCCAATTCCCCCCAATTTGGTTCATCCATCATTACAGCAGCTAAATGTATCACCTTGAGGTGGGGAAGATGACAAAGACATCACATGCACACACATACACAGAAATAGAGCTGTTCACAGTCAAGTGGGGGAAAAAAGTCCCTTGCTGATGTAGAAGCAAAAAAGAAAAAAATGAGCAGATGAGCAGAATGTATGAAATCTCAACAGACTTGTTTCTAAAAAAGAACAGATAAATCCTCCTTTTACTTTCTGCTTGCTTCCTTGGAAACTTCAGCCTAGAATGGACAGAGAGAGAGAGAGAGAGAGAGAGAGAGAGAGAGAGAGAGAGAGAGAGAGAGAGAGAGAGAGAGAGAGAGAGAGAGAGAGAATGCTCTGAGACTGGAGTTTATGGATTGGTCTGTTTTCTTGGGGCCCTAGCAAGGTTTTATGGAGAAACCTCAAGGTTCGATCTCTCATTCAGGATATCCTTAAAATTCATACAAGCTTGTTCTTGAACGAACACTAGAATCTTTTCTTAAAAATATAATGAGTGCATTCTTTTTTTTTTTTGACAATGTCACCCCCTCCTTTGCGGAAAGCTATAGGAGGCTGTTTCATTCCCTGTATTAGTGGGCCAAACCTAGGGCTTTGTGCATAATAAACAAGAGCTCTACCACTAAGCTACATACTTAGCTCTGAATTTGGTTTGGTTTTGTTCTTTGAGATAAGATCTCACTAGGTAGTCCAGACTGGCCTCAACCTGGAAGTTCCTCTGCCTCAGCCTCCTGAGTGCTGGGATTACAGATGTGTACCGCCACACCCAGATAAATAGGAGGACTGTGGAAAAATCAGAAAGCTTAGATGATTAAATAGAAGCCTAGAGACTGTCAAGAAAAAGATTTCAGGCAACGACAGGTTGAGACAGATAAAAAGAAACAAAAATGGACATAGGAAAATGAACTTGAATCCAGAAACCTGAGTTATATATTTGGCTGTGTGGCCTGGGGCAGTCCTTTTTCCTCTCTTGGCCTTTGGGAAATGAGGAGGTTGGATTAAAGCCCATGTTAACTTCACTATTCTGAGTCTCAAAAAAGATTCCCACATAGTCTAATGTGGAAGGATTCGACAAGAAAAACTGAAATATTATACCTTTGCCCTACCTAGCAGAATTATGAATCAGCTTTGTTCTGGACACATAATAATCCTTGAGCATTACAGGTCATCAGTAAGGAGTTTCTTCACCCGTATAAAAGACAGTGGCCTTGCCCATTGACACGAGCAAGGAACATTAAGTTGTTTTAATACAGCACAACAACATATCGTAAATAGTCACTGCATCTCCAATAGCTTTTTCATTTTAAAAACAGCCTGTATTAAAAGCTATGTTATTAAAAAAAAAAAAAACCTTCTGTCAATTGTTAATTTTTTTTAAATGAGCTTACTTTAGAAAGACATGAAATTCCAGGACTTAAAAGGCGACCCTATTGTCCACTACCACCACCACCCCACACAACACCCCAGTGTTTTGTTTACCCACTGTGAGATGCCTGCACTCCCAACATTCATCCTTCTGGGAGTTTTCTGTTTTTGTTTTTGTCAATAATAGGCCTTGAGGGGGCTGGGGATATAGCCTAGTGGCAAGAGTGCCTGCCTCGGATACACGAGGCCCTAGGTTCGATTCCCCAGCACCACATATACAGAAAACAGCCAGAAGTGGCGCTGTGGCTCAAGTGGCAGAGTGCTAGCCTTGAGCGGGAAGAAGCCAGAGACAGAGCTTAGGCCCTGAGTCCAAGGCCCAGGGCTGGCCAAAAAAAAATAAAATAAAATAAAATAAAAAATAATAGGCCTTGAACTCTGGGCCTGGGTGCTGTCTCTGAGCTCTTTTTTCTCAAGGTTAGTGCTCTACCACTTTGGACCACAACCCCACTTGCAGTTTTCTGCTGGTTAATTGGAGATTAGAGTTTCATGGAGTTTCCTGTCCTGGCTGGCTTTGAACTGTGATCTTCAGATCTCAGCCTCCTGCGTAGCTAGGATTATAGATGTGAGCCACCAACACTCAGCTTCATCTTTCTGATTTTGACCTTAGAATAAATCTTAGGGGAAAAGTGACAGAGCCCTTTTCAGTCTTTACGCTAACAACAATAGATGATGATGATGATGATGATGTTCTTCTCTGGGGGCTCCATTTTTTCTTTATTTTGGTAGTTAGATATAAGTGTCTCACAGACTTCCTTTCAGGGCTGGCTTTGAACCTCGACCCTCAGATCTCGGCCTCCTGAGAAGCTAGGATTATAGGCATGAACCACCAGCGCCCAGCCATAAAATATATCTATATAGGTCTTCTTGATCACACAGCCACTCAGTGAGACAGGAGGTGCTGATATTTATGATTTTCTATTGGAGATGCTAAAGTTCAAGAAAGCTAAGTGATCTGTCTGTCCAAGGCCACATAGCAAGTAAGAAAAGCCACTCCTCTCATCACTCTGCCTTTTGGCCCTAGGTAGTTATATGACAGTTGCTCTCAGTTTTACAGGACAATCATTTAGCCCTTTCGCCTTGGGCTGTATAACAGGACGAACGGAGTCAGGAGAGGAAAAACTAAACTATCATATACAAGCACCAGTTGTTTCCTTTGAGTTGTCAGTAAGAATTGTCAGGGTTGGGAATATGGCCTAGTGGTAAAGTGCTTGCCTCATATACATGAAGCCCTGAGTTCGATTCCTCAGCACCACGTATATAGAAAAAGCTGGAAATGGTGCTGTGGCTCAAGTGGTAGAGTGCTAGCCTTGAGCAAAAAAAAAGCCAGGGACAGGGCTCAGGCCCTGAGTTCAAGTGCCAGAACTGGCAAAAAACAAAAAAAAAAGAAGAAGCTCAGGGGCAGTGCCTAGGCCCCTGAGTTCAAGCCCCAAGACTGGCAAAAAAAAAAAAAAAAAATTGTCAAAATTGAATTCTCTGAATTACAACACATTACAATACAGTGTTGTCACATAAGGACACTTATATTCCTATAGGCATTTACCTTGCATTATCTTAAGCATTTTAAATAGAACTCGTTTAAACTTCATAACAATCACAGTGCATGGTCCTTTTTTTTATCGCTCCAAATTTATAGGGAAGGAAACTGAGGCACAAGGGAGGACACAGGGTGTCTTGGGTCACAGGAGTTATTAGTGGTGGTATGGCTCCTAGGTCCTTAACCATTAGGCTAAATTGTGTCAGACCTAAAAGGACTCTAAAGAAAATAGTTTTTCCTCAGCCAAACAGGAATGATGATGGCCTGAGAACAAGGATTCAAGTTACCAGAATGACATGTTCCACCGTGGAAGAGGGTATGTAAACTTTTATAGTCACAGACACAGAAAGTCATAAATCAATATGTTTACCAGCTACATGGGTGGCAGGTTACAGCAAGGCTGGGAGATCTCTTCTGGAGGTTTCAGAGGCTATAGCTTTCTTAGCTTTCCAATTGGTGGTGGCTAGAGGTCTGTTAGCTTAGTGATACATTCTGAGGAGTTTACAATGTATCAGTGATATAGTTTTGGGGAATGTATTTATTTTCTCTACCCATTAAAGAGTTGTTTTTTTAAATGCTAGGGAAGTGTTTAAGGTAAACAGTAAGTTTATTTGAAAGTGAAAGGAAAGCTGTGAAAGAAAAGTACACTCACCACTCAGAGACTAGACCCAAAGGGAGTTAAAAGGAGTCCTCTTGGAGAGTGGTTATTATAGTACAGGCCTCCTCCTCTATCTCCTCCCTGGGCTTGGTGCTGATTGATGGATGGTTTGTGCATGCACTGGCCCTGGCTCTTTTTATTGGTTGGGTGGGCACCCTGGGCATTACGGGAAGAAGAAGCATTTGAGCAGAAACTTAACATAATGGGGGAGAAGAAGCCTTTGAGCTGGAGCCTGAGGCACTATGGTAACCAAAAAAATGCACGAAGGGACACATACTGTCTGCCACTTTGTGTGTGTGTGTGTGTATGTGTGTGTGTGTCTGTCTGTCTGTCTGTCTGTCCATCTGCCAGCTTGAACTCAAGTCGTGAGCACTGTCCCTGAGCTTTATTTTTGTCAGTCGTGGAGGCTTGAGCTCAGGACTTGGGTGAAGTTCCCAAGCTTTTTTGCTTGGGACCAGCACTCTACCATTTGAGCCACAGCTCCACTTCTAGCTCTCTGCTGGCTAATTGGAGGTAAGAGTTTCACAGGCTTTTCTGCCTGGGCTTGCTTTGAACCACAGTTCTCAGATCTCAGCCTCCTGAGTAGCTAGGATTACAGGTAGGATCCACCAGTGCCCAGCTCTGGTCTGCCACTATTTATCCCTATTTACTTAACAGTTCCCCTCTCCTCCATCAGGAGAATGTTAAGAGATGATACAAACATTTACATAAATGAAATAACTCAAGATAATTTTGGATCGTGACCTACAGCATTCCACCTCTACAGTCATGTTCTGCTCAGCCAATGTGAAACAGTCTACAGGAGATTCAATACAGATGCTGCTCCTTCAGAGAACTTCATTTTGCAACCACCTCCTGCATTGAGAATGAACAAGGATGCCAGAACACCCATATGTAGAACAAACCCCCATCACTGACATTTAACATTCAATAGAAAACAAGTGTAGATAAAGAGAGGGAAAGGGGATGGAGGGAAGTGAGGAAGAGGAGAGGAGGGGAGGGGACGAAGGATTGGAGAGAGAGAAAAAGAGAGATCCGAGTGTCTGTGGTGAGCCCCGCCATTTCTCTCATAGAATATAAGCCCTAACATGAGTGTGAAGGAAGGGGCAGAGAGGAACATGAGCCCTAGTTTCCTCCTGGCTCTCCCAGTATGAGCACCTCATGAACTAAGTATGAATCTAGTGTTCAAGAATTCACATTTGGGGAGCTGGGGATATGGCCTAGTGGCAAGAGTGCTTGCCTCATATACATGAGGCCCTGGGTTCAATTCCCCAGCACCACATATACAGAAAATGGCCAGAAGTGGCGCTGTGGCTCAAGTGGTAGAGTGCTAGCCTTGAGCAAAAAGAAGCCAGGGGACAGTGCTCAGGCCCTGAGTCCAAGCCCAGGACTGGCAAAAAAAAAAAAAAAAAAAAGAATTCACATTTGGGATGTGAGGAACTAGGGTGCAGCTCAGTTATGCAGTATACAGTGTAGTATCTTGGTCACCCAGGTCTCAAACTCATGACAATCAAATCACCAGCACTCAGTCAATCAGGCTAGGAGTCTTTATTTAGCTGTGCACAGTGCCTGCTCTCCACCATCGGGATGGTAAAGAACAGCGGAGAGCCACCACAGGGCTGTTTTTTTTTTTGTTTGTTTGTTTGTTTTTAAGCAAAACACTCAGCTTTTAGTCTCATGTCTAAAAACATAGCATACTATGGGTGAATAGAGGTGGGGTTTTTTTTTATTAATTAAATTTTGTTGACAAGGTGTTGTGCAAAAGGGGTACAGTTACATAATAGGGCAGTGAGTATTTTTCTCGTGATATCTTACACCCTCGTGTTTTTTTTTACCCCCTGGGTTTTTAAAGGTAGAAGCTATGCATTTTACAGCAGGTGGTCATGTAGCACAGATGCAGGGGGTCAAAGCAAGGGATCAGAGCAAGTCACAAATGGGTTAAGCCATTTACAGAAGCAGAATTTTGCAGTCAGGCTGACCTAATATCAACTTTATTTTAACAACTGTTACCATGTTCCCCTAATATCACTAAGCAAGCATGAGCAGGCTAAAACAATCCAGTACTCAATCATATGTGGACCAACCTGACAGTTGCCATGGCATTTCTCTAACCACTACTGGGATTATTTCTATAATCTATTACTATGATCACTTTTACAATCTGTTACTATCATTGCTACCTAGATACAGAGAGGAAAAAAGCTACATATATTTTTAAATGTCAAACTATAAGAAATTAGTCTTAGGGGCTGGGAATATGGCCTAGTGGTAAAGTGCTCACTTCGTATACGTGAAGCCCTGGGTTCGATTCCTCAGCACCACATATATAGAAAAAAGCCAGAAGTGGTGCTGTGGCTCAAGAGGTAGAGTGCTAGCTTTGAGCAAAAAGAAGACAGGAACAGTGCTCAGGCCCTGGGTCCATGCCCCAGGACTGACAACAAAAACGAAACAAAGAAACTAGTCTCACTGGTGGGGGTGCAGCCCTCTAACATGGAGTCAGTAAAATGGAGTTACAGAAGCTAAGTGTAAACTTCTAAGACAGTGAAATTTTACAAGCCCTATTATTTCTAGGAGCTTGGGGGGGGGGGGGCGGTGGCTACACTTTCCTTGGTTTTCACAACAGAAAGCCCTGTGCCAGAACTCGTGCCCCACTCCTCCAGTTGCATTTTCCTATCACATGGCCACTCTCAACTACCTTATTTGGTTTTCTTTTTCCCTCCCTCCCTCTGATTTCCTCTCTTTTTCTTTCTCTCTTGCTGTCTTTCTTTTTCCTTTCCTTTCTTTCCTTCCCTCCCTCCTTCCCCTCCCCCCCATTTCTTTCTTTGCTGGAGCTTGAATTTAAAGGCCTTGCACTCTTGCTTATCTTTTTCACCCAAGGCTGGTGTCCTACAACTTGAGCCAAATCCCCACTTCTGGCTTTCTGCTGGTAATTGGTTGTAAGAATCTCTCAGATGTGTCTTCCTGGGCTGGATATATCAGCCTCCTGAGTATCAAGGACCATAGATGGAGCCCCCAGTGACTGCCTTCATTTGGTTTTCAACCTAAGAAACAGCCATTACCTTGTGCTATTGTTTGGATTTTACATGTGTTCACAAATCCCTTGCATTTAAAAGCTAGGTGGCCAGCCTGGGGTGCTACTGGAAAGAAGTGGAGCCTAAAGGAAGTATTAGGTCAGTGGGGGTGTGTCCTTCCGGTGGATGGTGGGACAAAATCTCCCTTCCTTCTTGGCTGAGTGGAGCTGAGCAGCTCTTCTGCCACACCCTCTTGTCATGGTGCCCTGCACATCCCCAGGCCTCAAGCAACAGGGCCAAGCAACCATGAGCTGAAACCTCTAAACACTGTGAGTCAAAACTCAGTCTTTTCCCCTTATTAAGTTGGTTATCACAGATATTCTGTCACAGTGCCTAGCATTCTTCCTAAGACGTTTATTTGCAAGGAAAATGCCACAGTCATCAATGGCTGTTTGACTTTGGAACCTTGTCCTTGATTAAGCCACAGCTCTACTTGTATCTGTGAGCACTCAGAGCCCAAGTGAGTGGCCAGGTTCCTGCTGCTCATTGCTGTGTACATCCAGCATTGCTCATGGAAGGGGTACACCTGCCAGACATACAGGAAGCTGTCTGATATATGAACAGCTGCTTCCAAAATCTTGGCTGAAAGTCACAGATCTTTGATAGATTTAAGACTGAGGGACCAGACCAGAAAATAGTCTATCAGAACCTATGAGCCCTCATGTATGATTTGACATTAAAATATATATATTTAAGACTGGGAATATGGCTTAGTGGTAGAGTGCTTGCCTAGCATGCATAAAGCCCTGGGTTTGACTACTTAGTACCACATAAACAGAACAAGCTGGAAGTGGTGGCTCAAGTGGTAGAGCGCTAGCCTTGAGCACAGACAGGCTCAGAGACAGTGTCCAGGCCCCAAATAAAATTAAATTAAAAAAATATATATATAATAGCCAGGTATCGGTGGCTCATGCCTGTAATCTTAGCTACTCAGGAGGCTGAGATCTAAGATCACAGTTCAGATCTAACTCAGACAGGAAAGTCTATGAGACTATTATCTATTATTATCTATGAGACTTTTATCTCCAATTAACCAATAGGAGTAGAGCTGTGGCCCAAATAATAGAGCCCTAGCCTTGAGGAAAAATAAATCTCAGGGACAGCACCTAGACCCTAAATTCAAGCACCAAGATTGGCACCAAAATACATGCATATGTACATATACACATATATGTATATATGTGTTTATGTATGTGTATTTTATATATGTATACACACATATGTGGTATGGGTGTTTTTACCTAGGCTGGCATTGGACCTTGATACTCTGACCTACATCTCCTGGGTAGCAGGTATGCCTTTTGCCCCAGCTGGCCTCAAATTATGATCCTCCCAATCTCAGCCTCCCAAGTAGCTAGGGTTACAGGCATGAGCCACTATACTTGGCTGCATGTTCCTTTTTTTTTTTTTTGCCAGTCCTGGGCCTTGGACTCAGGGCCTGAGCACTGTCCCTGGCTTTTTTTTTTTTTTTCTCAAGGTTAGCACTCCGCCACTTGAGCCACAGCGCCACTTCTGGCCGTTCTCTGTATATGTGGTGCTGGGGAATTGAACCCAGGGCTTCATGTACACGAGGCAAGCACTCTTGCCACTAGGCCATATTCCCAGCCCCTACATGTTCCTTTTAAAGTTTTAGCTTAAAACAGGTCACATTCACTCTAGTTGTTCTTTATATATCTGACAGGCAGCTCAAGGGTATCATTAAATAGCCTCACCAAAGAGGATATAAACTTTGTTCTGCTAAAGAATCCTACCTAGCCTTGAATTCCTGAAATGATTTTTATAGTTATGGCACTTCATAAAAGTGTGTAATAACATGGCTCACTTGGAAATCACTAGTCTCAAGGACTTTGCTCCAGTGAGATCTGGGTTATATTTGTTTTTAAGAAAACATTTAATGATTTATTACCACATTTAATTTCTTTTCTTTTCTTTATTTTTCTGGCCCTGGGGCCTGAACTCAGGGCTTGGGCAATGTCCCTTAGCTTCTTTTGCTCAAGGCTAGCACTCTACCACTTAAGCCACAATGCCACTTTGGCCTTTTCTGAATAGTTTATTGGAGATAAGAGTCTCATAGCCTTTCCTGCCCAGGCTTACTTTGAACTGTGATCCTCAAATCTCAACCTCCTGAGTAGCTAGGTTTACAAGCATGAGCCACCACAGTGCTGTCTCCATGTTTACATTTCTGTGAAAGATTTATAATCTCTTTTCAATACTCTAAATGTAAGGGCAATGGTAAGAATCCTCTAATTAATGTTCCTATTGTTGATTCATATTTGACATATTGGGCAGACATAATTTTATTTATTTATTTTTGTGCCAATGCCGGGGCTTGAATTCAGAGCATAGGCAATGTCCTTCAGCTTTTTTACTCAAGGCAGGGGGCTTTACCATTTTTGCTGGTTACTTGGAGAGAAGAATCTTATTGACTTTCTTTCTCAGACTGATCTCAGTCTCCCGAGTTTCTAGGATTACAGGTTATGAGCCACTAGCATCTGGCCATCTTTTTTTTTTTTTTTTTCTGTACTATTTCAGACAAATTGAATTGAATTGGGCCAATGGGAAAACTTAACAGATGCAGACATATGTGGCTCTGCTCATTTGTCAAAGCCTGGAGTAAAAGCTCAATAAACCTAAGTCATCCAGAAATGCTTCTTTTGTAGAAAATTGCAAAATGACATACAACATACTCAGCAATTCATAAACCTGTAGGCTTACTATTAAAGCCAACAGGTCTAAAGTAGCTGAATTTCAAGGTGCATTTTCTTACATTCTATCTTTTGATCTTTAGGCTTAGGGAGCTTAAGTTCTTAGACTGGAATCATACTACCTGGGTTTATACCCTTACTACTACCACTTTATTAGCTGTGTAATGATGTGCAAGTTACCTAACTTTTCTCTGCTTATATTTATTTCCTCATCTGTGAAATGTGGATACTTTCTGACTTAAGGTTCTTATGAGGATTAAACGAGCTAAGACTTGCTGAACAATGCCTATGCCATAGTAAACACTCAGTACATCCTAGTAATTATAGCTGAAATTACAATTGGTACATTGGGGGAGAGGAAACAGACTCAGAGTTTAAATGGATATACACATCTGCAAATAGTAGAACTGGGACTTAAAGCCATGTCTGATGTACTTCAACTTTGGCTTCTTTTCCTAACTCTATATTGTATTTCTTTTCCTTTTTCTTTTCAAGATATGATCTCATACATAATCCGCTTGCCTTGACCTTCTGCTTCAGCCTCTAGAGTGCAGAGATTACAGATGTGTATCACTATGCCCAGCTATTCGTGCTGAACAACTACTTCTTCTTCTTCTTCTTCTTCTTCTTCTTCTTCTTCTTCTTCTTCTTCTTCTTCTTCTTCTTCTTCTTCTTCTTCTTCTTCTCCTTCTCCTCCTTCTCCTCCTCCTCCTCCTCTTCTTCCTCCTCCTCCTCCCTCCCCCTCCCCCTCCCCCTCCTCCCCCTCCTCCCCCTCCTCCCCCTCCTCCTCCTCCCCTCCCCCTCCTTCTCCTCCTTCTTCTTCTCCTTCTTGTAAAGGTGATGTATAGAGGGATTACAGTTATATAAGTCAGGTAATGAGTACGTTTCTGAATTTCTTATTTAATGTCAGAAATAAAATTTTCTTCTGCCTTAAAAAAACAATAGCCAAGCACCAATGACTCCTGTAATCCTAGTTACTCAGGAGGCTGAGATCTAAGAATCATGATTCAAAGCCACCCTGAGCAGGAAAATCCATGAGACTCTTATCACCAATTAAACAGCAAAAAGTCACAAGTGGAGGTATGGTTCAAGTGGTAGAGTGCCAGCCTTGAGCCCAAAAGCTAAGGGGTAGGGATTTGGACATGTTAGTAAGTGCTACACCACTGGGCTACAACTGTAGCTCAAATCAAGCATTCTAACTGAGAGCTCTTAAGGAACACTTTTTTTTTTCAGTCCTCAAAAGAGAAATTATTTTTTTTCACCCACTTTTGGAGTGAGATGCATGCTATCTCTTTTGCTGTTCTCCAGGTTGAACTCCAGGCCTTGTGCTTGCTAGGCAGGTACTACTTGAGCCACACACACAGCCCTTTAAAAAAAAAAATTGAGCTGTGAATGTGTTCAGCTTTCTTTCTATCTGATGAAATATTTCTCTTGGAACAAGGGAGAAAGAAAATTAAACAAAAGAAAAAAAAGGAGAGAACCAAGAATGGAAACTGGAGAAAATAATACAAAGAATAGTTATATAACCACCTCTCTCTCAAGAAAAGAAAGCGGATAGTAACGCCATCATTTTTCTTCATTTTGGATAGTAGGAAGAAGAGTGGAGGAAAGTTCTGATTTTGTAAAGCTGGTCTAACAGCATTCCAAAAAGGAAAGCAGCACCTGTGGTCTCTAGCACTATCTATTTTTCCCTCCGGTCCAATTGCTCTTGTTTCACAGCTTCTATTTGCCCTTCTTTTCCTTTTATCTTCATTCCAACGTTACTGAAGTTCAACAAAATTTAGTTATTGGTGATTGTAGGTCAGTATTTTGTAAGGATAATTAACACAATGAGGGGCTTTTGCCCCAGCAGGATTTCCTTATGGCCCAGTCCCCCACTACTGAGGATTGGTGCATTATTTAGTTGTTTGTCACCCAGATCTCTCCTTGGCAAATGGGTATTTTAATGAAGGTGGTTCCAGGACCTCTTTCAGATAATTGTTCATTCCACAGTGGGTGCAATCAAGTGTTCTACCATGTGTTCTACCCCTATAGCCTCCAAGAGATCCTTTGTTTTGTTTATTTAAAAGTACATTTTACATTTATGTGTCTTTCTATGGCTTAACTTCGCTTGTTTTTGAACTTTTGATAGATGACTACATACTGTTTGCCTTTTGCATTAAACATAGTTTCGAAATTTATTTTCATTTCTATGCAGTATTCATTCATGAATATATCGCAATACCTTTTTCATGCAAATACCTATGAATAAACTACTGTTTTTTGGGTTTTTTTTTAAGTTCCACACAGTCACCAGCAATACTAAAATAAACATGGGTTTTTTTTTTCAGGAGAAGGGGCTGGTTCTAGGGCTTGAAATCAGGGTCAAATCAGAGCCTCATATACTTGCTTGACTTTTTCGCTCAAGGCTGATGCTTTACCACTCGAGCCACCCCCTCTACTTCTGGCCTTTTGCTAGTTAATTAAAGAGGAGAGTATCACAGAATTGTTTTTCTGGGTTGGCTTTGAACCAAGATTCTCAGATCTCAACCTCCTGAGTAGCTAAGATTACAGGCATGAGCCACTGGTGTCTGACTATAATAAACATTCTTGGCCATGATTTCTAGTGCACACATGAAAGAAAATTTTCTAGGGCTATACTGTTAAATATAATGTACTGTAATGACAAAAATACTCTATCTATGCTGTCCAATATAGTAGGTTTCAGCTCTTCAAATACCATTACTATGACTGAAAAACAATATTTTCTTGGTTCTGTTTTTGGTATTGGAAGTTGAAACTCAGAGCCTTACACATAGTAGGCATACTACTACCAAGATAAATTCATGTTCTACCTTTTACATTTTGATTAACTTAAATGTGTATAGCTAGAAGCAGCTACTGGCTACCATATGGGTCCAGTAGCTCTAGAGCAGAGTTGCTGGGTTATGGAATATATACATCCTCAACATGACAAAATACAGTTACGTGCTGCATGAGATGTTTCAGCCAGTGACAGACTGATGTAAGACTGTGGTTCTACAGGCTTATAATGTACCTGGAAAATTACTGTGGCCTAATGACTTTGTGTCCTGATAACATAGCACAACACATTACTCAAGTGTTTGTGCTGATATTGGTGTAAGCCTCCTGTAGTACTATTATGTGGCAGTACTATTATGTACACTATATAATATTTTGTAATAAACAATTGTGACTAGTTTAAATCTTTTTTTTCATGTGTGTATTGGGTCTTGAACTTGAAGCCTTGTGCTCTTTCTTGGCTTTTTTTTTCTCAAGGGTGGTGCTCTACCACTTGAGCCACACTTCCATTTCTGGCTTTTTGTTAGTTAATTGGAGACAAGAAGAGTCTCCTGGGCTTTTCTTTTTGCCGGTTGTGGGGCTTGAATTCAGGAGCTGGGTGCTGTCGCTGAGCTTTTTTGCTCAAGGCTAGTGCTCTAACACATTGAGCCACAGCACCATTTCCTCTCATGGGCTTTTCTGCCTGGGCTAGCTTCAACTGTGTTCCTCAGATTTCAGCATCCTAAGTAGCAAGGATTACAGACATGAGCCACTGGGACCTGGCTTTGGTTTATATCTTTACTGTATTATATTTGTTATTATTCATTTAGAGTATATCTGTTCTACTTATATGTATATGTATGTGTGTATGTGTATATATATATATATCTGTTCTACTTATATGTATATGTATGTGTGTATATGTATATATATATATATATACACACACACACACACACACACAGACTAGTCTAAAACAATAGGTTGTGTTATGCCAGCAGTAACTTCAAATGTCTCCTGTCAACCATATCTCTTGATTGTTTCAAGAGATAACATCCAATGATTGGCTAAGGCCATCTTATCTAAGTTATTCTGCATAACAATGAAATTAACTAATGACAGATTTCTCCGATTGTGCTCGTATCATTAAGCAGTACATGACTGTGTGCACAAATGTTTTTTAACCTGGTAATATGAGCTAATACAGTCACCAGAATGTAAGAATTGTTAGGTGTGATGGCTCATACTCAGCAGGTGGAGGTAGGAGGATCAAGGTCCTAGACTGATCCGTCCGCAAAAAATGCAAGTCCCTTCCTAAAAAATAACCAATGCAGGAGCCAGTCATTGATGTTTCATGCCTATAATCTTAGCTACTCAGGAGGCTGAGATCTGAGGATCACAGTTCAAAGCCAGCCCAGGCAGGAAAGTCAGTGAGACGCCTATCTCCAATTAACTACCAGAAAACCAGAAGCTCAGCTGTGGCTCAAGTGGTAGAGTGCTAGCCTTGAGTAGAAAAGCTCCGGGGACAGTGCCTAGGTCCTGAATTCAAGCCCCATCACAGAAAACAAAAACCAAACTAAAGCAAACAGGGATTGGAAATGGCTCAAGAAGTGGAGTGCCTGCCTAGTGAGCATGGGCCCTTGAGCTCCAGGACTGCCAAAAAAGAATTGCTAATATTTTTAAATGTCTGTCTTCAAAGTTTTGCTTATGTAGATACAATATGGCATTTCATTTTAGGGCATTGTGCTTGCTAGACAGGTACTGTGTTACTTCAGTCATTCCCCCATCTCTCTTTTGCTTTTTTTTTTTTTTTGATAGGGTCTCATATTTTTGCCTATTGCTGGCTTGGGCCATGATCCTTCTGCCTACACCTCTATTGTAGTGGGCTTTACATCTGTGCCACTGCTTATTTGTTGAGATGGCGTCTTACTAACATTTCATTTTGTCCAGTCTGGCCTTAAACTATAATTCTCCAGATCTCTGCCTCCAGTGTAGCTGAGATTACAAGTCTAAGATGCCATACCTGGTTTTCGTTCAGTTTTAATGTGCAATTTCATCATTATTGGTCATTTTTTTATTTGTTTTGATTTTTTTGCATCTATTCTTCCTTTTTTAAGCAGTTGGGGGGGATGCCTCTAAGGTCTTTTGTCCCTTTTTCTATTGTCTTTTTTTTTGGTTGGTCGTGAGGCTTTAACTGTAGGACTGGGCACAGTCCCTGAGCTCTCCAGCTCAAGGCTAGCACTCGACCACTTGAGCCACAGTACCACTTTCAGTTTTCTGGTGGTTAGTTAGAGATAAGAGTCTCATGAACAGCTGACTTTGAACCACGATCCTCAGATCTCAGTTTCCTGAGTAGCTAGGACTACAGGCATGTGCCACTGAAGCCCCGCTTTTGTCTTTTTGCTATTGATACGTGGATGCTCTTCACATTTATATATGCCATCCTTTTCAAGTTAAAAGGGTTACATATATGTTCAACAGTATCCTCAAAAACATCAGTTCAAGTATGTCCCTTCAGGCCTTATAACTCCACCAATGGTTTCTCATTGTACTTCAAATGAAATCAAAATGTCTCTCTGTGATCTGTCCCATCCCCGCAGCACTGAGGAGCAAGGCAGCTTGGAGAACTGATGGATCACCTCTCTATGGAGAGGCTTGACGGATATAAGAGGAAACCCACTACCCTATCCAAAATGGACACCAGAAAAAACACATGACCTCATTTTGGATAATAAAATTCAGGGAGACATTTGCTAAATGCTTCAGGAAAAGTCAGTCTTCATTCTTAAGAGGAAGTAAGGCTGGGCACTGGTGGCTCATGCTTGTAATCTTAGCTACTCAGGAGGCTGAGATCTGACGATCTTGGTTCAAAGCCAGCCCAGGCAGGAAAGTCTGAGAGATTTTTATCTCTAATTAAGTACAAAAAACTGGAAGTGTGGCTCAAGTGGCGCAAATCCTGAGCAAAAAGAAAAAAAAAAGCTCAGGGATACAGGCCAGACCCTGATTTCAAGCCCCAGAACCAGCACCCCACCCCCTTGTCCCCCTCCAAATGCTGGAAGTAGAAGTGTGGCTCAAGTGGTAGAGCAATGGCCTTGAGAAAAAAGTAAGGGACAGAGCCAAATCCCAGAGTTCAAGCCACAGGACTGGCAAAAAAAAAAAAAAAAAAAGACTATCTTTCTCATAGCAAAAAGTATACATTTGTAAGAGAAGACACTTATTTTTGCAGTTAAAATGTCTCCACCATGTGGTAGTAGCATAAACATACTTTTTAACCACTACCAATAGTGAAAGAACACAATTGCTGATAAGTGGTAACTCTTATAAGGGCTTCGCATTGCTTTGAGTCCTGTGCATGTAGTGATGAATTATTGATGGTTCATCATAAACTATTTCATTTTTACCTAATTCAGATATTGTTAGCTAGCCATATCATGGGTCTTATATCCACAGGCTGTGCAACTAACTGCCAGTTGAAAATATTTGGGGCAAAAATGCATCTGTTCATGGATAGAGGGTTTTTTTTCTTGTTAATATTCTCTGAACAATACAATGTACTACTATGTAACTGTACCCTTTTTGCACAACACCTTGTCAAAAAATTGTGTTCAATTAATAAATAAATTTAAAAACTAGGCAAAAAACCCCCCAAAAATACAATGTAACAACCACTTACACAGTATCTGCTTTGTATTAGGCATTGTAAGTAATCTAGAGATGACTTAAAGTAGACAGCAGGATTAAATAGGTTACATGCAAATGTTGTAAAAGTTTATATTAGGGAACTGAGCAGCTTCAGAAGGTCCTAAAATCAATCTCATGTGTATATGGAGGGTGACTGTATTCATAAAACTGGACCAGATTTCCCCATTGTTCCTGAACCACACACAAGTACATTCATACCTCTGTTTCTCCACTGGGCATTTCCTCTCTTTGGAATACTTTGTGAATTTCAAACACCTGAAATAATGACTGACAGAAATGTCATAGCCAAAGGAAGAAATTGCCAGGTATGAGTGGCTCATACTCAGGAGGCTTACAGCTGAGGATTGAGGTTTGAAGCCAGACTAGGTAGACAAATCTGAGAGAGTCTTATCTCTAATTGATCAAGAAAAACAACAAACAACACAAAAACCAGAAATGGGTTTGTGGCAAGTAGTAGAGCTTCAGCTTTGAGCAAAAATAGCTCAGGAACAGTGTTCAGACCCTGAATTCAAACCTCAATACTAGCACAAAAATAAAACAAAAAAACAAAAACAAACAGCAATCCTCCATATCTCAGCCTCCTGAGTAGCTAATAAAGATGTGAGCCCTTGGTGCCCAGTTGACACACAAAAAGTTAAATCCCACTCAGCATGATGACACATGCCTATAATCCAGCACCCATGTGGTAAAGGCAGGAAGATCATGACTTGGAGGTTAGTCTGAGTTATATACTTAGTAAGTTTCAGTCCGTCCAAGTTAAATAATGAGACACTGCCTCAAACAACTAAAAATAAATAATCACCATGCAGGTCAGACAAAACATCTGAGAGCTGAATGTAGTTCAGTAAGCTACCAATGTGTGACCTCTGATGTTTACCATAACGTCTGATGGAATATCAGAATTAACTGGTACACAAGATCAACTCAAAATGGATCAAGGAACTCAATATCAGACCTGAATCCTTGAAACTACTGAAGGACAGAGTAGAAAAGACGCTAGAACTTATAGGCACAGGAAGGAACTTCCTGAATATAGTCCCAGGGGCACAACAAATAGGGGAAAGACTCGACAAATGGGACTACTACAAATTAAAAAGTTTCTGTACAGCTAAGGACATAGCCACCAAAATAGAAAGACAGCCAACCATATGGGAAAGGATCTTTACCAGCACAGCAACAGACAAAGGCCTGATATCTGTCATCTACAGAGAACTCAAAAACTAAGCCCCTCCAAGCCCAATAAACCTATTAGGAAATGGGCAAATGAGCTAAAGAGAGACTTCACAAGAGAAGATATAAAAATGGCAAAGAAACACATGAGGAAATGTTCAACATCCCTGGTAGTAAAGGAAATGCAAATAAAAACAACCCTGAGATACCACCTCACCCCAGTTAGAATGGCCTATACCCTGAACTCAGGCAACAACAAATGCTGGAGGGGGTGCGGGGAAAGAGGAACCCTTCTCCATTGTTGGTGGGAGTGCAAATTAGTACAACCACTTTGGAGAACAGTATGGAGGGTTCTCAAAAAACTCAATATAGACCTACCCTATGACCCAGCCATACCACTCCTAGGCATCTATCCTAAACAGCAAAACCCAAGATATCAAAAAGACATTTGTACTTCCATGTTTATCGCGGCACAATTCACAATAGCCAAAATATGGAAACAACCCAGATGCCCCTCCACAGATGAATGGATCCAAAAAATATGGTACTTATACACAATAGAATACTACATAGCGATTAGGAATGGTGAAATATTGTTATTCTCAGGGAAATGGTCAGAACTCGAACAAATAATGTTGAGCGAGACAAGCCTAGAACACAGAAAACAAAGGGGCGTGATCTCCCTGATATATGACTGTTAACAAAGGGAGACGGAGAGACAGTAGAGACCAAGTCTGTGAAACCAAAAACTGCTTGTCAAATGGTATTCCCCACAGGATTGGGGCAGCGACCCAACAGTATGTAACTAAAACCAAACAATTACTCAACATATAAAGGTCAAAAATTGACCTCTCAGGGGAATACAATAGCTCAAAAGCTATGTATGTACGTTCATATAAGACTACTGTTGTCGACATTACATTTAAAGCCCTAGGCGAACTTTCTTGGGCATGGCCACGTGGCTACTGTATATGTTCTTGATACATTGTATATTGTATATATGTCTACCTGACCTAGAGAAGGGAAAGAAAAACAGGGCGTAAGATATCACAAGAAATGTACACACTGCCCTACTATGTAACTGTACCCTTTTTGCACAACACCTTGTCAAAAAATTTGTGTTCAATTAATAAATAAATTAAATTAAAAAAATGAATTAACTGGTGCAATACTTAAATATAAAAGACTTTCACAGAACTGCAAAATATTTGTGTTTGAATCTAGACCAGCCTCCCATCAAGCATAAAAGTTTCATCATTTCCACTAAAGTAGAAGCTGGTGGTTAACTCGAGTCAAAGATTAACAGACAGCAAAGAAGAGACCACAAGATGCAAAATGCTTGCTTTGAGATGGACTCTGAGCTTTAACTGCTTGGAGCTTCATAGCCGGCAGAAGTCCTACCTGCAATGGTAGAGGGTGCTGCTGCATATGGTTTATTATAAAGCTTTTCTTTTTCTAATACTATAAATTTCATACTAGAATGTTGTTTCTCACTGCTTTGCCTCATTAAGTGTTATTGGTCCCACAGTTTCTCCTCTGGCTGGAGTTAGAGGGATAGGTCCTAAGTCTTCTATTCTCTCAGAAATATTTTTCTGAGGTGGATCTTTGGGGTGGACTCACTGGGAAACCAGTTTTATCCTGTACCTCCTCTTCGTGCCCACACGAGGGCTGAGTGTATGGGTGTGAATTGTTGGGTGGAAAGCTGGTACTTAGGGTGACACCCTAACAATGAGGGCATAGCAGATCGGACAGAGATGCCAATAGGTATCTCTGGGCACAGGGTGGGGAAAATATAATCACTGGTCTGAAAAGGGTGGCTGGCAGTAGCTGTAAAACAAGTCCCCTCCACCTTCCCCAGTGATTCTATCTCTTCTGTTCCTGAGCTCTTCTAGTGGCAATTGTACCTTGTTTGACACTCATTTGACACAGTGTGTGTGTGTGTGTGTGTGTGTGTGTGTGTGTGTGTTAGTATACTGGGGCTTGAACTCAAGGATTGGGCCCTTTCCTTTAGCTTTTCTGCTCAAGGCTGGTGTTTACCACTTGAGCTGCAGCTCTACTTGCAGTTTTTTGGTGGTTAATTGCAGAGAAAAGTCTCACGAACTTTCCAGCCAGAGCTAGCTTCTAACTGATCCTCAGATCTCAGCCTCCTGCGGAGCTAGGACTACAGAGGCATGAGCAGTCATTGCCCAGATCATCTCTTGTTTTTGCTGATACTTTCCTCACATTCTCCAGTAGACCTAAGGGTTTCCTTTCTTCCAAAAGAGTTTCTCTAGTATTTATGTCCCTCTCAAGCTACTACATTGTGTCTTCTGCTTGCCTTGCCTTTTCTGCTACTGCTGTCCTACTTTTCTCTGACCTAGTGGTCAAATCCAGTCTTGCTAGGCATTTCCAAAGCTCGTGGCTCATCACTATCTTCTCCTTGCCTTTCTAGGATTCCAGGACATAGGTTTCCAGATTTCCAAATGTTGTGACTATTCTTTGTGTCTTTTTTGCTTTTTCTGCTGGCTTCTCTGATTTTACCTATGCATTAAATGTTAATATTTCTAGTCAATGTGGCTCTCCTCAGTGGCATCCTGGGAGAAGTAAAAGGTACACATATCCTGACTGGATATAGCCCTGGGCCAGGTTTGAGGTTTGGCCAGTAGAACTTGGATAGGATTTTGGCCCCTACTTACGGTACTAAACCTGGTGCTATTCTTGTTGTCTGTCTGTCTGTCTCTGTCTCTCCTCTTTCCTGCTGCAACCTTGTTGATTTCATGGCCCCAGTTCTAAACTATACATTCTTTCTAGACCTTTCCATGTGCTTCCTAGACTTACCTTCTTGGGATACATGCAGTCATCTCTCCCCTGCCAAGTTCATACTGAATTCAGATCTGCAACTGCTCACTATGCTAATTTTTCTGTATTCCCTCTCTTGGTTAATGACACCACAGTCCACCTCATCATTAAGAACTGAAACTTCTGTGTCTCTTCCCCTTCCACAGCTTAAGGCTTTTATTGTCTCCCAGGTACACTACTAGAATAGTAACTTCTTTGTCTCCAGAATCTCTCCCCTCCCACTGCCTCCAGACTCTTCTTTATACAGATCTGAGTGTATTACTCCTTTGTTTAAAAACCCACTTTGGCTTCTAATTAATCATAAGATAAAGTCCAGATGCTCAGGTGTGGCATATAAAACCCTTTATGTCCTGGCCCAAACCTACTTTTCCAGTCTTACACCCTGTCCCTGCTCGCCAGATGTAGCTTGTTCTTTACCACATCAGATTATGATGCACTGTGGCTTGGACATGACTTTGCCGTGTGCTTTAATGTCTCCATGTCCTTGTTAGTGCCCTCAATGCCCTTCCTTTATTCTTGGCCTTGTAAGATTCCACCCACTCCATAAGATTATGTTCATTTGTTACTCTGTGTGTGTGTGTGTATACAGTGTTGGGGATCAGAACCAGGGTCTTAGAATGTTCTATCTCTGAATTACACTTCTAGTCTGGTCACCTCTTTGTGTGTGTACACATGCACATGTGCTTTCTGCTCAGCTCTTGATTCAGTTACCCTTGCTTGTAATTAACAGCTCTCCATTGCGTCTACATTATTGCCAGGCCAAAATAGATTACCTAGAAGTTGTTTTGCATCTCTTTCCTGTACATCATGTTTCTTAAGGGAAAGATTAAACCTTTTCATCTTCCTATCATCAGCAGCTTGCCCAGTACCTAGTATTCGGTAAGATGTGGAATAACAAGTATGATTTGAGTCATCCAGGAAGCTCGACCATCATTTTGTAAAAGGGTTTGTTTCTTTCTGCGTAATTTTAGTTTGTTCCTCTTCTTCAGATACTGGAAGGATCTCAGAACAGAATGGAGTCCTTGGAGATAGTTGCTATGCCATACTCTCAATCTTTAGCTAAGTCTCTCCGGGGACACAGAGATTGTGAGTTTTCAAATGACAGTCTGTATGTGGATTTTTCCAGATAGCATTATTCCTTAGAACCAGGGATGGCTTTCATCCTCGGACTTAGATTCCAAGCTCCCCCTCCCCCCCCAAGAAAACCCTCTCATTGCTTTGAATAGCAGCGTTCAGTGTTATGCATATATTTACTTGTTTCACCCCCTGTGGGACCCTCCCCCCTCTCAAACTATGGAAAACTGCTAAATTATCTTGAGGGGAAGGGTCTTATCATTGCCAGGTTTTGTAGAGAAACTGACATGATAGTTTTAACGTGTATGACTGACCTCTGTCTTTCTCTTTGGTTCATTCAGGGACCAATAGCCAACCATGGGTTTCATTACGAATGAGACCCGGAGCTTTGCACACGCCAGGCAACCAACTCTACCACTAAGCCACGCCCTCGGCTCTGTAGGGTTTTTTTGTGGTTTGATTTTTTTTTTTTTTAATGAGCAGGTTTATGTTTGTAGAACCGTGGTAGTAGCTTCTGGGTTGTGTGGGAGAGAAATCGCTTCCCATTGCCTCTCACTTACGAGAACAGGGTTCGATCTGGAATGCAAGCACACAGATCGCTCGAGCCAGGTGCCCCTAGGAAACGCCTGTGGGTGGGATTTCTGGAGATTCACTAGTCCGCCCATCCTGAGCCCTCACCAGGGCTTCAATTTGCAGCCAGCCTCCCCCCGGCCCACGCCCCCACCAACCTCATCGAGCCTCCTTCTGGTTTTTCAGAATAGTTATGCGGAACGTGGGGGGGGGGGGAATCCATTCCTGGGGTGCAAGAATCCTGGGGACCCGGGCGCGGCATGGCGCCCCTGGCGGTCAGAAGGCGGGATCGCAGATGTCCCCGGGCGCCGCCCCAGCAGGCGGCCAGCCTGAGGCTGGCGGGGGCGGGGGCGACGTGGGGAGCAGGGGCGGCGGGCGGCGCCGGGGAGAGCGGGGCGCGGAGGGCCGGGGCCCGGGAGCGCGCGCGGCGCGTCACCGCGGCCGCCCCCGCCGGCCCTCCTCCCCCGGGCGGGGCCGGCCCCGACGGCGCTGACTCAGCAACGCGAGGGGGGAGTTTTGTCCCTCCGCGGACCCCGTTTCTCCGGACCTCAGCCTCTCCACCAGCCAGCCGGTTTCCTTTTTCCGGCGCTCCGGGTGCGAGAGCCAGCCAGGTCGCGGCCGCTCGGGCGGTGGGCTTCGGGGTAACCCCGGCACGCGACTGAGGATCCCGAGAACGGCTATCGCTCCGTGAAGGGCAGCGTGGGCGCCATGAGCAACGCGGGTGAGGCGCCGCGCTTCCCGCCGAGGGCTCGCCCCCCTTCCCCCCCCCGCCCTCGGGGCCTCTTCCGAGGGGCTCGGGGAGGCCCGGCGCCCCGGGGTCGGGGTGGCCCGAGCGGCCTAGGCGGGGGAGGACGGGTCAGCATCTTGGAGAAGGATGCCCGCCCAGGGCGGCCTGGCGAGCGCGGCCACCTCAGGATGCGCTTCCCCGAAGTTCCACCCGGGATGCTGGGGGCCCCGGAGCAGGGACTCTCCCACCCACCCCCACCCTCCAACCCCCCGACCCCCAGCCCCCGGCGGGCGTTGTAATCGCATCTGCTCTCCCAGCAGGGCTGGATTCCGAGAAGGTCGCCTCTCTGATCCAGAAGCTGAATTCGGACCCCCAGTTCGTGCTTGCGCAGAATGTCGGGACCACCCACGACCTGCTGGACATCTGTCTGAAGAGGGCCACGGTGCAGCGCGCCCAGCACGTCTTCCAACACGTGGTGCCCCAGGAGGGCAAGCCGGTCACTAACCAGAAGAGCTCGGGTGAGGGGCTTCAACTTCCGGCACGTTTTCTCTGGACCCTTTCTGACAGCCACCCGTTTTGGAGGGTTTACACTGCCAGAACGTACAGGAAATGACCAGAGAATAAGCGGGCCTATTAGCATATTTTGTTTGAGGGCTATCAAGTGACCGAGTCCAGTTTATGCAGTTTACTGTATTGTATCTTGATGTGAAGTGTTTGCAGCCTCATGTTGGATAGGTCTGGTCTATGCTCTTGATCACACACACATGCACACGCACATACACACAAACAATAGACAATGAAAGAATGTTCATGTCCTCGGGGACTGCACAGAATTGCCCTGACAACCACAATATGTAAATATGTGAAAGAGAAAAACCCAATGTAAATGTAATTACATCAAAATGTCATTTAAAAAAGATGTGCTTCTTGGTTGCAGTTGTACCTGTGCTCATAGGCTCCGTTTCCACCAAGGGACGAGTTTGTAACCTTAAAATTAAGTTTTTATGTCTGGCTGATTGATGGAGAGCGCTTGTTTTACTATCTGCTATCTAGTGCTAGATGCTATCTAGCATCACTGTGGAGGTGGTGGTGGAGGAGACAAAAAAACCAAAAATAATATCTAGAGTGAAAGAATGGTCATCTAGGAATCTAAATAAGAAAAACATACTCAGAATCAAAATTGTGCCGAAAGGATTTTTTAGAAGTCTGTCTTCGTTTAGAAATGACTCCTGGTCTATCCATATGACAGAGAGAGTCAAAACTCATATAGTGTGCCATTTGACATGGGTGTATTATGTGGTATGTACATTCTAGTTCAGTAAAATAGACTTTTTTTAGTTTTAAAGGAAAAGAATCGTAGCCTTGTAAATGTTTTGTTGTAGTAGAAAGTGAATGCATGGGGTGAACTGTCAGATTGCAAAAGTTTCAGTTCATAATGTGGTAGTTGTCAGTGCTACCTAGTTTAGGTTGCAGTCATCTTTTGGGAAACATTCGGAAGTACTCATCTGGAGCAAGTCAGGTCTTACATGTTCTGCCATTTTTATTTACAAAATATTCAAATAGCACATAAGCCATGCAGCCTGTTTTTGTGCAGTTTTCACTCTAGCAGATTCCCTCTACTAGGATTATATAGTATATAGGAGAAAGGTGGACTATGTCTAAACCTAAGGTAGTAATGGACAACTTTTAAGGAATTGATGACTTTAAGAAGCACTAACTTTTTTCTTGTTATAAAATTATTCTTGGTCAATGTAGAAAGTTAAATATCAGTAGAAGAATATATGTATATGTATAATTTTTTTGCCAGTCCTGGGACTTGAACTCAGGGCCTGAGCACTATCCCTGGCTTCTTTTTGCTCAAGGCACTCTACCACTTGAGCCACAGCTCCACTTCCAGCTTTTTCCATTTATGTGGTACCTCAGCACCAAATAATCAAACCCAGGGCTTCATGCATGCTAGGCAAGCACTCTACCACTAAGCCACATTCCTAGCCCCAAGAATACTTTTGTGCATATTCATCAAGTCTTTAGTCTGTGTGTGTATAATATGATTATACTATGAATATAATATGATTTTACACATTACCTACCCATAAAGATCACCTAAGTCAACATAGGAAGTAGTGACATTGTGGAGGTTCTGAGTAATGAAGAAGTTGACACTTGGTATAAAACTTTCAGGGACAGCATCATGTGTAGATTCAGAATACTGCTACAACTAAAACGTACTACCTGGAAAAAGATGAGGTGTTCTGATGGAAAGAGAGGGACTAATGATAGTAAAGGCACTGATGCCAAGATGCAGGTAAAAAATCTGAATCTGGGCTGGGGATATAGCCTAGTGGCAAGAGTGCCTGCCTCGGATACACGAGGCCCTAGGTTCAATTCCCCAGCACCACATATACAGAAAACGGCTAGAAGCGGCGCTGTGGCTCAAGTGGCGGAGTGCTAGCCTTGAGCGGGAAGAAGCCAGGGACAGTGCTCAGGCCCGGAGTCCAAGGCCCAGGACTGGCCAAAAAAAAAAAAAAAAATCTGAATCTGTGAAAATGAAGTGGGAAAACAGGAAACTGTTTCTAAATAACCTTATGTTAACATGACTTAACAGGTAGATGATTTACTATTTCATCTCTGTCTTATATTTTTAAAGTTATTGTGACAAAGTCTCCTTGTTTTGCCCAGATTGGCCTTAGACTCTTGGTTCAAGTGATCCTCCTGCCTTAGCCCTCCCAACTCTCGTTTGTGTATATAATCCAATTCGCCAGTTACCTCTCCATTTTCGCTCATTATTGGTTTATGTTAAAAACTGTGTGTGTATGTGTATGTATGTGTGTATGCTTGTACCAGGACTTAGGACCTCATGCTGTGCTTGGCTTTTTTTCATTCAAGGGAATGAAAAAGGTATTCTACCTCTTGAACTACCTTTTCTTCTAGTCTTTTGCTGGTCAGTTGAGATAAGAGTCTCAGGTTTGTCTGCCCAGGATGACTTTGAAGTGGAATACTCCGATCTCAGTCTCTTGAATAGCTAGGATTACACCCAGGTTCTATTCATTTTGTTCATTGTGTTTCTTTTTCTAATGTGGTTTACTTAAATAGTATGTGGGAATCAAACCTAGCATCTTGCATGTGTTAGGCAAATGCTCTACACTGAGCCACATCTTCAGTCCTTAATGGATTTTATATAAATATGTAAAAAAATTAAGTGTTAAGTACACTAAACCTTTGCATATATGTCACATATAGTTATTCCTACCTGCCTTTCATCTTGCCTTTGTTTTAATGTTTTTCTTCTTTTTGATTTATCTTAATAGTTCAAATCTTATCTTGGGTTCATTGTTGAAAGAGCCAAAGTACTGAAGTCTGTATGAACACTCATCATAATTTCTTGTTTTGCTTGTTTTGTTTTAGGACGGTGCTGGATCTTTTCTTGTCTGAATGTTATGAGACTTCCGTTCATGAAAAAATTTAATATTGAAGAATTTGAGTTTAGTCAGTCTTATGTATTTTTCTGGGACAAGGTATGGAACTGGTCTTGCATAATTCTTTTTGTTTTAATAACAGCCTAAGCAGGGACTGCCTGTTCATTTCTTGCTTTTCCAGTTACAGCTTACCCTTCTATTATAGATTAGATACCAATTTATTTTGAATTCCAGAGTATCAAAAACTGACTCTTTTCAGGGGCTGGGGATATAGCCTAGCGGCAAGAGTGCCTGCCTCGGATACACGAGGCCCTAGGTTCGATTCCCCAGCACCACATATACAGAAAACGGCCAGAAGCGGCGCTGTGGCTCAAGTGGCAGAGTGCTATGCTAGCCTTGAGCGGGAAGAAGCCAGGGGCAGTGCTCAGGCCCTGAGTCCAAGGCCCAGGACTGGCAAAAAAAAAAAAAAAAAAAAAAAAAAAAAAAAAAAAAACTGACTCTTTTCAAAGGCTTTCTTTTTTGTGTGCTGGGGATCAAACTCAGTGCCTTTTGCATGGTACTAGGTTAGAGCTCTACTACATTAGGACTACTTTTTGGTTGGTAAGTTGCAATGAAATGACAAATCTACTAACTTTCTACTAGTTATTTATTTATTTAGTTTTGTTGTTATTACTTTGTTTATGTGGTACTGAGTAATCCAACCCAGAGCCTCATGCAGGCACTAAGCCGCACTCCCAGCCTGATGATGATGATGATGATAATGATGATGATTACCAGTCCTGTGACTTGAACTCAGGACCTGGGCACTGTCCCTGAACTTCTTTTGCTCAAGGCTAGCATTCTGCCACTTGAACCACAGCACCATTTCCGGCCTTTTCTGTTTATGTGGTACTGAGGAATCAAACCCTGGACTTCATGCATGCTAGGCAAGCACTCTACCAGTAAGCCACATTCCCAGCCCCTTGCTTATTGGTATTTACTTTAAATTTTTAACTTCATTTTCTTTGGATGTACACATGGGTTATAGTTACATAAGTAAGGTAATTAGTATGTTTTGTTTTGAACAGTTACCCCTTCCCTCGTTTTTGCCCACTTCCCCCCCCCCTTAACTTCATTTTCAATAATTACATTTTAAGCATCTTAGGTTATCTGGTGTTTTAAGGACCTTGTTCCTCCTTTTTCTGGTAGTAGTTATCTGAAAAAGTAGCAGATAATATTTGTTTCACTTAAATATCTTTAAAACATGTATAAGTGCCCATTAGATGTTTATTGATTGAAGACTCTAAATATCAGGATTTATTTAAGTATTAAAATGTGTGTGCAATGCACATTTACACAGTATAATGGGATATATATGCAGATAGAAGAAGAAACTTCAAATATTCTTATGAAACTAGATACTAATATTTAATTAGCAACTTTGGTTTTAATTAGTTAATTATTTTACTGGTTTACTGCTCCTGGGGCCTGGGTCTTCTCCATGAGCTTCTTTTGCTCAAGTTAGTGATCTACCACTTGTGCCACAGTGCCACTTCTGGCTCTTTTGATAGTTTTATTGGGGATAAGAGTCTCATGGACTTTCCTGCCTGGACTGGCTTCAAACCATGTTCCGTGTATCTCAGCTAGGATTACAGTTGTGAACCATTGGCACCTAGTTGGTTTTCTTTTCTTTCTTTCTTTCTTTTTTTTTTTTTTTTTGTCTGTTAGGGGGCTTGAACTCGGCATGGATACTGTCCCTGAGCTCTTCAGTTCAAGGCTGGTGCTCTGCTATTTGAGCCACAGTGCCACTTCCAGTTTTTTGGTGGTTACTTGAAGAGTCTCACAGACTTTTTCTGCCTGTGCTGGCTTTGAACCTCAATCCTCAGATCTCAGCCTCCTGAGTAGCTAGGATTACAGGCGTAAGCCACCAATGCCCATAGCACCTAGGTTTAACTTTGGTTTTAAAACATTGAGTTCATGAGAGTTGTAAGACTCATATATTATTATTGACCTTCAACTTCCTCTATTATAGGTTGAGCGCTGTTATTTCTTCTTGAATGCTTTTGTGGATACAGCTCAGAAAAAGGAGCCTGAGGATGGGAGGCTGGTGCAGTATTTGCTTACAAACCCTACAAATGATGGTGGGCAGTGGGATATGCTGGTCAATATCATTGGTAAGAGACTTTCTCTAACAGAACTGAAATTCCATATGATTGAACGCAGTGCTATAGTTAGGAATAGACCATTTCTTTGTCCAAAGTAGAAATTGATCTCCAGAAGGCTATATAGTTCTAAGAGGCTTTATATTTTAATCTGTCATCACTCATTTTTTAAAATAAATGATATAGGCAGAGGTACTGTGAAGGGTAGGTTGGAGAAGAAAATGCAGAATTAATTTGAATTAACTTTTATAGAAAATAGCTGTCTCTTGAGTTAATCAAGAGCATATTAAGACTGCAGGTGTTTGGGCTGGGGATATAGGTCAGTGGTAGAGTACTGGCCTACTATGTGAAGCCCTGGGTTTCATCTCTGGCACCACAAATAAAACAAAACAGACACACCACATACAAAAATCGAAAAATCTAAAAATTTGTAACAGTTTGAAAATATCTATGTTCAAAACATTTTCTTCATTTTTTTTTTAACATTTTCTTTGGTGAGGAGACCATGTGCTGAGCACTTTTCACATTATGATAGGCAAAAAGGATAACATTAGTGGGCTGGGAATATGGCCTAGTGGCAAGAGTGCTTGCCTCCTACACATGAAGCTCTCGGTTCGATTCCCCAGCACCACATATATGGAAAACGGCCAGAAGGGGCGCTGTGGCTCAGGTGGCAGAGTGCTAGCCTTGAGCGGGAAGAAGCCAGGGACCAGTGCTCAGGCCCTGAGTCCAAGGCCCAGGACTGGCCAAAAAAAAAAAAAAAAAGGATAACATTAATTTTAAAATAGTAGATAAATATTTTCATTAAGAACCTGTTTAATAATATAAAACATAGCTTTTTCTGAATTAAATGGGCAAAATACAGCCTATTTTTAAAGCAATATATATTTTTGCAGGGTTTCTAATACTAGGGTATATTTTTACCTTATTTTTACCTACAATTTGCTCTCTTTTAGAAAAATATGGCGTTGTCCCTAAGAAATGCTTCCCTGAATCTCATACAACAGAGGCAAGCAGAAGAATGAATGATATTCTGAATCACAAGGTACAGTATATGGGACAAAGTGGCATTGAGTTTAATATGTTCACCTTAAAACTTATCTGCCTTTTTATTTATTTATTTTGGTCGTCATGGGCTTGAATTCTGGGCCTGGGTGCTGTCCCTGAGCTCTTCAGCTCAAGGCTAACACTCTACCACTTGAGCCACAGTGCTACTTCTGGTTTTCTGGTGATTAATTGGTGATAAGGAGTCTCACAGACTTTCCTGTCTGGGCTGACTTTGAACCTTGATCCTCAGATCTCAGCTTCTTGAGTAGCTAGGATTACAGGTGTGAGCCACTGATGCCAGGCCTATCAGAAGTAATGTAACTGTTTACTAACTTTTAAAATAATTGAATTTTTTTCTCTTAAAATTTTTTCCGTTTTATTTCTGTTGATTTTTTTCCTAAGTGTTTTCTTTTAGTATTCAAGGAAAAAAATCCAGTGTTTAGTTGATATGGGCCACATGGTTTTGTGCACTTGGTTCTAATGGAGTTGAGCTGAGGCTGTTTTACATACTAGTAAAATAAATAATGATTTACAAGACTGAACTCAGGGCTCTACCACTTGAGCTTCAGTACCACTTCAGGTTTTTTTTTTTTTTTTTTTTTTTTTGCCAGTCCTGGGGCTTGGACTCAGGGCCTGAGCACTGTCCCTGGCTTCTTCCCGCTCAAGGCTAGCACTCTGCCACTTGAGCCACAGCGCCGCTTCTGGCCATTTTCTGTATATGTGGTGCTGGGGAATCGAACCTAGGGCCTCGTGTATCCGAGGCAGGCACTCTTGCCACTAGGCTATATCCCCAGCCCCCACTTCAGGTTTTTGAGTGGTTAATTGGAGATAAGACTCTCACAGGGACTTTTCTGCCCAGACTGGCTTCAAACCACAATCCTCACTTCTCAGCCTCCTAAATGGCTAGGATTACAGGCGTGAACCTCTTAAAGTATTAGAGTATTCTGAGTTCATAAACTTCTCCAGACCACATCAGCGTGGTTATCCACCCACAGAAGGTTTGATGTAGTCACTGAACTGTTTCTTGCTTAAGTTATCCTAGTGAATTATTTTTTTCTTTTCTGCATAACCCATTTTTCCAAGGAGGACTGTAAATCCTGTAAGGATGCTGCTCCGCTAGCCAAACATCTTTTTTGAGAACTGGGAGTTGCAGAAATCTTCTATCCTTCTCTACAAGGGTAAAACTGGATCTGTCAGCCCTGGGAAAAAAGATTACATTTTAAAGTAAATACAAATGTGTTTTCCTCAGTATTAGAAATAGGCTATTTTCCACCCAGGAAAGTGGGGATTCTTGTCCAAATACTAAAAGTTCCCTAATAGTAACAGCTTTGTATTCCACTTTGAGAAGGAACAAGATTCTCTTCAGCATTGGAGTTTATTTCCCAGACTTGCCTTTATTTTGAGCATCTCTTAGTATTGAAAATAACAAAAAATGAAAACTATATTGAGGGTTGATATACCCAGAGTTGTAGTGATTTGGCAGAGTAGGAGAATTGAATAATCAAATTCTAAATAAAAATCCCTGAGAGTGGCTTAGCACTCTAATCATCAGTTTATTTCCCGTTTGTTTGCTTGCTTGCTTGCTTACTTGCATTTTAAGGGTGATTGACATTATTGAATCAGATGTTTTTTCTGAGCACATACGACAGAGGATTAGTTGTCCAGCAGGAGCAGTTCTGTCTAGTATTCTTTGGAGGTAATCCAAGTCCTATCTCCTTATGAAAGTTTTTTTTTTTTTTTTTTTGCTGGGTGTATATGTATACTGGCTGGAGAAAAATATTTGTGTCTATAAACTTCTCCCTGGGTTTTCAAAGTATAACTGGCATAAATCTTTTAAGCTTATTTGCAGTTTGGATAACTATTGTAGTACTAACTAAGTTTCTCTCATAGATGAGAGAATTCTGTATACGGCTACGGAACCTGGTACACAGTGGAGCAACCAAAGGAGAGATCTCAGCTACCCAGGACACCATGATGGAAGAGGTAATAGGAATTGTTTGGATCTTTTGTGACCCTTCTGAAGAACTCTTACAATATCCCATCTGTTAACCTGGTTTGGAAGTGTAGCCATTGCAATGAATATATTAATTAAATGAAAATTACTTATTGTAGCTGAAAAAAACACCCTAACATTTAAATTTCTTTTACATTTGAGTACAGGATTTATACTTAGATATTTTAGGCTTAATAGCCTATGTATAATTCATTCTTTTATGTAGTTTGGAAGCATTAAATACCTTCTGTGAGTTTGGCACTAAAGAAACAAAGATGAGAAAACTAGTCTCTCCTGGCAAAAAGAATGAGGTCTTTTGGGAAAAAATAAAACACATGAATAATGATAATAAATCCTTAAGGGATTTTGTGGTCATGGTGGGGAATGACTAATTCAGTAATAGGGAAGATACCTGAGCTAGCTCTTGAAAGAGCAGTGGGAATTTACCAGGTGTTCTAATATGGAAGGGCTTCTCTGGCAAAGGGAGTGTGCATATACTAGCATGAGATGTAAGGGATCCTCGACAGATGGCAGGACTTTCAGTTTTATTCAATAAGAATAAAGATGATTGCGCTACTGATGTTCTATCTGTAAAAATAGTATATGTGGAAACATTTCAGAAAACTGAAAAAGCACCAAACATATCAAGTAGTAATAGTATATATTGAGGCTGATAAGAATCTTTATTACTTAATACAGTTTATAATCCGGAGTAAATATTCATAAAATTGTGAACTTAACCTTGAGAAAAGAATAAGCATTACTTTTTCAACCACTGAGCCCATTAATAGCCCCCATTTCAAGACTGTAAAACTAAAATGGCTTTTTTCACTGCAGTGGGAAAGAAAAAAATAATGCTTCATGTTTGTCTTCATATTTTTTTTAAGAGTGGCAATACAGAGTAGTTGAATAGTTCCACCTGTGTGAGATCTAGCCTTCTCTTTACTTAACTGACATGCAACACAGGACAGTGTCTTAGCTTCTGTGTGTGTGTGTGTGTGTGTGTGTGTATGTGCATGTGTGGGATGGTCCTGGGGCTTGAACTCAGGGCCTAGGCTCTGTCCCTGAGCTTTTTCACTCAAGGTTAGTGCTCTACCACTTGATCCACAGCTCTTCTTCTGGCTCTTTCAGTGCTTAAGAGAGATAAGAGTCTCATGAACTTTCCTGCCTGGGCTGGCTTTAAACCATAATCCTCAGATCTTAATCTCTTGAGTAGCTAGTTTGCTAGCTAGTGCCCAGCATATCTTACATCTCAGTTTATTTGTGCCCGTACTGGGGCTTGAACTCATGACCTTGTGATCTGATCTCCCTTAGCTTTTTCACTCAAGGCTGGCCCTCTACCACTTGAGCCACAACTCCACTTCAGCTTATTGGTAATTAACTGGAGATAAGAATCTCATAGACTTTCTGCCAAAGTTGGCTTTGAATCATGATCCTCAAATCTCGGCCTCTTGAGTACCTAGGACTCATGTCATTGGCATGAGCCACTGGCACCTGGCATAAAATTTCGTGTTAACACAGTACCTCTTTCTCACATATTTGTTAGATGGATGAATTCAGAAGTTTCATTTATAAAATACATTTGAATTACCTCATATTTATCTTTCTGTACTTCTTAAATGTTCCTATTGAAGTGGAATATTTTACTATAGGAGGAAAAAAAACACATGGATTTTGTCTCTATGAATTTCCTGTAATCTTGGGTAGATCATTTGAGATTCCATTTGGGATTTAAAGTAATTTCCTCAATGAATGTTCTTTTTTTTTTTTTAAAAGTAAAGAATTTTAAATATAAGAATGCAAAGTAGGGGCTGGGAATGTGGCTTAGCGGTAGAGTGCTCGCCTAGCATACATGAAGCCCTGGGTTCGATTCTTCAGCACCACATACACAGAAAAAGCCAGAAGTGGGCGCTGTGGCTCAGGTGGTAGAGTGCTAGCCTTGAGCAAAAGGAAGCCAGGGACAGTGCTCAGGCCCTGAGTTCAAGCCCCAGGACGGACTGGAAAAAAAATGCAAAGTAATAAGTGTCTTGCATGGAGGAGCAGTCCAGTAAATATTAGTTTTCTTCCTTCCTGCTTGGGATAATGTGGCAGAGGCCATCTCTTGTACATAATTTGCCTTCGTTTATGATAGATTAAGATAGTGAGGGTGTTGCAGGATGGAGATTCTGCATTTATGGAAAAGGTCCCGAGTAATGTTTCTTAAAGACCTGAGTATCCATCTTGGCTTGTGATGTTTACTTAAATGATCATTGGATTACTATGTTGTAAGATCTATGTCCTAATCATAGGATTGCTGGAGGAGAGTTATTTGCTGATCAGAATTAGAGCAGAGGGTTGAAGGTGTGGCTCAAATGGTAGAGCATCCACCTAGCAAAGCCAAAGCCCCCAGTTCAATCCCTAGCACTCCAAGATGCTTCTCAGTACAGGGGGGAAAATATAGGGCAGATACATTTTTCAGATGTTTTGTTTACCTTTCCTATCCTTACTTGAAGAAATAGTAAGGCACCACTTTATTAACTCCTGAGTATAGGAATTTACTTAATTATTCTACCTGAACTGTTCACCACAAATTTCTGTATGGTAGGTTTTAAAATTTTTACAATTCTCTAAATGACTACTCTTTATTGAAACTGACGCTTGGGTAATGAAGGTTCTAGCTTCATATAAAGCCACAAATTAGTACTTAAGATTTGCCTAGGATTGTGGGCAAGTCAAAATGATGACTTAAATGAACCACTACGTAGCTTAGAAAGCTTTGAATGGCATGTGTTTATGCTAAAGGCAGTCTTTCTGAGAGAAGTACAGGTTGTTTATAGAGGTGATAGACAGGCAAATCTGCTTTGGAGATATATTGCCACCTCTGTAACAACGTTTTTTCACTGTATCCACTTTTCTAGCCTGATCCCCTTAGTATTGTTGCATTTCTACCAAAACCTTATCTTTTACCAACAAACCCTTAAGTGCTATGAAAAGGGACAGAAAGGTATTTTAATTGATTTAGGAAAGTATATAGCAGTAGTCCTCAGTTCTTAAAAACAATACAGGACTAGTGGTGTAGCCCAGTGGTAAAGTGCTTGCCTCACAAACTTGAGTCCCTGAGTTAATCCCTAGCGCTACAAAAATGGAAAGAAGGAAGGAGAGAGGGAAGAGAGGAAGGAAGGAGGGGAGAGCAGAAAGAGAGGGAAGGAAAAGAAAATGTGTTCATAATTTTGATCTATAATGCCAAATCCTGGAGTTTCTCATCAGTGTCTGATAGAACTTGTTTCCCTTTAGGTTTTTTTTTTTTTTTTTTTTTTTTTTGCCAGTCCTGGGCCTTGGACTCAGGGCCTGAGCACTGTCCCTGGCTTCTTCCCGCTCAAGGCTAGCACTCTGCCGCTTGAGCCACAGCACCGCTTCTGGCCGTTTTCTGTATATGTGGTGCTGGGGAATCCAACCTAGGGCCTCGTGTATCCGAGGCAGGCACTCTTGCCACTAGGCCATATCCCCAGCCCCTCCCTTTAGTTTTATCAAGGTAAACATTTCAACTTTTGCCAGTCTGCTAGGTAAATAATGCTATCTCACTGTAGTTTTATTTTATATTTTTTAAATTTTGAGTGAGACTGAGCACCATTTCTGTGAGCTCTGTTTGTATCATTTATCTTTTTTCTTCTTGATCTGTCACTAATTTCTTTCTGTTTTGTTTTTCCCCTTGTCATTCTGGACAGTGAACCCAGGACCTCCTACATACTAGCCAGGCACTCTACCACTAAGTTACACTCCAGCCTCCAGAAGTAAATGGATAATAAGTATTCTGATACTGATACATGCTAGGAAGACCATAAAATAGGGTAATTAGTAAAGTTGTTAGGACAAGCCTGTCTGAGATAAAATCTGATCTGAAGTGTGCATAAAGAACAACATCCCTCACAAGACACAAGGTACAGATGCTCTAAGATAGAAAAAAGCTGGTATTTTTGAGAGATAAAAGAAGGTATTGTGGTTTGAACTTGGAAAACAAGAGTGGGAGTCATTGGAACAGATCTTGTAGAGGAAATGGGAACTGGCTTATATTGTAGAGGACCTACAGACTGTGGTACAGCTTGCATTTTATTTAAGTGGCATGCTTTTGTTTTCTTTCCTTTTTTTTTTTTTTAATTAAAAAATTTTTTTTGCCAGTCCTGGGGCTTGAATTCAGGGCCTAGGCACTATCCCTGAGCTCTTTTTTGCTCAATGCTAGCACTCTACCACTTGAGCCACAGGACCACTTCTGGCCTTTTCTGCTTATGTGGTACTGAGGAATCGAACCCATGGCTTCATGGATCAAGGCACTCTACCACTAAGCCACATTCCCAGCTGCATGCTTTTGTTTTGAAAACCTTTACTCTGCCCAGGCACTGGTGGCTCATGCCTGTAATCTTGGCTTCTTAGAAGGCTGAGATCTGAGGATCATGGCTCAAAGGTAGCCAGGGCAGGAAAGTCCTAAGATTCTTAGCTTCCAGGAGCTGGGGATATGGCCTAGTGGCAAGAGAGCTTGCCTCGTATACATGAGGCCCTGGCTTCGATTCCCCAGCACCACATATACAGAAAATGGCCAGAAGTGGCGCTGTGGCTCAAGTGGCAGAGTGCTAGCCTTGAGCAAAAGGAAGCCAGGGACAGTACTCAGGCCCTGAGTCCAAGGCCCAGGACTGGCCAAAAAAAAAAAAAGATTCTTAGCTTCCATTAACTACTAAAAGCCAGAAATGGAGCTGTGGCTCAAAGTGGTAGAGTGCTAGCCTTGAGCACAAAAGCACAGGGACAGAGTCCAAGCCTTGAGTAGCCTCTAGGGGTGGGGATGGGAGACAAAACATTTACTCTGAAGTTGGACATGGTGGTGGTGCAGCTAATCCTTGCACTGGGCAACTAAGGCAAGGGGATCAAAATTTCCAGGCCAGCCAGTCTACATAGTAATAAGACTTTGTCTTTAAAAAACAAAAACTTTCCCTCCAGGTGTTTTTGTTGTTGTTGTTGTGGGGCTTGAACTCGGCCTGGGCGCTGTCCCTGAACTCTTCAGCTCTTGAACCACAGTGCCACTTCTGGTTTTCTGGCAGTGAATTGGAGATAAGAGTCTCATGGACTTTCCTACTGGGGCTGGCTTTGAACAGTGGTCCTCAAATCTCAGCCTCCTGAGTAGCTAGGATTACAAGCATGAGCCACCAGGGCCCCGGTGTTCTGTATCTGTTGTAAATCGGCAGGAAAAGTGGGGAGACACAATGGGAAGGTGATTGTGGTCACATAAATTAGAGATTGTAATGGCTTGGGCATGGTTGGTTAAGAGTGAGGAGGTGTGCATCAGTTTCAGGGTAGATGTTGGAAGTGATCCTGTGGGACTTGCTAATGAGTCATTTGTGAAAGACAAGGAAAGTTTGGTATCCAGGTGATGTCCCGGTGCCTAATGACGAGATCTTGTCTGTATGAGAGAAGGCTGTTTGGCCAGTAGGGCAGAGAATGTGCAGAAAAGGATAATGTGGGAAGAAGAAAAGTCAGAAATGAAGAAGCAAGGTTTTTGTAGGAGGGAGAGATAGATCTGGTCAAAAGTTTTAAACTCTAAAGTGCATGTGAAGTACCTGAGGATTTTGTTAAATGCAGACTGAATAGATCTAGAGTAAGATAAGGTAATCTGCATTTATATTCCTTTCTTTGGTTCAAATACCACTCTAGAAGCAATCTGAAGACCATTATTTGACTATTAGTTTCTGTATCTAAATCATGTACCTTCTGAATGTACCTTTATATGTTTTTCTCTGTTTGAATGTGCATTTAAAGCTTCTAGAAATTATCTACTTGTATACCTGACCAGGTAGCTTTGTTTAGTTTTATTTATTTATTTATTTATTTTCCAGTCGTGGGCCTTGGACTCAGGGCCTGAGCACTGTACCTGGTTTCCTTTTGCTCAAGGCTAGCACTCTGCCACTTGAGCCACAGTGCCATTTCTGGCCGTTTTCTGTATTTGTGATGCTGGGGAATCGAACCCAGGGCTTCATGTATACAAGTCAAGCACTCTTTCCACTAGGCCATGTTCCCAGCCCTCGTTTTATTTATTTATTTATTTTTTGGCCAGTCCTGGGCCTTGGACTCAGGGCCTGAGCACTGTCCCTGGCTTCTTCCCGCTCAAGGCTAGCACTCTGCCACTTGAGCCACAGCGCCACTTCTGGCCGTTTTCTGTATATGTGGTGCTGGGGAATCGAACCTAGGGCCTCATGTATATGAGGCAGGCACTCTTGCCACTAGGCTATATCCCCAGCCCCCTCGTTTTATTTTTAAACAGATCCTTGCCCTTCTTCCATTTTCCACTAGAAAGCAGTAGAGAGCTGTCTTCTCTTTTTCATTTCTCTTTGTAGTGCGTTCCTTTATTCCTCCCTTATAATTAACTCATTGCCCTCGTAACTGCCTTCAAAGTTCAGCTTTTTATGAGGACACTTATAGCCAGTATGCATGAACAAAAGATCATTTTGCCCATGAACCTAGTTCCTCTGTGAGTAAGACTAATTAGGGTAAATGATTTAAGAGCATTATAGCAAGCTGGGTGTGGTGGTGGACAGTCATCTGCACTCAGGAGATTGTAGAAGGAGCATCCCAAGTTTGGGCCAGCCTGAGCTGCATAGGGAGTTCAAGGTCAGCCTGGACTACATCCTGAGACCGTCTCAAACAAACAAGAACATTGTAGCTTTGCATTTTATTACAATTTATTTAATACAGTCCTTTCTGATTTTATTGTGCACACCCTCAACAACTCAATACTGGCAGTAGAAAGAAAGGTTCTGTGATCCTGCCATGTTTGCACTAAGTCTGACTACTGAAATTTTTTAGGCTTACCAGTTTTGCCTCTTTACAAGCAGCTTGGTTATCCTTGAACTACCTTTTCTTCACCTTTCCTCCATCTGTGCCTGCCTATAGCTGGATTTAGACAGAAGGTTCTCATCCTTCTGAATATTCATGACTGGTTCTCACCTGTTAGATCCTTCCTCCTCTCATGTAACTGGCTTTTCCAGATTAATCCATGGTGTAGGAATTGACTCAGTCTCATTCATTTGTTTTTAAGTCGGCATCTGTGCATTCTTTTTCCAATGTCCTTTCTCAGGCTTTCTGTATTTTTTCTTTTTCCTTTCCTTATGCTGATTCTGTTATTTACCATTGACTTCAGCAGGTCATTTAAAATAGAATTCCTCTCTAGAAAAAAATACTTTTAAAAGACCAAGTACAATAGGACTCTTAGAAATTCAGATTTGAGGACTCTTTTCTAGTTTATACTCTGCTTTCTGATACATATTTGACTAGATCTTCTTATGAGACTTGTCTTCTTATGAGATACATTTAACTGGACCTTTCTGACACCAACTGTAGCTTTTTTGTTGGGTCATAGATTGTTAGAGAGGGATTAGACATATCCACATAGGAAGATTAATTTAAATTCCCAATTTAATTAGCAAGGATATAAGGCCTTAATCAGAAGCCAGATGGCCCTAAGAGATAAGTGTAAATGCAGTGTACCCCAGCATGACTTCTCTTAGCTCTTCTCTTCAAGCAACTCAAGGGGCACCTTACTGGATCAAAAAATTTAGAACTTTCTCCAGTAATTTATATTGAAAGGAATACTTACAAACACTAACTTATGTATTTTTTCTAAGAAACAAAATTCAAAATCGTTATATTAGGCTAGAGAGTTGGAGAATAGCAGAATGAGTTCCAGGTTTCACTATGCCAAACATCTCTCTGCCTTTAGCTTTCTGGTATTTTGGAAAGTATATACTGCCTTAACCTACCCACTTGATTCTATTTCAATAAATTTTTATCAGATTGATCCTAACATTTATATTTGGTGAAGTCACAATTATAAGTCATGTGTTCCGTAAATATTTCTTTTTGTGTGGAAGAAAAACTTTGATTCCTATTGCAAAAAACTAAAGTAGAATGTAGTTTGAATACATTTGCACAGATATTTACTGAGAAGTAAAGGTAACTGGATGCAAAATCCTGGCAGTAACTTAATAGAACAGCCTCAGATAGTTAGGCTGAAGCCAGCACCTAATGAGAATGAAAGCTTTATCTGTGTAGAATTTTGGACAATTCCTGCAGAAATAATAATGTGTACAAGCCTAATTGAATTGTTTATGTCACTGTAAAGTTTTATGTAGTAGAAAGGTTTTTTTTCCCCTACATTTACTTCAATTTTGTAGCGAGAATGGCATAGAACACCTAAGCACAGGAAAGAGCCTTCTTGCAAGATAACTAATCCCTTGATATAATAATACATGCACTTCAAAACCATTGCACCATCATTACATCGGGCTTTCTGTGACTACTGGTGGTGGCTATGGAAGTCGCTGTATCTCCTTTTAGAAACCAGCTACCACCTCCTATATGTGTTTTCCCTTTGTGCTTTAATTTTTTTCTCAATTCTGCTGGTAAAGATAAAATTGTAATCATTGTAATTGGTTACAGAGATTGAATAGGGTGGTACTAGTGACAGAACTTGGTATCAGATCATGAATTCCATTCTCACAAGTCACATCCTTTTCTTTTTTTTTTTTTTTTTTGGCCAGCCTTGGGCCTTGGACTCAGGGCCTGAGCACTGTCCCTGGCTTCTTCCCGCTCAAGGCTAGCACTCCGCCACTTGAGCCACAGCGCCGCTTCTGGCCGTTTTCTGTATATGTGGTGCTGGGGAATCGAACCTAGGGACTCGTGTATCCGAGGCAGGCACTCTTGCCACTAGGCTATATCCCCAGCCCAAGTCACATCCTTTTCAATGACACCTTCTTTTACAAAGAATTGGTCCATAATTGCTGGGCCAAGTTCATTCACTCATCAGAATTTCCAGAGTATACAAGTACCAACAATCAGAACTCATACATCCCTTGTGATCCACTGCTCTATTTCGCAAAATTGCATTAAGAACCTCTAGGGTGGGTACCATGCTGAGACGGCTTCATGAAATTCTTATGAGAACGAAAGAAGCTGTAAATTCAGCCAAACTCCCTGTAATCCCCAGCAAGCTTCACCAGAGGGAACAGTGCTGTCAGTAAGAATGTGATGCCACGTGTCTTCAAAATGAAATGACTATTGGAGACCGACAGGCTGCTCTCACTAGTGCATACACTTTCTACTTGTCAGGTTTTGTCACGCTTACTACTGAACAATGCTCATCCTTCAGAAGTACTTCTCACTCAAATCTCAGGATAGTGTGAAGATCTCTAGATCCTTGGTTCGGGTTGCTGTCGGGAGAACCAAGCCTCCAGCAGCTTCTTTCCCCTTTGAAAAGATTTGCACCATAAGACTAGTAAACAGGTTGCAATTACAGAAAATCAAGTAGATTCATTCTCTGCCACTGCTGTAGTAGATTGTTTCAGCTGTGTTACTAAAGTCTCACAAGCCCTGTTTTTTGTTTGTGAGAAGAAACAACATGAACTTGTTGGAATGACACAGGTACCAACAATTCAGTCTCTTAGAGCCCACTGCTTTCCCATTAGAGACAGTAGAGTAACTACTAGCTAATATTACCAGACATACTGTATAAGCCATTAAATATTTAATAGACATACCTGGCACTGTTATAGACATTGGGTATTCAGCAGTGAGCCACTGGGTAAGAATCCTTACCTTTGTGTAGTTTACTTTCTATTGAGGAAAGATGAACTATGTACATATATACATATTTGTACACCTGTGTGTATACATATAAATACACATGTGTATGCATACATATATGTATAGACGCATATATACATATATATGAATATATACCAGAAAGCAAGTAATATGAAAAAAAATGTAACTATATTCTGAGAAATTTGGGTACACTGTCATTTAGTTTGCTCTAGTGATTCACTAGTATTCACTAATATATTTTCTTTGTCCTGAATGCATAAGAAGCAGGTGACGCTCCCCCTTTGCCCACTAGAGAGCAGACTTGCATGTCCAAAGCTCACTTCCAGTTTTGTACATTTGAGAACAGGGGACCTTACTTCACAAGAGCAGTCTCTTATCAAGAAAATACAGTGTCAATGACCTTGGGGATTATACTGTGCAAAATTGTTTTTTAAATTAAAATTTACTTATCTATTATTATTTGACCCAAAGCTAAATACTTGCAGAGTGTTAGAAACTAGCTTAAATGTGAATAACTTTGGGTAATTTATAGTTCTGGTAAACAAATAGTATAAAAGCCATGGGGCTCAACTTACAGAGCTTTTCTGGAATCAAGGAGGAAGAGTTGTCATCCTTATCCACAGTTATATCTTAAACGTATTTTTGATTAAAAAAATTCCTATTTGTAAAATATATGCAATGGGCCATGAATACTGTCTTGCAAAATGTTCACCATAGACTTCATTTAGATAGCTGATTGCCTCTTAACATTTTTTTTTTTTTTTTTTTTTGGCCAGTCCTGGGCCTTGGACTCAGGGCCTGAGCACTGTCCCTGGCTTCTTCCCGCTCAAGGCTAGCACTCTGCCACTTGAGCCACAGCGCCGCTTCTGGCCGTTTTCTGTATATGTGGTGCTGGGGAATCGAACCTAGGGCCTCGTGTATCCGAGGCAGGCACTCTTGCCACTAGGCTATATCCCCAGCCCCCCTCTTAACATTTTTTAACTTAAATTGTTGGATTAAAAAAAATAGCATGGATTAGTTGTACAAGGGGTTTTAGGTTTATTATAACTTTTTTTTTTTTTGTCAGTTTTATGTCAGTTTGTCAGTTACCTCCTGGGCCTTGTAAGCAATCTACCACTGAGCTACACCTTGAGCTTCAGTGCTGCATTTTTTAGGAGAAGGAGAGGCTAACTTAATACTTTTATTTAGGTAGGGAGTCAAATGCACAATAAAATACTGTGCAAATTATATTACAAAGCATTCATATCTATCTTTAAAGTATGTATAAAAGTAAACAGAAATTCACTTGGTCACCTTAACCTTCATCAGGCCCAGTCCTATGTTCTCCCTTTTGTTGTCCAGGGCTTTACTAAACTAGACTCACTGCCCATGGATAACAGAATTAATCAGGATTGTTTCACTCTTTTATATACTACATATATGTGAGACAACGGTTAACAGTTGCACATGCTCTGGATTCAGTCTATAAAGCCTTCCTGATATAAATATATGTAACTGTACATCTTCACTATCTTTGTCCTGTCCATAGTTAGTAGTGGTAATGTCCTTGTGATGACAGATTCCTGAAGTTGCCATTGAGGCCTTGGTGCTAAGCGAGTACATAATGATTCTAGTCGGTGTGAACTCATATAACTAGTTACTCAGGTCCCTTGCTCATATGCTGTCCTGTGTGCCTTCCCCCCTCCCCGCCCTGGCCCCGTCTGTTTTCTGTGCTAGAAACCAACCTGAGCATGATTTAACATTAAGGAGAAGTGGTTTAAGACCAGAAGTTTAGGCTCATAAATGCACAGTAAATTTTAATAAAGGAAATTTCTCTGTTGGAAAGCACAACAAAATGACATAAAGACAAGCGTAACCTCTTTTGTAAATTAACGTACTTCTGTAAAGCTAGTAGAAGCATAGCAATAAAGAACAAATTGTTGGGCTGGGAATGTGGCGTAGTGGTAGAGTGCTTGCCTAGCCCTGGGTTCGATTCCTCCATACCACATAAACAGAAAAAGCTGGAAATGGTGCTGTGGTTAAAGTGGTAGAGGGCTAGCCTTGAGCCAAAGAAGCTCAGGGACAGTGCCCAGGCCCTGAGTTCAAGCCCAGGAGTAGCAAAAAAAAAAAAAAAAAGCACATTGTAGTCAGGGTGCCAATAGTCCACACCTGTAATCCTAGCTGCTCAGGGGGTTGAGATAGGATTATCACAGTTTCTTTCCTGGGGAAAGAAAGTCTATGAGACTCATACCTCCAATTAACTACTCGAAAAGCCAGAAGTGGAGCTGTGGCTCAAGAGTTAGGTTGCTAGCCTTGAGCAAAAATTGCTCAGAAGCATCATCCAGGCCCAAAGTTCAAGACCTGGAACCAGCTCACACACAAAAAAAGGTACAGCAAAGCTCCTGACTAGCAAATGAGAGACTCAGTACCACACACACAAAAAGAACAAAATGCATATACCTACAGCAACATGAACATGCCCTATGATTCCATTTAGGTGAAGTTAATGAAAGGCAAAACTGATCCTTAGCTGTAGAAGTCAAAATGATAGTTACCAATATAAGAAGTTGTGGATTATTTGCTGCAAAGGAGCTAGATAAGGTTTTTTTTATGTGTTCTATAGTGGACACATCAGTATTTATATGTGTTAAAATCAGATGAATTTGGCTGGACATTGGTGGCTCACTCCTGTTATCCTAGCTACTCAGGAGACTGAGATCTGAGGATTATGGTTTGAAGCCTGTGAGACTTTTTTTTCCAATTATACACCAAAAAAGTTAGCGTGGCTCTGTGGCTCAGGGATGGCACCTATGGTCTGAGTTCAAGCCCTAGGACTGGCACGCACACACAAAAAATAATGAATTGAGCTGTATACTTAAGAGTAGTGCATTTTGTATTTTTATTGAATTTGTATAGGTAAAAGTATAAGAAAAAATGAGATCATGGGAATTTGGATTTATTTGGTACAAACAATGCAGGCATATGAGGGATGAAGTTTGGTCAACATGGCAACAGTCAGAGAAAGAGAGGCAAATTATAGCATTATGTTTTCTTAAAATCATAAGAGGATTAAGATAAAAAAGGAAGTACTTTATATATTCTGACCTTTACAAGGTTTTTCTCTATAGTTCTATCTTTACTATTCTTTTTTTTTTTTTTTTTTTTTGCTAGTCCTGGGCCTTGGACTCAGGGCCTGAGCACTGTCTTTGGCTTCTTTTTGCTCAAGGCTAGCACTCTGCCACTTGAACCACAGCGCTACTTCTGGCTGTTTTCTATATATGTGGTGCTGGGGAATCGAACCCAGGGCTTCATGTATATGAGGCAAGCACTCTTGCCACTGGGCCATATTCCCAGTCCCTTTCTTTACTATTCTATAAAATGAAAACAGTGTAAATGTGTCTTGGGATTATATTGAGGCTAACCTGAAGCTATAAGGACATCATTAGAAAATTTATTGTTTAAGGGTTGTGATGTTATTCAGTGGTAGAATACTTGTATCATATGTGAGGCCCTGGGTTCAATCCTCAGTTCTGCCCCTGCCCAAAAAATGAAAATAAGTTACTGTCTTGCAATCTTAAAAAAAAAAAAAGGCATTGTATTACTAAAAGTCACTTGTTTTTCAAATAATACAAGCATCATTCAGGCTCCAGCTGAAAAGTTAATGACTGTTCTATAAATAGAGACCACCATCACAATCAAAGGAAAACCTCAGTGCATAAAGGAAAGGAGATTTGTTTATAAATATGTCATTATTTGTCACTTGACAAATCATCAGGAGGCCAGCAACATTAATGTTGGTGGTTATCAATGGTGGGCAAGTTTCTTTGCTAAGGAAGTTTAATTTGCAGGATGAGTACTAAGCAACAAACATTAACATTTCAGTTTCATTGTGTAGAGTGTTTATTTGAGAACTTGGAGTTGACTGATATCAAACCACAGGCATCAACTTTCCAAAGTTTGAGAGTGGTATTAGATTTCTTGTTGAAACTTCTGGCTTGAACTTAGCCACTGATTTCTTACATTTTCCAAGCATGAAGAAATGGAGAAGTTGAAAAATAACACTTCACCCTTAGTTATTGCTTATCTGTTCTCTTTTCCAGATTTTCAGAGTGGTGTGCATCTGTTTGGGTAATCCTCCAGAGACATTCACCTGGGAGTATCGAGATAAGGATAAGAATTATCACAAGATTGGCCCCATTTCACCCTTGGAGTTTTACAGAGAACATGTCAAACCACTCTTCAATATGGAAGATAAGGTTGGAGACTGGCACTGACAACCACTGGCTGTTTACTGTGAAATACCTGTTGACTACAAGGAAGTGTAGAAGAATGTTAAGTTAAGATACACGATCATCAAATTAGATACTAAACAAACTTTTTATTTTTCTTTCTCTGAAGAAATTCTTTCACTTAATTAGTCAAGCCAAGCCAGAATATGCCACTTTTGCCAGTGTTCTCTTAAGACTTTTCTGACTGTAGGACAGCACTCAAATTAACTCCCCTTGATTTGGGTCCACAGTTATTCTGCAAAGACTGTATGTGTACTATTTCTTACCAAGGACTTGGTGTACCTCCATATTATGGGCCCCACTAGGAACCCTTTTTTGTTTATTTAATTAATTTATTTTTTGTTTCTTGGTGGTACTTGGGTTTGAATTGAGATCCTCGTGTTTACCAGACAGGCAGGCACTTTACCACTTGAGTTATTTTCTAGTAGCATCTTGCATTTATACCTTGGTCAATCTAGATGGTGAGTCTCCTATGTATGCTTTTCACATAGCTAGAATGACAGGTGTCTTCCACTGTGTCCTGCTCTTTATTGGTTGATATGGGTCTCACAAACATTTTTTCCAGGCTAATCTCAAGCTAAATTATAGGTGTGAACCACCATCTCCTGCCCCCTCTGGGAGCTTCCTTTTTGGAGGAAGCATTGTTCCTAGTCTTTCCTGCTCTCTCAGGTCTTCCTCATCTGCCTAGCAGGATTACCAGAGCTTCTTTCCTTGATCCTCTTGTAAGCAAAGTGGATTGCTGGGCAAAGCCTGTCTTATAACTTGAGATCAGGGGCCTTACAGTGACAGGCTGTCCCAACTTGTCTTATTCCACACATGCAACTTTTCACCATTAGTTTTGAGGCAGTCCTTGCCGATATTAAAAACAGATGCAGCTCCTATATGTGCAGGGATACATAGAATTTGTAGGGATCTCTCTCACATGTGTTTTGCTACTTTTTGTTTCATAATTACTTTACATTGAGGCTGTCATATTTATTTTTGTAGGTAGAGATGATGAGCTTGATGCAAACATAGGAACCTTGAGGAGAAGTGTGTGTCTTGCTTGACATTCCTGGTTTTGTGCTCTAATCGGCATGTTCTTGATCTCAAAAGATTTGTTTTGTGAATGATCCGAGGCCCCAGCACAAGTACAACAAACTTTACACCGTAGACTACTTGAGCAATATGGTTGGAGGGAGAAAAACTTTATATAATAACCAGCCCATTGACTTCTTGAAAAAAATGGTTGCTGCTTCCATCAAAGATGGAGAGGTTAGTATTTTTTTTTGTTTCTCACACTGGGGTTAAAATAGCTGCTTTCACTTTTTCTTGGTATAATATGAAGATAGAGTTTATGCTGACTTCCTCTTTCTTCTATCTGTAGGCTGTGTGGTTTGGCTGTGATGTTGGAAAACACTTCAATGGCAAGCTGGGACTCAGTGACATGAATGTGTGAGTACAAGAAACTGAAAATGGAAAAGTCATTTTTGAGTTGTTGGTGTTGGCAGTCCATAATGACTCTGTTGAGGTTTATCTCAAGATTAAAGTTGATCTAAGAGTGCGTCTCTTTCTTTACATCCTGTAGGGTTTGAGGTCTCGTGGCAAAAAACTTTATGTATCTGACTGCCCTAGCCAGCAATTCAAGATCATTCTTGAGCAGAAATCATGGATGTTCCAAAAAAGCCATCCTGTATGAGAAAACCCTAAAAGCACAACTGATTATCAAATCAATCTGCTCAGCTCACTTGGGAATGTGATGAAAGGCTTTCTAGACCTCATGTTTGCTATTTGATCCATCTTAAACCACTCATCTTGATGTCTTAAGTTTTTTGTCTTTGTAACAAGGAGGACTAATTTGTTGGCATACCTAAAGCTTAGTCCTTGTCTTTCATGATACTGAAGATCCGTTTACAAACTAAAGCATATAATATTCTTAGACTGTTAAAATACCATTTTAGAGTTATTGTTAGTGATAGAAATTAGGTAAATATCTTTTTTTTAAAATATGGTACTAGGTTTTAACCTCAGGTACTGTAGCACTTGAGCCACACCCCAGCCCTTTATATTTTAGTTATTTTTCAAATAGAATTTGGAGTTTTTGCTTGGACTGACCTTGTGCTCAAATGTCTTATTCATGTTTCCTGCATAGTGATGACAGGTGTACACTACCAGGTCTAACTTATTGCTTAAGATGGGGTCTGCTAACTTTTTGCCTGCTCTAGCCTCAAAGTGGGATCTTCCCAGTCTCCACTTTCTGAATAGCTGGAGTTACAGGGGTGAGTCATTGCCTTTGTATTTTCATTTATTTTTTGGTCCCTTGTGGGGCTTGAGCTCAGGGTCTGGGCACTGTCAAACTGAGATCCTCAGATCTCAACTTCCTGAAGAGCTAGGATTACAGGCATGAGCCACCAGCACCTGGCATATTTTAATTTTTTAATATAATAGTTTGATTTTTTTATACATAGTTGCACTGTATTCCATCTTTCTTGATTTTTTCCCCCCTTTTAGTAATATCCGTTATTTGGTGCATTGTGTATTTAAATTTCACAACTAGCAGTTTAAATGAATTCAGAAACCATGAGGTTCTACCATCCTGAACCTTGTAAAAAGTTACTTCAAATGCTTTTTTCATCTTTTTAAAAGTTTTCTTAGTAGCTGGGCACTGGTAGCTCATGCTTATAATCCTAGCTATTCTGAATGCTGAGATCTGAGGATCAAGATCATGGACAGCCAAGGCAAGAAAAGTCCATGAGTCTTTGAACTCCCAACTAAACAGCAAAAAGCTGGAAGCAGAAACATGGCTGAAGTGGTAGGTGCCAATCTTAAGTGAAAAAGCTAAGGAGAACATAAGGCTCTGAGTTCAAGCCTAAACAAACAAATATAATTAATTGAAATAAAAGCTTTCTTGCCAAAGTACTACTGCAAACTGATCTTGTCAGTATTTGATGGAGTAATTACTGTTGAGTCATTTCACGTTCTCTTGACTAATTTTGTGACACATGACAGACTGAGTTCTGCATGTGCTGTATTCTCTGAAGAGCTACAGCTAGAGCTCTCACTGTGGACCTGTTGAGCCTCTGCAGTTTCCTCTGGGCTCCTTTTGTAGTTGTCCTTCCTTTATTTTGTGCTGTCATTCTTTTTACAGCTATGACCATGAGTTAGTGTTTGGTGTCTCCTTGAAGAACATGAATAAGGCTGAGAGGTTGGCTTTTGGTGAGTCACTTATGACCCACGCCATGACCTTCACTGCTTTCTCAGAGAAGGTAGGACCCATGTCATGCCTGCTGCCATGTTTGTACAAATGGATCCAGTTTTCTGTAGACTGTTGAGCAAAGCCACATTCATGGTGTATTATATGATTTCTGTTGAAAGTTAGCTTCCATATAAGACATTGTACCTGTGTCACTTGGGGTTTGGCTACATGTTCAGAGGATAATCAAAATAGGAAATTTCCATGAATAGCAAAATGTGGATCAGCAAGGAGTAAAGAAGTAATTGCTTCTCTGTAACTTTGGAAGGTCTTAGTGTAAAGAGAGGTTTGCAAAGGAACTTAGAAAATAATTTTAATTTCACCAGGAATTTTAAATGTTCCCCTAAAGTGTTCATGTCTTGATGAACTGTGTTCAGACTTACCTACCTTTTATTTGTCATTCAGATGCTTCTGTAGCAAAATGTAAATAACAGTAATTTGTGACCTCCAAACCTATTACTGTAGCTGTAGTAAGTGGGATGTGAAATATTTTGCAGTTACTGTGAAGTACTATGCATAGTAAATATCATTATTTCTAGGACACAGTGTTGGAAACAAAAGCTGAAAATATATTTTTCAGAAATAAGCTTCCTCACTTCTAAGCTGTAGAATGGTTAGTTTAATCCCTGTTCTCAGGACCATAAAGAAAAGGAGACTTATGGGCTGGGAATATGGCCTAGTGGCAAGAGTGCTTGCCTCTTACACATGAAGCAGCGCCACATATATGGAAAACGACCAGAAGGGGCGCTGTGGCTCAGGTGGCAGAGTGCTAGCCTTGAGCAGGAAGAAGCCAGGGACAGTGCTCAGGCCCTGAGTCGAAGGCCCAGGACTGGCCAAAAAAAGAAAAAGAAAAGGAGACTTAGAACTATTTTAATTCTTTATCCTCACAAATAAATATATTCTCTTTCTAGCATAATTAGTGGAAAGAAAGTCACAGACTAAGTTGTTTTGGAAAGTACTTTGATAGAGAATTTTTTTTTTGCTACCCTGCCCAGTAGATTTATAACCATAAAAACATTTGTAAGTTGGGCACTAGTAGCTCACACCTGTAATCCTAGCTACAAGGCTGAGATCTGAGAACTATGGTTTGAAGCCAGCTTTGGCAGGAAAGTTCATGAGACTCATCTCCAGTTAACCACCCAAAAGCCAGAAGTGGAGCTATGGTTCAAGTAGTAGAATGCTAGCCTTGAGCAAAAAAGCTAAGGGACAATACCCAGTATCAGTACAAAAACAGATAAATAAAAATTTTAAACTTACTATTAATTTTGTGTTTTATTTATCATTCAAATGTGAAAATGTATGGTTTATTACTTGCTTTAGTACAGGTTAGTGTTTGAAACTTGTGAGTTGGCTTGTGTGAATTATGGAGATTGACATTACTGAGTTAGAAGAATCTTGTGAAGAATAGAGTTAGAGTGTTCAGGTCAGCAAAGCCAAAGGGAGCCAGATCCCACATGATGGACTCTTCATGCAGTGAGACAGAAGTGGGAGCTGACAGGTGAACTCATGAGGAGATGACACAAGGGTCAGTGCTTTCCTCATGATACAAAGATTTAAACTGTTTTGACATTAACAAATGCCCTGAGTAAACATAGAAAAAGCTTCGCTCAAATGGAGCCTTCCTTTTGTCCCATGTCTGTTATTATAACATACTCCAAATGAAGTTTGTCATGGTATCGCTGTACACAGTATCACAGTCTCTTTAAAAATGAAAATCGATCTTATTTTAATAATAAAGATAGGAGAGTAGAACTACCTGAGGTTTGTTTGTTAAAGTGGTCTTTTTATTTTTGCTTTGCTCTTCAGTCTCTTTTGTGTTAAGTTCAATATTTGTGTCACTGAATCAGTAAAAGAACACATTTGGAGAGTACTATTAATTGGTTTCCCTGAATAGAAGAATCAGACATATGATAAGAATATTTTTGTTTTGTTTGTAAAAAGAACTCTCTGATCAGGTCTTTGAATCATTTCTAAAATAATGCAATGAGATGCCTTTTGAAGAACCTAATTGATTAAAAATGAGAATCCTTGGCTTCAGATGGTACGCACTGCTTTTAGTAATTTAGTAGATTTTTGTTTCCCTTAGCATTGTCCAAGTAGCATTTTTTTCATGTCTATTTTCTGTATAGAGCAGAATATGAAGAAGAAAGTCTTGTTAGCTTTGTTGTATTTTTACCCCAAGAGATTCCAAACTCACTTATACTGAAGTAGTCCTGTGGCGAAAGTAGGAAGTATATAGCCCTAATCATTTAATATCCTGGTTATAGAGCAAGCCATTGGGTGGCTGCAGAAGAGGTAAAATTATGTGACACCAAGGCAGGAGGATTCTAGTTTTAGACTGGACATTCTCATCTACTTTCTTATAGGATGATCAGGATGGTGCTTTTGCAAAATGGCGAGTGGAGAATTCATGGGGTGAAGACCATGGCCATAAAGGTGAGCTTAATGTTGAATTCCAATCTCCAGATAATTGAAGTCTGCACTGCTCTGCTTCCCTGGGGGAGAGGCTGTTTTAGTACAAAAGATTCTCCAGTATTTGTCCCATTGACTAAGCTATTCTACAGAAAAATAGAAGCATCTGGTTGGCCCCAGGGTTCCTATGACCAACATGGTATGCTTGAACCCCTAAGTTGAGTCTGAGACTGATTGACATTGACTCTACCAGACTTTTAAACAGGCCCTCTTAGTTAATGAGAGAGTTGAGCATCCTTTGCCAGGATACTTGTCATAGACCATTTGGTATATTTTTCAGGTGTTGTATAAGTACTTTAGAAAGAAGCCTTCCCAAGTGGGAAAATGGATTGGCAAAAATAGATTTTCTTGGGGCTCTTTTTTCAGTACTGAGGATCGGACTGAGGCCCTTATACTTAGAAGCAGGTACTTCACTACTTGAGCCACACTCCCAGTATCTCCTACTGTTGGTTATTTTCCAAATAGATGTGTTGATTATGCTCCAGCTGGCCTGGGCTGTGATCCTCTTACTTACACACTTCCTCGTGGAAGTGGTTGAGTTGGCATCTTGGGAGCTTTTATGCCCAGGCTGGCCTTGAACCACAATCTCCCATTCTCTGCTTACCAAATAGGATTATAATCTTGAGACAGTGTGCTCATCTCTTCAGGAATTTAAGATTCCTTGGAAATTGGGAAGCTGTCATTTAGAGCTTTTTTATATCAGCCAATCAAAACCCTGGCAGAAATCATGAGTAAGTTATGATGAGTAAGTTATACATTTGCTAGGACTGGGTGTGCTGGTGGCTTACACCTATAATCCCAGCTACTCAAGAAGCTGAGATCTGAGGATCATGGTTCAAAAGAAGGAAAGTCCATGAGACTTTTATCTCTAATTAACTACCAAATAAACCAGAAGTGGAGAGGTGGTAGAGCACTAGCCTTGAGCATAAAACTCAAGGACAGCACCCATACCCTGAGTTCAAGCCGTAGGAGCAAGTGCACACACACACACAAAAATAATTAAGTTGCCCAAACAAAATAACATTAAATAAATATATGAGTTGTAGAAAAAAAATTTTAAGTGGTTAACCAAAAAAAAGGAAAACTTCTTAACAATCCAGCCATTCAAAGATCACCTAGATACCAATGAAACCAGTAATCTATGCTTGTAATCCTAGCTGCTCAGGAGGTGGAAGATCTTGGTTTTAGGCCAGCCCAGGCAGAAAAAAGGTCCAGGCAACTCCATCTCCAATTAAGCAGCACAGTGCTGGACTAGAGACATGATTCAAATGTGGTGGAATGCCAACAAGCAAGCCAAGAAGTAAGTGTAGGGCCCTAAGTTTGAGTCCTGTTACTGACTCAAAAAAAAAAAAAAAATCACTGTTGATTAACAGTTTTGGATATGTTGTTGAAATTTTTGAGACAATAGTTTTAAACATTGTTTTTAATAGTAGATAAAGGCCTTTTTAAAGGACATTTTTGTTTGGTTTGGTTTGGTGCCTATCCTGGGGCATGAACTCAGGGCTTGGGAACTGTCCTTCGGCTTTTGTCCTCAAAGCTAACATTCTGTCACTGAGCAGCAGTTCCACTTCCACCTTTTTTTCTAGTCTCATGGACTTCACTGCCCAGGCTGGCTTCAAACCATGATTCTCAGCCTCCTGAGTATCTAGGATTATAGGTATAAGCCACTAAGGGAAGTTTTGATGCTTTAATTTTGAGTGTTTTATTGTTTTTTGTTTTTTGCCAGTCCTGGGGCTTACCACTCAGGGCCAGAGCACTGTCCCTGGCTTCTTTTTGCTCAAGGCTAGCACTCTACCACTTGATCACAGCACCATTTCCGGCTTTTTATATATATGGAATCGAACCCAGAGCTGCATGTTTACAAGTCGAGCACTTTACCACTAGGCCATATTCCCAGCCCAGTTTTGAGTGTTTTAAAGCAAAAGTGGCAGCTGCCAAGGCATTTCTGATATGAACGTATATGTGTTGGTGGCATTTTGTAGCAAGCTCTTTCTCAAGAGTCTGGTAACAATACCCTAAAGTTTACTAAACTGAGTAAAAGGCTGAGAGGAAGTAGGGAAACTAGAAAAATTAGACACACAGACCCTTGGAAAACTAATCTTTAGCATACATCTCACCCAATAGGAATTAGACATTTTCAAGAGAGAGAGAGAAGGAAAGGAGATTTTAGCAGCTCTTTCCATTGTTCATTCATCCATCTAACTAATATCCATCCCATCTGTCTGTTTGTCTATTATTTTAGTTCTGAGGATTGAACCCAGGGCTTCACATTTGCTAGATAACCTCCCTACCACTGCAGTCGTGCCTTTCTGTTCAGAATAGTGGTTTTTCTAGCCACATTCCTCAGTGAACCCTGGGCATTCCAAGAGCAAAATAAGTGAAGTGGGGTTATGTGGTGAGGAAGCTTGGAATCAGGAAGGGCTTCTGGTTATTCGCAACTAAGAAGAGCCTATTAACCTGAGTTGGGAATTGACAGGATTTTGTTTTGCTGATGGAGCAGCTGCACGTGATGCCTCAAATCTGAATGTTGTCGAATCTAGCATTCCAAGTCTTTTCATCTCCAAGTGAAAACGCTTATTGGTAGATTTTGGCTAAGTGTCCCCAGGAGCTGCTGTGAAATTCAACAGCTCAGTGTTTGTTTAAACAAATAAAAGTGCTCTTAGTGCATTCTCTGCAACTGTTAGGTAATTGAATGTCCCCTTTCTGTGATTTCTGTAATTGTTTTGTGGTTGTCTTCAAGATTAAAAATAACTCATGGGGCTGGGAATATGGCCTAGTGGTAGAATACTTGCCTCGTATACATGAAGCCCTTGGTTCGATTCTTCAGTATCACATATATAGAAAAAGCCAGAAGTGGCGCTGTGGCTCAAGTGGCAGAGTGCTAACCTTGAGCAAAAAGAAGCCAGGGACAGTGCTCAGGCTCTGAGTACAAGCCCCAGGCCTGGCAAAACAAGGCAAATATTCTGTGTTTTGTATAGCCTGTTACTGTTTTTATTATCCTGTTCTCAGTATGACAGGCCATTTTGCTAATTCTTTTTCCTCTCTGCTGAACCTCTTTATTCCTGTTCAAGGCATGGTTGCTTCTCTTAGTCATTATTCCACTATTTGGTTGAGAGAACTGAGGACTAGTTTCCTACAGCTTATCTATAATCATGCCTTGTAAAAGCAGCAGTTATTTAGTAAAGCTTAAACTTTTTTGTCGTTGTGGTTCTCAAATAACTTAAATGCCTGAGATTATACAGAGTACATTTCAAAAGAGCCAAGAAATTAAAACAAATTGAACTTTTAAGTGGGTAGGGAATAGTTCATTTAAAGCCAGAGTAAATTATTCTCATGTATTTCTTGGTGATGTTCTTTCTGACTTAACAGGAAGGAAGTAAAGAAAACATGATCTCATTTTATTGGCAGACTTGGTCTGACCTTCAGAAAGCGCCTCGTGTGTTACTTTGCTGGCGACATGTGTTTACTGCAGGAAGACCCGCCTGTTTGTCTTCCTGATAGGCATTGGTTGGCATGGCTGAGGCAGGATCACTGTGCTCTCTCAGGAGACATGACAATTCAGCAGCTTGCTGGGATTTTGTTTCTGTAGATAACATTGTTAACAGTTTGTTACTATTATCTTTGGGACAGGACATCTGCCTGTTAAGATTGATGTTGCTAAAAAAAAAAAACAAAAAAAAAAACAAAAGCGGTGGGCTGGGGATATGGCCTAGTGGCAAGAGTGCTCGCCTCGTATACATGAGGCCCTGGGTTCAATTCCCCAGCACCACATATACAGAAAATGGCCAGAAGGGGCACTGTGGCTCAAGTGGCAGAGTGCTATCCTTGAGCGGGAAGAAGCCAGGGACAGTGCTCAGGCCCTGAGTGCAGGACTGGCCAAAAAAAAAAAAAAAAAAAACCGAGCTGGGAATATGGCCTAGTAGCAAGAGTGCTTGCCTTGTATATATGAAGCCCTGGGTTCAATTCCCCAGCACCACATATATAGAAAATGGCCAGAAGCGGCGCTGTGGCTCAAGTGGTAGAGTGCTAGCCTTGAGCAAAAAAAAAGAAGCCACGGACAGTGCTCAGACCCTGAGTCAAAGGCCCAGGACTGGCATAAATACATACATACATACATACATACATACATACATACATACATACATACATACTATACATACATATTGATAATACAAGCTGAAAGTAAACAACAAAGCTACCTGGGCCATCTGCCCCTTGCCTTCTTCTGCTGAGTCCTGTCTTTGGTATTCCCTCTTGGTCATGTTCTCGTCCAGACACTGTTAGGTAAGTCAGACAGACTGACTATTTCACAAGATAAAGATTCTTTCTGATCAGAAGAGACAGAGAGAGAAATTAGTACTTGCCTTGTTAAGCCAGTTGGATTGCTTCTGTTGGTGAATTCAAGCATTCATAATCATCCAAACTGGAAATTGAATGTATACTGAGCTTATACCCCACCCAGTATGTTGTGTTTTCCAACTCTGCTTTTCAAAATATACCTTGTTTATGTATTATGTCAGGAAATCCGTGAGGAAAGGAACCTTGAGATTTGTTATATTACCTTTCCCTTTACAAAGTTGATACCATATTTTGTAGAGTATTTAACATGTGTGCTTGAGCTGGGCACCAGTGGCTCACGCCTGTAATCCTAGCTACTCAGGAGGCTGAGATCTGAGGATCACAGTTCAAAGCCAGCCTGGGTAGGAAAGTTTGTTGGGAATCTTATCTCTAATAAACTACTCAGAAACGCTGGAAGTGGCACTGTATGCAGGTCAAGTAGAGTGCTAGACTTGAGCAAAAGAACCTCAGGGTCAGAATTCAGGCCCAGAGTTCAAGCCCCAGAACTGGCAAAAAAAAAAAAAAAAAAAAAAAGTATGTCTGTGAGTGTATGGATTTGGGGCTTGAATTTAGGGCATAGGTGCTATCCCTGAGCATTTCTGTTCAAGGCTAGTGCTTTCTACCACTTGAACCACAGCTCCACTTCCAGCTTTTTGTGGTTAATTGGACATAAGAGTCTCTCAGACTATCCTACCCTGACTGGCTTCAAACTTCTGATTCTCAGATCTCAGCCTCCTGAGTAGTTGGGATTATAGGCATATAATCCTACTGTGGCACCTATTGGTATTTAAATGAGGGCTGGGAATGTGGCTTAGTGATAGGTAGAGTGCTTTGCCTATTATTATTCATGAAGCCTTGGGTTGGGTTCCTCAGTACCACATAAACAGAAAAAGCTGGAAGTGGTGCTGTGGCTCAAGTGGTAGGGTGCTAGCCTTGAGCAAAAGAAGTTCAGGACAGTTTAAATGAGAGGACACTACCTTTAAAAGTTCCTCTGTCAAGAATTCATTTGAGAAACCAGTCTTCACCCCAAAGTAATTTGCACTGTTGGCTAATCATTGAACCAGAATTATAATCAGGTAGTCTAATACTGTAGCAAGTTTCCTTACCTGCTGAACTGTTTTCTCTTAGCTTCTCTCCTCTGGAAGCACCTGGCCCATTCATGGAAATAATAAGTCAGTTCATGATCATTGGTAATCAGGAACAATGTTTGAGGAGACATAAAAGTTCTGTGAGCTCCTCGATCATGACTGGGAGTCTGGATATGGAGCAGGCAGCCTCTTGTGAAGGTTTATGCCAAACATTAGCACATTGTAAGGTGAGCAGGCAACTGTGCAGTTGCCCCCAGATTTCCTGAAGTATTTTTTCTGTGTTCCTTCCTAACTAGGTTTTTGGTTTACTTAACCTTTGCACAACCAATTTCAAATATATTGCAAGTAAACAAGGTTTTAAGGAAGTTCCTGGGCTTAGAATTTACTAACATTGTTTAGAACATATATCAGAATAGCGTTGATGGTCAGTAAATTAAATTCCAGGATGACCTCTATAATAACCAGTATGAATATGGAACTTTTTCTTTTCTTTATTAGTTCAGTAGTCCTGAGATTGTATTCCTGCTGTAAGCTGGGTGGTACAACAGAGCTGAGTGTAGAATTTTCATAATGTTGTTTTCAGTGCTATTAAGGCTACATTCTCAGCTAAGTAACACGTCTTACATGAGTATGAGATGATATTTTCTAATAAAAACCCATTTTTCATTTTGAACAAAGATGAGGGGCTGGGAATATGGCCTAGTGGTGAAGTGTTCACCTCATATACATGAAGCCCTGGGTTCGATTCCTCAGCACCACATATATGGAAGAAGCCGGAAGTGGCGCTGTGGCTCAAGTGGTAGAGTGCTAGCCTTGAGCAAAAAGAAGCCAGGGACAGTGCTCAGGCCCTGAGTGCAAGTCCCAGGACTGGCAAAACAAAACAAAGATTAGTTTTTTATTTTGCAAATTGCATTTATATCTTTGAGGTACTCGAACTTTTGAAATTATGATTATTTATTTATTTTGGTCATGGGGCTTGAACTCAGAGCCTAGGCACTATGCCTGAGCTTTTTTTGCCCAATGCTAATGCTCTACCACTTTGAGTCAGAGCACTACTTCTGATTTTTTGGTAGTTAATTGGAGATAAGAGTCTCATGGACTTTCTTGCCCAGGCTGGCTTCAAACCATGATCCTCAGATTTCAGCCTCTTGAGTAGCTACGATTATAGGTATGAGCCACCAGCACCTGGTTTGAAATTATTTTTAACTCCTGTTTTCCATCTTTTCTCACAAATGAGTCTGCCTGTTCCTGATTTAATTTTAATAAAATTTCTAGACTTCCTACACAACAGAAACCTTTTGGTGAAATTGGTTAGAACTTGGGTAAGTGGTTGAGACAAGTGGTTTAGCACTATAGTTTCATGTTTCTCCAGCAGAAACATAGACAGTTGCTATTTCCTTCTGAGAGCCCATAGTTAGTCTCTCTATGGTCCTCAAATGAAATGCTATTTGAAAGCATTGTTCATACTGTATGCTGTTATACAGATTTAAGGAGTTGGGTGCATATGTCCTTTTCTGGCAGAGGTGCTCAGGATGTTCTGTTATATAGCATCTCACATTGTAAGAATGCAGTTTGCTAACGTGTGCAGGGTGCATTTATTTCTCCCCTCAGCTTTAAAATACAGAGCACCATTTATGAACAGTGCTATACCTGTGCTGGTGTGAAAAAATGGAAACTTACTGAGAGGTTTTCACTTCCTTGACTTGGGCAGGATTGGGGACAGGGCTGGAATTAAGATCTCACAGCTTCCCTAAAAACATAAGTGACTTACAAAGGACAGTTACCTGTGGATTTGTTTAAGGTTTATTTCTGGATGTCTAGCTCAAAAAATGTAATTTACAGGCAACATAATTGAGCCTATAGGCAGAGATTTCCGGGAAGAGAGTAAGATACAAACTTGTTACATTACCCCAGAGAGTTTTCATGTCTCTCCAGGCTTGGGGACAGTGTGACTCTAGATATCTGAATTCTTCTCTAGAAGGACTTTTCATTGTCCATTTTCATTAGCCAAATAGCCCACAGAAAATAGGACATGAGAGTGGAACAGAGGAGGCACATGGTGTCTAGCTCAGTAGGACTTCCTTAGGGTATGACTGGAGAGGGCCACCATCGTGAGGATGGGGACTCAGTATTGGGATTGCTTGGTAGTCAGGCATCAGCTTCAGGGAGATGGTATTGTTCGTTTGATTGTGGAATTGGAGATGGCGCTCCAGGCCTTGTGCATGCTGGGCATGTGCAATGCTGGTGACCAATACCTCAGGCCTTCCCTCCCTCGTGTCTGATCATTTTGTGTGCTTTTCTCCTACAAAAGAATCCGTGTTTTATTTTGTTCTTTGCTTTTTGTGTTTTTACCAGATTGCCTCCAGGGAATATTTGCATTGGTTTAAGAAAGATAGGGTTAAACAGTAGAGAACAGTAGAGATCATGTCTGTAAAGCAACAAACTTCTTTTCAAATGGTATTTCTACATATTTTGGTCAGCGACTTTAGATCATCTCTCTAAAACCAAACAAGTACTAAATAAACATAAAAAGGCCTCAACAGCTACATACATATGATTATCTAAGATGAGGCTAAGCAAAATGAACTCCAAGAGATGGAAACAGGAGGATTTTACTGTTGTCAATGTTTAATGTACTAGGTGAATTTCCTTTGACGTACCCCCTGTGGTCACTGTATATGATTCTGGTATACTGGATATTGTATATATGCTTATCTGAACTGGGGAAGGGAAAGAAAAATGAAGGAGGGTGTAACAAATATGACAAGAAATGTACTCACTACCTTATTATATAACTATACCCTCTCTGCATATCATCTTATCAATAAAATTTAATTTTAAAAAAAGAAAAAGAAAGATAGGGTTAAGCATGGAATCTGGAGCCAACTGCCTGGGAAGCTCTCCTGCTTTCTCACCTTGGCTGTGCTCTTTTATTGATCTGAGCCTAATTTTTTTACTTATAACAGACATAATGATTGTATCTGCTGGACACATAAGAAGTACTCAAAATACCAGCTGTCCTTGTTTCTGTTGCTTGTGCTCTAGGCTAACAAAGGCAAGAGGATACAAACACTGGACCTCCCCCCCCCCCCCCAGGAGGGCTGTCTCACTTGCCCCATTGTTCCAAACTCAGCTCTCTTAAGAATTCAGACCTGTCTATGACCATTGTGTTGCACCACAGCTACTGATGGATACCTACCACATAGTGTGGGCTCAGTTTCGTGAGAGAAAGCAGTGGAGGCAAATAAACCCGGTGCTGAGCAGAAACCATTAGCAGTCCTATCAGCTCACATTTATTGATGGCATGCAGGGAACCATGCACAGGCCGTGGTGGAAGGAGTGTCTCTGACCCTCATAGGAATTTACATTTCATCTTCTGGGACACAGGAAGGGATTTGAAGAGGGCCGTTATGTGGCAGAAGTGGCATTCATGGTGTGCTCCTCAGACTGTAAGATAAAGGATAAATAGACCGAGAAAAGCAAAGAAGGGATGATTTCTCCAAGAAGGAAGGCAGATAGCTAAGAAGAAAGATCTAAGAAGGGTGAGGGTAGAGGAAGCTCCTCAGAAGCCAGAGGTCTCCGCAGTGGCAGGGAGAATGTGGGGAACCAGGGGCGTCTAGTGGCAGAGTAGGCAGAAGTGGTGTCAAGGGAAAAGGCTTCAGCTTGGATTTCTGGTCTAGGGGAAGTTAGGAAGGGCTAGGGACCCCAACAGTCCTGTTGTGTCACTTCAGCAGCATTTAGTACTCAGCTCCTTTAAGTGGTTGGTAGAGTGGGGGCGGGAAGTTGAAGCTGGGACATTGAGGCTGCAAATCTCCATCAAATGTGTGAAACATAACCCAGCAGTGAGTACAGAATACCCAGGGGATGACGAGCAGGCAGATGGCGAGTGACTGGGAGGTCACCTCACCCTTCTACAGGGTGAGTCAGCTTTGGTGCTTCCTGTCAGCGCTGTGGTTTTTTTGAAGAGGAGAAGAAGAGGCCAGCTAGGAAAAATGGTAGCTGGGAAGGGCAACTCTTGGCATGTGGAGGGTGTCTTGGACAAGTCAGAGGAGTGAGGCCAAGAAATAATGTGGTCTGCCATTCACGGAGGCCTAAAGAGAATAGGAGTTGTGATGGTTTGGGGTCAAGGGAAATCACTAGGTGGCTTGGGAAAATAGACCCTCCTCCTATGGCACATGCTGGTCCAGTTGTGCAGTCATGCTCCAGGCTTGCCTGGCTTGCATGCTTCATCATGGCAAAAAGACCTCCAACCGACATCTCAGCAGGTGTCTTCAAGGGCTCCTTCGTGCAGGCACTTTCTCAGGATGGACACACTTCTGCTCACTGAACTTAGTTGTGATTTGATGGCCTAAAGAAAAAAACAAGGGCTGGGAAGGTGGCCTAGTGGTAGACTGCTTGCCTAGCATGCATGAAGCCCAGGGTTCGATTCCTCAGAACCACATAAACAGAAAAACCCAGAAGTGGCGCTGTGGCTCAAGTGGTAGAGTTCTAGCCTTGAACAAAAGAACCTCAGGGACAGTGCCCAGGCCCCAGGACTGGCGTGTGTGTGTGTGTACACACACCCCTAAACAACCCCTCTTCTGTACCAAATTTTCCATTCCATCATGTCCCATTTTCCCTGGTGTCTTTACCAGGGAGACAGTACCTTCTGTAGCCTTTGTTTCTGGGAGGCCACCAGTAATATCCGGCTCTCTGAGTATCTCTTCTTTTATCAGCAAAAGTTCAGGAACATAAATGCCCTTACTCTGCAGCCAGACGTTTCTATTTACTCTGGAGTGGGGAGCAGCCTCATCTCAGATCACTGTCGAAATGGAAGTCACAATTACAAGTGTTTGTTTTAGTTTTCTTTCTCGGACTATTTTTTTTTTTAAACATCTAGCCCATCCTGTTACCCAGTCTTCTAAATACAGGACTAAGAGCACATAGCACCTCCGATTTTAAGAGACAAAATAGCTCATAGACACTGCAGAAACTGGGTTCCTGACTTCTGCTGTATTGAAATCATCTCTACTCATAGTCGAGCATTCATCTGAGCCTGTAGGGTTTGTCATTAGGTTATGTTTCTCATGTTTTCTTACCACTTGCCCTGCTTTTTTGTTGTTCCACTTAATAAAGAAAATTTTCAGTACAAAATCAAAATTAGAAATTAGAAAGGAAAAGATTGATAAATCAGATTGATAAAAACAAACAAAAAAGGGCTGGAAATGTGACTTCATTGTAGAGTGCTTGCCTAGCGTGCATGAAGCCCTGGGTTTGATTCCTTAGTACCACATAAACAGAAAAGGCCAGAAGGGGCGCTGTGGCTCAAGTGGTACAGTGCTAGCCTTGAACACAGAGAGGCTCAGGGATAGAGCCTAGGCCCTGAGTTCAAGCCCCAGGACTGGCAAAAAAAAAAAAAATTCTTTTTTAGTATGTTAGAAAATGCAAGACAAATTGCAAAATACACAAAAAACTTTCAACCAATATAAATATAATGTATTTCTAATCACTATAAAAAAAAGTCAAACACTCCAAGTAAAAAAATGGGCAGAGATCTTAAATTCTTTACAAAAGAAAGTTGGTAAATGTATATAGATGCATATATATGCGTGTATATATATACATATATGTACATGTATATATATATGCATATATACCAAGTAGTAATAAGGAAATTAAGGGCTGGGAATATGGCCTAGTGGCAAGAGTGCTTGCCTCATATACATGAGGCCCTGGGTTCAATTCCCCAGCACCACATATATAGAAAATGACCAGAAGTGGCGCTGTGGCTCAAGTGGCAGAGTGCTAGCCTTGAGCAAAAAGAAGCCAGGGACAGTGCTCAGACCCTGAGCCCAAGGCCCAGGACTGGCAAAAAAAATAAAAATAAAAAAATAAGGAAATTAAGCCAGGTGCTGATGACTCACACTTGTAAATCAAGCACTTGAAATTCTACAGAGTGGGCCAAAAAAATTCACGAGACTCCATCTCAGCTAAAGAAGCTGAATGTGATGGTATAACCAGAGCACAAAGAGTTGCATGGTGTGTAGTAAGCTTGTTATCCTGAGTTTGGGTATAGCCTTAATGTGTGTGTGGGTAGAGACTATTATTAACACTATTGCATATATTGACTACTTCTACTTGTGTCATGCTGAGGTTCTCCTGATTCTTGATTCTGTACTTATTGCATGAACTTGATTATTTTAATTGGTCTGTTTGGTTTTTAAATCTATAAAGCTATAAGCCTCCTTGAAGTTCAAAATCTGCAAGGTCTACTGCTCTTTCTGTCCCGAATGCTTTGCTCCAGTGTCATCTTCTCAGTGAAGAGCTCAGGGTCACTGCGTTTAACCCTGAATATCATCCACAGCACTGGTAACCGTGCTCTTGTCCTTCCCTCCAGGATCACTTACCACCTTCTAATATACTGCGTGACTGAGTTGTCTTACACTAATGCTTATTATAAATACATAAGAATACAGTGGATGAGCCCAGGAGTCAGAGTGTTTGGAAGTCTGTCACATGAAATGTTCTTTACACACACTCCATGCCAATATGAAAATTAACAGGTGTCATAAGATAGGATCAGCTCAGCTGGAAAGGTTCCTGTGTTTACCTAACAGAGTGCCCACGGATGAGATAGTCACACACCTTGCTCACCCTCCCACTGTTGCTTGTCTCCCTCCTCCCCCCTTAGGGATTCTGGGGGTTGAACTCACAGCCTCATGCTTGATAGTGATAAGTGTTTGTGTGTGTGTGTGCGCACGCGCGTGTGTGCATGCTGGTACTGGATTGAACTCAGGCCCTCACACTGTTTGACTTTCTTGCTCATGGCTTATGCCCTCCCACTTAACCCATGCTATGCCTTTCATCTATTTTTTTTTTTAAGCAAAATGGAAAGAGTAATTGGAAAAGCACCATGTGTGGTACTTAGTGATAAAAGTGTGTGGGGTATATTGTTTTGTTGGTTTTGGGGGTTTGGTGGGGTTTTTTTGGTCATGGGGCTTGAACTCTGGGCGCTGCCGCTGAGCTCTTCAGTTCAAGGCTAGCCCTCTGCCACCTGAGCCACAGCGCCACTTCTGGTTTTCTGGTGGTTAATTGGAGATAAGAGTCTCATGGACTTTTTTGCTGGGGCTAGCTTTGAACCGTGATCCTCAGATCTCAGCCTCTTGAGTAGCTAGGATTACAGGCATGAACCACTGGCACTTGGCTGTTGTGGTTTTTTTTTTTTAACCTACAGAATCTACATGTACAACTTTGCAAAGCATATATGTAAAGTTGAAACAGGGATTATCCCAATGTTGGATTATAGATAATTTTAATTTATAATTATCTTTTTCTCCTCTTACCATGTTTCGAAAACACTTTATAACAAACATGAATTATTTGGATACTTTTATTAGGGTAATTAGTATGTACTCAAAAAGCACTGTAACATCTCAGAAATTTGGGGGAGAAAAACATGTACTTCAAAGCATAAAATTACCATTTTGCGATTGCTTTTAGTTCTTTTTCATGTGCACCTGCATTTGTATCCATTGTAATGAGAGAGAGAGAGAGCACACGCTGGTATTGGTGCTTGAAGTCAGAACTTAAGTGCTGCTGTCCCTTAGCTTTTTTTGCTCTCTTGTCACTCCACCACCTTAAGTCTCAGATTTTTCTATTGAGGCTATCTTCAAACCTCAGCCCTCAGATCTCAGCCTCCTGAGTAGCTAGGATTACAGGCATGAACCATCAGCTACACTTTTGCAAATTGCTACATATTCTTTGCAGCTTTGTCTTAAGTCACTGACTCATGTTCTTTGAGAGATGTTTTCTGTGTACAGAAAAGTTTGGAACATGAGACAACTGAGATTTTGCTTTTCTTTCTGGGAGCCTTTCTGCCCCCCTGAGTTATGTGAAAGATTGGTGGTGTCCTAATGAGGTCTGAACTGCTTAGACAGATTGACCAGACAGGAGAGGCAACCTGATCTTTTCTTTTCTGAGGCAAGGCTTGCTACATGTAGCCCAGGCTGTCCTCCAGCTCACAACCCTCCATCCTGAGCTTCCTGAATGCTGGGATACCATCATGCTCAACTTGACAATATTTTTGTCATACAGTTTTGAAAATAAAGTGATTGCCCACAAATCATTAGTGAGACGAAATACCTTATAAAAAACTATAAACTGTTTCTAGTTCATAAATGATAACATTGTGTCACCATAGGCTGAGAGAGAGGTTTAAATCTCAGATGTCTGGCAAATTTTCAGTAAACCCAGGGAAGCTCTTCCTCCCCTTAAATTAAGTAGCCACTGGGAGCTCTTCTGTCTGAGTGGTCCTGCCTCACCAGTCCACAACTGTATCCACAGACACTTTCCTCTCGGCACAGGCAGCTTCTGCTACTTTCTCTTAATACAGAAACTGCCAGGCGCCGGTGGCTCATGCCTGTAATCCCAGCTACTCAAGGAGGCTGAGATCTGAGGATTGCTGTTCAAAGCCAGCCCTGGCAGAAAAGTCACCATGAGACTCTTATCTCCAATTAACCACTCAAAAACTGGAAGTGGCACTGTGGCTCAAAGTGGTAGAGCACTAGCCTTAAGCATTAGAGCTCAGGGACAGCGCCTAGGCCCTGAGTTCAAGCCCTATGACCGACAGAAAAAAAGCAACAACCAGAAACATTGCCAGTTCCCTTGAGGGACTGCTCACCACCTATTATTTTCCTCAGTATATAAATAATACATTAAGTTTAAGTAAAATTTAGTTTTGCATTTTTTTTCTTTTTTCTTTTGGTGCCAGACCTGGGCTTGAACTGAGGGCCTGGATGCTGTCCCTGAGCTTTTTTTGCTCAAAGCTAGCACTCTTCCACTTGAGCCACAGCTCTACTTCTGCTTTTTCTGGCAGTTAATTGAAGATAAGTGTTTCATTGGCTTTCCTGTCACTGCTAGCTTTGGACCCTGACTTAGAGATCTCAGCTTCCTGAGTAGTTAGGATTATAGGCATGAGCCACCAGTGCCTGGCTTCACTTTTGTTTTCTAAATTTGACTTTTCAATCACCTGTTTAAACATTTCCCTAAATCTTAATCTTGAGATGCCATTTTTCTTTCTTTTCTTTCTGGCTTGTCTCTAGTGGCCAGAGAGCTTAGGGTTTGGGAGTTGCAGCCTTCTTCCTCTAACCACAATGGGCGCCCTGGCCCTCCTCCACTGCCCTCCTGAGTTTCAGACACGCTGATCCCAATCTTCCCAGTCAAACTCCCAGACACCATGTCAACACTTACAGAGCCACAGTCCATTATCTGCTTGGGGTGCAATTACTTGGCAGCCACCTAGATTGTGAGGTTTTTGTGAGCCCCAAAGAACTCATATCCTGAAGAGAGACACTAATCAAGGCAGGTCCTCTTGGCAGGGACATGGAAAGGGTGGATTACAATTGATAGGAGATTTAATTTGTGAGGACTTAATCTGATCTGCTTTGGAACAAGATAGTGTAGATATATTTATTGTCCATTTTCTCTGAGCCCTTTCTGAAGACTCATTTGATTGCATGGTGATAGTATTGTTACAAGGACCCAGCACTTTATTACATGAGTCTGCCTCTGTCCACTCCCTGCCCAGAGCTGCTCTGGGATGCATTCACCACTGCTCTGTGAGGACTGAAACTCAGTTTGAGGAGGAACAGTTTGGGCTCCTTTTGAAAAAGTACAGCAAGAAGTGATACTGATTATACTGGTTAGCCCTGCAGATGACAACGCTTTGGTGGCTAGAACTGCAGAACTGTAGCACTGGTATAGGTGACATTGAGGTCCTTTCTTAAGTTACTGACCCAAGCAAAGCCCGGGACAACCCTGCCCTATTCTCTCCTTCCTGAGTCCACCTTTGAGAAGAGCACTGGCACAGGAGGCGACAAATGTGATCAGAGCCCTCTGACACTGCTCACCCCTGTGGTACTGAGGTGGGACTCAGGTCTCCTGCGCATGCAGGGCAGGCGCCCACCGCTGAGCTGTGTGCCTGGTCCCCCTTGAGTTTCTGTCACGGCATTTTGTCATGAAAGCAAATGTGCTGTCGTTAAGATGAGCTGTCAGAGGCAAAAAGGTTAAGCATAGATGGCCCCCTCGAAGCAGTTCTGTCTTCATGTTAAATTACATCATGTCATGCCATGTGGCTTACAAATGTAGACCTACCACCATGTTGCCTTTTAATTTTTTAAATCAGTCTTAATGGTAGCAGTTTCTCAAGTGTGGGCTGAGGACCACTGTGGATCCCTGGTACCTTTCTAGAGGATGCACAGGGTTTGCCCTTCACTCACAACATACCTGTGCGAACAGATGTTCCTTGTCTGCATCAGCAAAACAACAGGTTTTTATTTTTTAAAGGCAGTGTAATTCCCCCCCCCCCCACCTAAAAACATACTTACTACTTGTGGGTTGGATGCCAGTGGCTCATGCCTGTAATCCTAGCTATTTAGGAGGGTGAGATCTGAGGATCATGGTTCAAAGCCAGCCTGGGCGGGAAAGTCTGTGGCTCTTCTCTCCAATTAACCACCCACCAAAAGCCAGAAGTAGAGCTGTGGCTCAAGTGGTTAGAATGCCATCCTTGAGCAAAAAGAGCTCAGAAACAGCACCCAGGGAACTGAGTTCAAGTCTCTGGACCCATGTACACACATACATATACATAATACTATTTGTATTAATACTTCTTATTCTAAAGCAAGTTGATTTTTAACTTGGAGTTGGGGACAGTACCAGGGTTGAACTTTGGACCATGTGCTTTACTGGGCAAGCACTTTTACCACTCCAGCCATGTTCCCAGCCCTTAAACTTTTAACCCTTAATTTCTTATTTTTTTTTTTTCCTCCCTGTGCTAGTCTTGAGGTTTGAACCTGGGCCCCAGGCACTGCCCCTGAACTCTTAGCTCTTTTTTGCTCAATGCTAGTACTCTTAATGCTTTAGTAATGGCTCAGTTTCCAGCTTTTTTTAGTAGTTAACTGGAGCTAAGAGCCTTGTGGACTTCCCTGCCTGGGCTGGCTTTCCAACAGCACCTGGCAACCCTTTACATCTAATATGATATATATCAGTAGTTGTAATACACATAAGGAAGCTTGGGTCTTAAATAATCTTAAGAGCGTGAAGGGGTCTTGAGGAAGAGTGGGGTGTGTGCTGTGGTGTGGGAGGGCAGGCCCAGGCCTTCTTGTGAAACACATAAGCGTCTTCTCCCTTTCCCTTGGTCTGTAGCAGTTGGAAATGCACAGCTCAGACTCTGGTTTACACAAACCCTTTCAGAGAAGAATGGCTAAGTGTGTAACACATGGCACAGTTTCTCCACCGGAGGAGTCCCTACATCCTACAGCCTTCCTGAAAAGGATGGGAGAAAAGCGGTCTCTGCCTCCCAGGGACGTTAGGGCTGGCTGACCGCTGACCCACATAGCAGGGTCTGCAAGGGCGTGGCCACCCAGGAAGGTGGCATGGTTCCCGCTTCGTTGGTTGCCGTGGGAGTATAACAGAGGAAGAGAGAGCACCTGTGATGCCTGGGGTGGGCAGAGTGACAGGAGCCAGCACACATGCCTGTTATCCCTCAAGGGTGGTTGTGTGAACAAGCCACATGTCTGCTGTGAACTTGCTCTGGATGACCTGAGCACACCACTTAGTATTCTGAGCCTAGTTGCTAAAAGTAGAGCTATGTCTATGCCATGCTTCACAGAACTGCCTGGAAGCTTTGGATGAAGTGGCTTCATAGGTGGGAGGCTGGAAAACATGTGCAGATGCACTCACCAAGGACGCCCCGCTCCCCGGACTCACGAGGCCTCTGTTCTCTTCTCCAGGTTACCTGTGCATGACCGATGAGTGGTTCTCTGAGTTTGTCTACGAGGTGGTGGTGGACAGGAAGCACGTCCCTGAAGACGTGCTAGCTGTGTTGGAACAGGAGCCCATTGTCTTGCCAGCATGGGACCCAATGGGGGCTTTGGCGGAGTGATAATGCCTCCGGCACTTCCCTCCTCCCCTGGGACCTGACGTAGCTGCTGAGGACAGATCCAGGGACTGAAGCCAAAGTTTCATGGGTGGCAGTGTGTTCCCACAAAACACAGTCAGACTCTTGGATTTCCAGGCTCCTCCAGAAACCTCTTCGGGGAAGAGTGCTTTACGGTGAAACACAAAATATTCATAAAGGAAAACAAGGGAAAGGTCAGGTCATTATCTACTCATCTCCAACAGCTCAGGATCTCTTAGCGTTTTAATCAGATGTAATTGTTTGTTCTAACTGTCAAAAGGTCTTCAGTGTCTGTTGTAGTAAGACATAAAAATATGAGCAACTGAGGAGTATGAGAGAAAATGGACTTCATGCTCTTTGTTACTAGAGTAGCGTGGGAGAGGGTTGGCTAAGATTTAGCTCTCAAAAACTGCATGCTTCCTCACAGATCGCTGTCCTTCCTAGATGGCAGTCACTACATTCAGTTTTTTTCAAGGTAATTTCATGTGCCTCTCTGCTAACCCAAGAATGGGAGGTTGATCAGGTCTGACATGATTCCTTCCTGTTGCTCTGAACTGTGGGGTGCAGCTTTGCTTGCAGGTTAAATAGAGGCTTAGAGAAAGTGGGTGAGAGAAAACCAAAACCTTATCACAGTCTCAGTTATAATCATGGGGCTCTCGCCAAGTGGCTTAACCTCTGCCTCTGCATTGGGGTTGGGTGTGCAGGAAAAGGTGATACTCATTCTTTCTGACAACTAGATGGTGCTGAGAAGCTTTTGAATAAAACACTTTGCTAAATGAGAAGATGTTGGCTTATTTGATCTGTCTGGGAAGTGTTTACAACAGATGGAGCCACTCAGTGGCTGGGTAGCCAAGGGGGTTCAGGGATTCCCTGTTTTAGCTCCTCTGCAGGGCATCTAATCCTTCCCAACCTACACTGGTCCCCACTGGCTTCTGCCAAGGACCTTCAGGCACCAAATCTCAGAGGGACTGGGCCCTGACATTCCACCAGATTCTTCCTCCCAGACCCCAGGTCCGCACAGGTGAGGTAGGTGAGGTTCTGTTGGGTCTCCCCTGAAGATAGGCTTGGAGAGCATGGATTCCACTGAAACTGGTTTCCAGCTCATTGACCACAAATAAGCAGAGCTCCTGATGAGCATTTCCATCAGTGCCCTTGCCCCCCCCCCCCGACTCCCAAAGAATCTCCCCAGTCCTAGCAAGGCATATCCTCTCATGGCACTTTCCAAGGTGAAGGCGCAAGCTTTCATCAAAGTGGTTATAGTATTAAGTAATCTTATTCTAAGCAGGATAAGTCCATTTCTAGACAAATTATGGTGAAAACCACAGATCATAAATGCATCCAGAACAAAAGACCAATTACTCCCAAAGTGAAGACAAATTGATTGACAGCTAACTTTCCACCAGTAACTATACATACCAGAAGACAATGAAATATATCTTCAACATGCTATGAGAAATCAGCCGGCTCCTGGGGCTCACGCCTGTATTCTAGCTTCTCAGGAGGCTAGTATCCAGAGGATCACAGTTGGAAGGCAGAACGGGCAGACTCCATAATCTCCAAAGCAACCAGCAAAAAGCCGGGTGGAGTTGCAAATGATAAGAGTACCAATCTAGAAAGCAAACAGCATGAGCCCTGAGTTCAAAAAAAGAAAGCTTAACAAAACCACTTTTCAAGGACAAGAATAAAACAAAAGGTATTTTCAGAAAAAAGGATTGAGTTTGCCCCAACAAAAAAAGTGATCCAATATGGAGGGTTTGAAATGCATCAACACAGCAAAGAGCGGGATGAGTATGTGGATGATGTAAATGGGTAACAGCCTTGCAGAGTACAAAAAAAAATTACTAAAATACAAGAGTACCTGATAATTAGATGATTTGAATTATCATCCTGTTGTCCCTGTGTCATTCAGGAAGAAGATAAGTACATTTTAGTTATATTATTACATAATAGTTTGTCTAATATAAAACTTTCTAGATTAACTACCTAAAAAATAAGCAGAAGCTGGGCATTGGTGGCTCACACCTGAAATCCTAGCTACTCAGGAGGCTGAGATCTGAGGATCACAGTTCAAAGCCAGCCTGGACATGAAAAACCCATGGCTCTTATCTCCAATTATCTACAAAGAGATGGAAATGGAGCTGAAGTGTAGGTCAAAAAGTGGTAGAGGGGCTGGGAATATGGCCTAGTGGTAAAGTGCTCGCCTTGTATACATGAAGTCCTGGGTTCAATTCCTCAAACACCACGTATATAAAAAAAAAGCCGGAAGTGGCGCTGTGTCTCAAGTGGCAGAGTGCTAGCCTTGAGCAAAAAGAAGCCAAGGGACAGTGCTCAGGCCCTGAGTTCAAGCCCCAGGACTGGCAAAAAAATAAAAAGCAAACAAAAAGTGGTAGAGTGCTACACTCAGCATAGAAACTCAAGAACAGCACCCAAGCTCAAGACTCGACAAAAATAAAATAAGCAGAAAATAATAGTTTTTAAGCAAGCCAGGCACTGGTGGCTCACACTCATAATCCTAACAACCCAGGAGGCTAAGATCTGAGGATTGAAGTTTGAAGCCAGCCTGGATAAGAAGAGTCTATGAGACTTCTCTCCAATTAACTAGCAAGTAGCTCACACCTGTAATCCTAGCTACTCAGGAGGCTGAGATCTGAGGGTCAAGCTTCGAAGCCAGCTCATGCAGGAAAGTCCATGAGACTCATCCCCAGTGAACCACCAAAAAACCAATGTGGAGCATGGCTCGAAGTGGTAGAGCACTAGCCTTGAAAAGAAAGCTCAGGGACAGCGCCCAGGCTCTGAATTCAATCCATACGACCTACAAAAAAAAGGTTCCTGAAAATGTGAACACCTGTTAGGACCTTTTCTCCCCTGGACGGAGCGGTGGCACACATGACGCACACTACTGATGTGAGAAATGTCTCTGGAGGCAGAGCTGCCGGTTGTGGTGTAGAGAAGCTGCATCAGGGCTCTCAGTAAACACGCACATCCCAAATACCCTCAGCCATGCAGGGCCCCTAGACCTGGAGAGGAGATTCAGTTTTTTTTAATGAAATAAACTTGGTTAGCCTAGAAAGAAATGCAAAAAAAAAAAAAAAAAACCTTTTATGACCTAAAGAATCTGAAATAACTCATAAGGGGAGGGGGGGAGCAGAGGTGGAAAAGTCCTAAACCAAATCCAGCAATATATAAAAAAGATCATCTTGGTCATTAAAAACACTCAGTAGAAGTCATTTTTCAAGCCAGGTTCTGGTGGCTCCCCCTGCCCCTCCTGTCATTCTAGCTACTCAGGAGACTGAGATCTGAGGATTATGGTTCAAAGCCAGCCCCAGCAGACAAATCTGAGAAACTAAAAAGCAAAAAGTTGGAAGAGGAGGTGTGGCTCAGATGTTAAGAGTGAACCAGCCTTCTCTTGAGACATGTACCACCAGTCCTGCTGGCTCTGCCCCAAAGCCAAACTAGACAGCGGGATGGTCCTCTCAGGTCGTGGCGGCCACAGCAGCACACATAATTCCTGTTCTCTGGTGGGGTGAGCACGATGCCAGCTGTAGCTGGTAGTCATTTAAATTTGAAAGTGACTCCTGATGAGCCTTCTCATTTAGGACAACTTGTGCAGAACTTTTATTGCAAAATGTCTCTTGCTCCTTGGGGCCTGTGGTACACAGGGATGGAAACTAGGCATCAACTAGCCAGACTTTTTGTTTCCTTTCCCAAGTCCTTTTGACAAAACAGCCCTTAAGGTTGCCCTTATTGGGGAGTAGGGGTTGAGTGAGGGGGAAGCTCTCCTCCATGTGCATCTGACCATCCTGATTACCTGATCTCAGTAGCCACTCCCTCCCCGCCTCTCCCTCCCTTCCCCCTCTTGTTACAGGCCTCCATTTTCTTCACAGCCCTCTGGCTCTCAGGAATTAGGTATGAGTATGTGTCTTGAGCACACCCTGCCAGCTCCCCCTGGGCAGGAACTCTGGCTCCCCCACTCCTCCTGGGGGGCCCTCTGTGCCTGGCTTTCGGTAAATATTGGGAGGCTGACTGATTGAATGTGTCTAATCTGCTGACAGGCATAATCAATTGAAAGTTTATACATAGTTCCAAAGTCGGCTTCCATGGCTTGGGACAGGCGAGTGGAATAAAAATAACATCCCTGAGGATCATACAACAGAGAAGAGGAGGCGGGAAGAAGAGCGCCCAGGGTCTGCTTTGCTTCCTCGCTTGAATTCCTTGTCTTCGTTTCTGTTTGTTTGGCTTCTTCTTGTGTATGTGTGGTATTGGGGATTGAACTCTAGGCAATTTAGTCTACGACTTGAGTCACACCTCCAGACCTGTTGTTTTTTTGTTTTTTTAAATTATTATTGTTATTACTTTTTTTGAGACAGGGTCTTACTGCTGGAGCACTGAGTACCCAGGATTACAGGCGTGCACTACCACATTTTACTAAACCTTTTCATTCTTCCTTTTTCCCTTCCTTCCTTCCTTCCTTCTGTCCTTTTTTCCCTTTCATTCTTTCTTTCATGCTGGGATTTGACTTGCTAGGAAGCAGGTACTCTCCAACCTGAGCCATATCCCCAGCCTAAAACCCTTTCTCCTTTTCTTCTTAGCATGTATTAGTGGCACAGTGGGGAGGATTTCATTGTGACATATGCATGCATACATACAAGGTACCCAAACTCCTGTCCTCCATCTCTCATCCCTTTCCCCTTTCTTAAACCAATCTCAGCAAGTTTCATATAAAGTACTGTAGCCATATTCTCCCCCTCCGTGGTCCTCCCCTTCCTGCTGGCAGTCACCCCCAACATAGCCAACTTTCCTATGATTCATTTCTTTTATGCCTAGAGGGACTGAGAATGTGGCTTAGTGGTAGAATGCTAGTCTAGCATGCAGGAAGCCCTGGGTTCTATTCCTCAGCACCACATAAGCAGAAAAGGCCAGAAGTGGTGCTGTGGCTTAAGTGGTAGAGCTCTAGGTTAAAGCACAGACAGGCTCAGGGACAGAACCCAGGCCCTGAGTTCAAGTCCCAGGATCAGAAAAAAAAAAGTCCAAACCTTTTTATTTCTAGTCAGCCTGACCTAAGGGGAAGAGCAGGCTAGTGACTCAGATGGACAAGCTCCTCAGCACCACATATATAGAAAAAGCCAGAAATGGTGCTGTGGCTCCAGTGGTAGAGTGCTAGCCTTGAGCAAAAGAGGCTCAGCGACAGTGCTCAGGCCCCGCGTTCAAGCCCCAGGACTGGCAAAAAACAAAAAAAAAATGACACTGGTGATGAGTTATTTGGCCTCATTCAGGAAGGAGACTTGCCTTCAGTATAAGTGAAGCTGGGCCCAGGCATCCTCTGGAGATATTACCTGATTCATGGGACTCATGGAGTCTCTTAAATCTTTTCTTCCTCCTTCTCTCTCCTCCTCACTCTCTCCCTCCCTTCCTTCCTCCTTCCCTTCAACAAAGCTGACCAAGACAGTTTCTCTACCAAGTGTTTCCTGCCTTCCTTGGGGCTGATCCTGATCTTTGTGTTCCTTTCCCACACCCCAGCATGGCCACCCATCCTGCCAGCACTCTCCAGGGACCCTTCCCTGGAATCCCTTTACATGTCTATCTGGATCAGGGGGAGCTGCCAGAGGTCACTGCTATGGGGAACTCAGTAGGGATGAGCCCAGGGTTCCCAGGACAGCAGATCAGGACTTGCCAGGCCTGTGAACATGGTTGCATGTGGGGACCACAGCCTCCTTTGTCTAGGGGAGTGGGGCTGGGAGGGATGAGATGCCACTGCCCCTTACTAGGCCTGAAAAGACCCCAAGAAAGCAGAGGCTTTGGTCTTCGGTCACTGGGCAAAAGGCAGAGGCTGGGCGGACAGATGGGGCAGAGGACTTGCAGGGAGGGAGGCTCACACTCCAGTGGCTTCAGCCTGGCCAAGTGTCTGTGATCATCACTGTTCCTGAGACTTAAGAAAGCCAGGATGGGGGGTGGAGGTGGAGCATAAACACATTTCACCGGATTCTGCAGCCACATCGCAGGCCTGAGGCCACAGCCGTTACTGTGCTGGAGCTGGGGAGCAGAAGCACTCCTCACCATGGTCCCCTGCACGCCTCCTCCCACCAACCTCCCACCACCCCAGGCCCATCAGCACCTTTGACCTCTCCATCACCGTCCCCACAAGCCCTCGCAGTGCCCGCCACGCCAGCCTTCCTCACTGGGTTTCTGGCTTGCATCTTGTCTCCTCTCCCTTGGTACCCACAGCCCTTGCTTGCTGGTGCTTTGTCGCAGCTGTATATCCTGTCTGGAAACATGGCTTTCCTCCTGCCTCTCCCTCCCTGGCTGCCTCCTTGTCTCCTTGGTGCTTAGCTACAGTTGTACTCAGGCCAGGAAGGGGCTGCATGGACACAGGGCAGACTTCGAAAGCCACCCACCTACCCACCCAGAGTCAAGGGAAGCTCGGTGGGCAGCAGGATCAGGCGACAGGATGGACCTGGGAAAGCGGATCTCATGCTGGGGAGAGGAAGATGGGGTTGGGCCGGGCACTCTGGCCATGAGAATCTGAAGCACCAGCGAAGCCCAGTGCTACGGGAGGGCAAGGAGGAAGGGGTAATATTTGGAAAGGATGGCTACCTGGACCAGTTTTGTGCTCACGTGTCAGGGTGGCAGCAGGGAAGAAATGAAGGGTGCATCCGTGAGGTGCTAATGTGATTTCTGAGCCCCTCAGCCAGGGAGCAAAAGGAAAGAAGGTGGCCTGGGTGTCCCAGCTGAAGGGCGCATGGGAGGGACCGGTGAGGGCCAGGAGAGGATACAATGGGAGGGGCCTTTCCCACAATCGGAGGGAAACATTGTTAGCAGCTATCTGGCAGAAAGGTCCCAAAGGGAAGGCAGCGGGCTGGGGTTATTAGATGCACCAGCCCCCCCCGCCCCCCCCCCCAGGAGAGGGGTCTCATCCAGACGCACAGTGCCCATACAGGAGGGCGGTGTCAGGAGGGGCTGGGCTGCTGCGCAGGAGGACAAAGAGCAGAGAAAGGCCCAGGTTGGTGCCTTCTCTCCTGCCCATGCCCCTCCCCCAAACTGCCTTGGATGTGTGCCGCCCTCGGTTTACACAATCACTGAAGGATGTGTTGATAGGAGAGGGAGCCTTCCAGAGAGGGCTTCGTCCGACCTCCGACCTCCCCCCTCCCCCCCCCGCCCCCCCCGGCAAGGGCTCCGTCCCCCGAGCTTTGGTCCAAGCGTGCATTGCCCACGCCCGCCTGGGATCACAGCCTCTCTTTGCTCTCCTGGCATCTGCGCGCTCCCGGGTCGCGCCCGGCTCTTCTTGCAGTTCCCGCCCTCGCGACTAGGTGGCGCCAACCCCCCGCACCGATCCCTCCCGCGGGGCACCGCCCACACCTGCGGACGCTTCCCTTCACCCCCCCCCCCCCCCACCACCACCACGCTGGGTCCCCGCGCGCGCGGCCCGGTCAGCTCCGTCGGGGCGCTCGGCCGGCAGCTTTCAGTTCTTCCCGCTACCAAAGGGCATTGGCTTCCCTGGGGCTGCAGGACGGGTCCTCGCGGCTCCCTTCCTAAGCTCCAAGTCTGTTCCCATCCTCTCCCCGGACACCTACGGGGAGAAGCGGACGGCTCCGCCCGGGCCCTGGCCGCAGGCACCGCCTAAAGCCAGGACTCCATCGAATTTCCTTTCCACTTCCCTTTGTAAGGCTGCGTTTCGTGAAAACGCAACTTAGTAACGTTAAATTCACTCTTACGCGTCCAAAGAAAGGAGCCAGACAACAGCGGGCACCGGGTTGGAAACAATGGGCTCGATGGGAGCCCGGGCGCTGGTGCTGGGGCGCCGCCCGGGCTCGGGCGCTGCCGCAGATCCGCGCGCGACTCTCGGTTTAAACTCGCTTCCACCGGAGCCCCCGACAGAACGAGAGCGTCCTCCGTGCATCCTCCCACGGCCGCCCGGTGCAGCGGCCGGAGGCCTGGGGGAGGAGGGGGAGACGAGACACGGCCCCTCTGGCCGAGCTCAGTGGTCCCCGTGGTGGAGCCACGGAACCCGGAAGAAGGCCCCGCGCCCAGGGGACCCAGCAAAGGGGCGAAGAAGGCGGGGTGGGTTAGCACCAGGGGCGGAGGGGGGGGGGGGTCGGTGGTCAGAAGTGATCAGGAGTGGCCAGAAGCGATCGCCCGGGGGAAGGGGGGGGTGATTGAGTAGAACCTAAACACAATGTGGGGTGCGCTCAGTGGTGGGGTGGTGGGGTGGGAATTCCGCCCCACCCCGGTTCAAGAACAGAAAAGTTGGCTCCAGCGCTCTGCCCTGCCCTGTCCTGCCAGTTTGCAGCTGCAGAGTGTGTGTGTGTGTGTGTGTGTGTGTGCGCGCGCGTGTGCCTGCGCGCGCGCGCCCTGGGGTGGGGGCTTCAACCACACGGGGTAACGCGTGTCCCCCACTCCCCCCCTCCGTCCCACGCAACGCCCTGAGCTGCAGTCGCACAGAAACAAAAGTTTATTGGACTCAAGTGACGCAAAAAATTCTTGCGGAGCCTTTGGCGGCGCTATCTGGAGATCAGACCATGTGAGGGGCCGAGAGTACAAATAGTGCGCGCGGCGCGGGCGCCGGCTCCGCACACGCAGCGCCGCCCGCCCGGGTGCCTCGAGGGCGCGAGGGTCGGGGCGCCTCGCACGCCCCGCCGGCAGGTGGGTCCGACTCCTTCCCGCTTCCAACCCACGCTCCTTCGCAGATCCCCGTCCTCCTCCCTCCCTTCCTCTCTTGCAGGGCAGCCGTCGCTGAAGTCCCGGGCGCTGGCGACGACTCCCGCCTCTGCCTCCTGCGCCCGCCCGCTCGCCCGGGGCTACGCGTCAAGAGTCGGGGCCACAGCAGCCCCGCGGCGGCGGATGGGGATCGTGGGACGCTCCCGGGCTCGGCGGGCTTGGAGGGTTCCTCTTGTTGCATGCGAGTAAGGGTGGAGGACTTTGCCAGAGCCCCCGGTTCCAGAGGGAGGACCTAGTAAAGAGAGGCAGCAAGCCAGGTGCTGTGCTGCACTTGGGCAGAAGTTGCTTTACTTTCTAGCCAGGTTTTGTTGTGTGCTCTGTACTTAGTAGTGGCTTTCGCGTGCAAAGGCGCAGTGCAAGCGGGAAGATGTCTGGTTGACACAAATACCCAGATTCTCTGGAGAGATGGTAAATGGGCGAGACTCCGTGCGCTCGGATTGTCACAAATACCTCGCCAGCCCGTTCAGAACTGACGCGAGGCTTCCGCGTGAGGGTTTGGAAGCGGCTCTCCAGAGCCCGCGCGCGCCCTAAAAGACCTTGCGGTTGGCACAGTGGTGTTTGCATGTGGAACTTTGTCTTTTCCTGCTTGAGTGGGGGCGCGCTAAGGAATTTCTAAGAGGCGGACACTCACAGATGCTCGTGTGTATGTATTTGTATGATCAATTTTGTCCAGGAAAAAAAGTGAACCAGGTCAATGGATTATTTATGAGCCTGCTAGCTCTCATCATAGTAAGACAGGATCAAATATTTAATGTATTTTGCCTTCAGTTACATAGGAAAATGTCTTAGGAAGGCAACGTTGGGATTTGTGTTTAATGAAACAGGAAGAGCTGAGTGCCCTTTAGAGTGTGGATGAGTGGCCAGGAGGGATCCCCAAGGCTCGACTCTGTCTCCCACTTGCTGTGGTGAATTCCTGTGGGCCAGAGGTCCCGCCTTTCCAACAAGGACCACAGGCAGGGTCTCCTACAGCTTGAGTGCATTTATTGATTTTTTTTAAATTGTGGAACTTAAGGCCTTTTGCACACCAAGGACACACCCCCACTGACTTGTGCACACCAAGAACACATTCCACCACTAACTTGAACCCAGAGGGTTTTTTTTTTTTTCTTTCTTTCCATCAAACCCGAGGAAGAACCTATTGCAACACTTCACAGTGAATCAAAAGGTGTCCACAAACAGCCGGGTGCTGGTGGCTCAAGTCTGTAATCCTAGCTACTGAAGATGCTAAGGTTAACAGTTTGAAACCAGCTCTGGAGGAAAGTCCATGAGACTCTTGTATCTCCAGTGAACCAGCAGAAAGCTGGAAGTGGAGGTGTGGCTCAAATGGTAGAGCATCAGCCTAGAGGGAGTGGGACAAAAAACAAGCAAAGGAACTGCACCCAGACCCTGAGTTCAAGCCCCAGTGCCAGTAATCTGTCTGTCTGTCTGTCTGTCTGTCTCTCTCTCTCTCTCTCTCTCTCTCTCTCTCTCTCTCACACACACACACACACATGCATGATCTATCTGGGACATTCCAGAGAGAAAGCTTCCAGCGCCAAATGGATGTAAACCCATTTCATTCTATCTCTAGGAACCTGGTTTAAGGGGGGGATATATATATATATATATGTATGTATGTGTGTATATATATACACATACATACATACATATCAAGGTAGGGGCAAGGGCTAGAATAACGTTGATGTTTTGGTGGCATCCGCAAGTCCTCAGAAATTCCTCTTTGGGATATTTTTAAGAGTCATCCCAGCATGGGCATGTTTCCCAGATGGGCGGGTGGCTGGTTGGAGGGAGGGAGGGAGGGAGGGATGTGGGTGAGGCGCTCTCTAAATCAGACATCCTGTGGCTGCCCTCACCCAGGAGGAACACAGGTTAATGCCACGGGTGAAGCTGATTCTTGTCTGTGGAGTTGTATCGTCCCAGAGCCACAGGGGACCGCAATGCCTGGAGAATTGAGCTTTCCTTTGGCTCTCTGAATCAACAGGATGTGGTAATGACTTGACTAAGTTGCCCTATGGTCATTTTATTTTGAGAGGGCAACCAGGACCTTAACTACTCAAAGTAACCTATCGACTCCTCTGGGTGTCATGATCCTCAGTTGCAAAAAGGGGGAGACAGGTTGGGGCAGCCTGCATAGCATGCCCAAGCCCTCTCCAGCTCACCTTGTGCTGGTGGTTCTGACCTCTCCGTTTTAAGAAAGTCCAAGCTGATGAGGGAGGTGGGGAGAGGCAGTGGCTCACGCCTGTAATCCTAGCTACTTGGGAGACTGAGATGGGAAGATCGCAGTTCACAGCCAACCCCAGCAGAAAACTCCATGAACCTCTTCTCCAAGCTGTAAGGATGGCACAGACATGCCTGAGGGCTTGGGCTCTCCAGGGTCTTCTGCAGCACACTTAGATACGTGGGAGTTAAGCCTTGCACTTCATGCACACCCAGCCAACGGTGGTCCAGCTCGTCCCCAGACTCCCCTAGTGCCCGTGCTGGCTGCTGGCTGGGCAGGTGCACAGATTTGGGCCGCAGCACATTTCCCTTCTCACTCCTCATTCATTGCCATCATTTGTGTCCTAAGGAAAGAAACGAACATCTTCCTAGGAAAGTAAGTGAAACTAAGCTTTAACAGACACCTAGAATCACTGCTTGTATTGGAGCAGTGAGGGTCATCACGGTTCGAGGGTGGATACAGACCCACAGGGCCAGTGTGGTCCCCCTTATTCCTAGACAGAGCCTTTCCTTTGATTGTGTTCCAGAATGTGGGTCTGTGAGTATGTCTCTACAGGGGACAATCTCTTCAGCCAGCTGTTTTCAGCTCTTGTGACTGGGAGGATGAATACTCATTTACTGAATGTTAACAACACACTTTTACACTGAGCAAGTGTTTTCCCAGCCCTGTGTCTTTTTTTTTTTTTTTTTGGCCAGTCCTGAGCCTTGGACTCAGGGCCTGAGCACTGTCCCTGGCTTCTTCCCGCTCAAGGCTAGCACTCTGCCACTTGAGCCACAGCGCCGCTTCTGGCCGTTTTCTGTATATGTGGTGCTGGGGAATCGAACCTAGGGCCTCGTGTGTCCGAGGCAGGCACTCTTGCCACTAGGCTATATCCCCAGCCCCCAGCCCTGTGTCTTAACAAGGTGACCGAATGAGTAGAGATAAGGACAGTTGGGGGGCTTTTCCACTGCCTTTATTGTTTTCATCTTTCCCTCAGCTCCCCTGAGACCTGTCAGGGTGGTGGCTCCCTTGCTCTCACCCAAGGGAACCAAAAGGCCCCCTGGTTAGTATAAAAGCCATAGACAATTTGGCTCCATGACTGATTGGACCCCCATCAATCCCAGAACCCCTTGGATTGCACCCTGGTTAACCTGGAGGTGAGACCCCGGGGTCCCAGGCACGGACAGGTGACAGATGGGGTCCTGAGGTCCAGCTCTTCATAACATGATTTGCCTGAGGACGTTTCCCAGGCTACTCAGCAAAGAGCTAGCAGGCTGCTCTGGGAGAGCGTGGAATCCCAGGTTCTGCTGGGGGTGGGGGGGAGGAGGGAGGAGCGGGGGTGGGGGCAAGGCAGGGAGCCCTTTGTCCCCCAGGCTTTCATGTAGCCTTTTGGGGGCATTTTTGGAGAGAGGAAGAGAACTTTTTATTTCCATATTTCCATGCTAAATAAATGGTTCTTTTTGTTTGTTTTGTGGGTCATGGGGCTTGAACTTCAGGCCTGGGTGCTGTCCCTGGGCTTTTTTTTTTTTTTTTTGCATATGGCTAGCGCTCTACCACTTAGAGCCACAGAGCCATTTCTGGTTTTCCGGTGGTTAATTGGAGGTAAGAGTCCCTTGGACGTTCCTGCCCTTGAGAACTATTCTCTCCCTGGCTAGTGATGGTCCTGACAGCTTTGAAGCTGTTTCCTTGTTCAGAGGAAAGGAGCCCAGCTGGTGGGAGGGGAGCAGGGAGGCCGCGAGCCGGGATCACTGAAGGTTTCCCAGCACTGGTCTGAACTATGTTTCTTTTCCATGTTTGTCATGTGTGTGCGCGTGCATGTGTGCCCTGGGGATTGAACTCAGGGCTTGGGCCCCTTTGCTTTTTCACTTAAAGCAGGTGCTTTACTGCTTGAGCCACAGCTCCACTTCCAGCTTTTTGCTAGTTAACTGGCAATCAAAGTCTCTCGGACTTTCCTGCCCCAGACTGGCTTTGAACCACGATCCTCAGATCTCATCATCTTTCATAGCTAGGATGACAGGTGTGAGCCATCAGTGCCTAGCTTCCAGGTTTTTTAGAAAAATGAAAGGAGAAGTTGACCCACTGTAAACATTTTGCAGGGATGGGGGGTTGCCCTCTCTGATTATATACACTTCTAAGGTTTGTAGATGGGACAGGTAAAGTGTGACAGATCAGCTGTAATAGATGAGGTCATGAGTGTGATTATACAAAGTATGTCTCTGTATGTGCTTTTTTTGTGGAAGCTTGGGCCATTTAAGGACATCTAGGTTCTTCATCCCTAATGACTTCCCAGTGTACCCCTTAAGAATAGGGGTGTCCTGTCGTCACACCGTCCATTCACACACCGGGGATGCAACCTCCATGCTGTTCCATTATCCAGTATGCAGCTCATGGCGAGCCTCCTCTCTGTCCCCATGCCCTCTTCCACCGGCAGAGTTACTTTTGTGTGGTGGTGGGGATGGAATGCAACATCTCCGCCATACTAAGCAAGCTCTACTGGGCTTTCTTTCTGAAACTGTAGCGTCTTAGGGGTCAGCCATGCCTCTTGAACTGTGGTGGAGAGAGCTAACAGCCAGGTGGGGGCCGGGGTGAGGACGGGATGAGCTTTTGCCAATGTATGGCTCTCAGTAAGGCACATTTCAGAATTTCTTTTATTGTAATTTGTTGGCAACACTAGGATTTGAACTCAGGGCCTTATGCTTGCTAGGCACTCCCCCCCCCCCCCCCCGCTTCAGCCCTTTCTGCTTTTGTTATTTTTCAAATAGGGTCTCACTCTTAGCCTGGCTGGCCTGGAGTATAATCCCCCCACGGATGCCCCCCTCACCACCATGCCCAGCTTCTTGTTGGTGAAATGGAATCTCAGGAAGTTTTTGCCCTGGCTGGCCTCGAACTCTGATCCTCCTGCTCTCAGCCTCCCCTGGCTAAGCAACAGCACTGCAATCATCATGCATTGAGTGGCTAAAGAAGGGGCCCCAGGTGATCTCCACAGCCCCTCACTCTGAAGTGACCCCTCCTATAGTAAATGGGTTCCTCTTTCTTTCCTCTACTTCCTGCCACACCTAGATTGAGTCCAGTGCCCCCAGGCTCACTTCCTATCCCTTCCTCCTTCTCAGACATGTGGCACGGACCTGCGCTTTCTCCCCCTGGGCCAGGTTTCTTTCTTTGTCAGTCGGTCTTGGGGCTTGAACTCAGGGCCTGGGCACTGTTCCTGAGCTTTCTTTTCCCTCAAGGCAAATGCTCTGCCACTTGAACCACAGCTCCACTTCTGAGTTACTGGAGATAAGAGTCTCACAGACTTTCTTCCCCAGGCTGGCTTCGAACTTTGATCCTCAGATCTCAGCCTCCTGCGTAGCTAGAATTGTGTGAGCCACCAATGCCCAGCCCTGGGCCAGGTTTTCTTTTCCATTCCTTTTCTTCCTTTCTTAGGTCCCTTTGTGTATCTAGTCATGTCTGTTTCACAAAGTAGTAATCTCCTAATGTTCTTTTTTTTGGGGCCAGTCCTGGGTCTTGGACTCAGGGCCTGAGCACTGTCCCTGGCTTCCTTTTTGCTCAAGGCTAGCACTCTGCCACTTGAGCCACAGCACCACTTCTGGCCATTTTCTATATATGTGGTGCTGGGGAATCGAGCCTAGGGCTTCATGTATAGGAGGCAAGCACTCTTGCCACTAGGCCATATTCCCAGCCCCTCTCCTAATGCTCTTGTGTTAAGAAAACACTGTTTCTTTTTTGTTTTAAGATAGGGTCTCATTAGCCCAAGCTGTCCTTGAACTCGAGCTTTTCCTGCCTCCTGAGTGCCAGGATCGCAAGCGTAACTCACCACACAGGGTAAGCAGCTGTGTTTCAAAATGTTCCCATGTGTTTTATATACCATGTAGGGTATCGCATGCATTATCCCAACAGCCAGGGTTGGGATGTGGGGCTCAGTGGCAGTATTCATCTAGCTTGTGCAAGGCCCTGGGTTCAATCCGTAGCACCACACAAAAAAGTGAAAGATATGCTTTCATTTATAATCTTCACCTGAAGGGTAGTCAATATATTCCCAGTCACACACAACTGATTCTTGTGAACATTGGGAGCACAGGCTGCTGCCGGTGCCTGTCTCAGAGTCTGAGAGAACAGCCTGGGCTTGTCTTCCTTCCTTTCCTTCCAGTCTTTCCCATCCTTCCCTTCCTGTTATGGCAGCGCAGACCAGCAAAGAGCTAGAGCACTTTTTACAGAGTAGATAAAGGAGTTTATTGCCAGTGACCTGAACCAGGCTAGTGTCAGATCTGAGGAAGGGGACTCTGAGTTTTATAGAAGCTGGATAAATACACAAAAAATCCGGTCATTAATCAGAAAGGCAGAGGCCAGGTGGGGGTGACATCAACTCCAGGCTGGGTATGCATTTTCAAAAATGCCTGTAGGCTTCTGGCTACCAATGCATGCAGCCCCACCTCACCTGCCCCCAACCCATGGTCCAGGAACAGCGCCTTCTAGCTTTTTTTGATGGTTCATTAGAGCTGAGGCTCACTGACTTTTCTAGGGTGGCTTCAAACCATAATCCTCCTGAGTCACTAGGATTGCAGGCGTGAGACACCAGTGCCCAGCTGTGTTCATGTTTTTCAAATCCCCAACCTGTTGGTTTTTCCAGCCCATGGCCTGTTGAGATCACTGCAGGGACAGCCCTTCCCCTCCCCACCTTCCTGATGGGCGTGGGGCATCCTTAGGCGGGCCCCTGGCCCCTCTGGCTTACCTGAGGGAGGAAGTGTGCTTCTTATCTGGGCTAGAGTTGGTTGACAGGAACAGACTGATCCTAGGCCCAAGCCTGGACAGGCCTCCAGGCTGAGGGCGGGGCAGCACATTCACCGATCTGCAAGAACTGGTACACAGCTGGGTGCTGGCGGCTCACGCCTACAACCTTAGCTACTCAGGAGGCTGAGATCTGAGGATGGCAATTCAAAGCCAGCCTGGACCGGACAGTCCGTGAGACTCTTACCTCCAATTAACACCAGAAAACCAGAAGTGGCACGGTGGCTCAAAGTGGTAGCAAAAAAGCTTAGAGGCAGCGCCCAGGCCCTGAGTTCAAGCCCCATGACTGGGGGAAAAAAAAGCACAAAAAAAACCCTGGAACATAGAGATGTATAAGCCATGGCCCCTGCATCCAGGGCAACATGAAGCAAGTATTTATAGGAGGATAACTAGGGACATGTGAAAATCAGTGATTTATGACAGGTAATTATACCATGCATAGGAAGATTCCCCCTGGGCTGTGGTGGTAAGAAGAAGTAAAGAAACTTGAGACAGGCCTCAGAGGATATACAGCGGGGATGTTCTAGCATGTTCTAGCATATTCTCCATTTGTCGTGGAGTGCCTGTTAAAAAGCTGGAGGCCTATGGCTCACAGCTGTAATCCTAGCCACAGGGCAGGCTGAACCCCCGCTTTTCAAGGGGAGAGAGAGACAAGTAGCACATGCTTTTTTTTGTTGTTGTTGTTGTGTTTTTTTTTGTTTTTGTTTTTGCCAGTCCTGGGCTTGGACTCAGGGCCTGAGCTCTGTCCCTGGCTTCCTTTTGCTCAAGGCTAGCACTCTGCCACTTGAGCCACAGCACCACTTCTGGCCATTTTTGTATAGGTGGTGCTGAGGAATTGAACCTAGGGCTTCATGTATACAAGGCAAGCAACTCTTGCCACTAGGCCATATCCCCAGCCCTAGCACATGCTTCTTATCCTAGGCAGGAAGTAAAAACTTATCCCTCAAAATAACCTGCAAAAATAGGAATGGAAGCATGGCTCAGTGGTAAGAGGCTGAGGCCCTGAGTTCTAACTCTAGTACACCCCCACCCCCAAGAAAAAGCGAATATCTGGGTTCCCCTGGATCTTGAATATCTGGGAGAATAGCACCCAAGGGCCTGTGGTTTCCTGTGGTCGTCAATCCTCTGATCAAAAGGCATAAAGCCTGTGAGGCCCTAGAAGAGGGCCACAAGCCTCCTAAGTTCCAAGTCCTGTGGGCCTCAGTTTCCCTGCCTGGAAAGTATTGGAGGATGCAGAATGGGCGGCATGTGTGTGGTGGTATTGAAATCACTCATGCTATTTTGCTGGCGTTTTCCATGTGCTACACATTTGAGTTAAGCATTTGTCAGGCTCTTATTTAACTCCCACAAGAGCCAGGCGTTAGTCATTTTTAGTGAATTGCGCTTAAACAGGTAGACATGGAGACTCAGAGAGGTTAAGCAACCTGCCTGAAGTCACCCAGCCACAAAGTGACTTGGATCTGGGATTTCAGACAGGCAGGAGAGCTCTGGGTTGTGGACACCTAGCACTCTTGCACTACAGGCAGGGCTGTTCATTCTGCCTGGATGAGGAGTACTCATATGCCAAATCCATTTCTTTTTTTTATGAAGGTCTAAATAATCCACTGTACTTTTGCCAGCCCGGGGCGTGACCTGGACCTGTGGCGGCTGCCTCCTCCTCCAGCTTGCACTCTGGCCAGGAAAGTTGTAAATGGAGATTTTTTTTCTCTCTCTCTCCATTACTGGTCCAAACTTCCCTGGACTTCTTAACCCTAAATATTTAGCTTTCGTCTTCCGAAATCCAGCAGCGTCTCACACGGGAACCGTTTGCGTAAGGGGACAGCTGGGAGAGGGGAGCCGAGGCCCAGCATCCATGTCTACAACACAAGCAAGATTCTCCCCACCTCTCTTGATTCTCCCCACTCCTCTCGCTTGCGTCCCCTCTCCTCTCTCTTTCCAAAAGGCAGGCTAGGGTCCCTGCGACTGGCAGCCCAGCTGATGCAAGCCCGCATGTTTCACAGTGGTGCCTGGGAGGAGCAATCGAGTCAGCTCTTGAACTTGTGACCGATTCTGTGCCATTAGATCATGAAGGGAGCTTTGAGGGTAGGAGGGCTGGTGGAAACCCCAGGGCACAACCAGGTCCTATGCGGTGGCACCGAGAGCAGGCATGGCCTCCTTGCTTGAGCATGCCTCAGGTTTTGGCCTTAACGGTGAAGTCCACGGAGGTAGGCAGGATGGAAGCCCGTCTTTAAGGCAGAAGACACGAATGGCTTTACTGAGTTTGTGCCTTGCTACAGCAGGCTAGCAGCGCAGATTATGATTGCACCACGATTACTCTACTCAGCCTTGGTTCGTGTTTGAGGAACTTTAGACTCTTCCACAGAGAATGCAAATTACTGCTTGGCTTGATGATCTGTAATTAATCTTATCTCTGTGCACAATCCCTAATACATGCTAGGGCTTTTATTTGGTTTGGGAAAGTGGGAATGGAGTGGCTTGAGAAGTGAACTCACCTTGCTCCTGACACCTGGTGTCAAAGAGCACACAGCTCTGTAGTGTTTTTACTTAGGAATGTGCTGATCGGCATCGCACAAACAAGTAGAGTGGCGGGCATTTCCAAACGGCTGTGTGGTTTGTGACTAATAGTTGTAATTACATCTTGCTTCTTCGGATTCTGGTTCCCCTGGCTACAGAGACAGTTTCTGGAAAGAGGAATGGAGGTTTGATCAGAAGCTTAAATAGAAACCTTTCCTTTTCTCTTTCTTTTTTTTTTTCTCCTTCCTTTTTTGACAGCGTGAGGATGGCTCACCCATGAGGCCATCTTCCAAGCGCTGAACTAGATCCCAGCCCTGCACAATCCTGTCTTCACTAGGGGAGTGGCGGTGGGAAGAATTAGCCCAGAGGCAGGCGTGAGTTGACCGCTCTACCTCTATGCTGTCCCCCCCCCCCCCCCCCCGCATTAGAGCTGGAGTACATGGCATGACACGCACCTGTCACCTGCTCAGCCTGGGACAACACACATACAAGGTGCAAAGGAAGGCTCCCATGGCTTTTTTTCCCCCTTAGCTATAGACAAAACTCAAAGACTGCCTAGGGAGGGTGACAGTTGTAAAATTGACCTCGTTGCCATCTTTCTACCCAGCAGGATAAAAATATCTTTGCAAGAAGAAAGGTTTCAAGAAAGAATGCTCAGAAATCCACCTTCTCAACCACTTGTACTTGTGTGTGCCTGGGTCTGCGTGCTCTCCAGCTTGCTGAGCTCTGTGGGAAAATCCCAGGGAGAATGATATCGCATCAGGAACATGGACAAGGAATCAGGGTGGCAGACAGGACCTGCAGGCAGAAAGGGCCACTCCTGGCCTGCAGATTCATAACTGGGAGGTTTCCTTTAACTGGGAGAGGCAGAGGAGTGAGTTGGAGAAAGTTAGGCTTTACCTGACTGTTCTGTGGTGTCGAGAGGGTGTAAGCAAGGAAGGGGCACAGAAAGAGATCAAATCTTGGGAAGAGGCACTTGATATGGGTTACCTGAGGGATGCTTAATTTTATTTATTTTTTGTGCCGGTACTGGGGCTTGAACTCAGCACCTGGGCACTGTCCCTATGCTTTTTTGTCAAGGCTATTGCTTTGTCACTATCACTTTATCGCTTGAGACACAGATGCACCTTTAGCTTTTTGCTAGTAAATTCACTGGTGATGTGAGTCTCACAGACTTTCCTGCCTTGGGCTTTGAACTTTCAATTCTCAGACCTCAGCCTCTTGAATAGCTAGGATTACACGCATGAACTTCCAGCACCTGGCCAAAAAAAAATTTTTTTTTAAAATCAAGTTAAAAAGTGCCAGGGGGATATTTTAAGAAACCAGATCTTAGTAATGGCTCCGAACAAAAATAGAGAATAGTATATTATCCTTTCAGGAGCTGCTCATCTCAGTTGCCAGGAAATCGCAATCAGGCAGTGGGAGGGGCCCTGAAACTCTGAGAAGTCTGGGAACTACACATTGCTCTCCCACCCCCAAAATCCACCCACCCACACTCGTTTTCTTCCTCTCTGCAGGATGCTCCAAGAGAGAAAATAAATGAAATCTAGAACAATTGCTCAGCCCCTGAGGGGAGGTGAATGAGTCAGGCTGTGGCTGACGTTTCCTCCCCTCCCCAGGGTGTAGCTCCTGGTTGGTCCGCCTTTTCTGAGTAAATGAGAGGAATGAATGTGGTAGTGGGAATGTGGGAAGCATCTTACAGGACACTTGGGGAGAGGGAGGAAGAGCGGAGGAAGGGGCTGGGTCATGGGCTGTCAGGGAAGCTCTCCATCCCTACAAACTGTGCTCTTCTGTTCTTCAGTGTTTAGTATTTCAGCCAGAGGGAGTATAGCATAGCCAGAGATGGCCACGTCCAGGTTTAACTTAGTTTTGGATTTAAATATATTGACATCCCCGCTTCTCCCTGTCTCTTTCTCTTGCTCGCTCAATCCCCCTCTCCCCAACTTTTCTTGTCCCTGTCTCCCTCTCTCTCCCCCTTTCTTTTCCTTTGTCTCCCCCTGCCCCTCCTCTTTCTCTAAAAATCAATCCCTTTGGCCTGATAAATTGTAACTGGCTGGGTGAGACTGTAGGGTGGTTTTAACTTACCGTGCTGGGACCGGGCTCAGTGGGAGAGCACTCAGTCAGCGCGTGCAAGCCCAGCCCTGGGTCTGGCCCCAGCAAGGAAAGGAAGGGAGTGAAGAAGAAAGGTCTGTCACCACCAGCTGAGGTGCTGAGGAAGTGGGGGGCAGGAGAGGCCAGAGGACAGCTCCCAGGTGAGAACTAGACTACGCCACAACCTCACTTGTGTTTTTACTCTTGAGTTTGCAGATGTTAGGGGGTCAAACAGCCAGGCAACGGAGAACCCAGAACCACCCCCACCCCCACAAACACACGTGTGTGACATAGAGCGGGTTTATATTTTGTGGTTGCAGATATTTTCGTATTTTTGGCATCAATCAATCCTTCTAAAGGTTTTATTTCTACTTTACAGGAGAAAAGAACCCCAAACCCTAATTCCTGCCATCTCCTGGTGTTCATATCTAATCCTTGCCAGTATTTATATTCATGGTCATCAGTGTGAAATTCTCATTTTTGTGTTCTGGTTTTTCCACTTGGTCTAGTTTTTGTTTTTGTTTGTGAGGTGCGAAAAGGATTTAACCCAAGCCTCACAGAAGTTAGGCAGATGCTGAGCTACCTCCTCAATCCCTAACCACGTGTTTTTCACATTTTTATATGTATAGAGAGTTAAGTTCAGGTCTCTGAAGCCCCAGGGAGGGAGGGAACGTGGTCCTGCCTGCTCTTGGGGCTGGAGGGCTGTGGTGAGGTCACTGCCACTTTAAGTAGTGGTCACATGATCTTAACTAAGGAGAAGCACATTTTGACTCCTCAACTGTTTTCCAAAGCTTGAAAACTTTAGGCCCAGAAGAACAGAGCTGGAAGGTCTTTGCTCGCAAGTTTATAACAACAGGTCATAGGTTTAAAGTCCGAAAGGGCTCAGATTTCTTCTCTATGTGTGGAAATCTCAGAGCTTGGTCCAGAGGAGAGCACAGCAGCCTTCTCTCTGAACCCAGAGCCTGGGACCATGAAATGAGAGCCCTTCAGCACGGACCAGCCCTCTCCCACCGAGGACTGGGGCGTGGAGGACAGGGCCACCAGGCAGGCTGGCCGCAGTGGCCTGCACTCTTCTCTGGCTCTCCAGATGAGTGCCCCGCCCATCACCTGCATGGTAACAAGCGGCTGGTGCGGGGAGGGGGGGGGGGGGGCGGGGGGGAGAGTGATGGTCATGGTGGAGTGGGGTCTGAGAGGAGGACACATGTACATTGGACACATCTGGGGGAACTGGGGGGGGTGCCTCACAAAGGAGGGGCCTTCACTTCTAACCTTTGTTCCTCTCCCTTTTAGCTCATAGCTTGAGGGTTCAAGTGAAAGGACGGAGGGGAGGACTGTAGCAATTTGCAGGCAGGAATGGTTGTTTTCCCAGGTGTCCAGGGCAGGATGCTCGGGGACACTGGTGTTGTGACACTGCCCTGAGAGCCTGTGAAGGGAGCCTCTCAAGGTATTCTCAAGCAAGTGCTTGATTTTCAGTACAGTTTGTGCAACTCAGTGACCTGCCGTCAATTTTTTTAAATTTAATTTATTTATTACTTGAACACAAAATTTTTTGACAAGGTGTAGTGCAAAAAGGGTACAGTTACATAGTAGGGCAGTGTGTACATTTCTTGTGATATCTTACGCCCTGTTTTTCTTTCCCTTCTCTAGGTCAGGTAGACATATATACAATATACAATGTATGAAGAACAAATACAGTAGCCATGTGGCCAAGCCCAAGAAAATTCGCTTAGGGCTTTAAATGTAATGTCGACATTAGACAATATGTCGACAGTAGTCTTATATGAACGTACATACATAGCTTTTGAGCTATTGTATTCCACTGAGAGGTCGATTTTTGACCTTTATATGTTGAGTAATTGTTTGGTTTTAGTTACATACTGTTGGGTCGCTGCCCCAATCCTGTGGGAAATACCATTTGACAAGCAGCTTTTGGTTTCACAGACCTGGTCTCTACTGTCTCTCCGTCTCCCTTTGTTAACAGTCATATATCAGGGAGATCATGCCCCTTTGTTTTCTGTGTTCTAGGCTTGTCTCGCTCAACATTATTTGTTCGAGTTCTGACCATTTCCCTGCAAATAACAATATTTCACCATTCCTAATCGCTATGTAGTATTCCATTGTGTATAAGTACCATATTTTTTGGATCCATTCATCTGTGGAGAGGCATCTGGGTTGTTTCCATATTTTGGCTATTGTGAATTGTGCCGTGATAAACATAGAAGTACAAATGTCTTTTTGATATCTTGGGACTTGCTGTTTAGGATAGATGCCTAGGAGTGGTATGGCTGGGTCATAGGGTAGGTCTATATTGAGCTTTTTGAGAACCCTCCATACTGTTCTCCAAAGTGGTTGTACTAATTTGCACTCCCACCAACAATGGAGAAGGGTTCCTCTTTCCCCTCACCCCCTCCAGCATTTGTTGTTGCCTGAGTTCAGAGTATAGGCCATTCTAACTGGGGTGAGGTGGTATCTCAGGGTTGTTTTTATTGGCATTTCCTTTACTACCAGGGATGTTGAGCATTTCCTCATGTGTTTCTTTGCCATTTTTATTTCTTCTCTTGTGAAGTCTCTCTTTAGCTCCTTTGCCCATTTCCTAATTGGTTTATTGGGCTTGGAGGGGCTTAGTTTTTTGAGTTCTCTGTAGATGACAGATATTAGGCCTTTGTCTGTTGCTGTGCTGGTAAAGATCCCTTCCCATATGGTTGGCTGTCTTTCTATTTTGGTGGCTATGTCCTTAGCTGTGCAGAAACTTTTTAATTTGTAGTAGTCCCATTTGTCGAGTCTCACCCCTATTTGTTGTGCCCCTGCTGCCATCAATTTTTGTTTGGTTGTTTCCAAATTACTTGAGTGTGTTTTTGACACCTGGGTTAGGTAAAAGGTTTGATTTTTATTTATTTATTTATTTTACTGACTCCCTGCTTGTAAATAGGCTGGCTCACACGCAACAGGTACATTTGTATAATCCTGCTAGTTAATGTCGATGAATTGATGCCTTTCTGGGTCCCTTTCCAACAGAATTCTCCATCCAGTGCCCTAAAGCTCCCAGTTGCTCCCCAAAGCCAAGCACCAAGGACGAGTCCAGGTCCTTGGCATCGTAACCAGCAAGATGGAGACCACACCCTTGAATTCTCAGAAGGTGCTGTCAGCTTGCAAGGATGGAGAGGATTGTCAGGAAAATGGCGTTCTACAGAAAGGTATCCCCACCCCAGGGGACAGAGCCGAGTCCAGCCAAATATCCAATGGCTACTCAGCAGTTCCCAGCCCTAGTGCAGGCGAAGACACTCGGCACTCCATCCCAGCTGCCACCACCACCCTAGTGGCAGAGGTTCATCAAGGAGAACGGGAGACCTGGGGCAAGAAGATGGATTTCCTCCTCTCCGTCATCGGCTATGCTGTGGACCTGGGCAACATCTGGCGCTTTCCTTACATATGTTATCAGAATGGAGGGGGTGAGTATCATGGGCCATGGGTGGCATGGTGGCTCTGACTGGGGGATGGGCTGAAGATCCTTGTGGGAGATCAGAGACCATTCTTAGATCCTTCTTGTAACCCTAAATACTTTATAGATGTCAAAACCCATAGTGGACTGTAGGTGTGACTATGGGAAGCAGGGAGAGGAGGGAGAATGGATGGACCCTCTGGTCTCTGTGTTGATATTGGCATATTATTAGAACGAGAAAAGATCATGAAGAAATGAGTTTCAAATCAGTCCATATTCTGCAGGGTGATATTCTGTAGGGGGTAATTCATGTCTGTCATTCTTTCTTCCATGGGCTGGCAGTTGTCCTGATTTTCTGTATCCTTTTTTTCCCAGTTGTTAGGCTTGAACTAAGGCTAGTGCTCTACCACTTTGAGCTACAGCCCCACTTCCGGTTTTCTGATGGTTAATTGGAGATGAGAGTCTTACTGCCTTTCTTGCCTTGTCTGGCAAGATCTCAGCCTCCTGAGTAGCTAGGATTGTAGGCATGAGCCACTAGCACCCAGCTGCTTTGCTGTATCTTTTAAGGATATCTGTCTTTGGGGCTGCAAAGGACTTCTTGCTTAAGAGGAGCGGAAGTCATTTATCCCCTTATCTCAGCTTTAGAGGACTCACCTTTAGCCCGAAGCATTATGTCCCTGGTGGTATTTCCTACTACAAAGCTGATAGAGCGAGCACTTTGATTTTCATGAAGGCTACCACAGAAATATATGGTCTGATTCTCAAGCCAGGTGTGTGCCCAATGTAATAAAAAGTTGTGTGGGCCTTTCCCGTCACACTGACGGGAAGCATTTTTATAGGAGGGAAAAGCACTTTATAGGAGGGAAAGTGATCTTAGCTGACCCACTCTCTTGGAGCTAAAACTCTACTGCAGGCGATTAGTCCCAAGCCTAGCATTTTCCAATTCACCTCAGCCCAGGGCCGGGAGACTTCAGCATTTTCAGCGATTTATCAGCTTTGTGTTTGCTTGTTTCAGCCATGTCCCCACAGGTGGCATGCAAGGGGTTATTTCTGCTTCAGTGGAATTACAGACACGTAGGCAAATATCGGTGATCAAGTCTGGGAGTCAGTACTGATATGCAAAGATCCAGCTCCATGACTCATGGCTGGCCGAAGCTGTGTAGATCATTGCAGGCAATCTGTGCTCAGGTCCTGTACGATTCTATCAGAATCACCCAGGAGCCTGAAAACAAGCTTGCATTGCATTTGCTCTTAGATATTCTGCTCCGGATCTGGGGTAGAACCTGGGATGTGGGGTGAGTTCTCAGGCTTGCCAGGGGTTGTAACATGTGGCTGGGCTCGGGAATCTCAGCTTTCCTCAGTGATTCTCTGGTAGGAGAGGAAGGAGCCCAGGCCTCTCCAGGTGGTGGTGCCAGGGCCCATACTGTTCACTGGCAGCCTGGCTCTTTGCATTTGCTTGCTGACCTCCTGTGCGAATCTCAATTTTGCTATGGAGCTCTGCGGATGGTGACTCCCTGCAAAGCACTGAACCCAGGGACAGAGTGCGGTCCCACAGCACAGCGTGGCCACGCGCTGCTTGCACATCAGCTCTGTGGCTCTCCGTGTAATTCCTCATGCCCAGAGCAGTTGGGGTGACCTGCGGACTGACGCGGGCAGGGAATGAAATTGTCTCTCATCCACCTCAGGGGCATTCCTCCTCCCCTACACCATCATGGCCATTTTCGGGGGGATCCCGCTGTTTTACATGGAGCTCGCACTGGGCCAGTACCACCGAAATGGATGCATTTCTATATGGAGGAAAATCTGCCCGATTTTCAAAGGTAATGGAAGGGTTTGGGTGGGTGAGGAGGGTACACCCGTCCATGGTGGGAGCTGAGATCTCGTCCTCTTAGGTATCTCTGGGCAATAACTTGAGTGTTGTTTTTTTTTTTTCTTTTGTGCCAGTACTAGGCCTCGTGCTCTCCCTTGGCTTTTTCACTCAAGGCTAGTGCTCTGTCACTTGAACCATACCTCCACTTCCTGGTTAATTGGAAATAAATCTCTCTCAGACTTGCCTGCCCAGGCTGGCTTCAAACCAGGATCCTCAGCTCTCGGCCTCCTGAGTAGCTAGGATTACAGGTGTGAGCCACTGGCACCTGGATAACCTGAATTTTTGATGACTCATGTGGTATGAAAGTGTTAGGAGATGGAATAAGTGAATAAATAGCAGTTTAAAAACGTAAAGCACCAACAACAGTCATGCAACACAAATACTTACACATCCATATGAGTGCTCTGCTGCATGCCGCTCTCTGTGCTCTCTTCTGAAGCCCTTGGGGAATGAAACACATAATGGTAGCCATCTTTTTTTTTTTTTGGTGGTGGTACTGGTGTCTGAGCTCAGAGCTCTATGCTTTCTAAGCAGGCACTCTACCACTTGAGTCACTCTACCAGTCCCTATTTGTGTATGCCAGTCCTGGGACTGGAACTCAGGGCCTAGGTGCTGTCTTGGAGTTTTTTTTTTCCCTCCTCAAGATTAGTACTCTACTGCTTGAGCCACATCTCCACTTCTGGCTTCTTTCTAGTTAACTGGAGATAAGAATCTCATGGACTTTCCTGCTCAGCCTGGCTTCAAACCTCTATCCTCAGTTCTCAGCCTCCTAAGTAGCTAGGATTTCAGACACAAGCCACTTTCCTGCTCAGCTGTGTTGGTGGTTTTTGAGATAAGGTTATGCTTTATACCTGGGTCAGTGTGTACTGTGCTCCTCCTATCTGTGCTTCCCCAGGCACGCACCACCTCACCCAGCTACTGGGTGAGACGGAGTCTTGAGAACATTCTTCCCCCTATTCCTGACCTCGGTTGGCCTTGAACTGCAAAACACCCTCACATCTCTGCCTGCCGAGCAGCTAGGATTCTAGGCTTGAGCAGGTGTACCCGGTGGCAGTCACCAGTTTTACCCCTTCTCTGGGCTGTGAACGTTCACGTGGCCTTTCACCATGGGGCTGCCCTTTGAACTTGGCCCCTCTCACCCCCTGCCTAGGAATTGGCTATGCCATCTGCATCATTGCCTTCTACATCGCCTCCTACTACAACACCATCATGGCCTGGGCACTCTACTACCTCATCTCCTCTTTCACCGACCAGCTGCCCTGGACCAGCTGCAAGAACTCCTGGAACACTGGCAACTGCACCAACTACTTCTCCGAGGACAACATCACCTGGACACTCCATTCCACATCCCCTGCTGAGGAATTCTACACGTATGTGCCCGGGAGCAAGGGGGTGGTGTGTCAAGAGCAGGCTATGCCCGTGGGGATTGCCATCTTGGGAAGGAGGCCTAGGCGAAGGGTTCTTCACAGCTCTGCTGGAGGGTTGCTGAGGTAATGACATTATTAGGGCTAGGGAGCCAGTAGGAGTGAGGGGTGGCAGGACCTGGAGTTGGGAGATGAACTTGAGTAGTCTGATCTAGCCCTTGTGCCCCACCAGCCTCCTTTCCCATGGGCCAGGCCAGGCTGCTGCGCCGTGTCCTTTACTTACCTGCACTTTAAAAAACAACTCCTCTCGCGAATCCACCTCCATCCCGCGTCCTCCTCCCAGCCAACTGCCAGGGAAGCAAACCATCCTGCTTCTACAGTAGTCTAAAACACGTGCACATGTATGTGTTCAATAGAGGCCCTATGTGTGCATGCGCACAGTACACACATGTGCACACACGCTGCCATGCCACAGCTCTGCCCCAAGGACCTTGCATGTGCTAGGCGAGCAGTCTACCACTGAGCCGAACCCCCCTGGCCAGTTGTTTCTTTTCTGAAATGCCAACTGTTTGGGGTTTTTTTTTATTGACACAAATGCTTTCTTGTAGCACTATAGTCTTTTTTTGTTTTGTTTTTTGGCAAGTCCTGGGCCAAGGGCTGAGGGCCTGAGCACTGTCCCTGGCTTCTTTTTGCTCAAAGTTAGCACTTAACCACTGAGCCACAGTGCCACTTCTGCCTTTGTCTATATATGTGGTGCTGGGGAATTGAACCCAGTGCTTCATGTATATGAGGCGAGCACTCTACCACTAGGCCATATTCCCAGCCCCAGCACTGTAGTCTTTTTTTAAAACATCGCGTTGGATAGACAGCTTTATATTATCATCCCTTTGAGTAAATGGATCAATATTTCCCCTAGGGGGCCAGTAAGTTGTTTTTCTGGTTTTGGTCAGTTGTGGAGCTTGAACTCAGGACACTGTTCTTGAGCTTTTTCACTCAAAGCTATTGCTCTAGCACTTTGAGTCACAGCTTCACTTCCAGTTTTCTGGTGGTTAATGGAGATAAGAGTCTCATGACTTTCCTGCCTGGCCGGGCCTCAAACTATTATCGTCAGATCTCAGCCTCCTAAGTAGCTAGGATTACAAGTGTGAGCCACCAGGGCCCAGCTTGCCAGTAGTATTTTTAATGCAGGAATTATAGGCAGCTACTTTGATGTGAGGGGAGGGGCCAAAATAAGTCATCATCTATGCTGGGTGTTGATGGTTCAAATCTGTAATTCTAGCTACTTAGAAGCTAAGCTCTGACAGTCATGGTTTGAAGCCAGCCTGAGCCAAACATTCCATGAGACTCTTATCTTCAATTAACCAGCAAGAAGCTGGAAGTGGAGCTGTGGCTCCAGGTAGAGTGAAAAAGCCCAGGGAGACCATGAGGCCCTGCATTTAAGCCCCAGTACTTCACACACACACACACACACACACACACACACACACACACACACACACACAAACACATACACACAATGTCCTCATGTTTTGTTTTGTTTTTTGACAGTCCTGAGGCTTGGACTCAGGGTCTGAGCACTGTCCCTGGCTTCTTTTTGCTCAAGGCTAGCACTCTGCCACTTGAGCCACAGCACCACTTCTGGCTTTTTCTATATATGTGGTGCTGAGGAATCGAACCCAGGGCTTCATGTATATGAGGCAAACACTCTTCCACTAGGCCATATTCCCAGCATTCCCACAATGTCCTCATGTTGCTAAAAAGCTAGTCATGTTTGTCATCACATTCAGGTGTTAAGCGACACGGGAGGCAGTAGGAAGTCAGCCTGTGGGCTGAGTGCTCTTCTGAGGTTGTTGGCTAAATGCACCGCTTTCCCCTCCAGGATCGGCGGGCCCGTTGCAGCCCTTGCTGAGGCTTGGTGACTGCTTGGCTCTGGCAGCAGAGTCCTTATTTTATTTTTTTTGCCAGTCCTGGTACTAGGACTCAGGGCCTGAGCACTGTCCCTGGCTTCTTTTTGCTCAAGGCTAGCACTCTGCCACTTGAGCCACAGCACCACTTCTGGCTTTTTCTATATATGTGGTGCTGAGGAATCGAACCCAGGGCTTCATGTATGCAAGGCAAGCACTCTTGCCACTAGGCCATATCCCCAGCCCAGCAGTGTCCTTTTTGCTCTTGGCAAACCTGCTGGAGGTGCCACATGTTGGCTGTGCTCAGGTCCCTGTCCAGATTCTCTCACAGGCTTTCCTTTGTCACTTTAGACGCCATGTCCTGCAGATCCACCGCTCTAAGGGACTCCAGGACCTAGGAGGCATCAGCTGGCAGCTGGCCCTCTGCATCATGCTCATCTTCACCATTATCTACTTCAGCATCTGGAAAGGGGTCAAAACATCTGGCAAGGTGAGGAACCTGGCTGCTGGTCCAGGCCGGCCCAGGGGCCCCACAGGAGCTCTAATTCAGAATTCATACAGATCTATACAGATACCGGTCAAGGGATCATTTTCATCAATGCCAAACATGCTCTTTCTCTACATATGTTGGAAGATTCTAGAAATGGGTCATTCCCATTTACTTGTATGTGCATGTAAGTGAGGGGTGCAGCACAGCAACTCTGTATTCTAAAAATTATGTAACTTTGGTTGTTGTTAAAAATCCCTTTAACCTACTGGTAGAGTCATAGTTGCTAATAGTGGTAATAATTTACTGAGAAATCATTATGGACCATGCCCATGCTTGATCTACATTGGCTAACTCTTGCTTCCTGTTACTTCATTGTCCCTACCTTATGGATGTAAGCTGGGCTGTCTTGGCTTAGAGGAAGGTAGTAGTGGTTGAATCAGATTCCTATCCAAGTGATTCTGAAGCCAGTTGCCTTTCTGCCACATCTTTCCTCCTAAAATGACTGGGGCAAGAATGAAAAGGTGGAGCTCTTTCCCAGAGGTCTTGAGGAGTAAAAGCCTCTACACACACCCAATTCCCTTTCTTGCTGACCCTGGAATAGGGTGGTGATAACCTGTGTTTCCCTTCTCCATCCTTACAGGTGGTGTGGGTGACAGCCACCTTCCCTTACATCATTCTTTCTGTCCTTCTGGTGAGAGGGGCCACCCTTCCTGGAGCTTGGAGGGGTGTTGTCTTCTACTTGAAACCCAACTGGCAGAAGCTCCTAGAGACAGGGGTAAGATAATGAAGGAAACTGCATGCACTTGCCATTTACTAGATGAGCTAGCTCCTTCTCCTTCGAATAACAACTGAACAAGTGAACATTTGAACAACGGAACAACTGAGCTGTAGATTAAGGGTGAAATCTGCAGTGATATTTAACCACAAATATAAGCACAAGAAGTACACTTGAGCAGGGTGCAAGTGGCTCATGCTTGTCATGCTAGTAACTCAATAGGCTGAGACCAGGATCATGGTTTGAAGCCAGGACTGGATAGAAAAGTCAAGATTCTATCTCCAATTAACTAGCAAAATGCCAGACTGGAGGAATGGCTCAAGTTATGGAGCTCCAGCTGTGAGCAAACAAGTCAAGTGAGCCAGGCAAGCCCTGAGTTCAAACTATAGTACCGGAACACACACAAAGTATAATTGAGGCCTAGTATGGTGGTATGTGACTATAATCCTAGAACTGAGGAGCCTAAAGTAGGAGGATTGCACATTTGGAAGCCAGCCTGAGCTTCATAGCAAGACCTGTGTAAAAAAAGAAAAAAGAAGGGCTGGGAATATGGCCTAGTGACAAGAGTGCTTGTCTCGTATATATGAAGCCCTAGGTTCGATTCCTCAGCACCACATATATAGAAAAGGCCAGAAGTGGCACTGTGGCTCAAGTTGGCAGAGTACTAGCCTTGAACAAAAAGAAGTCAGGGACAGTGCTCAGGCCCTGAGTTTAAGCTCCAGGACTGGAAAAAAATACAATGATATGCTGGGCATATAGTTGCTCACACCTGTAATCCTAGCTACTTAGGAGGCTGAGATCTGAGGATCACAGTTTGAAGCCAGCTGGGCAAGAAAGTCCATGAGACCTTGATCTTCAATTTACCACCAGAAAACCAGAAGTGATGCTGTGGTTCAAAGTGGTAGTGTGAGCTGGGCACCCATGCCTCACTCCTGTAATCCTAGCTACTCAGGAGGATGAGATCTGAGGATTGTGGCTTAAAGCCAGCCGGGGCAGCAAAGTCCATGAGACTCTTATCTCCAATTAACCACCAGAACTGGAAGTGGCACTGTGGTTCAAGTGGTAGAGCACTAGCCTTTTTTTTTTTTTTGACCAGTCCTAGGGCTTGAACTCAGGGCCTGAGCACTGTCCCTGGCTTCTTCTTGCTCAAGGCTAGCACTCTGCCCCTTGAGCCACAGCGCCACTTCTGGCCATTTTCTGTATATGTGGTGCTGGGGAATCGAACCCAGGGCCTCATGTATACGAGGCAAGCACTCTTGCCACTAGGCCATATCCCCAGCCCAGAGCACTAGCCTTGAGCTGAAGAGTTCAGGGACAGCATCCAGGCCCAGAGTTCAAGACCCATGACTGACAGAAAAAATACAGAGGAGGCTACTGGATGGGTTTAGGTCTAAAAGATAGAGAAATTACATATATTTCACTGGCTATGTTGTCTATCCCTAGAATGAGTCTTGACAAGATGGGGTTTGCCTGGTATATAGTCACACGGAGGCATGTGAGGTGCTGACCTGCTGGTGCTCTCATGCCCTTTGCTTTTCTGTGTTCCAGGTGTGGGTAGACGCTGCTGCTCAGATCTTCTTCTCTCTTGGGCCAGGCTTTGGGGTCCTCCTGGCTTTTGCTAGCTACAACAAGTTCAACAACAACTGTTACCAGTGAGTATCTGAGGTTGGAAGTAGAGCAAAGGAAAGCTAGCTGTCTGGCAGAAAGTGATTAAACTGAGCCAGGTGCACCCACAGAGGTGCCACAGGCCCCCGGCTATTCACCCAAGGCCACAGAGCCCACTCAGGCCCTAACGCAGGCAACTAGTAGGTTAAAAGAGGTGTCAGGCCACTTCTTTTTTGTGAGGGTCCACTTCTATTTTAATTAAGGATTTCTAGGTCCTAGTGGAAGGTGGCAGGCAAACAGTGGGGGAAGGAGGGTGAATATAGTCATAACAACCTTATGTAGACACATATGTGAAAATGGAACAAGGAAACTCAATGAGACTGGTTTGGAAAGGGAAAGAGGAAACAAGAGAGAATGATACTGGGAGTGACTCTGATCAAGTTACATTGTATGCATAAATGGACATGCTAAATGGAATACTCTCCCACAACTAATTGATGCTAATTAGAAATTCTGCAGTAGGTTTACAAATATTCAACACAGAACTAAATATTTAAGCTTAACTAGTTATGACAAATTAGGTGGTCATTTGTTTATATAGAAGTATGACTGAGTTATTTCAGCTAACACAAAATGCCATAGTTACAAAAACCATGCTTTGGGTATATATTTTTTGTGTGTGCCAGCCCTGGGGCTTGAACTCTGGGCCTGGTCTCTGTCACTGATCTTTTGTGCTCAAGGCTAGCACTCTGCCACTTGAGCTACAGCTCCATTTCCAACTTTTTGTGGTTAATTGGAGATAAGAGTAACACAGACTTTCCTTTCCCCAGCTGGTTTCAAACTGCAATCCTCAGATCTCAGCCTCCCGAGTACAGGTGTGATTATAGGCGTGAGCTACCTACCAGCTACACTTACAATGATGATGATGATGATGATGATGATGATGACGGTGATAGTTGTGGGCTTGAACTCAGGGCCTGAGGGCTGTCCCTGAGCTTTTTTTTAGCTCAAGGCTAGTGTTCTACCACAGCTTTGAGCCACAGCACCACTTCTGGTTCTCTGGTGGTTAATTGGAGATGAGTCTCATGGACTTTTCTGCTCAGGCTGGCTTTGAACTTCAGTCCTCAGATCTCAGCCTCCTCAGTAGCTACGATTACAGGTATGGGCCACCAGCACCTGGTACTTAAGATATTTTAACAAGAATGTTGCAACAATAATGACTTGTTACTTACCTCTACATTTTATTAGTCTAGTGTCCTCTCATAGATGGTAATGTCCAATATTCATTTTGTGCTATTCATAAGAAATTTTTTGCGGTTATGAAGATTGGATTCAGGGCCTGTACTTGCTAGACAGGTGCTCTACCATGTGAGCCCCAGGTCCAGCCTAAGAATTAATTTTTTTTTAATGGAGTCAGGATAGGCATTACCTTATAGGCCCATGCCTGTAATCCTAACTGCTTAAGAGACTGAGATCTGAGGATCAAGGTTCAGAGCCAGCCTGGGAAGAAAAGTCTGTGAAACTTTTTTTTTTGCCAGTCCTGGGCCTTGAACCCAGGGCTTGAGCACTGTTCCTAGCTTCTTTTTGCTCAAGGTTAGCACTCTGCCACTTGAGCCACAGCACCACTTCTGGCTTTTTCTATATATGTGGTACTGAGAAGTTGAACCCAGGGCTTTCTGTATGCCAGGCAAGTATTCTACCACTAGGTCATATTTGCAGCCCTGTCAGACTCTTTATCTCCAAACCAGCAAAACGCTGGAAGTGGAACTGTGGCTCAACTGGTAGGATGCCAGCTTAGAGTAAGAAAGCTAAGGATCAGTACACAGGCCCTGAAACCAAATCAGTACCAACACACAAAGAGTCAGAGTATCTGCATCTTGTAGGCAGTAGGCATCTTGTGACTTGATCTGAAGATGTCAAAATCTAAAACTGAAGACTTCACAAATGTGATGCCCAGGCCTGGTCCTGGCCTCACTCCAGCCTGCACACTGCTTCAGAGCAGCGCCTTTCCTGTCTGCCATGGAGCCATCTTCTCTATGTTGTTTGTTGTCTCCTAAAACCCCTGCACCTGCCACACCATGGATGGTGGTCATAGCATTTGTGCTTCAGGCCTTGGGGAGGTTTTGTTTTGTTTTGTTTTAGAGAAGGGAGAGGGGCATCAGAGCAGGCTAGGGGTTCCTTGGAGCCGTGGAGGCCTGTCTTCAGCAGAACAGGCAGACAGATGCTGCTTAGACTCTCTACCCCGGAACTCTTTCAAACTCCTTGGGTTTTCTGCTCTAGAGATGCCCTGGTGACCAGCGCGGTAAACTGCATGACCAGCTTCGTTTCTGGATTTGTCATCTTCACGGTGCTCGGATATATGGCTGAGATGAGGAATGAAGATGTATCTGAGGTGGCCAAAGATGCAGGTAGGGCTTAGGCTCTGTTACTGAATTGCTATGTTCTGAGTCCCTAGAAATATCTAGCTTCTGAGTCATTTTTAATTGGCCCTTTAAATGTTCATATCTGAGAGAAACTTGATGGCTTAGAGATCTCAACCCTTTCCATGTGCCGAATAGGGTAGTTCCCTTCACCCCCAGTTCTGAGGCCTTAAACACATGAAGGACTTGAAAATGTGACTTTGATAATGACTTTAAAGCCAGTGACAATGAAGCCAGGTGCCAGTGGCTCACACCTGTAATCCTAGCTATTCAGGAGACTGAGATCTGAGGATCACAGTTTGAAGCCAGCCTTGACAGAAAAGTCTGTGAGACTCTTACCTCCAATTAACCACTAAAAAACCAAAAGTGGAGTTGTGCCTCAAGTGGTAGAGTGCTAGGCTTGAGCATAAAACCTCAGGGATGGTACCCAAACCCCAAGGTCAAGCCCCAGGACCAGCACAACAAACAAAAACAGTGAGTTTGGGTGCTGTGATCATCTTGTGATGGGTCCAGTCCAGTAGACTAGTAATCACTAATCCTGAAAACTGCCCATTGATGATGTGGCCACCTTATTTATTGTAGGTTTTCAAGTATAAATAAAAAGCATGATACATGTTGAAAAGATCTAGTGGAGTCCCAGCACTTTTTCACAAACATGTTTGTGGATTTGGCTTGACTTAAAAAAAAAAAGATCCTAGGACTTGATTTCAGGGCCTGGGTGCTTGCTATCCCTGAGATTTTACGTTCAAGACTAGTGCTCTACTACTTGAGCTACAACTACTTTCTGACTTTTTGGTGATTAATTGGAGATAAGAGTCCCATGAACTTTCCTGCCCAGGCTGATTTTGAACTGGGATCATCAGATCTCAGCCTCCTGAGTACCTAGGATTACAGGCATGTGGCACAGGTGCCTGGCTTGGCCTGTTTTGATCAGCACCATAGTCCAGGACATCAACTATCCAGCAGGTATGATGACCTGTCATTCACAAAGGGGACTTTAAAGTAACAGGACATTTTAGTCTCTTTCCTACTGTTTAGAGCAGGGACAATATTAGCAGGAACTTAAAAGGGTGTGGAACGTTACAATCTTGGCCCTGAAACAAAGTCACTGAGTTGCCACACACTGGAAACTTGGTGCTGTTTTGCTAGTCTCGGGGTCTTATTTCCAGTCCTCATGTTAACCGAGGGCACACCATTTTCACGGGGGATAGTCTTTCCTCCCAGCATGCCATGGTGGTCAGGTACGATGCATGGTGAGGAAGGTGAGGAAGTACTTGGTAGCCATCAAACATCAATTCATGGTGAAGGTCATGTGATGAGGAGTGTAGTTGTTGGTGTGCTTGTTTTATTTTATTTATTTATTTATTTATTTATTTATTTATTTATTTATTTATTTATTTATTTTTTGGCCAGTCCTGGGCCTTGGACTCAGGGCCTGAGCACTGTCCCTGGCTTCTTTCCGCTCAAGGCTAGCACTCTGCCACTTGAGCCACAGAGCCGCTTCTGGCCGTTTTCTATATATGTGGTGCTGGGGAATCGAACCTAGGGCCTCGTGTATCCGAGGCAGGCACTCTTGCCACTAGGCTATATCCCCAGCCCCTTGTTTTATTTTTTGACATCTTTGCAGCAACTGCCTCCCCCTCTACTTTGTCTCAGGTCCCAGCCTCCTCTTCATCACATATGCAGAGGCCATAGCCAACATGCCAGCAGCTACATTCTTTGCCATCATCTTCTTCCTAATGTTGATCACACTGGGCTTGGACAGCACGGTGAGTGAATGGAGGGAACCTGGCTTCTGGAAGGATAAGGAGAAGGGGAGGAGGAGGAAGATGGACCCATCTCTCCTACCCTGACCCTCTCAGGCAGTGTTGGCTGCTCCTTCCTGGTGCTTCCCATGTTCTGGTCCACTCCTGGACAATGGCACCTACTTCCCCTAGGACATAACTAACAGGAAAGTGCAGGGAGAATTCCTGGCACAGGTGAAGGGCTCAGCATTGTGAATTCCTTATTGTATTGACGCTTGACCAGGTGATGGCACTTTATGCTCTGGCTAGCACCCAGCTCAATGCCTTGTACTGATGTGTGTGGAGAGACTAGGTGTTGATCTTTCTCTCCAAGGGACCATGCACACTAAAGTTCAGTCCGTGTACTCTATTTTCTTCCCTAGATGTCCCTAGTGCTTTCGGATGTGTTCCTCTAGCCCATGAGTAGCAGAACTAGGAATGATCAGCCTGACTAATCACTCAGTAATCTTACCTTTCGTTCTGTTTACTGTCCGAGGCAGAGACTTGTCCTAAAGCTTCCACTGTGACTGGGCATGTATTCTCAGTTTGCAGGCTTGGAGGGGGTGATCACAGCTGTGCTGGATGAGTTTCCACATATCTGGGCCAAGCGCCGGGAGTGGTTTGTACTCATTGTGGTCATAACGTGCTTCTTTGGATCCCTGATGACCTTGACTTTTGTAAGTACCAGGGCCCTTGGCTTTGAATTGGCCTCTAAGGCAAGAGGATGCTATAAAAACAGTTTGCCTTATGTCATCACATAGTGCCCTTGTTTTGGGGGGCTTAAGGAAGTGTGTGGGGAGGGCTGGGAAGGTGGCTTAGCGGTAGAGTGCTTGCCTAGTATGCATGAAGCCCTGGGTTCGATTCCTCAGTACCACAGAAACAGAAAAAGCTGGAAGTGGTGCTGTGGTAGAGTGCTAGCCTTGAGCAAAAAGAAGCTCAGAGACAGTGTCCAGGCCCAGAGTTCAAGCCCCAGGACTGGTAAAAAAAAAAAAAAAAAAAAAAGGAAGTGTGTGGGGAGATTGCTGTTGGCATGAACACGTTTGTCATGGGCTGGGCATGTGTCTAAGTGGTAAAGTTGAATCCTAGCACTGGGGATAAAGAAAGTTTGTCACCAAGAAGAAGACAAGTTGTGTCTGGCAGCATCCATTTGTAGAATCTGTATATGGTATCTGTATCTATCCAATTACATTTCAGGCTTGGCAAAATACTTGGATAAAAACTAGGACTTCCATGTACAGTCTATTTCCCCCCCTCCCTTTAGGACTGCTTTCAGAATGTTGCCCTGATATTTTGATCTATAAACAGTTGAAGGCTGGCATTTTTCTTGTTTTTTGTGCTGATCCTGGGTCTTGAACTCAGGGCCTGGGTATTGTCCCTGAAATTGTTTTCCTCAAAGCTAGTCCTCTTCTGCTTGACCTGCAGTGCCACTTTGAGCTTTTTCTGAGTACTTTATTGGAGCTAAGAATCTCATGGACTTTCCTACCCAGGATGGCTTCAAACCATGATCCTTAGATTTCAGCCTCCTGAACAGCTAGGATTACAGGCATGAGCCACCAGCCCGTGGCTGAGGCTGGTATCTTATATGTGTAATGTCACCTTGTATCCTCTAGAACTTACAATGATTAAAAAAAAAGTCAGGCCCTCTCCAGCCATTTTTTTTTTCCTTTTTTGATAGTTGAGGCAAATATGAGAAGGTAAGCATCAGATGGCAACCACTGACCTCATAGGATTGTGTCCTCCTCACTCAGGCAGATTTTTCAGCTGGGCCTCTTTAAACCATGATCCCATGCCTTTGGAGCGTCCTCAGGATGGGCGAGGGGTGGTGTGGAACCCAACAGACAGGAGTTGGGATAGAAGGCAAAACTGTGATCAAGGGATCCAAGATGTCTGGCATCAGGGGCCCTCTAAGAGTTAGTGTTTAGAGGTGGGGAATTCTCCACATTTATGACGGTCACTAATTTTACAAAGTTGAAAATAGATCTAGAAGCCCTTTGGAGCGTGTCTCTTAAAGAGGAAACAAGAAAGATGTGCTCTGGGGCTGAGTAGCTCGGTGGCAGAGCACTTGCCTCATGTGTACCAGGCCCTGGGTCCCATCCTTAGCACTACTAAAAAAAGAAAAGAGTCCTCCAGAGGATGAGCAAAGGAGTGAAACCTAGCCCACTTGCAAAGGCCGCTCCAAGAGGCAGGCAGTAGCGAGCATAAAACTAGGTCCAAGGTGAGAACTTTCCAGCATGTGTCTCAGTTCAGAAGCTTCTGCAGCCTCTGTGGCAAGGAGAAGCAGTGCCTTAGAGGGCCTGTAACCAAATCTGTGATGTGGTTCCCAGGGAGGGGCCTACGTGGTGAAGCTGCTGGAGGAGTATGCCACAGGGCCTGCCGTGCTCACTGTTGCGCTTATAGAAGCCATCGCTGTGTCCTGGTTCTATGGTAAGATCTGTGTCCTGCCAGTGGACCTCTTTCTATACTACCTGCAGCTTGCACAGCAAGGAGGACTAATTTCTCAGACTGAAGGAAAGAGCAGTTGACCTTCTGAAGGCCTGATGGGCCATGTAAAATGTCAGCTGAGTACCTTCTTCAGTCTTCTTTTTTTCTGTGCTCCCTACAGTAGGTTGGTTGCCTGTGCTCTGGGGGAAAGACACTTCTTTCAGGTCTGAGGGTAAATGCTTACCTAGTAGAGGCAAGCAACAGTGCTTCACTTAGCTAATCTACAGTGGTGGGTTATGATCCTGATGCTCTCTAAGAATCAGAGACAACATAGAGTTATAAACAGTGAAGGCATTGAGAGGTATAGTATACTACTATTCAATTTGCCAAGCCAGAGCTCCCTCCAGAGCCCTGAGACAAAGCTTAGTCACTTAACCTTCTAACCAAGAGGCAAGAATGTTCTTAGTGTTACTCTCTGAGTAAATCCCCCAACTCATGCCTCCAATCCTGGAGTGAGCTTTGATAAGGATGAAACCACCAGGTGTACAGGAAGTGAGCAGAGATGGGCCCACTGAATGAGATGCCAAGAGCCCCTCAGTGGGGAGGAGCAAGGGGGGAGGGCATACGCAATTAAAATGAAGACCGCCAGTTCAGAGATAGATCTCTCTACAATGAAGAAACCATTATTAGGGTGTAGGCCAAGTGGTAGAGCACTGGTCTAGCAAGCTCAAGGGCCTGGACTCAGTCCCTAGTGCTGAGAAAAGAAAAATGAATTAGCTCGTTCTAAAAATGAATTTGCTTTCCCACTTCCTATGATAATGAAACAGCTTTCGCATAGTAGTTATTACCCATGAAGAAGAGGAAAGAGCCCATGTGAGTTGCACACGGGCCTAGTTTTTTTGTTTTTTGTTTTTTAATCCTCACCTTGTCAGCAGTTCAGGGGACAAAGTTCAAAGTATGAAAAGCACAGCAGACTTGCCCCTGAGAACCATGGGGGTTCTCTGAGAAGCAACCACAGAGCACTTTCTCTGCAGTTTCATGTCTGTTGGTGGAAGTTCTCACTTCTGTGCCAGTAACTTTTTATAGAAGAACCTTGATCTGGTATACGAACAGACTGTATTGTGGTTAAAAATTTCCCTTGAAAATTTCCGGAGTAGGGTCAAAGTTGGTATCTGCTGGGCGGGCACACCAATCCTAAATAAAATTCAACTCTCCTTCTTGTAGTAACAGTAAAAATCAACTCTATGTTGAGATCTTAAGAAGACAGTGTGGGCACAATGGGAGGTGGGAGGACTCTCTCCAAATGTCCATCATGAGCTTTGCTTGCTATAAAAGTACAATGCTGTGTGTCCTTGAACCACCCAGGTGAAGACATTTCAGAGCTATTATACTTGTTCAGGTCAGGAATTTCAGCTCCCTTCCTCCTAGTCATCCCCAGTGCTGATCCCAGATCCCAGTGACTCTGACAGTGTCTGAGAAGTGAGGCAGAAAAGGACAGTATGTCACTTACTCAGTGTCTCTTTGGGATGATTTTAGGCATCACTCAGTTCTGCAGTGATGTGAAGGAGATGCTTGGCTTCAGTCCTGGATGGTTCTGGAGGATCTGCTGGGTAGCCATCAGCCCTCTTTTTCTCCTGGTGAGTTACTTCCTAACTCCTTCATGATCTAGGGAAATAATTGCCTCCAGACACATTTTTAAATAGGTATCATATATAACATATATGCAGAACAGGGTGCAGACCTGCCTAAGAACAGCAGGAACTCTCGGCGGGGAGTGACTACAGAGCACCTTCCCCTTCATAAGTGTACATCTGAAGGATACTTTATAAAATGAGTACTAGTGGGCTGGGAATGTGGCTTAGTGGTAGAATGCTTGCCTAGAGCATATATGAAGCACTGGGTTTGATTCCTCAGTACCACATACACAGAAAAAGCCAGAAGTGGCGCTGTGGCTCAAGTGTAGAATGCTAGCCTTGAATAAAAGAAGATCAGGGACAGTACTCAGGTCCTGAGTTCAAGTCCCAGGACTGGAGGAAAATAAATAAATAAAATGAGTAGACTATGTAGTCAAAACCATGTCAGGAAACAGAAACACGACAGCACTTTAGAAGCTCCTCTTCAGACATCTAATACCATAAACAGTCTTGGCTTTAGTCACATTAGTACATCATCCTTTACTGAATAATCCTTTATTGGATAATAACGATAAATACAATTTATTGAATACTAAGTGCCAAGGTGGACTTTGCCCTAAACTTATTGCTCTTTTAATCTTTATGATAATTCTGTGAAGTAATTATAATGCTAATACTCCCATTTTACATGTAAGGAAATTGAGGCCTAGTGACCTTAATGTCACATAATGGCCATTCAAGTCACATAACAAGAACTAAGATAAAGGAGGAATTATCTTTCTCCTGAGAGGAGTTTTAGCAATTTCCTATTTTATTTTTGCACACACATTTATATCAGCATCCATTAGTTGTACGACAGGGTTTTCACTGTGGCATTTCCATGCACACTGTACACATCTTCTTAAAGAGGCCCCTCAAGCACAGGTCCAAGTCAAAAGTCGACTCCACTAATTGGCTAAGGACCTGGACCTGGGTTAGTCCATTTGTCAAGGTGTGTTTAGTATTTACTTCATGTTACCTAGTATCCACATGGAGAGGCCTCTGTCCAAAGATGGATAATTCCTGCTGACTGCCAGGGTGCACTGAGGTAGCCTGGGAACTCCACACAGTGTACATCAACAGGGAAAACTCTCCAGTTGTTTTATTTACCTGTAACACTTTTTTTGAAGGAAGGGGGGATATGTTAATCTTTTAGAGCCAGAAAGGTTGTAAGAACATTCCTTCAATCACCTGGGCCTTCCCACTTTGTGTTAGGATCTCTTTTTGCCCCTTCTTCCTTTCAAAAGAGCCTTTTGCATTGCATTTTGATTTTGAGACAGCTCTCTCTCTCTCTCTCTCTCTCTCTCTCTATATATATATGTATATATATGTGTGTGTGTGTGTGTGTGTGTGTGTATATATACATAAATTTTTTTTGCCAGTCCTGGGGCTTGGACTCAGGGCCTGACCACTGTTTCTGGCTTCTTTTTGCTCAAGGCTAGCACTCTACCACTTGAGCCACAGCACCACTTCCAGCTTTTTCTATATATGTGGTGCTGAGGAATCCAACCCAGGGCCTCATGTATACGAGGCACGCTCTCTTGCCACTAGGCCATATCCCCAGCCCCATCTCTCTATATTTTTAACCTACAAGTTTTAGCAAGAGTTTGAACTGAACTGCATGGCCTACCCTTGCCAGAAGCCAAAGTCCTGACATAAACAGGTTATTATTTCATATTAAAAGCAGCGCTTCTTGATAATCTACTTAAACTCTTTCATTTGTTTTTCAAAGGAGGAAGGGACACTGGATTGATTTTTTTTTTTTTTTTTTTTTTGCCAGTCCTGGGCCTTGGACTCAGGGCCTGAGCACTGTCCCTGGCTTCTTCCCGCTCAAGGCTAGCACTCTGCCACCTGAGCCACAGTGCCCCTTCTGGCCGTTTTTCATATATGTGGTGCTGGGGAATCGAACCGAGAGCTTCATGTGTAGAAGGCAAGCCCTCTTGCCACTAGGCCATATTCCCAGCCCCATGGATTGAGTTTTTGAGGGCAGAAGCATGTTTGTTTACTTTTGCAGTCCCTACACTGAGAGAATGGCACACAGAGTAGGGTCAGATGAATAGGGCAATCACCAGCTGGGGCAAAGCTTAGGGACAGCGCCCAGACCCTGAGTTCAAGCCCCAGGACTAGCACACACAAAAAAAACAAAAATTGAGTGCCAAGGGGCTGGGAATGTGGCTTCATGGTAGAGTGCTTGCCTAGCATGCATGAAGCCTTGGGTTCAATTCCCCAATACCACATAAATGGAAAAGGCCAGAAGTGGCGCTGTGGCTCAAGTGATAGAGTGCTAGCCTTGAGCAAAAGATGCTCAGGGACAGTGCCCAGGCCATGAGTTCATAGCCCTAGAACTGGCAAAAAAAAAAAAAAAAAACGAGTGCCAAAAAACTGTGTGTATGGTACTGGGGTTTAAACTCAGAGCCTTGAGTTCGCAAGGTAGACTCTCTAACCACTTGATCCACACCTTTTTTGTCTTGTCCGTTTTCAAAGTGGAGTCTTGCTTTGTGCCAGGCCAGCCTGCGCTTCCATTCTCCTATTTGTGCTTCGCTGTATATGCCTCTTAGTGGTAGTGTATCCTGCCATTGTGCTTTCCTTGTTGTGGAATTACAGACATATGCCACCAGACCCAGCCATTGAGTGTGATGGAGTCTTAAGAACTTTTATGTCTGGACTATTTTCAAATCATGGTCCATAGATCTCCACTTCTTTATAAAAAACTAAATGTAAAAAGAACCTTGATGAACAGTGTAAAGTTCCCTGGAAAGGAAACCTACCACATGGTTCAGGCAGAAAAGAGTTTATTGGAGGGAGAGAAAACTGCCAGCCCACAGAAGATGGAAGTGTGGAAAGACAGAGGGGAAGAGAGAAGAGAAAAAGAGCGAAAGAGAGCAAGGACTGGTGTTGAGCCAGACTCCATAGGGAAAGGTGGGAGGAAGGACCACAGCAGATAGGGAAGTCATCTCAGAGCCTGGGCAACCTCTCACAGTCCAAGGAAGGTGTGACCAGTGTGGTCCGGCATGTGACCTCAGAGGATGAGGAAGTGATCTCAGAGTGTAGGATCCTTTGCTTACTTACAGTCAGGTGATTACTGGTTTTAGGCAGGTAAAGAATAGGGAATGGCTTGTTGTTGGGCCAGACCTAACAGTATTTTACTAAACAGGCCCACTTGTTTCCCAGTAATCTAGCCCTATCAGATCTTGGCTTTTATAGATTATACTAAGGCATTATTCATCTTAGTTATGGAAATTTTGACTTCTCTTACATGTTGTACCAGAGGTTTCATTCATCTGCCTCTCCCACATCCTAGTGCTGAGCCTTTGGGTATTTTCACTTCTGGTAGTGCATTGTCTAAGAGTCCCTTTACCCGGCAGGACCCATGTATGGATTTGGCTATAGGCACATTGCTCATAATTCCCATGATGTTTGCTTTACTCCCCTCCTCTAAATGCAAGCGTTATGATGCCTAATTACAAGGAAAAAAATCTGTCTTCCACTTCTATGTTTATTTAACAGATCCCTTGTGCTGGGCTTTTTAAGGCTGCTTTAGGTAAATAATGTGTAACTTTCTAAAAATATTCTTTTTCATTGAAGCCAAGTTACAAAAACAGAAAATATTGTGTATGAGCAAGAGGCTGGGCTGTGTGAGGGGGATGAAGGGGGCTTCTGAAGGTAAAGTTTGATCCCTCCTTGATGGAGTTGGATTTTGCACACCTGACATCAAAAGGAACTGAGTTCCAGTAGGGCTGGCTCCTAACCGCACCCTGCTCTGTTCCATATTACCTTCCTCAGTGGACAAGACTGGGCAGAAGAAAGGCTGGCTATTGACCCAACTCCTGTTTTCCAGGCCTCCACCTAGACTTAGGATAACACTGCTCAGAAGATGAATGTGTGTTTAATAATTTCCCATTTTATTACCTGCAGACAAAGAAAAAAAGATATAAATAGATGTTTAGCCACACAGATAACTTACATTACTGTCTTCTTTATGCCTATGAAATAATAAAATTAAATCAATAATGACTTTAGCACAGTGGTAACTAGGAAAAATCTGATGTTTACAATCTCTGGAAACAAAACTGAAATAAGAAAACTCATAAGTTAGGTGTTGGGAACACGTTGGTAAAAGTTCTCTTCATCAAAATTTTCACATGAAAGTTGTATCAAGCTTTCTTTTTCCCCCTTCCATAATTCCTTTCATCATAAGGACATGTGGCAGGCAGGAGGTCATTGCTCAGATGCCTCTTTGTAGGCCATCTTTGTTGAAATCCCAGGCTAAGGTGCTGAACACAGAAAGCAAAGAGGTGAAGGGACATTCACCGGAGCTTGAGTCCTCCTGGGATCTGAAGAACCTTATTATCACTCAGATATAAGGCACCTTCCATCTGACCAAAGCCAGTCACAATTGAGAAATGAAGAGATATGAAAACAAAAGAGAGATATGAAGTCCGATGCTTGACAGGGGCTGTGAGGGACCGTTCAGTTTAATCCTTTGCTGACCACCCCCAATGGATACCAATCTCTCCTTGCCAAAAGGTAGCGCTGAAGAGGGTGCTGCCAGTCCCCTGACTTGAGCTATAACCTCCCTGCTGTAAGTCCTGAGGTATGGGATCACAAGGATAACCAAGAAAAGCATCTTGATATTCTTGAAGCTTAGGAATAGATGTTGATAATTCTGAGTCATCTAGGAGGTATGCCAACAGTATCTTAGCTTTAGCAGTTGTTATTTGTGGTATCAGAATTGTATCTGCTTGGGTATGGTGAAAAATTTTAATGTTTCTTGGAATTTCTGTCTTAGTTCATCATTTGCAGTTTTTTGATGAGCCCACCTCAGCTACGGCTTTTCCAGTATAGTTATCCTCACTGGACTGTCATCCTGGGTTACTGCATAGGAACCTCATCTGTTATCTGTGTCCCCACATACATAACGTACCGGCTGATCACCACTCCAGGGACGGTTAAGGAGGTAGGTGCTAGTTAGTGGATAGTGTGTGTGTGTGTGTGTGTGTGTGTGTGTGTGTATGTGTGTGTGTGTGTGTGTGTGTGTGTGTGTGTGTGTTTCAGACTGGTGAGTATTTGGGGCATAAACAATTCTTTTATGTCCTATTCAAAAGATAAATATACATGAAATTCATCAGAAGACCCTCAAACTTACACATTTTTGTTCACCTATACAATTAGTGCAGCCATCATTTAAAGCATCTCCCAAATTCAGCAACAAAAGAATAAGCTGATCTGTTGGGTGTGCTGAGGTATTCATGGGCTGTGTTTAGATTTCTAAACTTAGCAGCAGCTACTTTGCTGACTGCAACTAATACTATTTGAAAATCATCACAAAATAAGGATGTTACACCAGTAACTTAGTTTTAGTTCAAGACATTGGAATACATTTTTGCCATGATAAATCATCATTTCTGTAATGAATGTCTTATAAATTTAATAATAGGACCTTAAAATTTGTATAAAAGTGTGTACTTTCCAAAGAGATGATCTTATTTGTTATTCAAATACCTTGTGAGGCAAATGGGAAACTGAGGCTGGGAAAAATCCTGTTCAAAATGCCCTTATTCAGACATGTCTGAGAAACACAGCACAGAACTTGCTGTCCAGTGTTCTTTTCATACGAGTAGTTTCATTCTAATCTTCCTGTCTAGAGTTTACCATATAGAAATTTGCGCAAAAGTGCATTCCATACTGATGGAGTTAGTGGTTCAGCCATTAGATTCACAGCAGTATTATAGTTCACACTAACAGAGTCAAAAATGTTTCATGTGGCTTGTCTATTTGTGAAGTCTGAAGTTGGGTATATTTGTAGGAAAAGAGCTCAAAAACAAAGAGCAGAAAGCCAGAAGCGACTCTATGATGCCTGAAAATCCCAGTGGTCTAGTCTGTGGGCTATAATAAGCAAAACTCAAACGAGATCATCACATTAATATTGCTGAGACATTTTGTGAGAAATGAGAATAATGGGATTCATTTCTTTTTCCAAATACAAAAACAGAGTTAACATTAAAAGAATTAGCTCTTACTAATTTCTAGCATGACTTTGTTCTTTACAAAGAGCATTGGGCCTTTGTATTGCTTGTAATTCACTTTCAAACCCAGAGTTACTGAGTTCCTTCTTTCAAGTTGTCTTTTATGACAGTTGAGACGATCCATGAGCTCTGTGGCTTCAAACCCAGGTTCAAGGTCTGAGGTGGGAACTCTAATTAGGTTAATAATGACACTATTCTATAGTCATCTTTTTGCAAATTCCTCTAGTTGGTCAGAAGGGACTATAATCCAAAGGTATATAAATAACAGAGCTGTGAGATGTTGGCGGTAGAGGTAAGACAATTGAAGGGCCATGCTCAACATAAGCCACCAGTGGGGTGCAGTGGGTTACCAGAAATGATTTAGCCTGTCAAAGAGGACTAAGAGAAGACCACAGGCAGCCTTGGCAAGTCACTCACTACCTCTAAGGCTTGGTCTCCTCATATTTAAAATGTGTTCACTGGACTGTCAGATCTCTGAAAGATTGTTGTAAAAGTGGTAGTCCTATAGAATATCAACAGCTGATACCGCAGGAGGAGAAAGGTTAGTCAATTTTTGGAGAATGCTAGATTAAGGCAAATGAAACTGGGCAACCAGTGGCTCATGCCTGTAATCCTAGCTATTCAGGAGACTGAAATCTGAGGATTTTGGTTTGAAGCCAGCCTGGGCAGGAAAATCTATGAGACTTTTATATCCAATTAACTACCAAAAAGCTGGAAGTGGAGCTGTGACTCAAGTGGTAGAGAGCTAGCCTTGAGCAAAAAAGTACATAGTAGAGGATCAGTTGTTTCCCCTGATGACTGTATGGAGGGCTGGAAGCTCTGGTTCACTGTTGGTGCCCAGTACCATGAAAGTATTCTACTATGTATCTCCAGCCTAGGAAAAGATCAGAACTCCAAATGCAGTTTCTACTGAATGCTTATCACTTTTGCACCATCGTGACCCATTGTAAGTTGAGGACCATCTGTATATAAGGCTGGGGTGTGTGGAGTAAGCTACTTTAGGCTGTACTTGCACAGAAGTACAGCCTAGTAGTCTCAAGGTTGGAGTCACTGACTGCCTTAGGTATCGTCACAGCAAACTCTAATAACCTTCATAAAGTTACTAGTCCCTAGTGAACAGCTGTTTATGAAGATGTCAGCAATGGTCTATTTCTTAGATTAGTTGGTTCCATCTTGCAGAGGGCATGACTTGGCAAATTAGAGAACAACAGTTGCCTGGCCATTATAATGCTACCAAAATATGACCACCACCACCACCAAGACTTGTATTTCGGGAAACCAGCCACAAGGGCAGCAAAACGTGTAAGCGTTAGGGCACAAAAGCTATTTTTCTTTATAATATTCTTTGCTGGTCTTGCCTCTACCACATGCCTTAGTGATCTCTTCCTCTGTATACTGTAGCTCCACTTAAGAGAAATTATAGTGATCTGTCTAGTTCCCAATTAGCAAGACAGAATTCTGCTTAACCAATTATAGTTCACATATTCCCATATGGTAATGGTTTTTGAGATTTTGTTTTTAGTGATTTAGCATGCTCAGGTAGTGGTTGCACATTACAATCTTTTCAAATGGATATCTAGTGTGTAAATTTAGTACTCAGATATCCTCCTTAAGAGGAACACAACATGAAATTGCACAATTATGTGAATTTCATTAACTATGGGAATGAAACAGACCCTGTTTCTTTTCTTTTCTTTTTTTGCCAATCCTGGGGCTTGGGCTCAGGGTCTGAGTACTGTCCCTGGCTTCTTTTTGCTCAAGGCTAGTACTCTTAAGCCACAGCACCACTTCTGGCTTTTTCTGTTTATGTGGTACTGCATGTAAGACAAGACTTTACCGCTAAGCCATATTCCCAGCCCCCAGACCCTGTTCTTTAAGGAATAAATTCCCAGAAAAAGAAAATAGTAAGACTTAAAAACTTGAAGTGTACTACATATGTTTTCAATACAAAATAAAAAAGTATAGTATCTCCAGATGCCAGTGGCTCACCCCTGTAATCCTAGCTACTCAAGAGGCTTTGCAGTTCAAAGCCAGCCTGGCCAGAAAAGTCCCTGTGAGATTCTTATTTCCAATAAACTACTCAAAAAAAGCCGGAAGTGGTGCTGTGGCTCAAGTGGTAGAGTGCTGTCCTTGAACATAAAGAGGCTCAGGAACAGTGCCCAGACCCCGAGTTCAAGCCCCAGGACTAACAAGCAAACAAGCAAAAAAAATATTGTAATTTAGTAAGGATTTTTCTAAGCCTCTGCAGAGCTATTTTTCCTTCTTCAAATCCCTGAACTGCTTCATGTTAACTCTGCCAATAGAAGTTCTCAGCTGCTTCTCTGTGATGGTATTACATTCACGTGAGTCCGCTTCAGAAGTGGTGATTTAAATGGTTGCATCTTTTTTTTCAAATTTCCTGCTGTCTTCATAGGAAGATTCAATGATTTAGTAATACTCTGGCCATTGTAATAGCACTGGGCCATGTAGCTGTAGTATGCATCGGGACACAGGGAATCTGATTGAGAGGGGTGGGGTGCAACCGCTTTGTTTTTTGAGCCCTGTGTGGCCATGAGGAACCTACTTACTTTGTCTACAAAAAAAAATGCTCTTTCTCAAAAGGCAAAGACATGCTATAGGGCAGCAGAGATTCTATCAAAGGCTCATGCTTCCCATTAATGTTATATAGTATTCTTATTATTCAACTTAAAATTAAATGCCACTGGGCATGGTGGTGTATATCTGAAACCCAGCTAACTCAGAAGGCAGAGGTAGGAAGATCATGGTCTGAAGTTAGTCCAGGCTCAAGTGTAAGACCCTATCTAAAATATGAATTAAAAGCAAAAAGACTAGAAGCATGGTTCAAGTAGTACAGTACATGCCTAGCAAGTTTGAGGTCCTGAGTTAAGTCCCCACAACCACAAAAAGTCATTAAAATACTATTTAAGCTTTAACATACTGAGGAAATATTTTTGCAGTTAATATTGGTAACATTGCATTTTCTTCCCAACAGCGCATTATTAAAAGTATTACTCCAGAAACACCAACAGAAATTCCCTGTGGGGACATCCGATTGAATGCTGTGTAACACACACCAGTCAGAGGAAAATATTTCCCACCACCAGCTCTGAAGAGTCCTGTCTCACCTTCTTCTCCCTAAATGAACAAGTTTCCAGCCAAGCCTGATGATGAAATGGCCTTCTTCATGGAGACACAGTCCTAAAAGATTATGGTGCCCAGATTTTTATGGCCTTCAGCCACTTCTTTCCATGAAATCTGCTGGACATACTCCCACAGTGGACTGTGACCCAGCTGAACTGGCCTGTTGTGGATGTGTAAGGAGGTGGGGAAGGAGGTGATGAAAACTACCTACTCATCAGTTAGGATTAGGTTTAGAATTGTTTGTGAAAGTCTCCTGTATCATTTTTTGGTATGATCATTACATAACATCCACTTGCTTCACTATCTAGGGAAAAAAGAAAACAAACAGGGATGTTGTCTTGCTGTCCATATATTTTCTGAGTAGCATAGAATACTATAGCTGGAATCTACTAGAACCTTCTAATCCATGTGCTGCTGTGGAATCAGGAAAGATGTAAAAAGCTAAACTGATAAAAAAAACCATGTGTATATGTGAGCATTTGTGTTTGTGTATATTGTTGTGTCTGTGTTCTTATTTCTATCCTAATACTTTGGGCCTATTACAAACTATGAATTTCCCCTAATTTTTCTTACATTAATGAGTTCTATCTACTCAAAAGTTCATGTATGTTATCTGGAGAGGACAATTAACTGCAGCATACTTTATGCTACCTTATTTGCCAGTGACACTACTTTAGCCCACACATCTTCTTTTCTCCTTCTCCCTTCCCCTAAACATTAGGACAAGGTTCCACAATCAAATATGTCTTGGCTGTGAACTCCCTTCAAGATGGATTGTGAACACCTACACCTTCCGTGTTTTGCTAGATCTCTGGTTTAAGCTCTATCTCAAATGACTGAGTTTAACTGTTTAGGCTAATTTATCTTGTGTAGAGGGTAAATCCAGTTTTTACTTAGCATTGAAGCATACAGATCTGGTATATGGCCGGAGCCAAGAGTCCCAATAGGAGAGTCTTGAGTTAGTTTTAAATGACCTTCCCAGGCTGGAAATGTGGCTTACTGGTAGAGTGCTTGCCCAGCATACATGAAGTCATGGGTTCCATTCCTTGGCACCACATAAACAGAAAAATCCGGAAGTGGGTGCTGTGGCTCAAGAGGTAGAGTGCTAGCCTTGAGCAAAGAGAAGCCAGGGACAGTGCTCAGGCCTTGAGTTCAAGCCCCAGGACTGGCAAAAAAAAAAAATGACCTTCCCTCCATTTTGGCTTTTCCTGGTGGTCATGATTATGAGTTCAGATGATTTTCAAGACTGAATGTAAGTAAGGCTATTGGGAATGGTCAGTTAAATGAGTGACCTTTCATTGTATGCAAAGCCATTAAGGAATTCAGATAAGGAAATCTGGCCTTTGCTGGCTTGTAACTATGATGGTAGGTAGAGAAGGAAATTTTATCTTGTAGTGTGAGACTTGTCAAAATCTTGAAGAGAATAAACTCAAAGACAAAAGATCTTAATAATCTGGCACCATATCACTTTATCTTTGTTCTTTCCTTCCTGATGCTTTGTTCAGTACACTAAAAAGAGAAGTTGCATCTGGGGCAGTATATAAACATAGAACTATCTTTATAAGCATTCATACACACTGTATTCTTTCAAGATTTCTCCCCACCCTAGTACTGAGGTTTTGAATTCATCACTTCATACTTGCTAGGAAAGCAGTCTACCATTTGAACCATCAAGCCCCAGTCCTTTTTTAGCTTTTTAGATAGGGTCTCACATTTTCCTTGGTCAGCCCACCTTCCTCCTACCTCTGCCTCCCAAATAGCTTAAGATTCTAGGCATGCACCACACACTCAGCTTTTATTTTTGTCGGTCATGGGGCTTGAACTCTGGGCCTTGGCACTGTCCCTGAACTCTTCAGCTCAAGACTTGTGCGCCACAATGCCACTTCTGGTTTTCTGATAGTTAATTGGAGATAAGAGTCTCATGGACTTTCCTGCCTGGGCTGACTTTGAATCGTGATCCTCAGATCTCAGTCTCCAAAGTGGCTAGGATTACAGGCTTGAGCCACCAGCATCCAGCCCCAGCTTGTTTTCGAGATAAGGTCTCACTCTTCCCCAGACTGACCTTGAGCCACCGTCCTCCTTTATTCACTTCTCAAGTGGCCCAAGATTCCCTTTTGTTTTGGCAGTACTGGAGTTTGAATTCAGGACCTAGACAAGTTTAAGTATACCAAAATTTACATTGAAAATAATAACCTTTCTGAATAATTTACATTTATTTGACTCCTAATTATCAATACCACTGTGTGTTTTTAAGGATTATGAGCAAGTAGGCAGATCTCAATAATATTTTGAAATTTTTTACATCTAATGTATCATTTAGAAATGCAAAAATTAGGGGCTGGAAATATGGCCTAGTGGCAAGAGTGCTTGCCTCATATACATGAAGCCCTAGGTTCAATTCTTCAGCACCACATATATAGAAAAGGCCAGAAGAGGCACTGTGGCTCAAGTGGCAGAGTGCTAGCCTTGAGCAAAAGGAAGCCAGGGACAGTGCTCAGGCCCTGAGTTCAAGCCCCAGGACTGGCCAAAAACAAATAAAACAAAACAAAAAAAAAGAAATGCAAAAACTAGAAATATAGTTGAACTGTAAAATTAAGAAGTTAGTTTTTCTTGTGATTTTATGACATACCTAACAAAGATGAGTTTGGGTAGTAGCTCAGTGATAAAGAACTGCTAAGCATAAATGAGGACCTAGATTCAATTCCAAGCATAGTGTGTGGGGAACCAACAAGAAACAGACTAGATACAAGGCAGGTATCTCACGGGCAATTCAGCTATAAGAGGTTGTTTCCTCTGCAGTCCAAAGAATTCATCCTCCATGGGTAAACAGCTAGAATGCATGACCAAAATTCACTATTCTGGCTTCCCCATCTGCAGATGAATGTAAAGATTTTGACAAGACCGACTTCAGCAACACTGCAAAATCAAATAATGGAATCACAAAACAAGGCAAAAAGTTACTCACCCTCTCTATTCTAAGTGTGCTAGTCGGATCCATCAATCTCAAAGCTGGTGTATGGATTATCATTTAACTTGCTCTCCTTTCTTAAGAGGGCCTATATTCTCCTGCAATTAGAGTATTTTTTTCTGCTAAGTAGGAAAGATTAACCTTATATGTTCTATCAGTTGTACAACTGACCTGGAATTCACCATCAAAGCAAAGCTTAATATTGTGGAATGCAATGGCTTACCTTGCTCTTACTTATACATTATCTTAGACAATACTCAAAACTCAATGGTGCAACACAAGTCTGGTTCCTTTCTTAGCATGTTTCTGCACTCATAAATCAACACCCATACAAGAAAAATAATCATATGCTGAGGAAGAGTTTGAATATTTTAAATTCATCATGGAGTCCATATCTTTTTCTTTTCTTGCCAGTCCTGGACTCAGGGCCTGAGCACTGTACCTGGCTTCTTTTTGCTCAAGGCTAGCACTCTGCCACTTGAGCCACAGTACCACTTCTGGCCATTTTCTGTATATGCTGTGCTGGGGAATTGAACCGAGGGCCTCATGTATACGAGGGGAGCACTCTTGCCACTAGGCCATATCCCCAGCCCCTACCTGGCTTCTTTTTGCTCAAGGCTAGCACTCTACCACTTGAGCCACAGTGCCACTTCTGGCTTTTTCTATATATGTGGTGCTGAGGAATCAAACTCAGAGCTTCATGCATGCTAGGCAAGCACTCTACTACTAGGCCATGTTCGCAGCTCATGTTCATATATCTTAAAGTGCAAGAAGAATTAAATGAAAGGCTATCAAATAGAAAGGTGAGTTTAGAAATTGTTTGAGAAGCTGGTTGCTGGCAGCTCACGCCTCTAATCCTAGCTACTGAGGAGGCTGAGATCTGAGGACAGTGGCTCGAAGCCAGTATGGGCAGAAAAGTCTGTGAGACTCTTTTATCTCCAATAAACTACTCAGAAAAAGCTGGAAGTGGTGCTGTAGCTCAGGTGGTAGGGTGCTAGCCTTGAGTACAAAGAAGCTTAGGGACAGTGCCTAGTCCCTGAGTTTAAGCCCCAGGACTGGCATAAAGAGAGAGAGAGAGACAGACAGAGAAGGAGTTGCTTTAGAAGCATATTGAAAATGAAATTTATAGCAGGGTGTTGTGGCCCAAACCTGGGCTTCCTAGCTACTCCAGAGGTGTAATGTGGCAAAAGTTAGTGAGAACATATCTCTAAAGGTCTCTTTTGTTGGAAATGATTCATAATATGCTTGTTAGAATGCTGGGTGCAATTTTCCATAAATTCTCACATCATAAAATCTATATCAAGCTGCTCTACACCAATGTCAGTTATTACCTACAATAGATCAAAGTAGATTTTCTTCACTGGCCAATAACAATCTGAAGACATGGTGAAATGGTGGATTATCAGAAATAAAGTTTAATGTATATGAAGAAAAACTTTATTTGCAGAAGAGAATACATGTTATCAGTCCTTCAATTCTATAGTGGAGGTCTCCAGTTATAGTAATTTATAAATACAGTCTAAATGACAAGTATTTATGGATAACTCATCTTTATGCTAAACTATAAGAGCATTTGAAACATTGCTTTTACCCTCTAAAATTAAAGGTATATTTTCCCTTAAGAAAGAGTGCTGCTGAGTGTTGGTGGCTAACACCTATAATCCCAGCTATGCAGGAAGCTGAGATCTGAGGATCACAGTTTGAAGCCAGTCCAAGCAGAAAAGTCCAGTGAGACTTATCTCCAATTAACTACCAGAAAACCGAAAGTGGTGCTGTGGCTCAAAGTGGCAGTGCACTAGCCTTGAGCGAAAGAGCTCAGGGACGGTGCCTAGACTCCAAGTTCAAGCCCCATGATCAACAAAGAAAAAAAAAGAGTGCTATGTTAAAGATGTGTACCTGCAAGATAAAGTTAAGGACTTTATCTTTCAGTTGTTTCTCCAATGGCAATAAATTAATTATTATACTGGGGACTGAATTCAGAAGTTCAGGTTTGCTGGAAAGCACTCTTTCAAGCCAGATGCCAGTGGTTCATGCCTATAATCCTTGCTCCTCAACAGGCTGAGACCTGAGAATCTGTACCATAAATCTGATCCCAATATTAAGTGTGTAATGTTTTAATTACAGGATTCTCTTTGGGGTCTCATCACATCATTACTTAATAACACTAAGGATCTCTTTTTTCCCCCTCTGTACTAGGAATTGAAACTAGGGTCTCATGCTTACTTGGCAAGTACTCTACCACTTAGCCATGCCTCCAAGTCCTCTTAAAATATCGAGAGGATTACCAGTATTTTTTTCTTCTATATGGTTTTAAAAATTCAATATGTGGGGGCTGGGAATAGAGCCAAGTGGCAAGAGCGCTTGCCTCCTACACATGAAGCTCTCGGTTCAATTCCCCAGCACCACATATATGGAAAACGGCCAGAAGGGGCGCTGTGGCTCAGGTGGCAGAGTGCTAGCCTTGAGCAAAAAGAAGCCAGGGACAGTGCTCAGGCCCTGAGTCCAAGGCCCAGGACTGGCCAAAAAAAAAAAAAATTTTTTTTTTCAATGATGGACAGTGTATGTTGACACCTGAACTAATAGACTTGAATTAAAAATGATATACATCTTAGAAGCAGAGATCCTAACTACCATATGAAAACAATATACTTCTCATAGACAAATACATTCTTTTACATAAAACCATAAAAACTAAGAAAGTAAAATCCTTACTTATATGTAATTTCATATTCTGACTTCGTTCAGTGATGTCCTCCAGGCAAAAATATACGGTTCAACTGTGGTTTGAAGCCATCCTGTGCAGAAAAGTCCAAGTGATTCTGTGTCCAAAATAACCAGTCAAAATTGGGCTATTATTGGTGCTGGTGGCTCATATCTACAATTCTAGCTACTCAAAAAGCTGACATATGGGGGCTGGGGATATAGCCTAGTGGCAAGAGTGCCTGCCTCGGATACACGAGGCCCTAGGTTCGATTCCCCAGCACCACATATACAGAAAACTGCCAGAAGCGGCGCTGTGGCTGAAGTGGCGGAGTGCTAGCCTTGAGCGGGAAGAAGCCAGGGACAGTGCTCAGGCCCTGAGTCCAAGGCCCGGGACTGGCCAAAAAAAAAAAAAAAAAGCTGACATATGGAGGACTGTAGTTTGAGGCCAGCTGGGGGAAAAAAGTCTCCATTTCCAATTAACCAGCAAATGCCAGGTTAGAGGCATAGATCAAACGGTAAGAACACCAGCAGAGCAAGCAAGCTGGGTGAGCATGAAGTACCAAGTTCAAACTGTAGCAATGACATTGTTTTTTTATTGTATCATTTTGTCTTCTGCACAGAGCAGTTTCCCAATCTTTCCTTGAATTTCATGAACTTAATGCTTTTTAAGACTATAGGTTAGTTATTTGGAACTATGTCAATCAGATTTGATAGATGATTCAATATTAGAATCATGTTTTGTATTATGATAGCAATATAATAGTGATTTTTATTATATTGTTCTCATTACATTCTATCTGGTACAGCACAATTTTGATTCTCTCCCTTATTGATGATTGTTGGGGATTCATCTTGGCCTTAAGGGGGGAAGGGCGAGGAGAGTGCTCCCAAGACGCCGCCCTTCCCACAGCCCTGGGGCAGTGTGGAAGTGAACCACACCTATCTCCTTCTGGGTCCCGAACCAGAAGGGGTAGCTTTGAGACCATCCCCCACCTTGCGCCAGCGAGCATGTGTGCTCCCTTTTTGGTGGGCTTTGCCCACAGGGCGGTACTATGGGAAGTGACGTTAGCCCATGAGGGAGGTCCTTGGGAGCTGCTCTTGGATGGATAAGCTCACCAGCCTATCGCCGGCTCATGCTCAATCCTCGTCATCACTACTATATTACTGTGAGTCCAAGATCTGTCTGTGCCTGGCTTCCTTGGTGGGTAAGGAGGGAGGAAAAGGGGATCTCGTTCGGCCACGTGCACCTTAGGCTAGCCTGTGTCCCTTCACTCCACCTTGGCTGCCTGCTGGTCGGGTGCCCAGGGGAGAGGGTGAAAAGGGGAGCACTGATAAGGGAGTAAGCTTAGCATCCCCGCACCGGGGGAGGTAAATCTAGCCTGGCAGATGATGTTAACTCTAGTGTTGACTAACCTGGCATCTGCTAAGGTTTCCACATAAAGTCTCCTTTCTTATTTTGTAAGGGGTTATCTTGAGACAGGGCAATTATCCTTTTCATCAAACTTTGAGTTCATTTTTATAGATTCCTACCTTATCCAGTGGTTTTAAATCCATTATGACTTATTTTGATACTCAAATTGTCCCATATTTAGCCATTGAGAGTCCCTTCAAAGCTGCCTTCTCTGTCCTTTTAACACACCCTCATCATTCTTATAACTTTCTGGAGTAAGATGTTTTTGGTCATGTATTTCCTCTATATACTCTGGAGTCATCTATTTATCAAAGAAAGCCTGGTTCCTTTTAGTGAAGGGGATATTAGAAACCAAGAACTTGGGGCTGGGGATATGGCCTAGTGGCAAGAGTGCTTGCCTCGTATACATGAGGCCCTGGGTTCGATTCCCCAGCACCACATACACAGAAAACGGCCAGAAGTGGCGCTGTGGCTCAAGTGGCAGAGTGCTAGCCTTGAGCAAGAAGAAGCCAGGGACAGTGCTCAGGCCCTGAGTCCAAGCCCCAGGACTGGCAAAAAAATAAAATAAAAAGAAACCAAGAACTTGGTGCTAGGTGTGTTCATTTTATGTTCATTTTATTGAAGTGTTACTGATCCTCAAGCTCTCTATAGGCATGGCTAAGGAATGTGGACAAATGTCAGCACACAAATTTGCATTTATAATTGTTTCTTTCATCTATTTTGAAAACCATTAGTTCACATCAGCATCTCCAATTACAATCCAACACAACCAAGTTTTACAGTTTAGTTTTCTTCCTCTCCATATATATAAAACCCCTCCTAGGATAGTAAGAGGCCTGGTTCTCATTATCCCTTGTATATTTTATTAGCACCACTATATATGTAAGCAATTTTCCATTACTGCTATTTCCCTTACATAAAAGTACTTTTAACTCCAAGTTTTGAATACTAAAACTGCAATGACAGAGATTAGCAAGGCCCTTGAGCCAGGATAAAATGTAAATCTGCAAAGCACTCTAATATTTTTACATGAACATGAAAAATGTATTATTGAGGTATGAATCTATAAGAAAGAGGGAAGTGGAAAACAGGTGGGGGGGGCATAGAGAATATGATCAAAGTACATTGCATACATGTATAAAAGTGTCATACTAAAACCCATTAAAATATATGTAGCTGGGTACCAGTGACTAATGCCTATAATCCTTGTAACTGAGGAGGCTAAGATCAGAGGATGTGATTTGAAGTCACACTAGGAAAAAAGTCCACAAGATATGATCTCCAAAATAACTAGTGAGAAGCCAGGCTAGAGACATGGCTCAAATGGTAGAGGGCCTGCCTAGTAAGTGCAAGGTAGGTCAAACACTAGTGCCACCACAAAATAGAAGTAGGATCCTTCATCAAATGGGGTTTTTAAATCATGTGTTACAGTGCATACCTGTAATCCTAACACTTAAGGGGTAAAGTCACGAGGGGCATAAATTTGAAGCTAACCTGGGCTATTTAACAGGACTCTTACCTTCAAAAATAATTTTGGCTGACCCTGAAACTTGAACTCAGGGCTTTCCTTGTACTTGCATGGATGGAGATGGGAGTTTCTGCACAGACTGGCTAAACCTCGATCTTTCAAATAGCTTCCTGGGTAGGTTGGATTATATGTGTGAACCACTGGTGTGCAACTCATCTTCTGGTTGTAATGGCAGAAATCTAATTTAAACCAGCCTGGAAAATATTGACCTAAGTGTCTTAAAAGAAAATAAAAAGAATAGAAAGGCTAGAGCGAGGGATTCAAAAGCAAGCACTTAGTACTTCCTTCTGCCTCTCACTTTTGCTTTTTCGGGTGTGGGCTATCTTCCATCAGGCAACCAGGCATATTCCATGCCAAGTCTAGACTTACCTCATCTTCAAACTCAGCAATGCTAGGGGAAAACATTTTTCAATAAGTTCTAACAATAGTTATGATATTGGATACTCTTCCTGGGGGCTATTCGGCACCATCTGCACTTCCAAATTAAGAGTGTTTTCCTAAGGAAAAATCAATGCTGTTACTGGAAAAGGGGGATGAATGGGAGAGGAATAAAAACATCTGTATATTTGAGGAGATAGAAGAAAATCCCTAACCGGTAATCCTTAACTAAGTCCTTCACACAGATCTACATCATCAAGTCAAGTAGATTAATAAAAGAATCCACAGCTTTTCCTATTCAGAGCCTCCAAACTCCTTTGAACTGAATTTCTTGGAGAAGGAAATTGAGTTTCTTAGATCTCTGATAATAATCCTTTGACTCTTACAACAATCAAATTAAGTTTCTGAATGCATGGTTCTAGTTATAAAGCAATCCTAAGTAACCATATTCCCTACCAAAGTTGGAGATATTTACATCATGTCTCACCCCTAACTTATCTTTCCACACTTTTGCTGGTGTCCCTTCAGTGCCCGCCCCCCCCATGTCAATGCATTTCAGGATTTGCTACTGATGTAACATATCATATATGCTAGACAGAGATGATTAGTGTTCTAGTTAATTTTCTTTCTGATTTTAAAGATACAATAACATGATTTATCTGTTAAATCTGACTTGAAATACAACATTCAACTCAACATTCTTAAGTTTATCCTTCCAAAATAAAGAGTGGGGGGCAGGGGATCTGGCTCAGCAGAAGAGCACCTGCCTGGCGAGCGCAAGGCCCCGAGTTCAGTCCTCAGCTCTGGAAAAAAAAACAAAACAAAACAAAATAGTGGTAAGTTGGGCACTGGTGGCTCACACCTATAATCCTAGCTACTCAGGAGGTTGAGATCTGAGGTTCATGGTTCAAAGCCAGTCGGTGCAAAAAAGTGTATGAGACTCTTATTTCCATTAAACTACTCAGAAAAATCCAGAAGTGCCTCAAATGGGAGAATATTAGCTTTGAGCTCAGGGCCTGGATGCTGTTCTTGAGCTTCTGCACTCAAGGCTCACGCTCTACCACTTTGACCCACAGCACCACTTCCAGTTTTCTAGTAGTTAATTGGAGGTAAGGTCTCATGGACTTTCCTCCCTGGACTGGCTTCAAACTGTGATCCTTAGATCTCAGCCTCCTGAGTAGCTAGGATTATAGTCACGAGCAACTGGCTCCTAGCTTAATAAGTTTTTCTTAATGGATAAAACTATAGTTCCCTTAATATTCATCCTTTTACTGTAGAATAAATTTAAAGAGTATAATTTCCAATAGGTACAAAAATTCTAGACATACAAATGGAATTTGTAATAAGCCGCATCTTTTCTATATATTCAACATATTGAATAAATTCTATATTTTCAATGTATTCACTACACTGGAGGCTGACATTTGGGAATCAGTTTGAAGCCAGGCTAGGCAGACGAGTCTGAGAGATTCTTATCCCCAATTAACCAGCAAAATGCTCAAAGTGGAGGTGTGGCTCAAGTGGTAAAGCACCAGCCCTGAGTGAAAAAGCCAAGCAATAATGCAAGTCCCTGAGTATAAACCCCAGTACTAGCACAAACACACAAATAACCCATGACAAATTCTGAAATAGGCACCTATGTTTTATTTCATTGAGGCTAAATGTCCACCTTGTTCTTTTTTTTAATTTTTTTTAATTTTTATTTTTTATTATTAATTGAACATAAATTTTTTTACAAGGTGTTGTGCAAAGAGGGTGCAGTTACATAGTAGGGCAGTGTGTACATTTCTTGTGATATCTTACGACCTGTATTTCCATCCCTTGTCTAGGTCAGGTAGACACATATGCAATATACAATGTATGAAGCACATATACAGTGTTCACAGACTTGGTCTCTACTGTCTCTCCGTCTCCCTTTGTTAACAGTCATATATCAGGGAGATCATGCCCCTTTGTTTTCTGTGTTCTAGGCTTGTCTCACTCAACATTATTTGTTCGAGTTCTGACCATTTCCCTGCGAATAACAATATTTCACCATTCCTAATCGCTATGTAGTATTCCATTGTGTATAAGTACCATATTTTTTGGATCCATTCGTCTGTGGAGGGGCATCTGGGTTGTTTCCATATTTTGGCTATTGTGAATTGTGCCGCGATAAACATGGAAGTACAAATGTCTTTTTGATATCTTGGGGTTTGCTGTTTAGGATAGATGCCTAGGAGTGGTATGGCTGGGTCATAGGGTAGGTCTATATTGAGCTTTTTGAGAACCCTCCATACTGTTCTCCAAAGTGGTTGTACTAATTTGCACTCCCACCAACAATGGAAAAGGGTTCCTCTTTCCCCGCACCCCCTCCAGCATTTGTTGTTTCCTGAGTTCAGAGTATAGGCCATTCTAACTGGGGTGAGGTGGTATCTCAGGGTTGTTTTTATTTGCATTTCCTTTACTAGCAGGGATGTTGAGCATTTCCTCATGTGTTTCTTTGTCATTTTTATATCTTCTCTTGTGAAGTCTCTCTTTAGCTCTTTTGCCCATTTCCTAATAGGTTTATTGGGCTTGGAGGGGCTTAGTTTTTTGAGTTCTCTGTAGATGACCGATATCAGGCCTTTGTCTGTTGCTGTGCTGGTAAATATCGTTTCCCATATCGTTGGCTGTCTTTCTATTTTGGTGGCTATGTCCTTAGCTGTGCAGAAACTTTTTAATTTGTAGTAGTCCCATTTGTCGAGTCTTTCCCCTATTTGTTGTGCCCCTGGGACTCTATTCAGGAAGTTCCTTCCTGTGCCTATAAGTTCTAGTGTCTTTCCTACTCTGTCCTTCAGTAGTTTCAAGGATTCAGGTCTGATGTTGAGGTCCTTGATCCATTTTGAGTTGATCTTGGTGCATGGTGATAGGCTTGGGTCTACTTTGAGTTTTCTGCATATGGCTGCCCAGTTCTCCCAGCACCAGTAGTTGAAGAGGCTATGTTTATTCCATTGTATGTCTTTAGCTCCTTTGTCGAATATTAGTTGGCTGTAAGAGTGCGGTTTTATTTCTAGGTCTTCAATTCTAATCCACTGGTCTTCCGATCTGTTTTTATACCAATACCATGCTGTTTTTGTTATGATGGCCTTGTAGTAGAGCTTGAAGTCAGGTATTGTGATACCTCCTGCACTGCTTTTTTTGCCTAGAATTGCTTTGGCTATTCTAGGTTTTTTGCTGTTCCATATGAATTTATGGATTGGTTTCTCTATTTCAGTGAAGAATGTGGCTGGGATTTTGATAGGTATTGCATTGAATTTGTATAACAATTTGGGCAATATGGCCATTTTCACTATATTGATTCTGCCTACCCATGAGCATGGGAGGTCTTTCCATCTCCTTGTGTCTTCTTTGATTTCCCTTATTAGATTTTTGTAGTTTTCATTGAATAGGTCCGTCACGTCCTTGGTTAAGTTGATCCCTAGGTACTTTATTCTTTTTTTGGCTACTGTAAATGGAATTGTTTCCATAATTTCCTTTTCTGTTTGTCTATTGCTGGTGTACAGAAAAGCTGCTGACTTTTGTGGATTGATTTTGTATCCTGCTACTTTGCCAAATTGGTTTATTAGGTGTAGGAGTTTGGGTACTGAGTTTTTTGGGTCCATCAGATATAAGATCATGTCGTCTGCGAATAGGGATAACTTGATTTCTTCCTTGCCGATGTGGATCCCTTTGATGTCCTCCTCTTGCCTTATTGCTATGGCTAGGGATTCCAGCACTATGTTGAACAGAAGTGGGGAGAGTGGGCATCTTGTCTTGTTCCTGAGTTTAGGGGGAATGATTTAAGTTTCTCTCCATTTAATATATTAGCAGTTGGTCTGTTGTATATGGCTTTTATTGTTTTGAGGAATGTTCCATCTATTCCTGTTCTCTCCAAAGCTTTTAATAGGTATGGATGTTGTATTTTGTCAAAGGCTTTTTGGGCATCGACTGAGATAACAATGTAATTCTTAATTTTAGATCTGTTTATGTGGTGAATTACATTGATTGATTTACGGATGTTGAACTATCCTTGTGACTGAGGGATGAAGCCTACTTGGTCATGATGTATGATTTTCTTCATCAGTTTCTGGATCCTGTTAGCTAATATTTTATTGAGGAGCTTTGCGTCTGTGTTCATTAGTGATATTGGGCTGTAGTTCTCTTTTTTTGTTGGGTCTTTGCCTGGTTTGGGAATGAGTATGATATTAGCTTCGTAGAATGAGTTTGGGATTTCTCCCTCTGTTTCTATTTCGCGGAAGAGTTTGAGGAGTATTGGTATTAGCTCCTCACTAAAGGTTTTGTAGAATTCGTTGGTGAATCCATCTGGGCCTGGGCTTTTCTTAGTAGGGAGGTTCTTGATTACCTCCTGTATCTCACCGCAAGTTATTGGTTTATTTAGTTGATTTATTTCTTCTTGGTTCAGTTTGAGCAGTTTGTACTTCTCTAAGAATTGATCTATTTCTGTAAAATTATTGTTTTTTGCTGAGTAGAGGTTTTGGAAATAGCTCCTTATGATTGTTTGAATATCGTGTGTACTTGTTGTAATTTTTCCAGTGGAGTCCCTGATTTTACGAATATGAGTCTCTTCTCTTCTTTTTTTTGTAAGTCTTGCAAGGGGTCTGTCAATTTTGTTTATTTTCTCAAAGAACCAGCTTTTAGTCTTATTTATTTGTTGAATGGTCTTTCTATTTTCAATCAGATTTATCTCTTCTTTAATCTTTGTGATCTCTCCCCTCCTAGTCGTTTTAGATTCTGTCATTTCTTGTTTCTCCAGTTGTTTTAGTTTCATCGTGAGGGTATTCACCTGCGCTGCTTCCATTCTTTTAATGTGGGTGCTGAGTGCAATGATCTTGCCCCTCAGTACTGCCTTAGCTGTGTCCCATAGGTTTCTTTGTGATGTGTTTTCTTTGTCATTGTGGCTTATGAATTCATTGATTTCATCTTTAATTTGGTCTGTGGCCCAAGTGTTGGATAGCAGCATGGGGTTTATCCTCCAAGAGTGTGTATAGCGTCTGTGGTTTCCTTTGTTGTTGAGGGTTACCTTTAATCCACTGTGATCAGATATAATACATGGGATGACGTCAATACTTTTGTATTTGCTGAGGTTCTTTGTGTGGGCTATGACGTGGTCTATTTTGGAATATGATCCATGGGCTGCTGAAAAGAAGGTGTATTGGGTCTCTGTAGGGTGAAAGGTTCTATATAGGTCTGTTAGATCCATTTGGGAAATGGTGTTATTTAGGTCCTCAGCTCCCTTACTAATCCTCTGGGTGTTGGATCTGTCTCTTGGAGAGAGAGGAGTATTAAAGTCACCCACTATGATTGTGTTTGCGTCTATCTTGCTCTGTAATTCTGTGACGATTTGCTTGACATGTCGGGCCTCTTTTGTTCGGTGAGAATACATTTATCACCGTGATGTCTTGATTCTGGATTAATACGTAGTGTCCTTCTTTGTCTTTTTGAGTGGACTTTAAAGAGAAGTCCAGCTTGTCTGAGATCAGAATGGCTACACCTGCCGTTTTGGTGGGTGCATTTGCTTGGTAGATCTTGCTCCATCCTTTCATTCGAAGCCTGTTTTTGTCCCTTGCTGTAAGGTGGGTCTCTTTTTTTTTTTTTTTGTAAGGTGGGTCTCTTGTAGACAGCAGATGTCAACTTTTTGTTTGCGAATCCATTCTGGAGTCTGCTCCTCTTAATCGGGGAGTTTAAGCCATTTATATTTAAAGAGATCAAGGATAAGGGTGTTTTTTCTCCTTCCATTTTCTTGTTGGGCTGTTTTTTCCTCTTTTTTTTTTTTCTTCTTGTCTTTAGTGAGCTGGTCTTTCTGCTGGACTTTTTTTTTTTTTTTTTGGCCAGTCCCGGGCCTTGGACTCAGGGCCTGAGCACTGTCCCTGGCTTCTTCCTGCTCAAGGCTAGCACTCTGCCACGTGAGCCACAGCGCCGCTTCTGGCCGATTTTTCTGTATATGTGGTGCTGGGGAATCGAACCTAGGGCCTCGTGTATCCGAGGCAGGCACTCTTGCCACTAGGCTATATCCCCAGCCCCTCTGCTGGACTTTGGCTATTGAAGTTTCTTTCTGATTCTGTCTGTGTGTCTTTTACGATCTCTGTTGGGTGGGGTTCCCCTCTTAATACTCGCTGTAGGGCTGGTTTTTTATTCACATACTCCTTTAGCTCCTCTTTGGTGTGGAAAGATCTGGTTCTCCCTTCGAATGTGAACTCCAATTTCGCTGGATATTTGATCCGAGGTTGTAAATTGTTATTCTGAAGTACTTGGATGGTGTTCTTCCACTCACTTCGAGCTTGGTAAGTTTGTGTGGATAAGTCGGATGTTATTCGAATCCTCTTCCCATTGAAAAAAGTTTCCTTCTTCGCTTTGGCTGAATTCAGAATTTGCTCTTTAATCTTGAGGTCTGTAGTCTTGAATATTATGTGCCTTGGGGTGGTTTTCCTGGGGTCTGGCCTGCCAGGTGTCCTATAGGCTTCGGTTACCTGGATGGGGTCCCCTGTGAGATTGGGGAAGTTTTCTGCAATAACTTTATTGAGAACATGATTAAGCCCTCTGTTATGATATTCGGCTCCTTCTTCTATTCCAATTATGCGCAAATTATATCTCTTGTCTTTGTCCATTAGTTCCTGGATTAGTCTTCCCTGAAGCTTCACCTTTTCTTGGAGTGTGGTCATTTTCTGGTTGTTGTCAGCTGCTTCATCGTCCAGGCGAGAGATTCTGGATTCTATATGGTCCACTCTTTGTGTTAGGGTTTCAATTGCGGAGTTTATGGATGTCAGAGAGCTATTTATGGTTGTCATATCAGCTCTGATCGTGGAAATTTCTTCCTTTAAAGAGTTGTATTTTAAATCTATTTTTTCATGCATTTCAATTCTCAGGATGTGGAGATTTTCTTTAAAGGCGGCTTGCATTGTATCCATTTTTGCTTCCATTTCTTTAAAGCAGGCTTGCATTGTATCCAGTTTTGCTTCCATTTCTTTCTTGGCTTCCTGGGTGTCCTTCCAGATTTCCGCTCTAAACTCCTGGAATTGTTTTCTGATTTCATTTCTGACGCTTTCGATCATTCCTGTTAACATGGCCTCATTTGCTTTTTTAGTCTCCATCTCCTCTTCAGTCGTGCTGCTTTTTGGAGCTGGCGAGTTGGCTTGTCCTTTGATGAACTGAGTTATGTTTCTTTGTGATTTGCGCATCTGGAAATCTGGGTGGCTTCTCAGGTTTGGTTTGTAGCTCTTTCTTTCCTCCTGTGTAGACGTATCTACGGCAGCAGGTGCTGCCGCTGTGGCCCCGCCCACCAGTGCAGGGTACGCCTACCAGAGCGGGCGCTGTCGCCGGGGGCCCCGCCCTTCTGTGTGCTGTTGTCCACTACAACATGCACTTTAGCAGGATATGCCTCCCAGAGCGAGTCCTGGGTTGTTGGGTTGTGCTTGCGCCCTCCCGCAAATCCATTGGGGGGGGCGGCGGTATGTGTGGGGCCCAGTGGGATCGACTGTCCGGGTGTGGCTTGGCACCCTCAGACCTCGCCTCCGCTGAGAGGGGGGGGGACGTGATCAGGCTCTGGTGACCCTGCTGGGCTGGTATTGCCCTCCAGTGCCTGTGATTTTAGTTGTAAGAGTCCGCAAGGTCCAGGCGCCTTGGGTGGGGCTTGCCCTGCCGGCTGTCCCCCGGCCCCTGTTGGGAAGGAGACGGGGCCGGTTCTGCCAGTTCAGGAACCTGTGGGGGCTTGGGGCTGTTCCACCCTTCCCCTGCTAAACTGGCTTCCCAGCGCCTGATGGGAGCTTCCCGCCTGATTTGGGGGTTCTTTGTTCCCTCGGGAGTGGGGAGGGGGAGGGAGGGAGATATAGCTTCTTTGTCGGGCTTGGGTCTCCTGTTGGGGGGAGGGGATAATGGGGGACTCACTTTTGCTGCTTTGTGTGTGTGTCCCGCGCAGCCGTTGGCCCTTCAGGGGTTGGCGAAGTGTCGTGATGGCTTCCCCCGTTCCCTCTTTCTGCCGCGCTGGGTTCCCTTGTCCGAACCCGGTGTGGACCCGAACTTCTCGTCGCTGCCGGTGTGTGTCTTGGTCCGCACCCTGCCTTGTGTCCGTGGGGTCTCCCGCTATATGAATTCTGCGCTCCTGGCAGCCTGTCTGCCGATCGCCGGGTTCCCCTTTCCCAGCCTGGCACTGTTTGGGCCAGGGTCAGCTGGTGGGGGGAGGTGCCCCGGAGAATCTCTGGCTCCGTGTAGGTTTTCAGTTCTTCTTTTTTGCTCCTTTTTGTTTTCCTGCGTTTCTCCACTGCTTCTGGATGCTGGTTTTGCTGGGTTCTTGATGGGGTGTTGGGTGTTGGAGTTCCCAGCTCGCTATTCAGTTGGTGCGAGTCGGGGTGCCTCCCTATTCTTTCGGTACCATCTTTCTCTCCCCACCTTGTTCTTAGATAATAGATTTAAGATAATCAGTTACTGGGGCTGGGGATATGGCCTAGTGGCAAGAGCGCTTGCCTCATATACATGAAGCCCTGGGTTCGATTCCCCAGCACCACATATATAGAAAACGGCCAGAAGTGGCGCTGCAGCTCAAGTGGCAGAGTGCTAGCCTTGAGCAAAAAGAAGCCAGGGACAGTGCTCAGGCCCTGAGTCCAAGGCCCAGGACTGGCAAAAAAAAAAAAAAGATAATCAGTTACTAACTTGCCAAGAATCACAAACAGAGGAACTTTGTCATTAATGAAATAACTTTAGTACTGATAGTATTCTAGTATTGAGCCATGACCTTCCTTAGCCCCAAACTTGCTTTTAAATAAAAGCATGAATTAAATGTACGAACATAATTTTTATTTTCATATAAGTTCAGTATTTTGTGGGCTAAAATGTTCTTCAAACAGATAAACAATCCACATTTTACATCTTAATACAAACTTCAGAAGATAAAGTATGACTTTCAAATCACTTATTTTTATATGAAATGTAGTATTTATTACAAAATGAAACAACTCTTATAATAAGAGCAAAATTATAAACCAGGCATGCATTGTAGTTCTAATACTCAGGAGGCTTAGAGGAAAGATCACTTAGGTTCAGACCAGTCTGGGGAGAGACTCCAACTCAAAACAACAACTCCAATAGTGGTACTCACTAGACACTATGTTGAAAGTGAGCCATATACTTTTAGATGGGGACAGGAGGGAAAAACTGGGAGGGAAGGGGTGATTTGCACAAAAAGAAATGTACTCATTACCTGACTTATGCAATCCCTCTGTACATCACCTCTATAATAACAATTTAAAAAACTCAAATCCCAAAACAAAAAATTCAAAAGATGTATCATTAGAAAAGCATTTTATTTTTGTTAGTTGTACAGAGAAAATTTTCCTACAAACCTGCAGATTTAGCACACTCTTATGATTTTTGGATAGAACTAAGAATGGGATATTGACACAATATATACAGAAATATTCAAGATAAAGGGAGTTTTGATTTAAGCCTAAAACATGAATTCCTTCCCAAGTACTGTTAACACACACTCATTCATAGCTTTTACAAAGCCAATTCCAGGCATAACAATGTTCTGTGCTTCCACAGATCTTTCAACTGTGGTAGCCATTAATCTTCTTCTTTCTCAATGTAAGTCTTTGCATTAATCCGTGCCATCTGCCTGGCTAAGTATCTGTCTCTCGCTGATATTAGAGTTTCTTCACTGTTCCGCTTTGCAAACTTGCTCAGAGCCTTTTGTGTTTCCTGTTCCTTATCCTTTTCTTGCCGTTCCTCCATGAGTCTGTGTTTAGTTCCTAGTGATACCTCAGAACTAGAGGGTTTCTCTTGGTTTCTTTCTTCATCCTTTTCCTTGTTTTTAATTTTGTTTGATTTTTGCTGGTCAAGAAACTCATCTTTTGCCCTAACATTTGGGCTGCTTTCCTTCCTATCTTGATTTCTTTCTGAAGACTGATCATATACTTCTTGTTTTTCCCTACCTCTGTATTTGTCAGTATGTCCATATCTTTCTTTCCTTCCTTTTATACCATCTTCCTTTTCTTTAGCTTTCTCTTCCTTCTCTCCCTTCTCACTGTATCGCTCATGATCACTTCGTAGTCTATTTCTTTCTTGTTCTCTTGAGCATTTCTCCCTTTGCCACTCTCTGTCACTTTTGTCTCCATGGTCTCTTCTCCTCACTTTATCTTCATGTTCATGCCTCTTCCAGTGGGACTCTCTATGGTTGGTCTCTCGGTGCCTGCAAGAATCCCTTTCTTTTCGGTGGTCCCGGTCACTGCAATGGTTCTCCTGGTCTCTGCACTGCCTGACTTGGTGCTGATCTCCCCTTTTCTCATGTCCTCTTGACTTGGAACTTGTGGTGTGGTGTTTGGCACTATGCCCTCTTTCTTCACTAGATGACTGTGAATGGGTGTGATTCCTATGATGCTTAGAGTGCTCCCTGGAGGTCTCTGTGACCTTTTCCTTTCTGCAGTTCACTTTATTCTTTTCCATTTCATCTTCCTCACTGCTTGTACTACCAATATCACTGTCAGCATCTGGGTTTTCTTCCTCTTTCACACCAGTTTGGAGAATGCAGTTTTGTTGTGGTACTCTGTTCTCTGAATTTACTTCATCAGAATAACCCCTGGCCTTCTCTTCTTTTATTCCCGACCTTGAAAAGAATTATGTAAACACAAAATGTCACATTATTAATTGTATAAAGTGTTTGTGTAAATTTCAATAATTTATTCATTTACTCATATATTATCTGATCACCCAAATTTGAGAAAAGTATTTATTTCTATTTACTTTATAAATCACTGTTGTCAAACAATTCAGAATATTTTTAATATTTGTAGAGGTGGGATACATGAAACAACTTCTATTAGACTGCTAAGAGTCTTCAGGAAGGGGTCTGTAAAAGGTCTTCATCATCATATAGTTCTACATATGTGATCCGATATGCTATAAATGGAAAGCAGCTTATTTTCACAAATGAAATCCAGCCTCCATAAAATATCAGAGGCTAATCAGAGTATGTAATCACTAGTCATAGTAGCCACATTTTAAGTACTTAGCTAACTAATCTGGCTAATGATTATCATGCTGGGAGGCCCAGATATAGATATAACCATTTCTATTAAACATTGCCGCTCTAGAAAACCAAGAATTGAGTTGAAATTCCTTTATACATTGCTTAAAGATAATAAAAATTTTAATAAAAAGTAGAATAAGAATTAGAGAATTTTAAAATAAAATTATGGGATATTATAGTAACTGTAAAGTGATGATATTTTTAGTTATACTTAAAGGTAATAGGGAGAATTTGGGAGCTAAGAATGTAGCTGGGTGCTAGAGCACTTGACTGGCATATTCAAGTACCTGACTATGAGCTATATCTCAACAGAAGCAGCCGGGTGTGGTGGTACACATCTGTCATCTCAGCAATGATGGGAAGTATAAATAGGAACTCAGGCCAGCCTGGACAAAAATCAAGTCACTAACTCAAAAATAATAAGAGCATTGTTGGGCACTGGTGGTTCATGCCTATAATGCTTGCTGCTCAGGAGATTGAGATTTGAGAATCACGGTTCAAAACCAGCCCTGGCAGACAAAGCTGAGAGACTTATCTCTAACCAGCAAAAAGCTGAAGTGGAAGTATAGCTCAAGTGATAGAGCACCAGCCTTGAGTGAAAAAGCCAAGTATTTTTGTTTTGTTTTGGCAGTACTGGGGTTTGAACTCAAGATCTTGATAGGCTGGTACTCTACCACTTGAACCATGCCTCCAGACTGGTTTTTGTTGGTTACTTTTAAGACATAGTCTAGCAAACTTTTCTGCTATGATCTCGGCCTCCCGAGTAGCTAGGATTATAGGTGTAAACCATCAGTACTCAGCTTCTTTCAGGTCACTTATAACATTTATAAACTTGGTATTCAGATTTGTCAGTCATGGGGCTAGAACTCTGGGCCTGTCCCTGAGCTCTTCAGCTCAAGTCTAGCACTATCAATTTGAGCCACAGCGCTGTTTCCAGTTTTCTGGTTAATTGGAGATAAGAATCTCACAGACTTTCCTGCCCGGGATGGCTTTGAACCCTGATCCTCAGATTTCTGCAACCTGAGTAGCTAGGATTATAGGCGTGAACACTAGTGCCGGCTATTCAGAATTTCTTTTTTCTTTTTTTCCAATCCTGGGGTTTGGGACTTGGGGGCTGAGCATTGTCCCTGATTTCTTTTTTGCTCACTCTACCTCTGAGCCACAGCACCACTTCTGGCCTTTTCTATTTATGTGATACTGAGGAATCGAACCCAGGACTTCATGCATGTAAGGCAAGCACTCTACCACTTAGCCACATTCCCAGTCCCTATTCAGATTTTTTTTTTTTTTTGCCAGTCCTGGGCTTGAACTCAGGGCCTGAGCACTATCCCTGGCTTCTTTCTGCTCAAGACTAGTACTCTACCACTTGAGCCACAGTGCCACTTCTGGTTTTTTCTATATTATGTGGTGCTAAGGAATCGAACCCAGGGTTTCATGTATGCAAGACAAGCAGTCTACCACTAGGCCATACTCCCAGCCCCCTATTCAGAAATTTTTATACATTGAAAATCTTTAATAGTAATAATAAACTTAATCATACAAAGTGTTTTGAACAAAAACTAATTCTTGTGAAGTGCAGAATAAAAATAATGAATAAAATTTATAGATTTTTAAACTAAGCAAGTACCAAGTACCAAGTACTAAGCTGCGTGTTGGTGAGTCACACACATAACTATCTTCTATCTTAAGAGTCTGAGATCTGAGGATTGGGGTTCAAAGCCAGCCTGGGCAGGAAAGCCAGTGAGACATTCTCTAATTTACCACACAAAAAAGCCCAAAGTGAAGGTGGTTCAAGTGGTAGAGTGCCAGCCTTGAGCAAAAGCTAAGGGACAGTGCCTACACCCTGAGTTCAAGCCTCAGTACTGGCATGTGTGCACACACCCAAAATACAAATTTCTAGTCATTTATTCAATCAGGTCACACTAGCTAACACTACCACATATGGTGCTGTACCCTTTATCTTTCAGAGGACTAACATGACCCCATAAATTCACAACCATAGATACAGTAAATTTCTTCTTCATTTTCTATTTCTCACCTGGCTTCACGAAAGCTGCACTGAGGTACTTCCTCTTCACCAACTGCTTGATTTAATAGATGCCTGTAAAATCCACTGAGATCTTTCTGCTTGGTTACATCCAGACGTGCTAAAGAGGGAAAGCCAAGTTGAGAAGGATATGGTGTTCAACAAACCAGAATACAGTTTTTAAAAGTATAGAGTACATATCATACAGAGATGTATATGTAAGCTATCGCTACACTACAAGTCAACAAAGTATACCATATAAGCCAAATTGGGTCTGCTACCTGCTTATTTGTTTCTGTACTGTCCATCAACTTTTGGATGAAAAGGATAGTTGACAGCAGAGATCAGAATACAGAAAGCCTAAAATATTAGCTACCTGGTGCTCCAGATGAACATAGATGCTTAGGAAGATCTTTCTCTTTTCTTTATATAGTATAGAAGTATGAACTCAGGACCCCACACTTGTTTAGCAGGCCTCAAGCTAGATAGAATCTGATGTTTTTTTTTTTCTCTCACTTGCCAACTAATTATTTAGAAGCACCTATTCCACATAGATCTGAGAAATGGCCATGAGTAGAAAGACCTAAGATATTCTTTTAATCCTTGAATATCTATGTTCCTTTTCAATAATTCTATTCTAACTGCTCAGCTATAGCTCCCTGAACGGTGTCACTCTAGATATTCTCAACTTAGAAAATACAATTAAGGCTTAAATTTACATTTATGTGGTTTTAAACAAATTTAACAGTGTCATACTTTGTAAGAAATGGTTTTATGATGGGCATCAATCAGTAGCTCAAACCTTTAATACTAGCTACACAGGAAACTGAGATCTGAGGACTGAGGTTCAAAGCCAGCCTGGGGAGGAAAGTCTGTGAGACTCTCATCTCCAATTAACTACTCATAAAAAGTTAAAAGCTGAGCCGTGGCTCAAGTGGTAGAGTGCTACTCTTGAGCAAAAAAAGCTCAGGGGCAGTGCCTACGCCCCGAGTTCATGCCCCAGGACCAGCAAACACACACAAAAAAGAAATGGTTTTACATTTGGAATCATGATCTAAGATAGTGACTTGTAATAATTTTTTTTTTTTTTTTGGCCAGTCCTGGCCTTGGACTCAGGGCCTGAGCACTGTCCCTGGCTTCTTTTTGCTCAAGGCTAGCACTCTGCCACTTGAGCCACAGCGCCACTTCTGGCCATTTTCTGTATATGTGGTGCTGAGGAATCGAACCCAGGGCCTCATGTATGTGAGGCAGGCACTCTTGCCACTAGGCCATACCCCCAGCCCCCTGTAATAATATTTTTAACCTTCTTTTTTTTTTGGCCAGTCCTGGGCCTTGGACTCAGGGCCTGAGCACTGTCCCTGGCTTCTTCCTGCTCAAGGCTAGCACTCTGCCACTTCAGCCACAGCGCCGCTTCTGGCCGTTTTCTGTATATGTGGTGCTGGGGAATCGAACCTAGGGCCTCATGTATCCGAGGCAGGCACTCTTGCCACTAGGCTATATCCCCAGCCCCTGTAATAATATTTTTAAACAATAAAATGAGAATAAGTAAAAAATCAACTACAAGTAACAGTTACTGAAGAAGAGCTCCACTGTACTTTTATTTATTAATATGTTAATAACCACTTTATATTAGTATATAATATCTATCTTGAATTCATATAAATTATGATCACAATATTATAATCCAAAGTTCACTGATAAAGCAGTTACCCATAGGGCATACTCTGCTGCTAACTTCTGCTTTTCCCTGTTTTATTTTACCTTCAAGTGCAGCAGCCCTCTTTTCTCTTTCTTCTTCTTCAGCTCTCTCTTGTAGTTTTTTTTTATATGCAGATGTTACAAATGACTCTTTATCATCAAATTCTCCTTTTTCCATTTCTCGTTCTCTCTGTATCTTCTTTTCCATTCTTTTTTCCTGTTCCTTTTTTCTAATCTCAACTGCTTTTAGTAAATTGTGAATATACTTGGGCTAAAATAAAATAATTTAGAAAACTGTAAGAAAATAACCATTAATATTTTTATCATTTATTAAAATAGAAATGGTTAGTTCAATTAGGATTATTCTTTTCAAAACTCAATATATACTTGCCAGCAAGAGTAATATTGAAATTGCCAGGCATAGTGGCACACAACTGCTACCTTAGCACTTGGTAGGGACAGAAGGATCAAAAATTCAATGCCAGCCTGGGCTACATAATTACATCCTGTCTCAAAAAGAAAAAAAAAGAAGAAGAAGGGATGGGGTGTATCTTAATGGTACAGCATTTGCCTATCAGGCATAAAGCCTTGGGTTTAATCTACAGCAACACACACAAAAACACAGGAAATAGAGAAAATATATTATTTTCAATAAAATATAAGTATAAAATATAAGTATAGTAGCAATAGGAACTTAGGAATTCTCTTTTGCTTTCTTTAAAATCTTAAGCAAAATATTTTCCTGCTCGGGCTGGGGATATGGCCTAGTGGCAAGAGTGCCTGCCTCATATACATGAGGCCCTGGGTTCGATTCCCTAGCACCACATATACAGAAAATGGACAGAAGTGGCGCTGTGGCTCAAGTGGCAGAGTGCTAGCCTTGAGCAAAGAAGCCAGGGACAGTGCTCAGGCCCTGAGTCCAAGCCCTAGGACTGGCCAAAAAAAAAAAAAAAAAAATTTCCTGCTCTAGTAGGTACTATTAATTCAACAAATGAATGAGAAAAGTTCTTCCTGGCTTTTTACATTTAACAGGTTTTTAAAAACAAATTTTAAGTATGATTATAATACATACAGCAAGATGTTTAAGTTAGCAGCTAGAAAGAAGAAAAGTGGTGCTGATGGCTCATGCCCGTAATCTAGCTACTCAGGAGGCTGAGATGAGGATTGCAGTTCAAAGCCAGCCTAGATAGGAAAGTACATGACTTTTATCTCCAATTAAACACCAGAAAACTGGAAGTGGCACAGTGGCTCAAAGTGGCAGAGCACTAGCCTTGAGCAAAGAGAGCTCAGGTACAGTGTCCAGGCCCCAAGTTCAAGTCTCATGACTAACCGAAAAAAAAAAAAAGAAAGGATAATAATACATCAAGGCAGGAACAATACAAATTTGGTAGATACATCGAATTTCCAGGGAAATTTTTTAAAATTATTCTTTAGATTTCAAAGTGACAAAAATTATGAAATTGTTGGATAATTTACCTGGTTCCAGTTAGGATACTATATTGCAAGGCTTCCTGGGGTCTAGAAATCAAATCTATACTCTTGAACTGGGAACTTTTCACACTTCAACTACCTAAAGGTTATTCTATCTCAAAATAAAATAAAGATACAAAATACAAATAAAAATTTTTAAAAAGTTTACATTTCCAGTACCAACCTTTCGATCTTTTCCCAAAAGCAATTTGGGATTATTTTCCTCCTTTTTTTTCTGCATTTCGTCATATATACTATCATACTCATACACAGTGGAATCCTCTTCAAGAGCCTTCTGTATTTCCAGTTTGGTCTTTAAAACAACGACAAAAGGGTGATTAAAAATGAACAATCTAATAGACATCAATAAAAATCTAAGTTTTTAGAGAAAGATTCATAAATTAGAAACACATAATGAAATTACATGAATCCCATTTTAAGCAGAAATATTCATAAGAGTCTCCTGGACTTTCCTGCCTAGATTGGGGGACTGCCTTCAAACCATGATCCTCAGCTCTCAGAAGTGTGAGCTACAGGTGCCCAGCTTCAGCCTTAACGTTTTTGGGTTTTTTTGTAAGTAGCAAAAAGGGCATTTATTGCAATCTAGCTCGGTCCTCTGTGCACTCAGCACTGAGCCTAGGGCTTCCAGCTGTTTTATACATTCTTTGGGGAAGGCAGGGACTTAGCATACATCATAGCATCTTTTAACAAATCAACACACCCTGTGGGAAAATTATAAAATAATTCTAAAGCATGTTTGGTGCATTTGGTGGTGGGAAGGAATCTGGAAAGGGTCATTGGTCAGATCAAGGGACTGGTGCGTTTAAAATAGATTGATTTAAGCCATAGGGGTATAGCAAGGGGGATACGTGCACAGCTGCAGGGTTTTAATTAGATATTGGAAACCACACCTGGGGAGTTCTGGAGAAAACTCCAGAACTTGTTTTTCTTCTCTGATCAACCCTTAATCAGTTTCAGCCATCTAGTCACTCTGTCCCAGGGCATTTCATGTTCCTTTACTGGAAAGCGAGGGGTGGGGGTAGGGTTGGTTTTCTACAAGATGGAGTTGTTCTGGCTTTTCATCTCCCCCTTCTCTTAGGTACCTTGAGAGCCAATCATGGATCCCTTGGAGCAAGCTCTATGTCTAGGGGTCTATACTGGGCTCACAACACCATTAATTGCACAGTATTGATTCTGTCTTTTACAAATGAAACAAGCTTGTTAATGATACAGGGTCGAATAGTTAGGGCCAAAAGTAGTAGAACCAAAGGGCCTGTCAACACAGCTATCAGGAGAGTTGCCCACAGTGACCAGGAGAACAGTGGCTGATACCAGTTATCTCTTTTTTGCTTTCTGTTATATTTTTACCAAATGCCAAGCTTTCCCTAATGATTCCTGATTGATTGGCCTAAAAACAGCATCCTTTTCTAAGGCTACACATGAGGAGCAAATCCAGGCTTCACCAACTTTGCAAGACCATCTCAGCGGGGAAATCAAGCAGTTACAGATATTTACATGAGATCTTTCTGGTTTACATTTAGATGACATCACAAAAGTCCCTTAGCCTTGAAGATGCGGGTACAGATAAACATAGTTTCACATTGAAGCCCCAATTCTGACCCTATTTATATTATAGCCAATTTGATTACATACCTGCCTTAATGTCTTATGTGAGGCATTCCTGAAGATTTTACCCTCCAATAATCTCTTTTGTTTGAGCTGCTAAAGAAACAGTCTATACTGCATATTTAATTATTGATCTCTTTGATGTTATTACTTTATTTCTTTACAAATCTTAGTCTCTTCTTCTGTATAACTTTCTGAGATCGAGTTTACATATTTTAACTAGGTTTTTATTTCAATTGGTTTTTCCTTTAAAATTTATAGAAGAAATTTATAATCTACACGAATCAAGAAAAAGGTTTAGGGATGAAGATAAGGCTCAAGAACTGCAGTGTCTAGCTAGCCAAAGTACTAAGTTCAAACTCCACTAACAACAAAACCTCTTCAGAAAATATAATTCATTATATTATGTCCTCCGTTTTAAGTCTCAGCATCTAGACACAAAAACTTATACCTAAAATTATGAGCCCAACTACTTACTTAACTATGCATTTATTTCACTTGTCCCTCTTACCTGTTTCATGGCTTGCTTCTTAGCAGCTTCCCTCTGAAGGCTTTCACTTACGGAGGTCTACAAAACAGAAAAATGTAATTGTTTAAACAATACACAAATTGCCTTTTGTTTTTCTAGTTGGCAAGTGGTCCCTTACTTACAGTTAAAAGTAGAGAGATAATATTACTAACAGTAAGAGATATTACTAACAATAAGTTGTTACCTAATATGTTTCCATCACAATAGACTACAAGAGAAAATAAAATGGTAGCACAACAAAAAATGAGGAAAAATAGGTTTTTAGTCTTAACTGCACCCCATGTCATTCTACTTCTATGAATTTCAATTACTTTGTTATACATATTGAATATGAACATGCGTATTACACTGGGGAAACTGGACAGTATTCTAGGCATTTTTCAATATATGGGGTTATTGGGAATGTGGCTTAGTGGTAGAGTGCTTGTCTAGCATGCATAAAGCCCTGAGTTCAATTTCTCAGTACCAAATAAATAGAAAAAGCCTGAAGGGGCACTGTGGCTCAAGTGGCAGACTGCTAGCCTTGAGCAAAAGAAGCTCAGGGACAGTGCCCAGGTCCTGAGTTCAACCTCCAGGACTAGCCTCCCCCCAAAAGCAACAAAAAGACATTTTAATATAAGAAGACATTTAAATATAATATCAAGCTCTTAGTTTGTGCAAAAAGTGGTAAGAATTACCTGCAGCTATGATCATTCATAAAACTATGTAGTATAAAAGCCTTCCAAACCAGAGAGGCATTATTGTAGATCTTAAGCATAGTGGAAGTCATGAACAAGTCAATGTCCTTGAGAGATAGATGATATGAAAGACAAATAACTGCCTGGTACTGGTAGTTCATGCTTGTAATCCTAGCTACTCAGGCTGAGATCTGAGGAACACAGTTTGAAGCCAGACTGGGCAGGGAAGTCGGTGAGACTCTTTCTTATTGCCAATAAACTACTCAGAAAAAGCTGGAACTAGTGCTTGTGGCTCAAGTGGTAGAGCACCAGCCTTGAGCATAAAGAAGCTCAGAGACAGCACCCAAGCCATGAGTTCAAGTCGCAGGACTGGCAAAAACACAAATAACTAAAAATAAATAACATAACTGGTAAGAATAAGAAAAGGATAAAGGGCTCAAGAATCCTGAGCAGAGAAAACTACTAAATGTATGAGAAATCAATTCTTCCAAACTGTGGGTAATACTACATGCCTATTTCCAGCACTCAGAAGGCAAGAGAACTGGGGTTTGAAGGGCAATGACTTTATAGCTAGCTAGGTCTATAAAGACAGTTCATGTACAGCCTGGATTGTACAGTATTGCTAAAATGGAAAGCAGTTATGGAGTTTTCAAAAAAAATAAAAGTACAACTACAATATAAGCTAGTGTACAGCAAATACAATACAGTAGTATACTGGTATATAATCACTAGTATATAAATTAGATAAAAGTAAAAGGAATCAGTATGTTAAAATATGATCAGAATATCGTCAAGTACACATTGTACACCCTAGTGATATGACACTTTCATGAGAATATCAACTTTAAACCTGAAAGGTGATAGTAATAATAAATTTCTTATGTATTTTTATGCTTGCCTTTCTAATTAGTGAAAATAAAATATATCTTGGTTCTCTTGCCAGAAATCAGATAAAGAAAGGACTGAGCTAGAGATGAAATAGGCTTCAGGTATATACCTTATATCTACAACAAAAAGATATATAATAACTACCAACATTTTTTTTTAAGTCTAAGACTGGGACTCCAACTAGGTACTTAACACTTTCACTCATTAGCTAGGAGTCTACCAATTGGGCCATGTCTCCAGCACCAACTACCAACATATTCTTAGTTCTTAACTTTAAAGAATTTCTACATTGTATTGTGTAAGGAAGAAGTATAGAACAAAGGCTATAATGTATGCTGAGAAGTCTGAATTTCAAACTGTGTGTGTGCGTGCACCAGTACTGGGGCTCAAACTCAGAGCCTGGGCACTATCCCTAAGCTTTTGTGCTCAAATGATAGCCTCTATCATTTGAGTCACAGCTCCACTTCCAGCTTTTTGGTAATTAATTGGAGGTAAGAGTCTCAAGGACTTTCCTGCCTGGCTGGCTTGGAACTGTGATGCTTAGATCTCAGCCTCCTGAGTAGCTAGAATTACAGATGTGAACTACTAGCACCTAGCTCAAACTGTTTAATAGTTGTGTTATTCCAGGTAAATTTTCAGTATTCTTACCTATTTAATAGTACCTGGGCTGTTTTGAGGACAGCATGCAAAATGAGATCAGAGAAGGCAAGAAGGGGCTGAGACAGCATGTAAAAAGCACTCAACATCTCAAAGAAATGCTCAGTTAGGTTCAGCTATCATTTTTGCTGTTCATATTTAAAAACACACAGTTCAAAAATGCTTATATTTAAACAATTGAAAATTAGCTTATAATCTCAGCAGCACTGACATGGCTGAAATAGGAGAATTGTTTAGCTCCAAGGTCTGCCTAGGTTACAAAATGAGACCGTCTCAGAAAAAAATCCAAAGAGGTATGGAAAAACAGAAGCTATTAGCTTTTTTTTTCCTTGTAGCATTATTGTTAAACCAAACTGTTTACCAGGAAAACATAAATCATGTTCCAACTTATAGAATATTTATCAGTATGCTCAGTAAAAGGCTGTTATTTATTTGAAGTTAAAAGGTATGATTCTAATTGCATCTATTAAAATAGAAATGTGTGTTTAATATTTAAAAGTCTATCATGTCCCCCTTCATGTTAGATTCTTAGCTGGATGTGGCGGTGTAAGCCTCTAATACTAGCATTGGGATGGTGAGGCAGGACCTTAAGTTTCAGGCTAGCCTGAGATGCAACATGAGATCCTGTTTCCAAAAAGAAACAACAAAAACAAAAAAGGGTACAGTTTTATATTCAATACATCAAAAAACAGAAAATGGAGGTTATATACATCTAAACTCTACTAGCCATAGGAGCTCCAATGTAACTAGACATGGGTTTCGTAAAAATAACAGGGGCTTTACTAGTAACTTCTTATAAATGAAAATATGCTGCCTCTGATGAATGAGTACTTAGGAAGAACTCTCCTCTGAGGGAACTGTCTATATTACTATATTATCTGGATGGCAGAACCCAGAATAGGACAATTGAACAGACTACCTTTAATAATTACCATGGGTTTCAGCAACGATAATCACTAGACACTATGTTGGAAATGAACTTAGGGGGGAGGGGAGTCGAGAGGGAAAAAACGGATAAAATGAGGGAGGGGGTGACACTGTTCATAAAGAAATGCAGTCAATACCTGACTTATGTAACTATAACCACTTTTGTATATCTACCTTACAATAAAAAATAAAATAAAATAAATTACCATGGTTTTGAGGGGAGAGTAAGGAATGTTCGTTAAAGCTGTGGCACTTTTCTGCTTGGTTGTTTGGGTGGATGGTTTTGGTGTTTTTGAGACCAGGTCATAACCATGTAGTTAGCCTAAACTGGTCTTGGGCCCAAGATCCTCCTGCCTCAAGTCTCACAAGTGCTAAGATTACAAGTGTCCTCTACCATGCTTCCTTAACAGTATTATTTTGAAACAATTATAAATGCCAAGAATGTTACAAATGCATAAGGAGGTACTGTGTACACTCTGACCAATCTTCCTCAATGATTACAACTTGCGTAAAAAGAAAATAACACCAACACAAGGAAGCTGACACTGGCTCAAAGGTTATTTCGATTTAACCAGCTACATACCCTCACACACACGTGTGTGTGTGTGTGTGTGAGAGAGAGAGAGTGTGTGAGAGCGAGCAAGAGAGAGAATAGTTGTTTGCTTTGCTATGTAGCCCATGCTGGCCTGGAACAGTAGTCACCCTTGCTTCTGCCCACCTCTTTGTTTCACCCACATGTTGCAATTACGGATGTATACCATTATACTCTATGCTATTTTATAACATGTATAGCTTTGTGAAACCATAGCAACCAATACATTTAATTCTATCACTATCATATGATTCCTCTGTGCTACTCCTCTTATAGGACACTGTAAGTCACTCCTCTCCCCAATTCCTAACCCCTACTAATCAATCTGTTCTCTATCTCTATAATTATGTTTCACAAATCTTAAATAAATAGAATATTGCAGTATCCTTTTGAGATTCGCTTTTACATTCACTCAAAATTATTTTCAAAAATATATTTTGCTTTTACAAATGTTGCAATGCTTTATTTATTGTCACAAAGTAATCTAAGAACCTAAAGAAAAAATATTTTTTAAAAAGACAAAAGAGACATTTTGAAAAAAAAAAAAGACATGATTGGCTCAAAAACAACAAAACTAAGGCTGTCACTAAACAATGTAACTTGGTCATTAGTTGATTAACTGTAATTTAGCACATAATTATTCTAAAGACAAGTTCATAGTAAAACTTAAGACTATTCATTATTGGTATCTTCTAGAAAAATGTGAAATTAACATTAAATATGGAAATTTACTCAAGTGGTAAAGCATTTGCCTAACAAAAAGTTCTGAAAACAAACACCAGTTTACAAAAAAAATAAAAAAGGGCTGGGAATGTGGCTTAGCAGTAAAGTGCTTGCCTAGCAGGCATGAAGCCCTGGGTTCGATTCCTCAGTGCCATATAAACAGAAAAGGCTGGAGGTGGTACTGTGGTTTAAGTGGTAGAGTGCTAGTTTTGAGCAAAAGAAGCTCAAGGACAGTGCCTACGCAAAGTTCAAATCCTAGGACTGGCAAAAAAAAAAAAATCATACAGAATTAAGAAAAACACTATAGTCTTTTCTATACCCATTACTGTGTGTCAGGAATAAAAATTATTTAATTAGTACATATTATTACCTGAATTGTGAAATGGTAACTCCTCTGTAGAACACCTTAATAATAATAAACTTACATTTAAAAATTAAAAAATAGGGCTGGGAATGTGGCTTAGTGGTAGAGGGCTTCCCTAGCATGCATGAAGCCCTGGGTTTGATTCCTCAGTACCACATACACAGAAAAAGCCAGAAGTGGCTCGGTTGGTCAAGTGGTAGAGTGCTAGCCTTGAGCAAAAGAAGCTCAGGGACAGTGTCCAGGCCCTGAGTTCAAGCCCCAGGACTGTCCAAAAATTAAATAAATAAATAAACAATCTAATGTTTGCTGTATCAAATAACATGAAGACTTGGGCCTATCTTGAAGGGGAACTTTTTTTTTTTTTTTTTTTTTTTTTTGCCAGTCCTGGGCCTTGGACTCAGGGCCTGAGCACTGTCCCTGGCTTCTTCCCGCTCAAGGCTAGCACTCTGCCACTTGAGCCACAGTGCCGCTTCTGGCCGTTTTCTGTATATGTGGTGCTGGGGAATCGAACCCAGGGCCTCGTGTATCCGAGGCAGGCACTCTTGCCACTAAGCCATATCCCCAGCCGGGAACTTTTTTTTTTTAAATTTAGAATTAGATCAGATAAATGTAGAAGAAAGCTCTTAGGTGTTTATCTTTCTTATGTCACTATCTGTTTAGATGGGTTGCTTCCTGAATTGGGATGACTACTATAAAATTAGCTCTGTAAATACTACAGACTTGGTCGAACAGACTAGAAAAAGTTACTGCTACTAGCTACTGTTACTAAATTCTTTTCCATACTTAATAAAACTCAATGACATTATAATGGAGCCTTTTTTCTGAGAAAGGTTTACCTATCCACTTGTCCAAGCACTTATTTAACCAAAAAGTCCTTCTTCAAATAGCTTACGGCTACAATTTTCTGTTGTGCTGAGAACTCAAGAGATGAGAACTTCCTGCTCTTTGTTCTTTTTTTAACTTGGCAACAGATAATTTATTAAAGGTCCTATAACTCAGCAATCTCTATTATGGGCTTTATTTGTTCACATTGGCACAACTTTTCTAGAAGAGTTTGTACTTTGCACATAAAAGCCTGTATGAGTTGTGAAGAATAAGTGAAATTTATGTTGTATTACCTCAGATTTAAGATAAACATTGTGACAAAAAAAGACATGGAAAAGAAAAAACAGAACTATAAGAAAAAAGTTCCTATTTTACCAATAGCTAAAAAAAAAGAGAAAATACTTTTTATTACTTATCAACCTAGTAAAAATTTAAAAAATATTACCCAATATTGGTAAGTATATGCATTTTGGGGGGTGGGGTGGGGAAAAGGGGTAAGGCAAGTCTCACTAAGTAGTCCAGGTTGACTTTGAACTAAAAATCCTCCTGCCTTAGTCTCCTGAGTGCTAGGTGTGCCTAATTCCACTCTTATATTAAAAAGGTCTATTTTTTTAATGTTATAAAAGAGAACACCTATCTACAATTGTGTTTTTACATTTTTTATGTTTTGTTTTGCTAGGAACTGAATCTAGGGCCTTATACATGCAAGGCAAGAGATCTACCACCGAGCCTTAATATTTAGATTTTTGAAAATTTCACAAAACCATGTTCATTTGAAACAAATCCTTTAGAAAAGCAAAAGCACAATGGCTCATGTCTGTAACCTCAGCTGCCTGGGAGGCAGAGACTAGGAGATGACGGTTCAAGGTCAGCTCAGGGAAAAGTTAACAATAGTTGGGGAGGGGGGTGCCATTCTAGCTACACAAGAAGTATAAATAATAGGATCACAGTCCAGCCTAGGTTGGGCATAAACCTCCCAAAACTAACCCAAAAGGGCTTGGGAGCATGGCTCAAATGGCAAAGTATAAGGCCTAGCATGTATAAGGACAAGTTCAACCCCTAGTACTACCAAAAGGAAAAAAAAAAAAAAGCCAATTTTCTCCTAATATCAGTAGAATTACAACAGTATGTAAAACCAATATAGTGTGAATACAGTACAAAGTATATTCATGCAAAAGACAGAAAACTAGTATAATAAAGTAACATTACCAATCATTAAAAAAAAGGTAAAATATTTAATGTAAGTGTGGAGACAACTGTGTAGCCTTTCAGAAATTATTTTTATTTTTGTGGTGCTGGACGGGCCCTGAGCCTCACACATGCTAAACAAGTACTTTGTTAATAAGCTGCACTTCAGCCTCCTGTCCAACTACCCTCTTCCTTTTAAGCTAGTCTTTTGGAGGAGAGGAAAAAAAAAAAAAATCAAAGCTGATTTCTTCCTCTACCTCATTCTTTTTAACAAGCACTAAAATACATTCTAGGTGTTACTAGACATTTCCATGTTAAAATAATTTGCAAAAGAAATGCATTGTTAAGAAGCAAAATAAAGGGGCTAAAGATGGGACTAGCACTATCATACCAACTTAGCAAGCTTGAGGATCTCACCCAAATTACCAAAAATAAAAATAAAAAAGTTAAATATAGCAGGATATGGTGGGGGCACACCTGTCATTTTAGCACCTAGGAAGCTGAAGCAGGAAGATCCTAGCCTAGGCTACATATACACAAATTCAAAACCAGGCTGGGTTAGTCACATGGATACAGTCAAAGAATACTGAACTATCTTTGGTAGGTAATTTAAAGTAGGTAAAAAGGTGGCCATAGTTTGTACACACCTGTAATCTGAGCTACCTGGAAGGTAGAAGGTGGTAGTGGAGTAGCAAGATCCTAGCACAACAAATAACCCAGGTGTGATGATTCAAGCCTTGAATCTCAGGTACACAGAAGATATAGTATACAGATGGGAATTCATGCTGGTCCCAGGCAAAAAAGAGACCCTATTTGAAAAATAAATCAAAGAAAAAGGACTAAGGGTGTGACCCAAGTGGCAGACCTTTGCAAGCTCAAGGCCCTAAGGTGAAACCCCAGTTCTGCAAGGAAAAAGAAAAAAAAATGAACCTACATAACAATGATTTAAAAAATGTTTCATTATCAAAGTGTATATACTTGGAAGGAGAGGAGAGGATCTGAACTAGTGACACACTTGACCTACGCTGAGGAAAATCAGTTTCAAGGAAGCCCAATAAATTACTTTAAGAATAGAGATACAGAAACAGAAGCCAAATATGAAGAACAGGTGCAGAACAAATTCAGAGATAAGAATCTAGAAGCAAAAGCAAATTACAACAGATGAATGGAGAGTCAAGCTAAGCCGCAGGTTCTAAATACTATACATAGAAAAATGATGTCTGGAATGCATATACACTCCAGTGTAAGGCTGATTTTAAGAGAAAATGTAACAAAAAGTAGGTGAAGCTAGAGTATGTAGCCAAAAATAGTTCAGTCAGGTAGACTAAAGAATGACCAAAAGAAGCAAAGGTGTGCACAAGAATAGGATTCCATACAAAATTCTTTTCAAAGTAAATCTGTCTGATCCATTTTTCTTTTATTTCTGGTTACTCAATAAGTAGTGGCCTTAATTCTAACAAAGGACCCTTAGTTGCTTCTAAAATTTTAACTTTCCTCAGAAGTGACATTTCAGTTTTTTTAATAATATAATTTTATTGTATTAAGGTGTTGTTCAGAGGGGTAATTACTGTTTTGTAAGTCAGATAACGAGTAATTTTTTTTCTGTTTTTTGTTGTTTTTGTTGTTGTGGGCTTGAAGTCTGGGCCTGGACACAGTCCTTGAGCTCTTTTTGCTCAAGCGTAAGCCATGGCCCCACTTCCAGTTTTCTGGTGGTTAATTGGAGATAAAACTCTCAAGGACTTTCCTGCTTGGTCTGGCTTTGAACAGTGATTCTCAGATCTCAGCCTCTTGAGTAGCTAGGATTACAGGCATGAGCCACCATCACCAGCTATGAGTATATTTCTCTTGGACAATGTCACCCCTTCATTTCCTTTCCCCAGTATGCTCCGCCTGTCCCTGCCCACAAGTTATACAATTTTCCAAAGTGTCTACAATGTGTACTATGTACCGTGACAATATTTCGTTGTTGTTTTTTAAGTATTTCTTTTTTTTTGTTTTGTTTTTGTTGCCAGTCCTGGGGTGTGAACTCAGGGCCTGAGCACTGTCCCTGGCTTCTTTTTGCTCAAGGCTAGCACTCTACCTCTTAAGCCACAGTACCACTTCTGGCTTTTTTTTTTTTTTTCAATATATGTGATGCTGAGTAATCAAACCCAAGGCTTCATGTATACAAAGCAATCACTTTACCACTAGGCCATATTCCCAGCCCCACAATATTTAGTTTTAACTTGCACTACTTATACATTCATTTTCATATTTTTAGCAGAGATCTACCCTATTGAGTCTTTTATTTACTACCAGTAGTACCCACTAGTCTTGTATACATCAAGATGCTTAAATGAAGGTTAGAAGTGTTAAATGATTTTTTAAAAAAACACTCAAAAATTATATGGAACAGCTTAGGAATGGGTAAAGAGGATGAAAGAGATAAACCATATATGCTAACTCCAATAAGATTTTTAAAAAACCAAGCCAGAGAGGGTCTAAGATATCACAAGATATGTACTCATTGCCTTATTATGTAACTGTACCCCTTTTGCACAACACCTTGCCAACTAAATTTAATTAATAAAAATAAAAACCCAAGCCAGACACTGGACTATGCTAACCACTCAGAACGCAGAGATCTGAGAATCATGGTTCAAAGCCAGCCCTGGCAGAAAAGTCAGTGAGATCCTAATCTTCAGTTAAACACCAAAAAGCTAGAAGTAGAGCTGTGGCTCAAGTGGAAGAACACCAGTTTGAGCGAAACAATATAAAAACAAAACAAAACTCAAAAAGAAAAGAAAAACTTAAACAAGGGCAGAGTAGACCACCTATAAAGGAGTAAAAATAGAACAACAGATAATCTAAGTAATTTTTAAAACTATGGATAGGATGTTTTCCAAGTGTTGATGAAAAGAACTTTGAAACTGTTTATATATAAACTAGCATCAAAAGTAGGGACATTGCTAAACACCTTTGTAATACCAGCATTTAGAAGGCTGAAGGGAATGGTGAAATATTGTTATTTGCAGGGAAATGGTCAGAACTTGAACAAATAATGTTGAGCGAAACAAGCCTAGAACACAGAAAACAAAGGGGCATGATCTCCCTGATATATGACTGTTAAGATGGGGTGACGGGGGCTGGGGATATAGCCTAGTGGCAAGAGTGCCTGCCTCGGATACATGAGGCCCTAGGTTCGATTCCCCAGCACCACATATACAGAAAACGGTCAGAAGCGGTGCTGTGGCTCAAGTGGCAGAGTGCTAGCCTTGAGCGGGAAGAAGCCAGGGACAGTGCTCAGGCCCTGAGTCCAAGGCCCAGGACTGGCCAAAAAAAAAAAAAAAAAAAGATGGGGTGACGGAGAGACAGTAGAGACCAGGTCTGTGAAACCAAAAACTGCTTGTCAAATGGTATTTCCCACAGGACTGGGGCAGTGACCCAACATTATGTAACTAAAACCAAACAACTACTCAACATATAAGGGTCAAAAATTGACCTCTCAGTGGAATACAATAGCTCAAAAGCTATGTATGTACGTTCATATAAGACTATTGTTGACATATTGTGTAATGTCGACATTACATTTAAAGCCCTAGGCGAATTTTCTTGGGCGTAGGCCACGTGGCTACTGTATATGTTTTTGGTACACTGTGTATTGTATATATGTCTATCTGACCTAGGGAAGGGAAAGAAAAACAGGGTGTCAGTTATCACAAGAAATGTACACACTGCCCTACTATGTAACTGTACCCTTTTTGCACAACACCTTGTCAAAAAATTTGTTTAATTAGTAAATAAATTACAAAAAAAAAAAAGAAGGCTGAAGGATAAGGATCAAAAGTAACATGCCAGCCTAGGGTACATAAGGAGACTCTGTCTCCAAATCTATCTATCTATCTATCTTTGCTCATCCTATCTTCTTTCTAACTAGTGGACTCAGTTTGAACTCAGGGCCTACCACTTTCTAGGCTGCTGTCTTTCCATTTTAGCTATGCCCCCACACCACATCTCTTTCATGGAGACAGATATGTAGTCCAAGTTGGCTTTGAACTTGAGCTCTTCTATCTTAGTCTCCTCCCACTTATGGTATTACAGACATGTACCACAGTGCCTGGCTTGTATTCCATTTCACAAAGAAGTAAGTCTAGATATCTACTGAGGCTTTGTTCTGTATAACTTTGCTAATATGATAAACAGGAAAAAGAAGAGGCATGAACATTAGAATAGACGAAGCAAGCAAAGTATTACAGTAAATGAGATTAGAAAGACTGCCAGATACAGAATCAACTTAAAAAATCAATATAATTGCTCTACCCAACAACAGGCAACTGGAAAACATGTTTGAAAATAAGGTACCACTCACAACAGCTGTGAAGTGAAAAAAAAAAAAGTACAAAGTAACTAGGAACCAACCTACAGCTAAGGATAAAACCTTAACGGTGCAAAATATTACCTCACTGAAGTCTAAATGAATAAGGCTTACAATGAGTTTACAACTCTATAAAGTTCTTAAAGAATTGTAATCTAACATATACATACAAGGCCATTCCAATACAATATTCAAGAAAATTTTAATTTTTAAGCAATTTCACAAACTTACTTTGAGATACCTATTTAAGCCAGGCACTAGTGGCTCACCCCTGCAATCCTAGCTATTCAGGAGGCTAAGTTGTACAGAACAAGCCCAAGCAGAAAATTCCATGAGAGTCCAGATCCACCTAACAAAGGAAAAGCTGGGTTGGAGATATGGCTCAAGTGGTAGAGTAGCAGACATGAACAAGTAAGCCAAGTGAGAACATGAGGCTCTGAGTTCAAGCCCCCAAAAGTACTTCTGTAAGAGTAAAACCACCCAGCTTTGAAAAAGAAATTTATAGTAGGGGACTCACTCTACTAAGTAAGATTAATTACACAAAGCTAGAATAATGCAGAATAACAAAGTTCCTGCAACATACAAAACAATAAAAAGAGCTTAACAGCAGATTGATGAAGATACAGAAACATGTTATGGTAAAGACAGTCCACAAATCAGTAGGAAATGCATGTATTATTTAGAGATGTATTAGAAAAACTGGTTATTCTAAAAACAAACAAATGCTAGAGTTCTACTTCATGACATATATAAAAGTGAACTTCACATGGCTTATGGACCTATATGTAAAATTTGTGTTACTGTGTCCTCCCACAACACACTGGAGCTTGAACTCAGGGTCTGGGCACTACACCTTAACTCTTTCACTCAAAGATAGTAGTACTTTACCAACTTGAGCTACATTCTGCAAGTGGTGGAACATTTCCACTTCTAGCACTTTGCTTGTTAAAGAGTCTCTTGGACAGGGATTGAAGGCATGACTCAGTTGGTGGGGCACCAGCCAATGAGCAAAAGTGTTAGGCTCCAAGTTCAAGTCCCAGCCTCAAAAAAAAAAAAAAAAAAAGTCTCTTGGACATTATTGTCCAAGATGGCTTCAAATCTTGATTCTCAAATCTCAGCCTCCTCAGTAGCTAAGATTACAGGTATGAGCCACCAGCTCTGGCTTGTAAAAATTATTACTTTTGTATCATCCCGAGCTTCACTTTTGCTCAAGGCTAGCACTCTACCACCTGAACTACAGGAAGTGGATACTTCCTGTGTTCTATTAGTTTATTGGAGACAAGAGTCTCACAGACTTTCCTGCTTGGGCTGGCTTTGAACTTCCATTCTCAGATCTGTCTCCTGAGTAGTTAGGAATACAGGTGTGAGTATCTGGCTGTAAAAGTTACTTTTAATGGTGAAGTAATATCTAAGTGTATATATTGGCATCCAGCACCATAACTCAGAAATCTTACTTCTGGAATATATATCTTCAGTAAGTACCTCCTCCTCCCTTTCTAGGCTCAGGGCCTCTTATTGGGCTGGCATTCTAACACTTAAGCCATGCATTCAGCCTGGCCTTTTGCTGGTTATTTTGGAGATGAAAGTCTGTCTAGGCTGACCTCAAACAATGGTCCTCTAGATCTCAGCCTTTTGAGCAGCTAGGATTGTAGCATGAGCTACCAAGGTCTGGTCAAAAGAAACTCTTGGGGCTGGGGATATGCCTATTGGCAAGAGTGCCTGCCTCGGATACACGAGGCCCTGGGTTCGATTCCCCAGCACCACATATACAGAAAACGGCCAGAAGCGGCGCTGTGGCTCAAGTGGCAGAGTGCTAGCCTTGAGCGGGAAGAAGCCAGGGACAGTGCTCAGGCCCTGAGTCCAAGGCCCAGGACTGGCCAAAAAAAAAAAAAAAGAAAAGAAACTCTTGTATAGGGACATATTTTTTTTTCATAGCATTTCTATGGTAGCAGGAAAGCTAAGGATATTAGTGTTTATGTCAAAGGATAGACAAAATACTGGGTTTACATGGTATAGTGCATCAACTAGGTTGCAGTTATGGAAATCAACCAGGTATATGTATTATAATGCAGTTAACTGGGGAAAAATGAAATCTATAATGCAGTAACATTTACATACACATGCTCAAAACCACTTAGTATAACTTAGAAGGATATATATGTCCACATATATGTAACATACCACAGTATGTTTCAATGGGAATGAGAAGCCAGTTGTGGTGGTTCATGCCTGTAATCCTAGCTACTCACAAGATGGATATTGGGACAATTACAGTTGGAAGCTACTCTGGACAAAAAATTTCAAGACCCCCCCATCTCAATTAATAGTTGGATATAGTGGTGCATGCTTGTCATCCCAGCTACACAAGATAAATAGGAGGATCATAGTCTAATACAACTTGAACATAAACGTGAACCTCATCCCATTAATAACTAAAACAAAACAGGCTAGGGGCATGACTCCAAGATATCAAGGTTGGATGGCGCCGATAGAATAGGGAGGCACCCCGACTCGCTCCAACGGCATAGTGAGCTGGGAACTCCAACACCCAACACCCCATCAAGAACCCAGCAAAACCAGCAGCCAGAAGCAGTGGAGAAACGCAGGAAAACAAAAAGGAGCAAAAAAGAAGAACCGAAAACCTACACGGAGCCGGAGATTCACCGGGGCACCCTCCCCCCACCAGCCGACCCTGGCCCAAACAGGGTCAGGCTGGGAAAGGGGAACCCGGCGATCGACAGACAGGCTGCCAGGAGCGCAGAATTCATATAGTGGGAGACCCCACGGACACAAGGCAGGGTGCGGACCAAGACACAAACCGGCAGCGACGAGAAGTTCGGGTCCACACCGGGTTCGGACAAAGGAACCCAGCACGGCAGAAATCGGGAACCAGGGAAGCCACCACGACACTTAGCCAACCCCTGGAGGGCCAACGGCTGCGTGGGACACACACACAAAGCAGCAAAAGTGAGTGCCCTCCCTCCCCCTCCCCCACCCCTGAGGGAACAAAGAACCCCCAAATCAGGCGGGGAAGCTCCCATCAGGCGCGGGGAAGTCAGTTTAGCAGGGGAAGGGCCCAGCAGCACCAACACCCCACAGGTTCCTGAACTGGCAGAACCGGCCCCGCCCCCTTCCCAACAGGGGCCGGGAGACGGCCGGTTGTGCAAACCCCACCCGAGGCGCCTGGACCTCGCAGACTCTTACAACTAAAACCACAGGCGCTGGTGGGCAATACCAGCCCAGCAGGGTCACCTGAGCCTGATCACGTCCCCCACTCACAGCAGAGGTGAGGACTGAAGGTGCCAACCCACACCCGGACAGTCGATCCCACTGGACCCCACACATACCGCCCCCCCCAACGGACTCATGGGAGGGCACAAGCACAACCCAACAACCCAGGACTTGCTCTGGGAGGCATATCCCGCCGAAGTGCTTGTTGCAGTGGATGCACAGCGCACAGGAGGGCGGGGCCCCCGGCGACAGCGCCCGCTCTGGTAGGCGTATCCTGGACTGGTGGGCGGGGCCACAGCGGCAGCACCTGCTGCCGTAGGCACGTCTACACAGGAGGGAGGGAAGAGCTACAAACCAAACCTGAGAAGCCATCAGATCTCCAGATGCACAAATCACAAAGAAACATAACTCAGTTCATCAAAGGACAAGCCAACTCGCCAGCTCCAAAAAGCAGCACGACTGAAGAGGAGATGGAGACTAAAAAAGCAAATGAGGCCATGTTAACAGGAATGATCGAAAGCGTCAGAAATGAAATCAGAAAACAATTCTAGGAATTTAGAGCGGAAATCTGGAAGGACACCCAGGAAGCCAAGAAAGAAATGGAAGCAAAACTGGATGCAATGCAAGCCTGCTTTAAAGAAATGGAAGCAAAAATGGATACAATGCAAGCTGCCTTTAAAGAAAATCAACACATCCTGAGAATTGAAATGCATGAAAAAATAGATTTAAAATACAACTCTTTAAAGGCAGAAATCTCCACGATCAGAGGTGATATGACAACCATAAACAGCTCTCTGACATCCATAAACTCCGCAATTGAAACCATAACACAAAGAGTAGACCATATAGAATCCAGAATCTCTCGCCTGGACGATGAAGCAGCTGACAACAACCAGAAAATGACCACACTCCAAGAAAAGGTGAAGCTTCAGGGAAGACTAATCCAGGAACTAATGGACAAAGACAAGAGATATAACCTGCGCATAATTGGAATAGAAGAAGGAGCCGAATATCATAACAGAGGGCTTAATCATGTTCTCAATAAAGTTATTGCAGAAAACTTTCCCAATCTCACAGGGGACCCTTCCAGGTAACCGAAGCCTACAGGACACCTGGCAGACCAGACCCCAGGAAAGCCACCCCAAGGCACATAATATTCAAGACTACAGACTTCAAGATTAAAGAGCAAATTCTGAATTCAGCCAAAGCGAAGAAGGAAACTTTTTTCAATGGGAAGAGGATTCGAATAACATCCGACTTATCCACACAAACTTACCAAGCTCGAAGTGAGTGGAAGAACACCATCCAATTACTCCAGAATAACAATTTACAACCTCGGATCAAATATCCAGCGAAATTGGAGTTCACATTCGAAGGGAGAACCAGATCTTTCCACACCAAAGAGGAGCTAAAGGAGTATGTGAATAAAAAACCAGCCCTACAGCGAATATTAAGAGGGGATCCCCACCCAACATAGATTGTAAAAGACACACAGACAGAATCAGAAAGAAACTTCAATAGCCAAAGTCCAGCAGAAACACAAGCTCACTAAAGACAAGAAAAAAAAAAGAAAGAAGAAAAAACAGCCAACAAGAAAATGGAAGGAGAAAAAACACCCTTATCCTTGATCTCTTTAAATATAAATGGCTTAAACTCCCTGATAAAGAGGAGCAGACTGGCAGAATGGATTCGCAAACAAAAAGTTGACCTCTGCTGTCTACAAGAGACCCACCTTACAGCAAGGGACAAAAACAGGCTTCGAGTGAAAGGATGGAGCAAGATCTACCAAGCAAATGCATCCACCAAAACGGCAGGTGTAGCCATTCTGATCTCAGACAAGCTGGACTTCTCTTTAAAGTCCACTCAAAAAGACAAAGAAGGACACTACATATTAATACAAGGAAAAATCCAGAATCAAGAAATCACGGTGATAAATGTATACTCACCAAACAAAAGAGGCCCGACATATGTCAAGCAAATTCTCAAAGAATTACAGAGCAAGATAGACGCAAACACAATCATAGTGGGTGACTTTAATACTCCTCTCTCTCCAAGAGACAGATCCAACACCCAGAGGATTAGTAAGGGAGCTGAGGACCTAAATAACACCATTTCCCAAATGGATCTAACAGACCTATATAGAACCTTTCACCCTACAGAGACCCAATACACCTTCTTTTCAGCAGCCCATGGATCATATTCCAAAATAGACCACGTCATAGCCCACACAAAGAACCTCAGCAAATACAAAAGTATTGACGTCATCCCATGTATTATATCTGATCACAGTGGATTAAAGGTAACCCTCAACAACAAAGGATACCACAGAGCCTATACACACTCTTGGAGGCTAAACCCCACGCTGCTATCCAACACTTGGGCCACAGATCAAATTAAAGATGAAATCAACGAATTCATAAGCCACAATGACAAAGAAAACACATCACAAAGAAACCTATGGGACACAGCTAAGGCAGTACTGAGGGGCAAGATCATTGCACTCAGCACCCACATTAAAAGAATGGAAGCAGCGCAGGTGAATACCCTCACGATGAAACTAAAACAACTGGAGAAACAAGAAATGACAGAATCTAAAACGACTAGGAGGGGAGAGATCACAAAGATTAAAGAAGAGATAAATCTGATTGAAAATAGAAAGACCATTCAACAAATAAATAAGACTAAAAGCTGGTTCTTTGAGAAAATAAACAAAATTGACAGACCCCTTGCAAGACTTACAAAAAAAAAGAAGAGAAGAGACTCATATTCGTAAAATCAGGGACTCCACTGGAAAAATTACAACAAGTACACACGATATTCAAACAATCATAAGGAGCTATTTCCAAAACCTCTACTCAGCAAAAAACAATAATTTTACGGAAATGGATCAATTCTTAGAGAAGTACAAACTGCCCAAACTGAACCAAGAAGAAATAAATCAACTAAATAAACCAATAACTTACGGTGAGATACAGGAGGTAATCAAGAACCTCCCTACTAAGAAAAGCCCAGGCCCAGATGGATTCACCAACGAATTCTACAAAACCTTTAGTCCTCAAACTCTTCCGCGAAATAGAAACGGAGGGAGAAATCCCAAACTCATTCTACGAAGCTAATATCATACTCATTCCCAAACCAGGCAAAGATCCAACAAAAAAAGAGAACTACAGACCAATATCACTAATGAACACAGATGCAAAGCTCCTCAATAAAATATTAGCTAATAGGATCCAGAAACTGATCAAGAATATCATACATCACGACCAAGTAAGCTTCATCCCTCAGTCACAAGGATAGTTCAACATCCGTAAATCAATCAACGTAATTCACCACATAAACAGAACTAAAATCAAGATTCACATTGTTATCTCAGTCGATGCCCAAAAAGCCTTTGACAAAATACAACATCCATACCTGTTAAAAGCTTTGGAGAGAACAGGAATAGATGGAACATTCCTCAAAACAATAAAAGCCATATACAACAGACCAACTGCTAATATATTAAATGGAGAGAAACTTAAATCATTCCCCCTAAACTCAGGAACAAGACAAGGATGCCCACTCTCCCCACTTCTGTTCAACATAGTGCTGGAATCCCTAGCCATAGCAATAAGGCAAGAGGAGGACATCAAAGGGATCCACATCGGCAAGGAAGAAATCAAGTTATCCCTATTCGCAGACGACATGATCTTATATCTGATGGACCCAAAAAACTCAGTACCCAAACTCCTACACCTAATAAACCAATTTGGCAAAGTAGCAGGATACAAAATCAACCCACAAAAGTCAGCAGCTTTTCTGTACACCAGCAATAGACAAACAGAAAAGGAAATTATGGAAACAATTCCATTTACAGTAGCCAAAAAAAGAATAAAGTACCTAGGGATCAACTTAACCAAGGACGTGACAGACCTATTCAATGAAAACTACAAAAATCTAATAAGGGAAATCAAAGAAGACACAAGGAGATGGAAAGACCTCCCATGCTCATGGGTAGGCAGAATCAATATAGTGAAAATGGCCATATTGCCCAAATTGTTATACAAATTCAATGCAATACCTATCAAAATCCCAGCCACATTCTTCACTGAAATAGAGAAACCAATCCATAAATTCATATGGAACAGCAAAAAACCTAGAATAGCCAAAGCAATTCTAGGCAAAAAAAGCAGTGCAGGAGGTATCACAATACCTGACTTCAAGCTCTACTACAAGGCCATCATAACAAAAACAGCATGGTATTGGTATAAAAACAGATCGGAAGACCAGTGGATTAGGATTGAAGACCCAGAAATAAAACCGCACTCTTACAGCCAACTGATATTCGACAAAGGAGCTAAAGACATACAATGGAATAAACATAGCCTCTTCAACTACTGGTGCTGGGAGAACTGGGCAGCCATATGCAGAAAACTCAAAGTAGACCCAAGCCTATCACCATGCACCAAGATCAACTCAAAATGGATCAAGGACTTCAACATCAGACCTGAATCCTTGAAACTACTGAAGGACAGAGTAGGAAAGACACTAGAACTTATAGGCACAGGAAGGAACTTCCTGAATAGAGTCCCAGGGGCACAACAAATAGGGGAAAGACTCGACAAATGGGACTACTACAAATTAAAAAGTTTCTGCACAGCTAAGGACATAGCCACCAAAATAGAAAGACAGCCAACGATATGGGAAAGGATATTTACCAGCACAGCAACAGACAAAGGCCTGATATCGGTCATCTACAGAGAACTCAAAAAACTAAGCCCCTCCAAGCCCAATAAACCTATTAGGAAATGGGCAAAAGAGCTAAAGAGAGACTTCACAAGAGAAGATATAAAAATGGCAAAGAAACATATGAAGAAATGCTCAACATCCCTGCTAGTAAAGGAAATGCAAATAAAAACAACCCTGAGATACCACCTCACCCGTTAGAATGGCCTATACTCTGAACTCAGGAAACAACAAATGCTGGAGGGGCTGTGGGGAAAGAGGAACCCTTCTCCATTGTTGGTGGGAGTGCAAATTAGTACAACCACTTTGGAGAACAGTATGGAGGTTTCTCAAAAAGCTCAATATAGACCTACCCTATGACCCAGCCATACCACTCCTAGGCATCTATCCTAAACAGCAAAATCCAAGATATCAAAAAGGCATTTGTACTTCCATGTTTATCGCAGCACAATTCACAATAGCTAAAATATGGAAACAACCCAGATGCCCCTCCACAGACGAATGGATCCAAAAAATATGGTACTTATACACAATGGAATACTACATAGCGATTAGGAATGGTGAAATACTGTTATTCGCAGGGAAATGGTCAGAACTCGAACAAATAATGTTGAGTGAGACAAGCCTAGAACACAGAAAACAAAGGGGCATGATCTCCCTGATATATGACTGTTAACAAAGGGAGACGGAGAGACAGTAGAGACCAAGTCTGTGAATACTGTATATGTTCTTGATACATTGTATATTGCATATATGTCAACCTGACCTAGACAAGGGATAGAAAAACAGGTCGTAAGATATCATAAGAAATGTACACACTGCCCTACTATGTAACTGCACCCTCTTTGCACAACACCTTGTAAAAAAATTTATGTCCAATTAATAATAAATAAAAAAGATATCAAGGTTGAAGAGGAAAATTATTGAAAACAAGGAAAGCTTGTGCAAGCTAATCTGAGCATCATTTGAATTGAAAACATTAACAACTCTGTATGTGTTTCAAAAAGAAATCTGCTGCATGTGTATTAGCGCTCTCCTTCGCTGAGCAATATCAGCTCCAGAAAGCAAACAGATGTCTCTATGTGGACATACAAGGGTGTGTTCAAAGTAGTTCTGAAATAATAATCTCACTTGCCTCTGTGAGATGGAAAGACATGACAAAAACGGAAGGAGCAGAACAGGTGTGTACAAAAAAGGGCAGTTTGGGATTGCTGATAGGAAAAAATAAAGTTGTTTTCTAACACTCACATAGAGTCAAAAAAACAATAAACTTTACCATATGGTTTTAATATCCTATGTTTTATCAGCCAAAACTAGGGGCACAAAAACAAACAACAGATCTTCCAATTATTCTTTAACTCACCAACAAGGAAAACCCTGTAAGTTTATTTTATTTTTTATTTTTATTTTTTGGCCAGTCGTGGGTCTTGGACTCAGGGCCTGAGCACTGTCCCTGGCTTCTTCCCGCTCAAGGCTAGCACTCCGCCACTTGAGCCACAGCGCCGCTTCTGGCCGTTTTTCTGTATATGTGGTGCTGGGGAATCGAACCTAGGGCCTCGTGTATCCGAGGCAGGCACTCTTGCCACTAGGCTATATCCCCAGCCCGTAAGTTTATTTTTTTAGAAACTTATTTTCAAAAGAAATGTAATTAACCATGTTGGCCAACAACCAACATCCTTAGAATAAAGAATCAAAGGTCTTATAACCCTTCCTTCTCAGACCAAAACTTAATGAAATACACTTGGTAATACTTTTTTCCTCAAAAGACAAGCAATAGTTTGGCACCTAATATATAATCACAATGACCAAGTCAGGTGTGTAGTGTCCCCAGTACAGACTTTTATTAGAGTTTTGTTACAAACATACAATCTCTTGACACTAAGATGTAGTTCTTGCAGATAAAGCTCCAAGGCAGGAAATGAATCTCCTCCCAAATGCTGCTTCTTATCTTTAAAGTAACCTCAAATTATTACTAAACTAATAAAGTAATTTTGTTTCAGAAAGTGATCTGATCTATTTTATTTTGAGTTTTTGATGAATCCAAGAGTGAGATGGGGGATTATTACTTTTTATCTGACTATACATACTGGAACATAGAAATAAGACTTTTAGAAATGATTTTTATGGTAAAGCTGGACTAAGCAATATCAAAGCCTGTCAGTATATAGCTGTGTGTCGGTTTATAAAAATAGAAAACTAATTTTATCATTTAACATAGCAAATTCAGAGGTAAAGCTTCTACTATCTTCTAATTAGAAAGTGTCAGTTAAATAAGATGAGTAAAAGGTATGACTGCATGCAAACCAATAAAACAATAACTCAAAAAATTAACTGTGAATATTGTTTGTTTATGGAATATTTCTAATGATTCCTAGCCAATGCCACAGCCCAACCTGGAAATCAGAATTCTATCAAAAGTCACAAAACCTAGGCTATTAAATATTACTAATAAACACAGTGGATGGAGACAGCACAGGAAACTTTCAGACAACTAATGATTAATGACAGTAATTACAGCAGACAGAGAAGATTTTATTGAATATAGATATGACTTATTGCACTTCTATGGATTGTGCATATATTAGACACTAGTATATACTATTTTTAAAGTAAACTTTAGGAATATAGGGTTTTTTTCCTTTTAATGTAAACACTTAAGACTAAGAGAGATTAAACAATTTGCCTAATAATATTAGTTAGGAACCCTAAATTCAAAGCTCTGGTACAAGCTGACAAGTTAGCACACATTGAAGCCCCCTTCTTCTAAATTCTTGAAATGACTGATAAGAATTCCATAATCATGATAGAAAACAAGAAGGGATATTCTCAGTGAACTGGAATCTTGAAGAACACAGACGGCAAATCAAACCACCCACTGAGGCTGGATGCTAGAAAAGGTGGGAATGGGCCTGGCAGATGGCTCATGCCTATAATCGTATCTACTTAGGAGTTATGGGATTAGGAGGATCCAGGTACAAGGTCAGCCAGACAAAGTCAGCAAGATCCAACTCAACCATTAAAGCTAGGAATGTTAGCATATACCTGTCATCTGAGTTCTACAAAAAGCATAAATAGGAGGATGGTGGTCCAAACTGGCCTTGGCAAAATAGACTCTATTCAAAAAATAACAAAAGGAAGGAGGTCTAGGGGCAGGAATCAAATGATAAAACTTCTGTCTGGCAAATACAAAGTCCTGATTTCAAAGTCCAGCAAACTGCTTCACCCCCAATCACACACCAAAATAGTAGGAAAGGTATCAAGGGTACAAAAGGATATAAAGACAAGAGAGAGCTGGGCATCACTGACTCAACGCCTGTAATCCTCACTACTCACGAGGCTGAGATCTGAGGATCACAGTTCAAACCCAGGCTGAGCAGTAAAGTCTGTGAGACTCTTTACCTCCAATTAACCACCAGAAAACCAGAAGTGGTGCTGTGGTTCAAGTGGCAGAGAGCTAGTCTTGAGCTCAGAGTCAGCACCCAGGCCCAGAGTTAAAACCCCACGACGAAAGAAAAAGAAAAAAAAAGCAAGAGAAATTAGTTGGGGACTTCACATAAAAAGCAGCAATGCAGATGTGGATCAACACATACCGCCTTCTTTGAGGAAGGCAAATAGAAATCTCATCTCTGCCTTAGCTGGAAATAGTGAACATCGTAGTGTCAGTTAAATAATTGGCTCGGGGACAGGAATAACTGGAATTCTGCTTAGGTAGGATGCAATATACCGTGCCCAAAGCTCCAAGCCTTCTTTATAAGTAAGAAACAGTAACAAACATGGCTGGGGCACACTTTTGTTTGTTTGTGATAGTACTGCTATGTAGCCCAAGTGGGCCGTACACTCAGATCTTGGCTTCCCAAGTGCTAGGATTAGAGCCAAGTGCCATGAATACAAAATAATGCCCGGACCTTAAATACAGAAACAAGCAAAACAAAAATGGCCGATTATTTGTGAATATCAAGAAAATTAATTATAAAACTGAATTAACTGGAAGAATTAATCTCTTGGTGATAATATTTTGTATCCATTAAAAATACGTTAAAGCTTAAAATATTATCAATGAAATAACCTGAATTTAAATTATTAGTGAATGAAAAGATGAAAGTCAAGAATTCTCTCAGAATGCACTAGAGAAAAATATAGAAAATTAAGAATAGGGAAATATTCACACTGCTACAAAATTTGCTTAATAGGAACTCCAGAGGGGAAAACAATAGAGGGAAGGTATCCATAAGGTGGAAGCTTTAAGTTCTTTTTTTTTTTGCCAGTCCTGAGCTTGGACTCAGGGCCTGAGCACTGTCCCTGGCTTCTTCCCGCTCAAGGCTAGCACTCTACCACTTGAGCCACAGCGCCACTTCTAGCCGTTTTCTATATATGTGGTGCTGGGGAATCGAACTCAGGGCTTCATGTATGCCAGGCAAGCACCCTTGCCACTAGGCCATATTCCCAGCCCAAAATAACATTGATTTTTGTTGTTGTTGTTTTTTCTCAAGGCTAGCACTCTGCCAGTTGAGCCACAATGCCACTTCTGGCCATTTTCTATATATGTGGTGCTGGGGAATCGAACCCAGGGCTTCATGTATACAAGGTAAACACTCTTGCCACCAGGCCATCCATTTTCCCAGCAGCTTTGAGTTCTTAAAGTAAAAGAATTTACTAAACACTGAGACATTTCACATTGGGATGAAATTTTCAAATATTAAAGACAAAGAAAAATCTAGCACCTGGTGAAATGTATTGGGAGTAGAGATTATTTACAAGTAAGAACCAAACTGATAATATATCCCTTTATTTGGTAATAGTAGATATAAAAGGGAAAAAAGTGTTGTTTAAAAGTGCTGGAGGAGGGCTGGGGATATAGCCTAGTGGCAAGAGTGCCTGCCTCGGATACACGAGGCCCTAGGTTCGATTCCCCAGCACCACATATACAGAAAACGGCCAGAAGCGGCGCTGTGGCTCAAGTGGCAGAGTATGTTAGCCTTGAGCGGGAAGAAGCCAGGGACAGTGCTCAGGCCCTGAGTCCAAGGCCCAGGACTGGCCAAAAAAAAAAAAAAGTGCTGGAGGAGCCAGGCACTCATTACTCAAGACTGTAATCCTAGCTACTCAAGAGACTGAGTTCTGAGGATCAAAGAAACCAACCTGCACAGGAAAGTCCATGAAACTCTTATCTCCAATTAATTGCCAAAAGGGCTAGAAGCAGAGCTGTGGCTCATGTGGTAGAACGCCAGCTTTGAGCAAAGGAAAAAAAAGGAGAGTCTGGACCCTGAATTTAAGCCTCAGGACTGGCACCCACAAGCGTGGATTTGTCAATGTTTTTTAGTCAAAGAGAAAACAGGTAACTAGCACTTAACTAAAATTAGATAATTTTTGTTGTTGTTGTTGCTGTATGTGCCAATACTGGGGCTTGAACTCAGGTCCTTCTACTTTCACCAGACTTTTTCACTCAAGGCTAGTGCTTTACTACTTGAGCCACAGCTCTACTTTTGGTGGTTAAATGGAGGTGAGAGTCTCACAGGTTTTTCTGCTGAGGATTGGTTTTGAGCTGCTATCCTCAGATCTCAGCCTCCCCGAATAGCTAGAATTACAGGTCTGAGCCACCAGTGCCTGGCTAAACTTAAGATACTATTTAATACAACAAAAGGATGCTATTTAAATTTAGAGTGAAAAAGCAACCCACAGAATGAAAGAAAATATGTGTAAGTTTTATTCCTGAGACTGGACTCCAGAACAAAGAGGTACAACTGAAGGGGGAAAAAAAAAGGCAAAAAAATTGAAAATAATTCCCCAGTAAAGAAACACAAATGGCCAATAAGCACAAGAAGAAATTCAGCATCAGTCACTTAGAGAAATGCATGTTAAAACCATAATGAATTGCTTACTTTATCCCTCAAGGAAAAGGCTATTTAAAAATAAATAATGTGTGGTAAGGACACAGGGGAAAAAAAAGGAACACTTGCTCACTTCAGTAGGGAGGCAAAAACGATACAAGACACTGTGTTCTTTCTCTTTTTTTTGCCAGTCCTGGGGCTTGAACCTTCAGGGCCTGAGCACTGTCCCTGGCTTCTTTTTGCTCAAGGCTAGCACTCTGCCAACTTGAGCCACAGTGCCACTTCCGGCTTCTTCTATATATGTGGTGCTGAGGAATCAAACCTAGGGCTTCATGTATCCAAGGCAAATACTCTGCCACTAGGCCATATTCCCAGCCCCAGCCACTGTGTTTACTCAAAATCTAAACATTCTAGTCAGCCTCAAGAAAATAAAGAGCAAAGAGTGACAGGGATGGGGAGGGGTGCATCCCTACACAGTTCATGGGAGAGTATATTAGTCCGGCCACTATGGAAATCAGTATAAAAATATAAAACTGGGGCTGGGAATATGGCCTAGTGGCAAGAGTGCTTGCCTTGTACACATGAAGCCCTGGGTTCGATTCCTCAGCACCACATATATAGAAAAGGCCAGAGGTGGCACTGTGGGCTCAAATGGTAGAGTGCTAGCCTTGAGCAAAAAGAAGCCAGGGACAGTGCTCAGACCGAGTCCGAGCCCCAGGACTGGCCAAAATAAATAAATTAATTAATTAAATGAATGAAATAAAATAAAAAACAAAACTATAACTACATGTATGAAACTTGTTGAAATCATTTCAAGGTGGGATGAAAGATAGAGGGAGTGAGGTTATGGGATATATTGCGCTGTGTTCAATACCACAAAACACTTGTTTTTCACAGCCCTTGTCATTTGGGTGCCCCAATTTGACAGCTCACTTTGTCCTATTTTACTTTGTTGGCTTAAAGCTAGCACTCTACCACTTGAGCCATAATGCCACTTCTGGCTTTTTCTATATATGTGGTGCTGAGGAATTGAACCCAGGGCTTCACCTATGTGAGGCAAGCACACTACCACTAGGCCATATTCCCACCTCCTACATTTCTTAAATAGTTAAATTAGTTCTGATAATCTTAAAAGGAGCTATTTAAATCAAATCAAAGTTCTGTTAACCACTTGAGCTACAGCTCTACTTCCAGCTTTTTGGCGAAATTGGGATGAGTCACACACTTTGTTGCTCAGGATGGCTTTGAATCATGATCCTGAGATCTCAGCCTCCTTAGTAGTTAGGATTGCAGATGTGAGTCACTGGCCCCGGGCCTATTTTTCTATTAAACTCAATATAAGAATACATAATTCCTGTGGTTGTACCTGCACTATCTCTGTATCTTATCTGAGTACATTGGAAACTGTGTATACTGGTATTAGAACTAGGAAACTGAAAGGGAATACCAAAATCGAGAGACACAGGGTAAAAAAGACAAACGACTACAAAAGCAATACTTGTAAAACTTTGGTGTAAATCAACTGAACAACTCATGGGGGGAGAGGGAAAGGGGGAGGGAATGAGGGAGGAGGTAACAAACAGTACAAGAAATGTATCCAGGGGCTGGGGATATAGCCTAGTGGCAAGAGTGCCTGCCTCGGATACACGAGGCCCTAGGTTCGATTCCCCAGCACCACATATACAGAAAACGGCCAGAAGCGGCGCTGTGGCTCAAGTGGCAGAGTGCTAGCCTTGAGCGGGAAGCCAGGGACAGTGCTCAGGCCCTGAGTCCAAGGCCCAGGACTGGCCAAAAAAAAGAAATGTATCCAATGCCTAACATATGAAACGAACTTCTCTGTACATCAGTTTGACAATAAAAATTTTTAAAAATACATAAAATAAAACTTACATAGTAGGGCCCCCTCTGCTGGACTACTGGGAAAAAAGTGTGATCTAAAATTTAGGTTCTCAATTGCTTCGGGAACTGCTTTTTTGTTGTTTCTATATTAAGCTTTGCTTCACAGTTCTCTGCAGGTATAGTAAATGTGTATCAAAAGAATTTACAGAGGGAAGAAGCAACACTGTTCAAAAAGAAATGTACTCATTACCTGATGTATGTAACTGTAACCCCTCTGTACATTTCAGTTAGCAGGAAAGCTAGGGCTCATCAGATTTTTTTTTTTAATAGATAACTATGCTAAACAGGCTTTGTTGTTCTGGGTTTTGCCTTGTGTACTGATACTGGGGCTTGAACTCAGGGACTTAACTCGAGGCTGACACTCTACCACTTCAGCCATACCTACATATCTCGTTTTACTGGGTAAGTGGAAATAAGAGTCTCATAGGTTTTTCTTGCCCAAGCTAGTTTCAAACCATGATCCTCAGCTCTCAGCCTCCTGATAAGTTACAATTACAGCAGCACCAGCTATGTATCTCAATTTTTTTTTGGTCGATTGTGGGGCTTGAACTCAGGGCCTGGGCACTGTCCCTGAGCTCTTCAGCTCAAGGTTAGTGCTCTACCACTCGAGCCAGGGCTACTTCCAGTTTTCTGGAAAAATCCCCAGATCTCAGCCTCCTGAATAGCTAGGATTACAGGTGTGAGCCACCAGTACCCAGCCTCAATGTTTTTTTAAAAGGAAGGAAGTGACAAAAAAAAAATCTTACATAAGGATAAACATCCTGGGGTAGAGGTATAGTCAAGTGATAGAACATTCTTCTAGAATTCTTGAGATCTATCTCTAGCATCAGGGAACAGGATGAAATCTAAGACTGTTTAAAAAAATCTGTTAATAAAAATGCATCTACTTTTCCACTGCAGAGATTATGTATCAATTTGCTTCTTCTTCATCATATGTTAACTTTTTTAGAAACTTAGAAAAGTAACTTAGAAATACTTAGAATAGAAAAAGACATTTTTCCTGTATATTCAGTTAGCTTCTAAATTCTGTTTATTTCCATATGTTTTCTATTTGTCCTGTCTGATTCCTATCAGTATTACTGTAGTTAAAAATTCTCATCTCTCTCTTTCTCTCTCTGGGGCTGGGAATGTGGCCTAATGGCAGAGTGCTTGTCTAGCATATATGAAGCCCTAGGTTCGATTCCTCAGCACCACATATATAGAAAGAGCCAGAAGTTGAGCTGTGGTAGAGTGCTAGCCTTGAGCAAAAAGAAGCCAGGGACAGTGCTCAGACATGGAGTTCAAGCCCCAGGAATAGCAAAAGAAAAAACATTTCAGCTCTCATCTGTGCTGTAAAGCTTGTTGGCAATCCTAGGGCTTGACCTCATTGCCTTGCATTTGCTAGGTTGGTGCTCCACTACTTAAGCCACAACTCCAGCTCTGCTTTTTTATGGTTATTTTGGAGATGGAATTTAATGAACTTTGTGCTCAAGCTGGCCTCAAAACCTTGAACCTCCAGACCTTAGTCTCCTGAGTAGCTAAGATTACAGGTATGAGCCACCAACACCAGTATAGAAGACTTTTAATAAGCACCTCAATCCTAATTCCTTGTTCCCTCCCACTATCCCCCCCCCTTTTTTTTGCCAGCCCCGGGGCTTGAACTCAGGGCCTGAGCACTGTTCCCAGCTTCTTTTTGCTCAAGGCTGGCATTCTACCACTTGAGCCACTTCCAGTTTTCCGGTGGTTAATTGGAGATAAGAATCTCATGGACTTTCCTGCCCAGGCTGGATGTGAACTGCCCAATCCGACCCACTGCAATCCTCAGATCTCAGCTAGATTACAGGCATGAGCCACCAGCACCTGGCTCAAGAGTTATCTCTAAAGGTACAAATAAGATTTTGTACCACTGAACTATTCAAAAACAACTTTAAAATGTCTAGTTCAAATTTCATACAAGGTAGTCCACAATCACCCCAATCCTGTTTTAAAAAAGAAAAAAAACAACCTCCTTTTGCAACCATGTTTTCCTTAACACATTCCTCTAACCACATTACTCCCTAAATTATGCTCTTATACTATTCTGTATTTCTTGCTGTTCTCTTGCAATTGGAGTTATCTTCACCCTATCTTTTTTACCCATTTAAATCTAAACTAGCCTGAAAAGTTGTTTAAATGCCTATTCCCCCTTTGGTTTTCCTGTAGTTAAGTAAATTCTTTTATCCTCTATATCCCATTAACATTTTGCAACTGTACTAAAATAAGGCAGGATAGAATAGGAGTACAGTTTTGGAATCAGGCACTATAATCCTACTAAATGTGAACTGCTTCTGCATCATTAAGTTGAAATACTGGTAAGTTGGTGACTATGTGAACATAATTCTCACAAAATTGCTGTAAGGGACCACAAAGGAAAAAAAAACTGGATACAGTAACAAAAGTAACCGATTCTGTGTTTGCTTATGTGCATGCACACCAATACTGGGGCTTGAACTCAGGGCCTCAAGCTCTTGTTTGTCTGTGCTCAAAACTGGTGTTCTGGGGCTGGGGATATGGCCTAGTGGCAAGAGTGCTTGCCTCGTATACATGAGGCCCTGGGTTCAATACCCCAGCACCACATATACAGAAAATGGCCAGAAGTGCCGCTGTGGCTCAAGTGGCAGAGTGCTAGCCTTGAGCAAAAAGAAGCCAGGGACAGTGCTCAGGCCCTGAGTCCAAGCCCCAGGACTGGCCAAAAACAACAAACAAACAAACAAACTGGTGTTCTACTTCCAGCTTGGAGATAAGTCTTGAGGATTTGTCTGCTCCAGCTAGCTTCAAACTTTGATCTCCAGATCTCAGTCTTCTGAGCAGCCAGGATTATAGACATAAGCCACCAGCACTCTTCCAAAACTAACCAATTCTTAACTTAAAGTATTAAATATTTACTGCTGCAACAGCAAGGGAAAAAAACAGGAAAAATTAAATATTCAGCAGTTGTAACTAGGATCTTCCTCAATTTTCTAACTAGGAACTTCCTCAACATTTTATTTGAATATTTGAAATTTGTTCCAAAAATTTCAATATTCTATTTGAAAATAAATGCCTACACTAGTACTTTGTTCATTTCTTATAATCAAACTGCTAATTTCTTCTATTCTTTTTTTTTTTGGTGCCAGTCTGGTTTAGAACTGTGATCCTCAGACCTCAGCCTTCTGAGTAGTTAGGATTACAGCTGTGAGCCACCAGCACCCAGCTATTCAATTATTTTTAAATTTACTGAAGAAAAAGATAAAAATGGAAAAATGTTAAGTTACTGTTAAAGAGAAAAAAATCCATTTTCAGTAAAATGTAATTGTACAACAATCTCACATTATACTACAGTGAAAGAAGACAACATAAATATGCTATATGAGAACACCTAAAATTCTAGAGCTGGAAAACAGAGTGATAGAAATCATATGAACAATTTTCTGGTGTAAAGGTAAGGCAGAGTGAGAAACAATTTTCAGGGGAGAGGGAAAAATCCTGGATCTTGATTCTGTATCTTGAACTTTGTCAACAATTATTAACTTTTACTTTCAAAGTCTGCAAACTATATTACACATAAATTTAAACTCAATTTTTTTAAAGTATGAGTCAAGCTAGGAATGGTAGTGCATGTTATAATCCCAGAACTCCAGAGATGGAGCCAGGAGATTAGAGACCCAACTTGGGCTACTTAGCAGAATCCTGTTTAAAAGTAAACAAACAGGGGGTGGGAATATGGCCTACTGGCAAGAGTGCTTGCCTCATATACATGGAGCCCTGGGTTCGATTCCCCAGCACCACATATATAGAAAATGGCCAGAAGTGGCGTTGTGGCTCAAGTGGCAGAGTGCTAGCCTTGAGCAAGAAGCCAGGGACAGTGCTCAGGCCCTGAGTCCAAGGCCCAGTAATGGAAAAAAACAAACAAACAAACAGGGGTTGGGAATGTGGCTTAGCGGTAGAGTGCTTGCCTAGCATGCATGAAGCCCTGGGTTTGATTCCTCAGCACCACATAAAGAGAAAAAGGCAAAAGTGGTGCTGTGGCTCAGGTGGTAGAGTATTAGCCTTGAGCAAAAGGAAGCCAGGCCTTGAGTTCAAGCTCCAGGAATGGCAAAAAAAAAAAAAAAAAAATTAACAAGTGAGTCAAAGTTTATTTCTTCAAATAAGAAATATATTTACTATATTATTAGTACAAACTGAAACCTAAGTTATTGTTCTGCCAGAGCAAAAGAGGTACCTGATTAACCACAACAAAAGGTTCTAAATAGTTAATAATGACTGAACTGGAGGTGGGAATGTGACCTAGTGGTAGAGTGCTTGCCATGCATGCTTGAGCCCTGGGTTCGATTCTCAGCACCATATATACAGAAAAACCTGGAAGTGGCACTGTGGCTCAAGTGGAAGAGTGCTAGCCTTGAGCAAAAAGAAGCCAGAGAACTGTCTAGGTACATATATTTGGGGGTATTTCTGCTAAAAACTTAATTTTACAGGAAATAAGTATTTTAGCTGCTAAAACAGAATTTTTTTATTAAAGGTTATTATCAAGGATAACTACTCATTTTCATACGTATAAACACAGCAGACACTGAAAAAAATAACAAGAGCCATCTCATAGAACAAAACAAAACTGTTACAGCCAGGCACTGGTGGCACAAGCCTGTAATCCCAACTACTCAGTAGGCTAAGATCTGAGGATGGCAGGTAAAAGGCAGGAGACTCTAATCTCAACCACCAGAAAACAGGAAGTGGCTCAGTGGCTCCAAGTGGTTTGAGCACAAGCCTTGAGCAAGAGTTCAGGAACAGCACCCAGGCCCTGAGGCCAAGCCCCTGGACCAGCTTTAAAAACAACAACACTGTTACAGGGTCTTACTAGCAGGGGTAGGAAACCTTTTTCTGACAAGGGTCATTTGCAGGCTCTACAAAATTATCAATACTGCCACAGGGAACAAAGGCAGACAACAAGAAGCATTATGTGTCTGTCTCATCATATACCAAATGGTTTTGCGTGCCTCCTATGATCTGAGGGGGGAGGGGGAAATCTGTTCTACAGCATAGTTAATAAATTAGAAATCACTCTAAGAAATTGCTAATATCTTAATAGTTCAATCCTAGGGATCTTTATATTAACACATTTGTTACACCAATATTAGTTGTCTGAAAAGACTTCCTGTAAATAACTGAAATGTAGCTTTTTAAAAAAACCCTTACATTATAAAAAAATTAAAGAACAGTGGCCCTTTTTTATGAACATTCTTCTTGATGCAGAAAACTAAGTTTTATTCGAAAAACACTGTATTAACAAAGGCAATGACACAAACACACAAGTTCAATTCTAAAAGTTTTATATTTCCAACAATGCAACAGTAGAACACAGGTTCCCTTACCTCATCATCATCATCAGAATCATTCCCAAACACTGATGGTTTTTGCAAAACACGGTGTAACTGCTGTGTTTTCTTTGGCAAAATAAGCCCATACCTGCATGTTTTTTTTTTTGAAATAGAAATCACACATTATCTTTAAATCCTTAAAAAGTAACACACCCACTACTTCTTCCAGATAAAGCTACCAAGTCAAAACAAATAACCCACGATTTCATAAGACTTCCTGAATTTTCAGTCACCTCGAAATTCTAATATAATTTTATAATTATTACTGTTTTATTGGTGGACATGGGTCTAAACTCAATACCATTTTTACCAAGGAACAGCAGTCCATGAAGCGACCAGAAATCTCTCAGATGGTAAAGTGGCCGAAATGTGGGTTTTTTTAAACACCCATTGGTGCAAAACTTAGTTCATCTCCCTTAAAAAATTGAAAGCCCAACTTATCCTTGAGGTTTCATCAGTCAGAACAACAGATCCCTTCCCTCCCTTACCGTGTAAGCTTGCAAGAAGGGAAAATGTAATCCACAACAAATTTTAAAAGATTAACTGAGAAATCCAAATAGCCACGGAGAAAGTTCTCAGTGAAGAGTTTTTATTATTATTATTATTATTAAGTTCACTTGCTTTTTGTCTTAGAACACCTGAGAACCACCACATCAGATTCAACTCGTTGAGGGTCTCACGTTTTGGCCTTTAAGAGATCACGGGGGAAGCCTCATCGAAAATTAGGGGTCAGATTGAGCACTCCAAGACCAAACTTCCAAGTACGTACAGAATTCGTCTCTTTTGACGACAGCGTACACACCCCAAAACGGCCTCTAAGCCTACTCCGTTCAGTGGCGTCTCAGTACCACATTGCTAAGAAGTGAAGGGAGGGAGAGACTGGGGCAGGAGCGAGGCCTGGAGCCTCTGCTTGGGAGAACGAGAACGGCCTCTAAGGGAAATTAGCCACGTCTCTCTTCTCAGGGCCCCTGAGAGCAGCCAACCGGGGAGAAACTCAAGCGCGGGGTAGGAAGCAAGACTGAGGGGCCTCAGACCGAGCTTTTGGAAAATAGAAAAGTCTCGCTCTCTGCCCCTCAGCCTAACTTCCTTTCTTTCCTCACAAGTTTCTCCCTCAAACTTCAGGCTTCCATCCTGGAAGGCGTATGGGGGAGGGGGACCTAGGTTTGTTCAGGGTTGTCGCCCGGTCCCGTCTCTCTCCCTGACGACAGAGCCCCTTTAGGGGCAGCGCACTTGAACTCCACAGTCACAAGACCGCAGTCGCCGCGGCTTCTCACTCCCCAGCCTAACCCTAACTCCCCGAATCACTCACTGCCTGCCCGGGATCGCCATCTTGTTCCCGTCTCCGCTGGACGTGGCCGGCGCTTGACGTGATGACGACGGCGGTGCCGTCACGTAAACTCGCGCGCGACTTTGAGCGGCGCGGAGCCGGCTCCGCTGTGGGCGTTGCCATGGAGCTGCCCTCACACTTCCGGCAGCTGGCTCTCGTGACTTCTGTTTTGTTCTGCGCCTGACCAGACTGCCTGGACTCGAATGGGAAGAAAGGGATGAGCGTGCTGCCAGCAGCCTGGTGGTTCGCGCCATGTGTTCCGGGGATTACCAGCAGCTGGGTCGTCCGAGATAGGGTTAGAACTGCACATTCTTAAGCACACACTTGCAGAACTGGAAACTCGAGGGCAGGGCCCTGCAATTTCCTTTCCTTTCCCTTACCCTGCCCCTCCGCCTTCTCTTTTTCCTTCCCCTTCCCTCCTGTTCTCCCTTTTTCTGGTGCTGAACCTGGGGCTTGAACTCAGGGCCTGGGCACTGCCCCTGAGGGTTTTTGTTTGTTTGTGGGTTTGTTTGTTTTTTCCCCCTCACAGCTCCACCTCTGGCTTTTTAATGGTTAATTAGAGATAAGAGACCATTGCCCATACTGGCTTCTAACTGAAATCCTCAGATTTCAGCCTCCTGAGTAGCTAAGATTACAGGAGGGAGCCACCAGCGCCCGGCCTGCAATATGTTTTTGTTGTTTTGTTTTGTTTTTGCAGATCCTGGAGTTTGAACTCAGGGCTTGGCCACTGTCCCTTAGCATCATGCTTAAGGCTAGCACTCTACCACCTGAGCCACTTCCGGCTCTTTCTGTTTATTGTGGTACTGAGGAATCGGACCAAGGGCTTCATGGCATGCTAGGCAAGCACTCTACCACTAAGCCACATTTTTAGCCCCGCAAAATGGTTTTTAATGAGCCTTATCATTTTTTGTTTTCCCTCTGAGACTTTCAGTGTAATTGGCTGAGAGTGATTACACAGAAAAAAAAATCAATAAGCCAATATAAGCAACTCAGTAGAAGCACAATTATTAGAAATACTCTTCACTGTGTCCCTGGGTATAATCATCAAGATCAGATGTGATGTTCAGGCTAGTCTTGAGCAGGTGAGCCTCCTATCTCAGCTAGTGTGCAATACCACTCCTAGTTTATCTTTTTAACTGGAGCCACCTGTGCACCTAGACATCTGTGCACTCAACCCACTACCTATTATTGCAAACTATTCTTGTACCAGCCTAAGAGGTTGGTTCAGTTACAAAATGAAGGCTGTTTTGTTTTTGTTTGCAAGCCCTGGGGCTTAAGCTCAGGGCCTGTGCACTGTCCCTTGGATTCCTTTTGCTCAAGGCTAGAGCTCTACCACTTGAGCCACTTCTGGCCTTTTCTGTTTATGTGGTGCTGAGGAATCACACAGGACTTCATGCATGCTAGACCAGCACTCTACATTCCCAGCCCCTCAATTACAAAATGGAGAATGTTAAAATCTCCATAACCTCATTTCATTACTACCAGTTTCTGTTTATGTGTGCTTTTTTTGTTTTTGTTTTTTTGCCGGTCCTGGGGCTTGAGCTCAGGGCCTGAGCACTGTCCCTGGCTTCTTTTTGCTCAAGGCTAGCACTCTGCCAACTTGAGCTACAGTGCCACTTCTGGCCTTTTCTATACATGTGGTGCTGAGGAATCAAACCTAGGGCTTCATGTATATGAGGCAATCACTCTTGCCACTAGGCCATATTCCCAGCCCCTGTGTCTTTCTTTCTTGGCCTTATTGAGGAGAGTCTCACAGAATTTCCTGCCTGGGCTAGCTTTGAACTGTGAGCTGCCTGCTTACTAGGATTCAGCCTTTTTTGCATGATTATTTCCGATTGCTTTGATTTTGGGTTTGGGTTTTGGTTTTATTTTTTTGTTTTGTTTTGTTTTTTGCTGGTCCTGGGGCTTGAATTCAGGGCCTGGGTGCTGTCCCCCAGACTCTTTGTGCTCAAGGCTAGCACACTACCACTTGAGCCACAGTGCCACTTCCTGGATGGTTATTTTAGAGATGGAATCTCAGACTTTCCTTACTGGGGCAGATTTCAAACCTCTATCCTTTGAATCTCAGCCTCCTTGAGTAACTAGGATTGTAGGCATGAGTCACTGTACCCAGTTTACAGTTATTCCTGTATGTCTTTTCACTTACTCTGGAGTGGAAAGAAAATTGGAGGGCTAGAAGCATGACTCCAGCAGTAGAATGTCTTAACAAGTTGGAAGCTCTGATTTAAAACCTCATCCCTGTTGCTCCCATCCCCCCTCCCAATAGCTATTGATATCACACTTGTAGATTTCAAAGCAAAGAGAATTATGGTAAAGAAGGTTAAGGGTGAGGGCTGGAAATGTGTCTTCATGGTAGAGCACCTGCCTAGCATGCATGAAGCCCTGGTTTCAATTCCTCAGCACCACATAAACAGAAAAAGCCGGAAGTGGTGCTATGGCTTAAGTGGTAGAGTGCTAGCCTTGAGCAAAAAGAAGCCAGGGACAGGGCTTAGTCCCTGAGTTCAAGCCCCAGGACTGGCAAATAAACCCACAAAGGTTAAGAGTGTGTACTGTCTTTGGTTTCTTTGGTTTTATTCATATATTCCTATCTAGACCTGACTGTGTCCTAATTTTTTGTGACTTTTTCTTTTTCTTGTTTTTTTTTTTTTTTGGTCATGGGGCTTGAACTCAGGGCCTGGGAGTTGTCCCTGTGCTTTGTTTGCTCAAGGCTTTCTACTGAGCCACCGCCCCACTTCCTTTCTGTGACTTTTTATGGTGGTTGATTTGAGGTACTGAAAATTCAGCTCTGAACCTTATGCTTGCTGAGCAAATGCTCTAACACACCTGTAGCCTTTTGGATATTTTTCAGATAGGGTCTTGAGCTTTTGCCTGAGCTGGCCCAAACAGTGATGCTCCTACCTACCCCTCAAGTAGTTGTAATTTCAGGCATGTCCCATCATGTCCTGCCTAAGACTCTTTGTGACAACAACTTCACAAACCCAGTACTCAAGAACCATATGGAAGCCTCCTTTTGGAGACCTCCCTGGAGCCTCACAGTCCTGGTAACAATGGGAGTGGGAAATGTGTGGTCTCACTAGACTTGTATAATAGGATGACTCAACTATAGCTTATGTCATTTTGCTTAAAATAAAAAGAATCAATAAGGAATAGAAATAAAGCTCCCAGGGCTGTCTGCCTTACTTAATTAAGAATTGTGAATGGGGAAGTCTGGCACTGATGGCTCATTCCTATAATTCTAGTCACTCAGGAGACAGAGAGCAGAAACATCTCAGTTTGAGGTCTGTCTTGCCAGAAAAATATATGAGACTGTCTCAAACTAACCAGCAGACCACTTGAGGCATGGCTCAAGTGGCATCACACTAGCCTAGCAAGTGTGAGGCTACGAGTTCAAATCCCAGTATCACCAGGATTAAAAAAAAAAAGTATATGCAGAATTGTCTATACAGACTTACCTTAGGGACAACTCACTATTCTGGATGATGAGTTTTTCCCACTTGAATTCTATACTCTTGAATTGCCTTTTTAAAATTATATGTTGCAGTTTATTGTGGTAATATGAACATTAAAGTAATACAGAAGTCCATGTGTGCTTTCAATCAGGTCATTCAATGAAACACAATGTTCATCTTTGAATTCCTGGCTCCTGTTGCCCATGTCTGGCTTCTCCTGAGCTACCTCATCTTAGCCTTGATCTTGGCAGGCAGTCAAGTCTAATTCAGAGAGCTGCAGCTGGAGAGTCGGAGTTTCTTTTTCTTTTTGGCCAGGCCTGGGCCTTGGACTCAGGGCCTGAGCACTGTCCCTGGCTTCTTTTTGCTCAAGGCTAGCACTCTACCACTTGAGCCACAGCGCCACTTCTGGCCATTTTCTATATATGTGGTGCTGGGGAATCGAACCCAGGGCTTCATGTATACAAGTCAAGCACTCTTGCCACTAGGCCATATTCCAGTCCCATTTATTATTTATTTTATTTTTTTTTTTTTTAGAGTCGAGTTTCATGGAACAAAATGTGACTGTCTAGGACTTCCTTATCAGTTGAGGTCTGTAGGCAGGCAGGACAGCATTGAATGACATACTTCTGGTGGGTGAATTGTAAGGTATGTAAATTGCATTTCAATAAAGCTGTTGAAAGAGCCAGTAGGAACTGCTTTTTAATTTTTTTTTCCTTATATTACTGGGGATCAAATGCAGGTCCTGGCACATGACAATTACTCTTTCTTTTTTGGTCAGTCATAGGACTTGAACTTTGGGCTTAGGCACTGTCCCTGAGCTCTTCAGCTCAAGGTTAACCTACCACTTGAGCCACAGGGCCACTTCCGACAAGTACTCTAAGTAAGATATAACCCCACTATCCTGGTGTGTTTTTGAGATTCTGTTACTGTTTTGAAACATCATGTTGTCCCTGACCCATGGAAAGCCATATTATAAAATAAAGTAGTTTGGATGGTCTATACTACAACCCCACCATGCTAAGGGAAAAGATCCAGTAATAATCCAATTAATTCTCTAAGCTTCTGAAACATATATAAATGTTAGTCGATAAATCTGTGAAGTGGATTTAGAGGTTTGTAAAATAAGTAATTTAGATACTATCTCTATTGCATTTTATCAAGTATAAATAACATCCCTTCACTGAAAAGGTAAACTCTATTTGTTAAGAGACAGTATTTTGTGAAATTCAACCTTGAGTGTTGGCTGCTTTACTTGAAAATAGTTGGAACAGTTGTGGTTCTTAGAGAGATGCCTGGACTACTGGCAAGGTTAATAAGCCAGAAATCAAGACACATAGAAGCTAGGTCCACCCTGCTTCTTACTAGCTGTCACAACTGGGCAGCTCACTCACTCCTTGGACCCCTCCCCCACATATAAAATGGAGATCACTTCAGGACTACCTACTTGATAGACTGAGAGGATCAAGTAAGCTAGTATGTGAAAATACTTCAGACAAGTTAAACTGCTATGAAAACGTATTATATCATTAAGCTAGAGGTCATTTTGTTAACTTTATTCCCATAGTAACTGCTAAAAACAGCATTGTAGCTGAGCATTGGTAGCTCATACCAGCAAGCCCAGCTACTCAAGAAGCTTAAGGCTCAAAGCCAGCCCTGGCAGACAAATGTGTGACTCACTCATCTCCAGTTAACTTGTAAAAAGCCTGAGCTAGAAGCATGGATCAAGTGACAGAGCATGAACCTTGAATAAAAAACCAAGTGGAGGCCTTGAATTCAAGCCCCAATACCAGCAACAAAACAAACATAGCAGTCTTCAAATATCTTCCCTCCCTTGCTGCTTAAAATGCCATTTTTATTCATAGTGAACTCTTTATAAGCTTGTTCTGAAACCATCAGTTTAATATCTTCAAGAACACTGTTTCCTAGAACTGTTGCTGCCAATGTCCGAAAATACCCTTCTCCAAATATGAAGTGAGCTGATAGATTAGAATTGGACCTTCGATTCTTGAAGATATAAGGCCTGGTTATAACACCACTACCTTATCAGAAAAGGTTAAAAGAGACCACCAGTCTCCAATTACAAGATGTCTGTCTGCAACACATCACATTTTGCCAACCTAATAAAGAAAAAAATTAATTTCCCAAATTTTTATTAAAAATGGACTGTCATCAGATATTGCAAAGATGAAATCTCACAACACAGTAGTAAAGTTTGCTCCAATAATAAGCAATTTTAAGTTCTTTTCTTTCATGCTTTTCAAATTTGAGTGTTTTTGTCATGTAAAAAAATGCTGTTTTCTTTTTTCCATGAATCACAAAATCTTTGCAGGAGAATTCCTTTTCATTTGAAAGACTTCTAAGGAAAAGGAAGGAGAATGGAGTAAGGAGGGAAAATGGTGTTGGTATTCAGGTAAGTCATTGAAAAACTAAAAAAGCAATTGCAAGTCTGTTTCTTAAAATCTTTATTATTTGGTACTCTTTTAACATAAAGTTGCCATTTTCCCCCACCAAATACTCCCATCTTCCTTTACTTTGGACTTTCATGAAAGCAAACCATCCTATTCACCAAATCATTTCATGGCAGATAGCTTAAACTAAAAGAGAACTTTCAAAATATATTCTAGAACATACTTAAATATATTACTGGTTATGGTGACCTTAAGTGATTACTTTACATAAAATTTCTCCTTAGGTAAAGTATCCTAAATACAGTACCATGTCCATTAACTAGTCTCTGGAATTTCTGAATTTGTATGTTTTTCACCCCTGGAGGGCAAAGGAGGTATAATGCCATCATTTGCTTTTTCCTTCAGGTCTATGAGAACAAAACAGATGTGAATCCAGTGGTATAGGAGCTCAATGACAATATTACCAAATTCCCATACTTGGGTACGAGAATGACCTGCAGCAAGAAACAAATAAACAAAGTTAGTGTGGACAGTTTGGTGCTTTCATGATTACAGTAGTAAGTTCCAGCCTAGTGCTTGTGGTTCACGCTTGTAATTCTAGCTACTCAGAAGGCTGAGATCTGAGAATTGTGGTTCACAGCCAACCTGGCCAGGAAAGTCTATGAGACTCTTATCTCCAATTAACCAACAAAAAGCCAAAAGCGGAGCTGTGGCTCAAGTGGTACAGTGCTAGCCTTGAGAAAAGAAAACAAGAAAACTCAGAGACAGCACCCAAGCCCTAAGTACAAGCCCCAGGACCATATATTTACATAAAATATAAGATCCAACCTTATGACTTAATCTCATTAGATACACTTTTAGATCAAAACCATAGCAGAATTATGTAATTATAAGAAAGTAGGTCGGGGCTGGGGATATAGCCTAGTGGCAAGAGTGCCTGCCTCGTATACACGAGGCCCTAGGTTCGATTCCCCAGCACCACATATACGGAAAACGGCCAGAAGCGGCACTGTGGCTCAAGTGGCGGAGTGCTAGCCTTGAGCGGGAAGAAGCAGGGACGGTGCTCAGGCCCTGAGTCCAAGGCCCAGGACTGGTCAAAAAAAAAAAAAAAGAAAAGAAAGTAGGTCGACACATCTTGAATGTTCGTGTTAATGGACTAGTATACAGCAGTTAGTGGCTTTTCTAGAAAATTATAGATAAATCTCAAAAATATATTGGACCCAAAAAGTATGGTATATGGTGTAGATTATTATGTATATTTGGATACAAATTTCAGTTTTAAAACCTGGAAAATTCTATTATACTGTTATGAATTCTAAAGCCATAGTAAAGGGAATAAAGCATGCATGAAACAAATACATGCCAAATTGATAATATTATGTTATTATGGGACTATATAAGGGAACAGGAAAAGGTAGAAAGCTTTTTTTGTTTTGCGCCAATCCTGGGCTTGAACACAGGCCCTAGGCACTATCCCTGAGCATTCAAGGCTGGCACTCTACTACTTGAGACTCAGCTCTACTTCTGGCTTTTTGGTGGTTAATTGGAGATAAGAGTCTCAAGGAGGGCTGGGAATATGGCCTAGTGGCAAGAGAGCTTGCCTTCGTATACATGAAGCCCTAGGTTCGATTCCCCAGCACCACATATATAGAAAAAACGGCCAGAAGTGGCGCTGTGGCTCAAGTGGCAGAGTGCTAGCCTTGAGTGAAAGGAAGCCAGGGACAGTGCTCAGGCCTTGAGTTCAAGGCCCAGGACTGGCAAAAAAAAAAAGTCTCAAGGATTTTCTTGCCTAGGCTGACTTGGAACCTGGATTCTCAGATCTCTGCCTCCTGAGTCGCTAGGGTTATAGGGATAAGCCACCAGTACCTAGCTTGTAAATGTTGTTTGTTTGTTTGTTGTTGTTGTTGTTTTTGCCAGTCCTGGGGCTTGAACTCAGGACCCAAGCACTGTCCCTGGATTCTTTTTTGTTGTTGTTGTTGTTTTGTTTGTTTGTTTGTTTTTGCCAGTCCTAGGCCATGAACTCGGCCTAAGCACTGTCCCTGGCTTCGTTTTTGCTCAAGGCTAGCACTAGGCCACTTGAGCCACAGCGCCACTTCTGGCCATTTTCTGTATATGTGGTGCTGAGGAATCGAACCCAGGGCCTCATGTATACGAGGCAAGCACTCTTGCCACTAGGCCATATTCCCAGCCCTCCCTGGATTCTTTTTGCTCAAGGCTAGCACTCTACTACTTGAGCCACAGTGCCACTTCTGACTTTTTCTATATATGTGGTGCTGAGGAATCGAGCCCAGGGCTTCATGTATATGAAGCAAGCACTCTACCACTAGACCATATTCCCAGCCCTGTAAATGTTCTTATTATACTTTATTTTATTTTTATGTATTTCACCACAATTTATTAAAAGCCATAACACACACTCAACATCCTACATCCTGATCTATGTACTCAGTTCCACAGAAAACATCACTGGCTGGAAAGTAATGAGGGTTTGTCTATAAAACCAATTCTATTTGGGAGGACACCCGCATTGTGATCTCTCCTCAAGGCAGCTGGTACATTTTCCTTACAGTTTGGGCAACAACATACTAGTGGAAACTTCAATCTGGAACTGAGCAATCTGATGAATCTCAAGTGTGACAGAATCTGTTTTCCAACTAGGGTGACTTTTGTAGAAAAGAATGGTGCAGTTTCTAGCATTTACAGACCTAGGAGCCCCAGTTGTAGGCAGTAATAGCTTTATTTCTTTTAAAAAATGTCTGGGACTAATCAGGCATGGTGAGTAAGTTTTAACTATACAATCTACTAACAATCTATTAACAAATCTATTAAATATAAAATCTTATTAAGTCATAATTACCTACTAGATTTTATAAACAATGTGTTTTCTTGCTCTGTCTTCTGTCAACACAAAGAACAAGGTTCCCTGAGTTAGGTTTAGCCTGCTAGCAGTATTTCTATGACAAAAGCTACAATATTTCATAGGAAAGGCGCATAAAATGTGGGAAATATTCATAAGTAAGTCTCCATTTTTATTTGAAGCCAACTTAAAACATGTGAATGCAATTAATTTTCTAAGATTCTAACACAAAGGGACTGTGTTTCCTCATTCAATTGTGTATTCAATAACTGTTGGATTGAAATAACATTAAATTAAGGAATAATTTAATTTTGTTTTTCAAATACTAAAAGTTTGTCCAGTCTTTAGCTCAATAATATTAGTGACAATAATGAATGAAAAACAAAAACAGATGGGAGTCATAAGAACACATTAAAAATACATCATTCATCTCATTTTATGGGCAATACTAGAACAATCAAAATATATACTTAAAATATTAAGGGTACATTTGTCATAATTAATCCTTTTTACTAATTAGGTTTATGGAAACCTTACAAGGTAATGTTATAGGTTTCCAAAGATCATTTTGATTATCTTATGTTCCAGCATTATGAATCTAAATCACATAAAATTTCACCCTAGGAAAGGCCAGTCCTAACTGATTTCTTAACGATAACACAGTTCTGTGGCTACCCACGGCTTTATTCTGCCTTTCCAGAGTGCCTATTAGGAACTCTGTCCCAATAATACCACTGCCGTTGTTCTTAGCTAAGCCTCAACCAGCAGAGCCATTATTAATCTGTAGCCATTACTAAGCTAGCCACCATCTCCATGGTGACTCGAGGACCTGAGGATGAGGAGTGAGGTTGCTTTCTTTCATAAGCTCTTGTTGCTTGTTTCCTGTCTTATTGTTGCCAGGGACAAAAGCTCCAACAGTCTGGGAAGTGGTTCCTGCTCTCCTGTCCTTGACAAAGATGTTTGTGTCTATGAACGCTCTAATGACTGATTTCTCTAATGTAGCCTCCAGAGCTGTTGGGTTACCCTTTAATAGTTGACTGCTACTGCCCTCTTGTGGTGGACTGATGCCAGATATTTGCCTACTCGTTCAGATTTAGCAATTATTTCAGATATTCTGCTTTTATTTCTTTAGTAGCCACAAGAAATTATGCCTTTTTGGCTTTGGCCTATTAAATCCTATGTTAAATTATGCAAATATATCTAAGCTATTAAGATTTCTGGGCCAACCTTTGACTCTGCTCAGGAATCTATTTTTTAAACCCTTTACTAATGGTATTTTTGTGGGTTCTAGTTTAATCAAACTTTTAATTAAACAGGGAATTTATTGTGCTGGAAACATGAGACTATAAAAAGGATGTTTTAAAATTAAAACTTCAGTGTGGATCCATGCTTTAACACTGGATTAATTAAACCAAATCCTTAAGGAATTGTAGACAATTAGTAAAGATGGGCAAAGCAAAAAGAATGAGGTACTTAAGATTCACGTTCAAAGCTAATGTGCACCTCCTCTTTCCAATTGCCTACTAACCCGAATCAGCAGAGCTTCCTAAATACTCTTCTCTTTCATTAGTTCTTTCAGTTTCAGTACTTGTTTCTCTTGTGTCTCATTTCCTAAATCACTCTTAAGATTAAATCACTTAATGTTACTACCATGTACAAGGAGCTAATAGTCTGTTCAATAAGAGTACACAATTCACTAGGGTGGGGAGATCAGGAAAAGAAAAGAAGAACACCATTATTTTGCTCCTACTCCTGTCTCCCAGGACTCCAACAACCCTCTGTCCCCTTCTCTGTAACTGTAACACATCACTGTAACAAACAGAAGCATTAGAAGACAACTGCTAGGCAGGGAGTGGTGGCTTACATCTATAAACCTAGTTCCTCAGGATCTGAAATCTGAGTATTGTGGTTCAGAGACAGCCTGGGCAGAAAAGTCTGTGAGACTCTTACTTTCAATTAACCAGAAAAAAGCCAGAAGTGGAGGTGTGTTTCAAGTGGTAGGACACCAACCTTGAGCAGAAAATAGCAAGAAAGCAAGGTCCTAAATTCAAGCCCCAGTGCCAGCACAAAAGGAAGGAAGGAAGGAAGGGAGGGAGGGAAGGAGGGAGGGAGGGGAAGGAAGGAAGGAAGGAAGGAAGGAAGGAAGGAAGGAAGGAAGGAAGGAAGGAAAGAAAGAAAGAAAGAAAGAAAGAAAAGAAAAGAAAGAAAGAAAGAAAGAAAGAGGAGAAGTGGAGGAGGAGGGAGGAGGAGAAAAAGGAGGAGGAAGGGGGAAGAGGAGGAGGGGAAGGAGGAGGAAGAGGAAGAAGAGGAAGGAGAAGGAGGAGGAGGAGGAGGAAGGAGGAGGAGGAGGAGGGAGGAGGAGGAGGAGGAGGAAGAGGAGGAGGAGAAGGAGGAGGAGGAGGAGGAGGAGGAGGAGGAGGAGGAGGAGGAGGAGGAGGAGGAGGAGGAGGAGGAAGAGGAGGAGGAGTTCTTTAGGGGTTGGAAATATGGCCTAGTGGTAGAGTGTTTGCCTTGTATACATGAAGCTCTGGGTTCGATTCCCCAGCATCACATATATAGAAAATGGCCAGAAGTGGTGCTATGGCTCAAGTGGCAGAGTGTTAGCCTTGAGCAAAAGGAAGACAGGAATAGTGCTCAGGCCCTGAGGCAAGCTCCAGGGCTGGCCAATAAAACAAAAAACCAGTCTCTAGTCTCAGAAGTACATCTACTCACACATCTGAACCCACTTTATATGATCTTAAGCCAGTTCCTCCATTGGTGAACTAAATCCAGTGTAGTCGTCTAAATTCATTGTGAAAGAGAACACAGACTGAGGTCACCAGTACAACAAGCAGAAGCTGGAACTGCTTCAAGGCAAATATCTTGTTATTCAACAAGATCCCATCTCTTCAGCTTGAAAACATGGCTTCCGGAATTATCTCCAACATGTCATCTGGCTTTCTATAGGAGTATCCCATCAGAATCCAATTGCCTCTCCTATCTTAAATACAAAAGTTTGGTCTCAAAGTCTCCTGCTTGCTAGACTGATACTCTAACAGCAAGCCATATCTCTACTCCTGGGGCTTGAACTCAGGGCCTGACCTCTGACTGTCCCTAGCTTCTTTTTGCTCAAGGCTTGCACTCTACAGTGCTACTTTCAGCTTTTTCCATGTATGTGGTGCTGAGGAATCTAACCCAGGGCTTCATGTATACGAGGTGAGCACTTTACCACTAGGCCATATTCCTAGCCCCAACCTTGGCTTCTCTGTTTTGTCCTGCATGCCATGCCCACCCTCTCCATTGGTCCTCCTTCATCCCCCTGGGATCTGCCCTTCAACAGTCTTTTTTTCCTTTTCTTTCTACTATATATCAATGGAACAAAGGAAGTTTCCTCTTCTGAAAACTCTTCTTAAAGCTCTCCTTTAGAATATAAGGTAAGACACCACAGTAATCTTTGAGGCATTCCTCAACTCAGTTTCTCTGAGAGAGTGACACAGAAAGTCTTTGGACTGTGGCAGACCAGATACAGTTGAGTGAGAGAAGTCCAGGGTAAAACCAGGAGAAAACAGTGGAGTACAAGTATGTAAACTGAATACTGAGACCCTATGGGCTTCCCTCATTGGGTCCCTGAAACTTTGGAAAATAGGTTGTCTTCTCTCCAGGCCAAGGAACTAGAAGAATCTCTTTAGAAGAAGCTGACAGCCCAAGATGCAGAACCCAGAGATTTAGATGCTGGAGATCCACTTTTACTTCACTTTTAGTCTTTCTGCTCTTCCCCTGCTCATCCCGCCCCCTTTCTGGTGGTGGTATGGGGGACTAAAAGGCCTTAAGGCCTTCAGGGCCATGAGCTTGCTAGGTGGGTAGGTTCAGGGTCACATGAGCTATGTCCCATGCTCTTTTGTTCTTAGTTTGCTTTTTAGATAGGACCTTATGCTTTTGACTGGGCTAGCCTCAGACTGTATCATCCTTCTTCTGTCTCTTGAGTCACTTTTTTCTTCCCTGGTGATACTGGGGCTTGATCTCAGGACCCCTTGCTTGCTAGGCAATGCTCTATCACTTGAACCATGGTCAAGGTCTCTGGTTGTCATTCTTAAATATAAACTACCACTGGTTTCAAGACATCTAAGAAAAAAACCCTTTGAGACTCAGAGACCCACATACTAAAACATGAAGAAAGAAGAGAAATGAAGGGGTGAGCAAACTTCAAGAAATAATTACCATCAATACACTCAGAGAAGATGACATATGAGGAAGTAAATATTTAGAGAATAACAACACAGGAGTTCTTAGAAACTAAAACATGAAGAAAGGAAACAGGGCTGGGAATGCAGCTTGGTGCTAGAGTGCTTGCCTAGCATACATGAAGCCCTGGGTTCCATTCCTCAGCACCACATAAACAGAAAAAGCCGCAAGTGGCTCTGTGGCTCAAGTAGTAGCGTGCTATCCTTGAACAAAAGAAGATCAGGGACCGTGCTCAGGCCCTGAGTTCAAGCCCCAGGACTGGAGAGAAAAAGAAAAGAAAACCAACAATTAAAGACATATGGGTGAAAGAATTTCTCAGAAAATAGGCAAAGGGCAAAAAAGATGAAAAATAGGATAGAACAATTATTTTTCAATCAAACCTAGGCATGTTAAGAGTTCTACTAGACAAGAAAAAAATTATAAGATTTTTGAGACTGGAATTAGGAGAGCCAGATGGTGATTGGGAAGCCTGTGGGTTATTATATTGGCTTCTATAGAAGCTCATGTTCTGTTAGCTGCAGTTATAATTCATGCCACCTGAGGGCACTGTTGGAAAGCAGAAAGGATGGGGAGCGTGGATGCTCAGGAAGCAAGCTGCTCAGCAATCATCCAGGCTCCTTGAAAGTGTAGACTAGCAGAGAAATAGAATTTTGCATGTTTTCTGAGACAGAGGGGCAGTAGTGAGGTGGCAGCAGGATGTAGTGCTTATAAAAAAAATTGGAGGCAAAGCCTGAAGAGATTGCGTTGAAACACTGGTACAATGTCACAAAAGTGCCAAACCTCTCCTGGACCTGTGAAAGGCAGATAGCCAATGCCAATAAACACCAGAAAAATGGAGAATAAAGATCTGCTGTCAATATCTGCTCCTATTGACAGAGGGACTTGGACATTTGCCAGGCAAGGGTGGCTCATACCTGTAATCCTGTTCAGGAGGCTGAGATCTGAGGATCTCCCCCCTGGAAGCCAACCTAAGCAGATAAATCGGAGAGACTCCTTTCTCTGAATAATCAGAAAAAACAAATCTGCAACTGGAGGTGTGGCTCATGTGGTAGAATGCCAGCCATAAGCGAAAAAAAAAAAAAAAGCTGAGCAAGAACATGAGGCTTTGATGGGGCCAGGAATATGGCCTAGTGACAAGAGTGCTTGCCGCCTATACATGAAGCCCTAGGTTCGATTCCCCAGCACCACATACATAGAAAAACGACCAGAAGAGGCGCTGTGGCTCAAGTGGCCTAGTGCTAGCCTTGAGCAAAAAGAAGCCAGGGACAGTGCTCAGGCCCTGAGTCCAAGGCCCAGGACTGGCAAAAAAGAAAGAAAGAAAAAAAAAGAACATGAAACCTTGAGTTCATACTCCAATATGGGGGAAAGTTAAAAATGGATAACATTATTGTGACGGGATACATACAAGGAACCCTGACAGCAGGGTCTGGCTCTAGGTTGAGAAGTAGCAGGTTGGTGAGGACCAAAGTGAAACAGGGATTGAGAGAGGGTATAGACAAATTGGTCACATGTGGCAATGGCGAGGGTGCTTAAAGTCATATCATAGCAGGGGACTTCATGCATTCCCAAAAGGAAGAGGAAAAGCAGTTAGGTGGTACCGAGTCTAGGAGTACAGCAGGCTAGGAACACTGATGAAGATTTCTTCTAGATTTTAAGTACTCATTGATAATTCTTTTTCTCTCTTTTATTTTGTCAGTTGTGGGGCTTAAACTCAGTACCTGGGCAGTCCCTGAGCTCTTTTGTTCAATGTTAGTGCTCTACCACTTTGAACCACAGTGCCACTTCTGGTTTTCTAGTGGTTAATTGGAGATAAGAGTCTAGTGGATTTTCCTGCCTGGGCTGGCTTTGAACTGGGATCCTCAGATCTTAGCCTCCTGGGTAACTAGCATTATAGTTGTGAGCCACTGGCACTTGACTTATTTCTATTTTCTCCTAAAACTGAAATGAGCCATTTGCTTTGCTCTAATAAACATCTTTTACTTACAATTGTGTTTTATTGCTGTGGGTATAGATGTAAGTGGAAAGTTACTGTGCTTTAAATGGAAATTTACCTTTAATATATTCATCAATCGTCTGTGTAATGATTTCTTCATGGCTAGAAGTTGGATCAAAGGCACAAATTCTCTCAACTAAATATTGGTTAACATACTGTGAGCAAAGAACAAAAGAAAATGTATGGGATCATTAGCAAGTCAAATTAGAGTGCCCAATTCACCAGTTTACATAATTTCATTTATATAATTATATATATAACCCAGAGCTTGGGTGCTGTCCTTGTACTCTTTTGCTCAAGGCTAGCGTTCTGCCACTCTAAGCCACAGTGCCACTTCCAATTTTCTGGTAGTTAATTGGAGTCTCACAAACTTTTCTGCTGGGCTGGTTTTGAACCATACTCCTCAGATCTCAGCCTCCTGAATGACTAAGATTACAGGCATGAACCACCAGTGCCTGGTGTGAATATACAAAGGAGTAATAGAGGGAATGAATGCTATTAAAGTGTATCATAATTGTGTACAGTAATATCACAACAAAACACTCACATTGAACTATTAGTATGCACTTATAAAATGTGAGGGAAAATAATCTATGGTTTTATAAGAGAGGTGATGGCTACCTTTGGAGTTTGTGGGCTGGGGTATGGGGGTTTCTGGGAAAAGGGTATGGAAGAGGGCTTTGGGGATGTCAATATTCATTTCTTTTGTGCTAATACTGGGATCTGAACTCAGGGCCTGGGCACTGTCCCTTAGCTCTTTCCCTCAAGGCTAGTGCTCTACCACTAGAGACAAAGCTCCACTTCTAGCTTTTTCATGGTTAATTGGAGATCAGAGCCTCATGGACTTTCTGACTAGGCTGGCTTTGAATTCTCAGTGCTCAGCCTCTTAAGTGGCTGGGATTACAAGCATGATGCACCAGTATCCACCTAATGTTCTTTTTCTTGATCTAGATATGAAGAGACAATGTCTTCATTATGTGAAGAGTCTTGCATTTGTACATATGTAGGTTGTGCTGTTATGATTTGCATACCTGAATTTATGTAGATTACCATTTAATAAAAAGAATAATTTAGAAAAGAAAAAAAAACACATACCAATTTACAGATATCCCACTCTGCAAAGTCCTGTGACAATTCCAACTCTGGATGAAAGAATAAGATCACTCCTCTCAGGATGTCTTGTACTATGTCTACCCAGGTGTCCCACATATGGGACTTGTCCTGAGGAAGGGTGAACTCTGGCTGAGAGCCATGATCATAGAGCATCAGCGACACAAAGTTCATGGAACTGATTTGTTGCAGGCAATGCTGCAACTCCTGCAGCATGATCCGGAAGAACAGAATTCCTGCCCGCTGTACTTCCCCTAAGCTTTCCATCTCTGGAATAACAGAATGACATCTCACATTACCGTTCATTTGCATACATTACTTTTCAGAGGATTCTGAACCTAGTATAACACACATTATTACATTTTAGGCAAAAAAAATTGTTTTCGAACAAACTTAACTTCTCTTGATGTGAAAGCCAGAGAGAAATAGAATTACACCTGATGCTGCTCTTAGGAAGAAGACATTGAGAAAAGACAAAAACTTGAGTTCTTATTTTATGCATTTATGTATTTATTTTGTGTGCTGGTGCTGGTGCTTGAATTATTCAGGGCCATGGCTCTCACTTGGCATTTTCTGTTTTGTTTTGTTTTTTGCCAGTGCTGGGTCTTGGACTCAGGGCCTGAGCACTGTCCCTGGCTTCTTTTTGCTCAAGGCTAGCACTCTACCACTTGAGCCACAGTGCCACTTCTGGCTTTTCCTATATATATGGTGCTGAGGAATTGAACCCAGGGCTTCATGTATACGAGGCAAGCATTCTACCACTAGGCCATATTCCCAGCCCTTACTTGGCATTTTCACTGAAGGCTCGAGTGCTACCATTTGAGCCATATTTCCACTTGCAAGGACTTGGGTAGCAGAATTAGGACTTAGTTTGAATCTATTCTCTTACCTTTATGAATTCTATTGTCTCTTTGAATATCATTTTCCTCTTGGTTAGAATGGGGCTAATCCCTACTTCCGTGGATGGCTGTGAGAATCTAATTGGCTATCATATGCAACAATGCTTAGTCTCAAAACATTCGTAAATGAGCATTTTCTTTATTTTTTTCACTTATCTCTTTATACTCTCTCTCTTCTCTCTCCTCTCCTCCTCTCTCTCTCTCTCTCTCTCTCGTACTGGGGCTGGGGCCTGGGTGGTATCCCTTAGCTTTTTTGCTCAAGGCTAGTGCTTTACCACTTGAGCCACAACTCCACTTCTGGATTTTTGGTGGTTAATTGGAGATAAGCATCTCAGAGACTTTCCTGCCTGCATTGTCTTTCTTTTTTTCTTTTTCTTTTTCTTTTTTTTTTTGGCCAGTCCTGGGCCTTGGACTCAGGGCCTGAGCACTGTCCCTGGCTTCTTTTTGCTCAAGGCTAGCACTCTGCCACTTGAGCCACAGCGCCACTTCTGGCCATTTTCTGTATATGTGGTGCTGGGGAATTGAACCCAGGGCCTCATGTATACAAGGCAAGCTCTCTTGCCACTAGGCCATATCCCCAGCCCGCCTGCATTGTCTTTGAACCATGATCTTCAGATCTCAGCTTCCTAAGTAGCTAGGATTACAGTGGCCACCAGTGTCCAGCTTGCTTGCTTTTTGCTGAAATGAAGTCTTTCTATGTTGATCAGGCTGGTCTTGAACTCATAGGCCAAATATTCTTCCTGCTTTAGTTTCCCCAAATAGCTGTGACTACAGGCTGGTACCACCGTATTGTTTTCTTCTTTCTTCTTATCTCATTTTATATAATGGCTAGGAATTTTGCTACTTAATCCCATACATGCTCCTGTAATTCACTTCATTCTAGTTAAGGGTTTCCATGTGTTCTTCCAACCCCACTCTCTTAAGTTGGTATTGTGCTAAGAGTAGCCTAGGGGATGTGAAGTTTCAGAAACTGGGGTTTATTTGGTCTTGGCTCTGCTGTTAGCTTGCTCTTGAGTCTTGGATATGGCTCTGTGGCCTAAAGCTTTTTCTATAAAAAGCAATGTTCTGATTGCTTATTGCTATGTAATATTGTGGCAAAAGCATCCAAGCCTGGCTTTCAAATTCAGCTTTCACCACTTCTTCCTTTCTCTCTTTGAACTTCACTTTCTTCACCTGTCAAAGGTCATTTGAAAAGATGTACTGAAAGTGCAGGAGGTTGTGGCTCAGGTGCAGGGCACCTGCTAATGAACCGAACTATTAAGATACAAAGTGCAAGGCCTGGTCTCAAAAAAAAAAAAGTGTCAGAGATAGAGTTTGGGGAAAAAAAGGTGCTTGACACCGGGGCTGGGAATATGGCCTAGTGGCAAGAGTGCTTGCCTTGTATACATGAGGCCCTGGGTTCGATTCCTCAGCACCACATATACAGAAAATGGCCAGAAGTGGCGCTGTGGCTCACGTGGCAGAGTGCTAGCCTTGAGCAAAAAAAGAAGCCAGGGACAGTGCTCAGGCCCTGAGTTCACAGCCTAGGACTGGCCAAAAAAAAAGTTGCTTGACACATGATGGGAATTTACTAATGCTAGTTCTGGTGTGTGTGTGTGTGTGTGTGTGTGTGTGTGTGTGCACATGCTCACTGATACTGGGATTTGACCTCATGGCCAGAACACTTTTGTAGTCAAGGCTAGTGCTCTACCATTTGAGCTACAGCTTCACTCTGGCTTGATTTTGCTTGATTTTGCCTGTTAATTGAAGAGAAGAATCTCATGGACTTTCCTGCCCAGGCTGGCTTTGACCTGCAATCCTGAGATCACAGCCTTCTGAGTATCTAAGATTATAGGCATGAGTTAATGGTACCCAGCCTAATGCTAATTCTATCTTGCCTTTATGAGTTCTTCCAGTTCTAAAACAATATGACTCTAACCAAGATAAAGTGATTCCCTGCACTTTGCCATAGTTTACAGACCATACTCATCAGGTTAGAACTGCATAATAAATTTCCTTTCACATAGAAAGATCTATATACAGAAAGAATGCATTCCACCAAATGTATCTTTTTAGGTGCTGGAAGCATGGCTACAGGAGTAGAGTGCTTGCTTAGCAATGACAAGACCCACCCCCCCCCCCCGCCCCCGCCAAGTTTCAAACCCCAGTACTGCCAAAAAAAGTAAGCACATCCCTCATCTCAGTCTCTCTGATTTCTCTGGAAACCTATGAAACCCATGAATACAGACTGTCACCCCATTCACAGTACCTAAGATGAGGTTTTTCTGTGTATCGCCAGTTAATTCATCTAGTAGTTCATAGCAGGCAATTTGGATCATCTTTGTCATTTTCTGTAGATCTTTATATTCTTGAAAAAATATCATCCTCATCTTGCCGATATTAACATCAAGGATTCCTAGAGCCTCTCCTGTTTTGTCACGAAGTGGAATTACTATGTGAGTTTCTCCACAGGCAGAGGCCAATATAACTTCTGAACTATCTGTACACTTAAAGAGGAAATCTCTGAAACCAAACCCAAATAAACATCAGGGTATTAAACATCAGGCTGATCACAACATCCCACCCAAACGTGTCAAATTGTTCTCTCTCTTGGGTCCACCTCAGCCCACCAGTCCATACATTGCTACTTCATTTGCATGGAACACTACACCCCTTGATTTCCAATGCTTCTCTCCCTTGGCTGGGCTTAGCTGGGTCAAGCTTTCTTTGCTCTTTTTTTTAAAAAAATAATAATTATTTATTGTCAAAGTGATGTACAGAGGGGTTACAGTTTCATATGTAAGGCCATGGGTACATTTCTTGTACTATTTGTTACCGCCTCTCGCCCCCCTCCCCCTCCCCGTCCCCTTCCCCCCTTGAGTTGTTCAGTTGGTTTACACCAAATAGTTTTGTATGTATTGCTTTTGGAGTCATTTGTCTTTTTATCCTTTGTCTCTCAATTTTGATATTTCCTTTCACTTCCCTAGTTCTAATACCAGTATATACAGTATCCAGGGTAAAAGGGATACAAGAGGATCATCAACAAAAGAAGCTACAGTTTCACATGGCATGTTGAAAGTAATTAACACTCATTTCCATAAAATGGAGTTCATTTCACTTAGCATCAGCTTATGTGTTAATAAAGGCATAGCTATTGAGCTCTTGTGATCCTCTGCTGTGACTAGCCTAAACCTGTGCTAATTATTCCCTGTGAGGGAAACCATAGAGTCCATGTTTCTTTGGGTCTGGCTCACTTCACTTAGTACAATTTTTTCCAAGTTCTTCCATTTTCTTATGAATGGGACAATGTCATTCTTTCTGATAGAGGCATAAAATTCCATTGTGTATATGTACCACGTTTTCCCAATCCATGGATCTACTGAGGGGCATCTGGGTTGGTTCCATATTTTAGCTATGACTAATTGTGCTGCGATGAACATTGTTGTGCTGGTGGCTTTAGTGTGTTCTTGTTTGTAATCTTTTGGGCAAAGTGGGCCTGCTGGGTCATAGGGGAGCTCTATGTTTAGCCTTCTGAGGAATCTCCATACCGCTTTCCAGAGTGGCTGAACAAGTTTACATTCCTACCAACAATGAAGTAGGGTTCCCTTCTGGTCATATCCCCTCCAACATTTGTTATTGTTAGTTTCCTTGATAATGGACATTCTTACAATAGCCTCCTCAACAAGTGGGCTAAAGACTTAAAAAGAGACTTCTCTGATGAGGAAATGAGAATGGCCAAGGGACATATGAAAAAGTGCTCTACATCACTGGCCATAAAAGAAATGCAAACCAAAACAACATTGAGATTCTACCTCACCCCAGTAAGAATGTCCATTATCAAGAAATCTGCTCTTCTTTTGTGTGTGCTGGTCCTTGGACTTGAACTCAAGGCCTGGGCACTGTCCCTGGGCTTCTTTTGCTCAAGGCCAGAGCTTTATCACTTCAGCCACAGCTCTACTTCTGGCTTTTTTTTAGTAGTTTAGTGGAGATAAGAGCCTCATAGGTTTTCCTGTCTGGGCTGGCTTTGAATCTGAAATCTCAGGTTTCAATCTTCCAAATACAGGTATGAGCAACCAGTACCTGCCTCTTTCTCTGTCCTTTCCTGACTACCCACTCTAAAGTCATAGAATCCAAATCTCTTTGCATTATAAGGCTCTGCTTCATTGTCTCTACCATATACTTATATGGAGGTCAGTGTAGTATTGGTGTTTTGTTTGTACGCATTGGTTGAATGTTAGAATGAATGACTGATGTTTGTGTTTGGTTAGGTTCCCTAGAAGCATACCCTGAGGCAAAGATGTGAATAATTAGTGGAGGGAGTGCTCTCTGGAGATACCTGTGAGAGACAGAGGCAAACAGTGTAGGGAACAAAAGAAGACAAGTACAAATGTAATTTCAGTCTAGTCCCAGCTTCATCCCAAGAGGGAGATCACAGAGGTCAATTGTACCAAAAAATAAATGAAATCTGCCCTACCTCGAGGCAAGGGAGAGCCTCTTGTATGCTAGCACTAGTTAGTCATTTGTTCTATGATGCTTTGGGTGTTGGTAGTGATTTGGGGTGGTAGAATAGTATTGAGATAACTCTTAGGTACCTACTTTGGAGGGGACCCATCACTTAAAGGCACTCCAGAGACAGTGTGAGGGGTTGCTACCCGCAGCAGTACCTACAGCAGCCAACAAAAAAGGCATACTGAGGATCTGGGCAGAGTATCCCTAGTTAGAATTGTCTGTATTCTGTTTTTCTAGTTTTATAATATATGAGTTACTAAAACTCACAGGATTAGCCAGGTGCTGGTGGCTCATGTCTATAATCCTAGCTACTTCAGAGGCTGAGTTCTGAGGATCGAGATTCAAAGCCAGTCTGGGGAGGAAAGTCGGTGAGATTCTTACCTCCACTAAACTACCATGAAAACTGGAGGTAGAGCTGTGGCTCAAGTAGTAGAGTGCTAGCCTTGAGCAAAAAAGCTCAGGGGCAATTCCCAGGCCCTGAGTTCAAGCCCCAGGACTAGCAAAAATGGAAACAAAATCTTATAGGATGCAAGAAAAGTGACTTTTTCTGTATGTTAATTTAAAAATAGTAAGATTTTTAGACCAAATACCTCAGTGTATAGTTAGTGAAGAATTAGTATATTAGTAAGACACAGTATACTAATAACAGTTATGCTTTCTAGGTCTGTCTCACCCCAGGGGAATGTGTTCTGGAAGTCAGGTGAAACAAACACGTCTCATACCTGAAGATGCAGGACTTCCTGGAGACGGTAGGGGGGCTTGTGTGGATTTCTGTTAGACCCTTGTATGGTACAACCATCATATTGCGTAAAACATAGTCTGACTCCTGTAGAGAAGAGAGGATTTCTTTAGACAGGAGTAGTCAGACACCATATTCTTGTTGAAGCTTTTTAGGACAGAGGGAAAAAAACTAAGTTTGGATGTCCTTTAGCTTTAAGAACAGTGACATTGTATGTATTCAGGAACAAGATATTCCATAGGAAAACATTTTCGAGAGAATATGATTTTAATAAACAAACATAGTTAAAAATAATTGTGATAAAACTGGGCATCAATTGCATTTCTGATGTTAAAAGTGCATTGAAAGCTGGGCATGGTAGATCTCCCATGTAATTCTAGCTGTTTGCGAAATGGAGCTTGGGAGGATCATGGATTAAGGCCACTCCAACCAAAAAGTCCACAAGACTCCACCTCAATGGAAGAACCTAGGCATGGTGGCATGTGCCAATTATCTTAGTTATGGGCCAGGCGCTGGTGGCTCAAGCCTATAATCCTAGCCACTCAGGAAGCTGAGATCTGAGGACTGAGGTTCAAAGCCACCCCAGACAGGAAAGTTCATGAACTTCTTCTCTCAAATTAACAACCAGAAAACCAGAATTGGCGCTCTGGCTCAAGTGGCAGAGTGCTAGCCTTGAGCTGAAGAGCTCAGGGACAGAGCCCATGCCCAGAGTTCAAGCCCCATGACTGACAAAACAACAACAACAACAACAACAAACAAACAAATTATCTCAGTTTTGGTAATGCCTAAAATAGATGTACCTTGGTTCAGGCCCAGCAAAAAGTAGACATTTTCTTCAAACCATTGCAAAAAGGAGCTGGAGGTATAGCTCAGGGATAAAGCACCTGCCTAGCAAGCAAGAAGCTGAGTTCAAACCTCTATACTTGGGGGGGGAGGGGAGTAAGAAAAGTGCATTGTAGAATGTTTCGAAAATATAGAAATGGGCCGGGAATATTGCCTAGTGGCAAGAGTGTTTGCCTCAATTACATGAAGCCCTGGGTTAGATTTCCAAGCACCACATATATAGAAAATGGCCAGAAGTGGCACTGTGGCTCAAGTGGCAGAGTGCTAGCCTTGAGTGAAAGGAAGCCAGGGACAGTGCTCAGGCCCTGAGTCCAAGGCCCAGGACTGGCAAAAAAAAAAAAAAACAAGATTGAGTCTAAAATATATATATATATATATATATATATATATATATATATATATATATATAAAAAAGCCCATATAAACAAATAAATATAGTTTCCAGTGAGGTCTCTGTCCCCATCACTGCACCAAACTGTTCTTTAGTTAATGTATAAAATAATAATTCATTATGACGTATATAATGTGCTTTGATCACACCAAAACTTTTCTAGTCAGAGTTATATTATGTTCTTTCATTTTCAACCTCATTAGTTAATACCCAGCCCTCATCATCTGCTTCCTGGTAACATTTCAGGGAACAATTCATTTCTTTTTCTTTTTCTTTTCTTTTTTTCCCAGTCCTGGGGCTTGAACCCAGGGTCTGGGCACTGTCACTGGCTTCTTCTTGCTCAAGGCTAGCACTCTACCACTTGAGCCATAGCACCACTTCTGGCCTTTTCTATATATGTGGTGCTGAGGAATCGAACCCAGGGCTTCAAGCACTCTACCACTAGGCCATATTCCCAGCCCTGGGACAATTAATTTCTTGATATAGTTTTCTCTGCTTGAATATTGGATACCACTCTCTTGTAGCTCTCCCCCTACCCTACTAAGTATTTCTCATTCTCCTTGTATCCCCACTCTTCTGTGTGTGTACACACCAGTACCAGAACACAGGGCCTCACTTGGCTTTTTTTCACTCAAGGCTGGCACTCTACCACTTGAGACACACATCTACTTCCAAATTTTTGGTAGTTAATTAAGAGTTAAGAGACTTATAGACTTTCTTGCCAGGGATGGCTTTGAACCATGATCCTCAGATCTCAGCCACCTGACTTACTAGGATTATCAGCGTGAGCTACTAGTGCTTGGCTCTGCTTGAATCTTCTTTGTCTCTTTCACCTCTAAGAAGTTTTCAATCTGTAAGTCATAACCTAAATATAGGTTGTAACAAAATCTTCATGAATCTTGTTCAATATTTTTTTTGTTTTAGCAGAGATGAAATTAATTAAAGAAAACAATACTAAGCAGGGCTTTGGTGGCTCATGCTTGTAATTGTGGCTATTCAAGAGGCTGAGATCTGAGGATCAAGTTTTAAAGCCAGCCAGGGGAGGAAAATATATGAGACTACAAAAAAAAAAAAAGCCAGAAGTAGAGCTGTGGTTCAGGTGGTAGAGTGCTAGCCTTGAGCAAAAGAAGCTCAGGGACAGTGCCCAGACGCTGGGTTCAAGCCCCAAGACTGGCAATAATGCCTCAGGTCGGCATTAAAAAAAAAAGCAGTATTAATACATTCTATAAACCAGTGCTGGTGGCTCACACCTATTAATCCTAGCTACTCTAGAAGCTGAGATCTGAGGATCTCCGTTCAATGCCAGCCCAGGCAGAAAAGTCTATGAGACTCTTACCTGCAATTAACCACCAGAAAACCAGAAGTGGAGCTATGGCTGTAAGTGGTAGAGTGCTAGCCTTGAGTGAAAGAGCTCAGAAACAGCCCCCAGTCCCTGAGTTCAAACAATGACAAAAAATACATTCTATACAATATTATACTTTATAGCAAAAACAAATTTAACTAGGAAAAGTACAGTGTATTTTTTATATGTTCTTAAAAAAAAGTAACTATTAGAATCAAAGAGAAAATATAACTAGAGGATCCACGGCTGCCATATGCTGAATCTTGCTTTGTAAAGTGAAATGTTCTCTTGTCTCCATGATCTCAAATGTGCTACGGACCTCTTTAAATGAAGAAGTGTTTCATCATTATACTTGATATCTTAGTCTGGTATATGTTGTACCAAAACAGAATACCATACACTGGGTAATTTATAAAAATAAATTTCTCTTTCAAAAAGTTCTGGGAACCGAGAAGTGTAATGTCATGGGGCTGGCACCTGACAAAGACCTTCTGGTTACATCAGCTCATAGTGGAAGATGAAAAGGAGGAAGGGAATTGGGGTCAAACTTGTGACTTCAGCCCTTTCATGCTCTGCATTAATCCATTTATGAGAGCGAAGCCTCACCATCTCCTATTAGATACCACCTTCCTGTATTGCTGCATTGAAGATTAAGTTTCTAATACATGTTATTTATTTCTGCCAGTCCTGGGGCTTGGACTCAGGGCCTAAACACTGTCCCTGGCTTCTTTTGCTAAAGGCTAGCACTCTACCACTTGAGCCACAGTGCCACTTCTGGCTTTTTTTGATTATGTGGTGCTGAGGAATTGAACCCAGGGTTTCATGCATGCAAGTCAAGCACTCTACTGCTAAGCTATATTCCCAGCCCATATTTTGTGGTTTTTAATTAATTAATTAATTAATTGTCAAAATAATGTACAGAGGGGTTACAGTTTGATACGTAAGGCAGAGAGTACATTTCTTTTTTCTTTTCTTTTTCTTGTTTTGGCCAGTCCTGGGGGCTTGGGACTCAGGGCTTGAGCATTGTCTCTGGCTTTTTTTTGCTCAAGGCTTGCACTCTACCTCTTGAGCCATAGCACCACTTCTGGCCTTTTCTGTGTATGTGGTGCTGAGGAATCAAACCCAGGCCTTCATGCATACTAGGCAAGCACTCTACCACTAAGCCACGTTCCCATCCCATTTTGTGTGTGTGTGTGTTTTTAAGGGAACATATTCTAACCACCAGCCCTGGACAAAATGGCATTTGGGCTTCTAGTTTCTTTCTGAATTTATTTTTTCTTTGTTATTTGTTATAAATATACTAGCCTGAAAAAATGGTTTTTGAAAACATATTTTTTTAAAGGAAAGTCTTAAACTAGCTGTGTTTCTTGGTCTAAATCTTTAGCCAACTCCAAATAATTCCTTCCTATTTATCCTCTCCAAAATACTATACACTGACCATTCTTAATTTCAGACAAGAAACAGAATACAAAACATAAGAGGCTCATAATATGCCTAAAAATAAGCTTGTTTTTCATTGTACTTTATTTAGCCAAACATCTATAAATTCAATAAGCCCTTCATTGATTGTTCAGTAGTGAGATAAGCTCTCTGAATAGAACCTTTCTGAGAAAAAGATGTCATCATATCCCCACCCTCATTTACTATGTTGGAAATTTTCTTATGTATATTTTAAATTTGTAATTAATTTTTTTTTTTTTTTGCCAGTCCTGTGGCTTGGACTCAGGGCCTGAGCACTGTCCCTGGCTTCTTTTTGCTCAAAGCTAGCACTCTGCCACTTAAGCCACAGCGCCACTTCTGGCCGTTTTCTGTATATGTGGTGCTGGGGAATCGAACCCAGGGCCTCATGTATACGAGGCAGGCACTCTTGCCATTAGGCCATATCCCCAGCCCCTGTAATTAATTTTTTGTAAAAAATTTAAAAAATACAATAAGAACTTTCATATATATATATATATATATATATATATATATATATATATATATATATTCAGTTCAGGCTAGGGTTGTAGCTCAGTGGTACAGCATTTGCCTTGTGTAAAGCCCTGATTTCAAGCTTTACCTCCACAAGCAAATGAACAAAGTAAATGTATGTTCCTTAATAAAATTTTATAGTTTGCTTCCTAGAGGGTTTAAGGTGATAGAATAATGTGGGAAGAATGTTCTGGACAGAGTAATGGTATTTTTGAAGTGCCTAAGTTAGGTAAAATTTTCTTTGTATCATGGTTGGAAATGAAACATTAACTATAATATTGGATTTTAGTTTCTCCATCTCATTCAAGCAGAAAATCTGTAGAAAGCAATGTAATGAGGTAAAAGCAGAAATCAATGCCTACCATTTGATTTTTGTGTTTTCAAAAGTCACATATGAAAATAAAATTACATATGATTTAAAATACCAAACCACTTCCCCTCTTTATACCTCAGGGAAATAAAAGACTAAAGTTTCTTTTGTGGAGAGATGGGGCTTGTGCTCTCATTGGCTTTCTTGCTCACAGCTGGTGCTCTATCACTTGAGCCACATCTCCAGTCTGGCATTTGCTGGTTGGTTAGAGTCAGTCTTGTAGACTTTCTATCCAAGCTGGCTTTAAACTATATGTGTGTGTGTGTGTGTGTGTGTGTGTGTGTGTGTGTGTGTGTGTGTGTTGTGTGTGTGTGTGCACAGGTGCCAGTGTTGGGGCTTGAATTCAGAACTAAGGTGCTGTCCCTTAGCTTTTCACTCAGGGTTGGCAGGCTACCATTTGAGCCACAGCTCCACTTCCAGCTTTTGGTGGTTAATTGGAGATATGAGTCCCAAGGACTTTCCTGCTCAGGCTATCTTTGAACTGTAATTCTCATATCTCAGCCTACAGAGTAGATAGGATTATAGGTGTGAGCCACTAATGCCCAACAAAGATTAAAGTCTTGGTTTCCTTTCTAGCTGTTAGCTAGACTGCTCTTAACTCTTAGAAACCTTGAGTCTTTATACATAGTCTTGTGCATCTCAAAAACATCAATAAGATGTCAAAACTTTCTAATCTTGCCATCTCTGTGACTCTTCTCTTTCTATCTCCCAGAGACCACATTCAAAGAAGGGTCTCTGCTGGGTCCATATGATTAGATTGGGCTCACCATGATAATCCAGGTTATTTCTCTTTTTTTCCCTTTTATTTTGCCAGTTTTGGGGCTTGGACTCAGGGCTGAGCACTGTCCCTGGCTTCTTTTTTGTTTGTTTGTTTTGTTTTGTTTTTGCCAGTCCTGGGGCTTGGACTCAGGGCCTGAGCACTGTCCCTGGCTTCCTTTTTGCTCAAGGCTAGCACTCTGCCACTTGAGCTGCACCACTACCTCTAGCTGTTTTCTATATATGTGGTACTGAGGAATCGAACCCAGGGCTTCATGTATACGAGGCAAGCACTTTGCCACTAGGCCATATTCCCAGCCTGTCCCTAGCTTCTTTTGCTCAAGGCTAGCACTCTACCACTTGAGCCACAGCACCACTTCTGGCTGTTTATGTGGTACTGAGGAATCGAACCTAGGGCTTCATGCATACTAGGCAAGCATTCTACTGATAAGCCACATTCCTAGCCCCTCCAGGTTATTTCTCTAGATCCCTTAATCACATCTGCAAAGTCATTTTGCATTGGAAGACAATATTCATGGGATTTCAGGAATCAAGCTATGTATTGGGCACCTAGCTTTGCTTATTAGATTCCTAATCACTGGCATTTAATAACTTTCAGTTCAGTACAACTTGTTTGGTTGAGAAATAACTTTTGTTTCAAAAAGTATACAGAAGCAAAGGGAAGAATGTAATGTATAATCATTGGACAGAAGCAACAGTGTTGAACAGAACATTCCAAGTTTTCTATTCATATATGTATGTATATATATATAGCATATATATATGCTATACATATATGTGAATATATACACACATACTACACACACACACACACACACACACACACACACACACACACACAGTGAAGGTAGCCAGGCACTAGTGACTTAAGTTTGTAATCCTAGCTACTCAGAAGGCTGAGATCTGAGGATTGTGTTTTGAAGCCAGTCTAGGCAGTAAAGTCTGTTGAGGCTCTTATCTCCAATTTACCATCAAAACCCTGGAAGTGGAGATATGGCTCAAGTGGTAGAGAGCATTATACTTGAGCAAAAAACAGTTAGGGACAGCACCTAGTCCTTATGTTCAAACACCAGTATCAGCACAATAAATAAACAATAAAAAATAAGAAGTTATCCTATTATTTATTACCAGCTTGTTTCATAAGATGTTTTTCCCCATGTATTAAATGACTACCCATTTAAAAAATGAATTATGACATCTTTGGGGTAGAAGGGCCATTATTCTGCTTATTATAGTTATCTATTTACTAAGTCATAATTCCAAAATAACAGACACAGGAATTTTGCTAAACTAAAGTACATACATAAGAGAATTTGATTTTCCTATTTGTCTTCATTTATGATTGTTGTCAGTAGAGTGAAAATTTCTTCTCCTCCATGATTTATGGGAATGTGGCCATAAGGTGAAGCAAAGTATCGCTGAATATACTTTATCATTTTTGGTAGTTAGGATGACAGAAAAAAAAAAAACAGATAGCATGCCAGAACTCAGTGATTTGAGGAGCTTTTTACACAGGAACTATTTATGAAGACTTGAGCAGTTTTTAGAATCCTAGCCTAGTCGTGATGGAAAGCTGTAACACAATAAGTCTCATGAGACAAGGGGAGGGAGCAATGTCCAGAACATAGAGAGGATAGCTATATGGAGAGTTATCCGGAGTCATGGCATCTGACTAAAGGTGAAGTGGCCTTTACTAGAGAAATATAGTCAACTCACAGCAATCTGACAGACAGGGAGCCTGAAGGACAAACCCTGCAGACTCAATACTTCCCTCCAATTTCCTGTTAGCAGCTTTCACTAGGCAAACCATGCTGTCTGCATTTTGAGTCAAAGAGCAGACTGGAGAATAGAAAAGAGTGGACCCATTTCACCAAAGGTTGGTCACAGTAGCATATACTTATCCCAGCTATGGGGGCAAGTATGATGTCTGGGTGCTGTGGTGTGCACTTGCCATCACCAGCAACATTGGGGAAGCATGAAGCAAGACACTACTTTGAAATAACCAATGTAAAAGGGGGCTGGAGGTGTGGCTCAAGTGGTAGTTTCTGCCTAGCAAGGCCCAGAGTTCAATCCCTAGTACTGCCCCTAAACAAAACAAAACAACAAAAAACTACCAGGAGCCCTGATGGTATTGAATCCCCAGACCCGATTATCCTAGATGTCAATTTGACTCTTGCTCTTTCTTCATTTTGGTCACTGGACAGTCAACTCTTCCTTCTGCCTAAGGCAATTTGAGATGGATTCCTCTTATAGCCAAAGGGGTTTGGGTCGTTCTTATTGGAAATATGCCCTCAGTTAATGGTTTTGTTTGCTTGTTTGTTGTACTACTGGGGCTCAAACCTAGTCCCTTTAGCATGATATAGCTAAGTACTCTAATCACTGAGCCACATTCCCCTAATTCGTTTGTGTGTATATGTTTATGCTGGTACTGGGGCTTGAACTCAGGGCTTGGCTTTGTTTGCTCATAGTTGGAACTCTACCTACCATTTGAGCCCTGTCTTTGAGCCCAGCTTTTTTTGCTACTTAATTCGAGATAGAGCCTCTCAGATTTTTCTGAAGGGGTTGGCTTCAAAACTTGATCCTTAGGGGCTGGGGATATGGCCTAGTGGCAAGAGTGCTTGCCTTGTATACATGAGGCCCTGGGTTCGATTCCCCAGTGCCACATATACAGAAAACGGCCAGAAGTGGTGCTGTGGCTCAAGTGGCAGAGTGCTAGCCTTGAGCAAGAAGAAGCCAGGGACAGTGCTCAGGCCCTGATTCCAAGGCCCAGGACTGGCAAAAAAAAAAAAAAAAAAAAAAAAAGAATGTCACTGATTTGGGCTGGGAATATGGCCTAGTGGCAAGAGTGCTTGCCTCCTACACATGAAGCTCTCAGTTCGATTCCCTAGCACCACATATATGGAAAACGGCCAGAAGGGGCGCTGTGGCTCAGGTGGCAAAGTGCTAGCCTTGAGCGGGAAGAAGCCAGGGACAGTGCTCAGGCCCTGAATCCAAGGCCCAGGACTGGGCCCCCCCCCCAAAAAAAGTGGACTTTTGGGGCTGGGGATATGGCCTAGTGGCAAGAGTGCTTGCCTCGTATACACGAGGCCCTGGGTTCAATTCCCCAGCACCACATATACAGAAAATGGCCAGAAGTGGCGCTGTGGCTCAAATGGTAGAGTGCTAGCCTTGAGCAAGAAGAAGCCAGGGACAGTGCTCAGGCCCTGAGTCCAAGCCCCAGGACTGGCAAAAAACAAAAACTTGATCCTTAGACATCAACATCCTAAATAGCTAGGACCTAGGTGTGAGCTACAGGTGCCCAGCTTTAATATGTTTTAAATATTAAGAAGATATCATCCACTAAGAATTCTGTTACATCAAAGAGGTCTAATACTTCTTAGCTTTGCCTACCTGGTCTGGGCTAGGCTCAACAAAGTATGTAGTGATGGAGGTGATGCCAAATGTGAGGTTATAGAGCCAGCGGATGCCAGTGATGACAGTGTGCAAGATGTGCTCCCTGCTGTGGACGTAGTGATAGGCAGTGCTAAAGGCATTGGCCACACCCTGTGAAGACAAAAGATTCAAATTGCATTTTCTCCTTAAGATTGAAGGGTAATTAGTAATGCATTAGTTGAATTAGCCTTTAAATTCATGAGAGTCTACTACCTACAAATTAGTTCGAATTGGTTCTTAAAAGGCAGTGTTCCAGGGCTGGGAATATGGCCTAGTGGCAAGGGTGCTTGCCTTGCATACATGAAGCCCTGAGTTCGATTCCCCAGCACCACATATATAGAAAATGGCCAGAAGTGGTGCTGTGGCTTAAGTGGCAGAGTGGCAGAGTGCCTTGAAAATGGCCAGAAGTGGTGCTGTGGCTTAAGTGGCAGAGTGGCAGAGTGGCAGAGTGCCTTGAGCAAAAAGAAGCCAGGGACAGTGCTCAGGCCCTGAGTCCAAGCCCAGGACTGGCAAAAAAAAAAAAAAAAAAGGCAGTGTTCCAGACTATAGTGCAATTTTTTTTTAAAAAAGGTCAGCAAGAAATCAAAGGGATACAGGTCCATATAACTTTTTATGCTTTATGATAGTCATCCAGTGAAATTTGTGACATGTACTATCAGCGCAGAATCAGAAGACTAAGAAAAAAAAATGTGTGTGTGACAGAACTGGGACTTGAACTGGGTCTAGGCACTGTCCCTCCGCTTTCTAGCTTAAGACTGCCACTCTTCCACTTGAACCACAGCTCCACTTCTGGCTTTTTGGTGATTAATTGGGGATTAGCATCTCATAGACTTTCCTGCTTGAGTTGGCTTCATACCACAATCCTCCAATCTCAGCCTCCTGAGTAACTGACATTAGAGCTGTGAGTGGGGAAAAAGTTTAGAAGTCAAGAATCCAGACTTGAGTGGATAGAAAGAAATTGCCCTGATCTGCTGCCATTGTTAATTTTTGCATCTATGGCTGTTGACATAAGATTAACAGTACAGGATATGCTTGCTATGAAGGCCTGCAACAGGCTAGTTACTGTTGTTCCTGTATGCAAAAAGACCCCTTGTTTCAGGGCTGGGGATGGTGGCAAATGCCTATAAGGCCAGTACCCAGGATGTAGAGGCAGGAGGATAACAAGGCAGGAGGATCAAAGTCAGCATGGGCTATATAGCAAGTTCCAGACAGCCAAAGTTCCATAATAAAGACTTGTTTCATAAAACACAGCAACAGAGACTTTATTTCAGAGAATGGATGGGTAGCCCACAGAATCCATCTGTAATCTTGTTAAAAAGAAAACCTCTAAGAACCACAAATTCTTCAAAATTATATTCACAAATTCACACACATGTGTGAGTGTGTATACATATATGCATACTTAAGTATGTATTTGTGAGTCAAGCCATCTAAGGATAACTCAAGAGCATTGACCTCCAAGGGCAAGAGAGCTGATTTATAATTTACTTGGACATGCTCACTGATAAGACTATATATAGTTTACCTACTAACAACTCCATACTCCTTCATTTTTCTCTGTAATATCTTTGTCCCATATTCATTTGACATGAGAATGAATCTCATCACTGAAAACCTGCCCAGAGAAAGAGACCATAACACTCTCCTCAGCTATCCATCCAGGAAATAGGAACAGAAAATGTAAAATTATACAAAAGAACAGAGCTTGCCGAGGAACATAAAATAAGTATGCACAGCAAGTTTATGACTTTTTGATATACTCTATAGCCTGTTACCTCCATAAAGGATTCAAATCTTCTTTTACTACAATTCCTATTCATAAGATTAAATCAAAGTTCTTATAGAAATGATCTGCTTATTTCAGTATTAAAATCATCTATCTTTTTACAATCTAATTTGAAAACATGAATATTCAAAGACCATTTAGGCTCTTTCTTTATATTTTCTCTTCAAAAAGTGTACCCTGGCCAAGTACCGTTCATGCCTATAATCCTAGAAACTGAAGAGGCTGAGATCTGAGGATCTGGGCTTAAAGCCAGCCCAAGGAGGAAGATCTGTGAGACTCTAATCTCCAATTAATCACCAAAAAAGCCAGAAGTGGAGCTGTGGCTCAAGCAGTAGAGTGCTGGCTTTGAGTGGAAAAAAAACTCAGCAACAATGCCTAGGTCCTGTGTTCAGTCCCAGTACCAGTGAGCGTGTACACACATACACACATACACACACACACACTTGCAACACTAAAACCAAGAGCTATGGGGATGCATGTCATATTTAGCACCTTTTGTAGAAAGAGCAAAGAATCTATTGATAGAAGTAAACATAACTATATCCTTTCTAAGGGTTTATTTTACTTTGTGGATCTTAGTTGTTTAATTATTGGATCTGTTTCACAGCATCAAACTTGATTCTTATAATTAATGCTGTGAGACACATATTAACAATATTCCTAAAGACGTTGGAGCTTGGATGTGCAACTGAGGCTGAGTCCTTCCATAAGAAATGGGGAAATCTTTTTAAAGATTGACACAGAGAGGAAGAGAATGCATGATGACACTGTCTATATATACAACCTTACTATCTGGCTTTGGCATTCATTTCTTAAGAAGTATAGAAGAGATTGTCCTATTATTGTTACTGAAGATTTCTATGATTTACTTACTTGATAGAACTTGATCTCATGAGGAAGGAAGATGTTTATTTCATTAGGATCTCTAAGAGTATCAATAGCCAAGACTCCAAAGATCCTCATATGGACATCTTGAAGAGGCAGAGCCAGGAAGGACCCATTATAATCATCCTTTTTGCGGGCATTGTTCCAGAAGAAGATATTCCCATGATACTGAACTTGAGGCACATGGATTGGTATGCCTTCATCCACTACTGTAAAGCTGAGGAGAAGGAATAGAAGGATAGAGAAAAGACAAAAGGGGAGGCTTTAAATTTTAGACCAATTCTTTCTATTTCTTTTGTTAGTCATGGGTCTTGAACTCTGGGCCTGGTGCTGTTCCTGAGCTCTTCAGCTCAAGGCTTGTGCTCTACCACTTGAGCCACAGCGCCACTTCCGGTTTTCTGGTGGATAATTGGAGATTAGAGTCTCACAGATCTTCCTCCATGGGGCAGCTTTGAACCCAGATCATCAGGTCTCAGCCTCCTGAGTAGTTAGGATTATAGGTGTGAGCCACTGGTGCCAGATGAGGCATTTCTTTATTGAAGTAGCTCGCTGGGATTTGGATGCTAGTATACTTCAAGAGGGGGATTATTATTTCAAAATTAATATTCCAAAAATAGTGTTTTGGAAGTATGAAACCAACCTGGACAACATGTTCTTACCTGATTCCCTTCATGTCCCGGTAGAGCACTTTGTTCAGTACAAATGGAGCATCATCTAGGGTACAAGCCACATTCCTCAAGAGAACCTTCCCTCTAGATGGCAGTAGCACATTTTCTTCTAAGAGGGAAATGTGAGCACTGATCTTCTTATTTCCATGGGCTTCAGCATCCTGTGGCAAAATGTTTCTGACCATATATTTGCCAATAGCTAAGTGCTCTTCTAATCACTTCACTAGGCAATTTAGGAACCTTTTGCTCATAATTTCATTTTATTGAAAAACTGATATAAATAGTATTCCATAATTGTCCTCCAAACCTGGGTGGACCATTTCCTCTATACATCTAAACTGCTTTATCAAACATTAATCTCAACTAAAACAAAACCTCTCAAGTCTAATTAAATACAGATGTTTAAAATTTAGATTCCTGGGGATGGGAATATAGCCTAGTGGCAAGAGTGCTTGCCTTGTATACATGAAGCCCTGGGTTCAATTCCTCAGCACCACACATATAGAAAACGGCCAGAAGTGCGCTGTGGCTCAAGTAGCAGAGTGCTAGCCTTGAGCAAAAAGAAGCCAGGGACAGTGCTCAGGTCCTGAGTCCAAGCCCCAGGACTGGCAAAAAAAAAAAAAAAAAAAAGATTCCTTTGAACCACCACCCTATTTTCCAGGCTTCTGTGAGAAGTACTGATTAGAGAGAGCTGAGGAAGGAAGATGGCTTCAATTTCACTCATCTCTTGATCATCTCAGTTTGTGAATGTGGAAAAAACATGCTCCCAAAGAGCTATGAAGATAGTTTGGATATTCAATCTATGACGTTTCAGAAAAGGATTTCTTGTAGCCTTTCTGAGATAGTTTTTCAGACTTTCTGAAACTACTTTAAAAATACTGAAAATGTCCATACTTAAACATTAAGTTATTAACAATAGTATATATTAACACATATGTTGATTATATCCATAAATTAAGAATACAAGAGACACTTTCCTTGATATTTTGTTCCTATATGTTTGAGTTTTATCTTCTTCCTTCTCTCCCTTCCTCCCTCCCTCTCTTCCTTCCTTCCTTCTTTCTTCTTTCCCCTTTCCTTATGTCCTGAGCTTCTTTTTTTTTTTTTTGGCCAGTCCTGGGCCTTGGACTCAGGGCCTGAGCACTGTCCCTGGCTTCTTCCCACTCAAGGCTAGCACTCTGCCACTTGAGCCACAGCGCCGCTTCTGGCCGTTTTCTGTATATGTGGTGCTGGGGAATCAAACCTAGGGCCTCGTGTATCCGAGGCAGGCACTCTTGCCACTAGGCTATATCCCCAGCCCTGTCCTGAGCTTCTTGAGTAGCTAGGATTACTGGTATGCACCACCAACATCTGACCTTGGGTTTGCTTTTTCATGGCTTTCTTTGCCTTTTGCTTTTATTCTTCAGCGATCTATGGAGTAATTAACAATTATCTAGTATGATATCTCTTAGAGTGCCATAGATCTCTGAAGTAACTAAAATCAAAACTCTTTTTCTTGAGTGGTCTCCTGGTCCCAATCAAACCATTTCCAACATTTCTAACATTAGGAGATTCAGCCATTAAGGAGATGATTCCAATAAGCAAGACAGAAATATCCAAACATGTTGCCCACATCTTTCTTTTCTACCTTTACTCTCCTGCTTCTTACTTGCCAACCAGCAAACTTTCCAATTGTGCATTTCACTTAGGGTTTTGTCTGTTGTAATACATTAGCAATGTATACAACATTTATAACCACACGAAGTGATTTTTCAATTGAATTGCAAATGTCCCTCCTAGGCATTGAATATCATCTACTGTGAGGAAATCTGTCTCCTATTTATCACTCTAGAAGAGATACCTGTGTGAGGACTTTAAAGGTCTCAGTGTACACAGGCTCCAGGGATACTCCGCTTGTCTCTGCGGCAAACTGGATTTGATGTAGCCATTTCTGTCTTGCAAAATTCCTCAGACCTTCCATATGGTTTCTCTCTAAATTATCCATGAGGAATTCCACAACACTTTCCAGAACTTCATCTTCATTGCCTGTGAGCTCAGAGACAACTAATTCTATGTATTTCTGAAATTGTTTTAAAGACAACTTCACCTCTTGATCAGGATGTGATTCTGGAAACTGGATGTGTAGTTTAGCTAAAAGACATAAATGCAAAATCAAGAACTCACCAAAAGTTCATTCATCCATGAGAGAAATTTTCTTTCTCCTCTTACACCAAGCTGAAACCCTTAATTGTTCTCTGTGGAAAACAAGTAAATCAAAGGCATCTCTGAGCCCAGCAAAGTATTTTGTCTTGTCTTCCTTACACTAAACTCAATGTGACTCCTGTTCAATATCATCTTCCATGTATTTTATTCTAATTCTACTGCTCTACTCCAGTCTGCTTTGACTCTTCTCACTGTTTTGCCCTTCCATAGCCAATTAACCACCTAATCTTGTCCTGTCATTTTTTGGCAATGAATTTTGTGGCCTTTTCTTTCCATATTTATCTTTATGAACACAAGCTAGCTTTTATCACTATAGTTGACTGAGTAGACTAAATGTGAAGCACATGTTTCTAAAACTAAAGAACAACTTGCAAGGATGTAAGAAAAAGTAATAGAAGGGGTGGATTTAATTAAAGTACCCTATATGCATATATGGAACTATCACAATGAAATCACTTTGTGCATGAGGCCCTGGGTTCAAACATTGGTATTGGTATCATTGTACCATAGCCCATGCTGGTAATCCTAGCTACTCAAGAAGCTGAGGTCTGAGGGCCATGGTTAGAAGTCAGCTGTGGAAGAACAGTCTTTGAAATTCTTATCTTCAATTAACCAGCAAAAGCCAGAAGTGGATGTGTGGCTCAAGTGGTAGACTGCTAGCCCTTAGTGAAAAAGCCAAATGAGGAGACACTTTGAGTTCATACCTCAAAATAAAACCCCTTGGTAGAGGCCAATAACAACAACAACAACAACAACAACAATACACACACACACACAATTTGCATTACACAATTCCCTGGTTTGAGATCTTACCGTATTTTACTCTATTTCCAATCATATCTACCCCTTATACCATAAAAGAAGTGTTTGCTCCAGTATCCTCATTCTGTTAATGATCCCTGATCAGGCCTTGCATAGCTCTCTCTGTCTGTCTGTCTTTCTCTCTGTCATACACATGTTGGAGATGTCTTTCTTTTTTTAAGTTGTACAATGTTAAATCTATTATCAAACCTGAACATTACCAGTAAGTTACACCTTCCATGCCCATTCCATCCCTCCTCCTCCTCACATACGTACAAATATCCTGAAATTTGGCTTTCTCCCCCAACAGTGTTATCATTATATAAAAATACATGTATTGTACACACATAAACTTCAGAATATGTTATAAAACCACAGATTTCCATTTTTTCATTCGTTCTTTCTTTACTTCTTTCATTCTTTTCTCTTTTTCCTTTCTTTCTTCCTTACTTTATTTCACCCTGATTTTCCTTTCTCTTTCTTTTCTTTCTTCCTCTTCCTTCTCTCCCTCCCTCCCCTCCCTCCCTTCCTTCTTCCCTCTCTCCCTCCCTCCCTTTCTTTTCTTTTCTTTCTCCTATACTGGAGTTTGAAGTCAGGGCCTGAGCACTGTCCCTGATCGTTTGTGCTTAAGGCTAGCACTCTACCACTCAAGCCACATCTCTATTTCCAGATTTTACTGGTTAAATGGAGATAAAACATCTCACAGACTTTCCTGCCCAGTCTGGCTTTGAACTGTGATCCTCAGATTTCAGCCTTCTGAGTAGCTAGGATTATAAGCATGCACTACTGGTGCCAGGGTAAAATAGCAGTAGTTTTACGGTAGCTACAAAGGGAAAATTGTGCTGTAGGAGGGGGAAAAGTCATTAAGGAGAATAAGAGTGGAAAGTGAAAAGAAACTTGCAAGCCAGTTGACACGAGGGGTGATTCAGACCTTGTGAAGAAAGAGAAGAAATATAAGCAATCAGGCAGAAATGTTGCATGTTTAAGTTCTTTAAACCTGAAAACTGAGGGCAGCCATGTGTACAGAATTTGTGTACAGTTAGGCTCTTGGACAAAACTGCAATATATTCCACTCATTTGTCAATTCCCATTGACTCATACATGATTATTTCCTTTTTTTTTCAAATTTTTATTATCAAACTGATTTACAGAGAGGTTACAGTTTTATACGTTAGGCATTGGATTACATGATTATTTCTATTTTGCCACATCCTTGCCAATACTTGTTTTCCATTTAAAAATTACAACCACATTAGTAGGTGTTCAGTAGTATCTGATGGTTTTAGAACTGCATGATTTTTTAAATTGCATTTGTGCCATAGTATTGGGATACTTAAAGGCAAATTGTTACCACAACTTAAATAAGAACATTCTTGCAGTTTACCTTTCTTCATAGATTCTTTTTCCATTCCCTCCTTGTATGTGTACAAGAGTTCATCAACTTCCTTCAGATCCAGAAATCCTGAGCAATTACTGTCCCACTTCTGAAAGAGTGCTTCTAGAAGAAGTCCTTGTCGGACTCGAGAAGCATTGTTCCTAATCTAGAATAAAAAACAAGACAATAGAAGACATCATGTTCATTGTGCTAGCTGGAATCTGTGTTTTGTTTTGTTTTAACAATGAAGCTATAGACACAGCTTTATTTGGGAGCCAAGGATGATATGAGTGGAGAATGCATTTCTGTTTCATCTCTCAGCCAAAAATGCCCAGGAGTTCTCTTCAATGGATTAAAATACATTAGCTTTGGAAGGGTACTATACTCCCTGACAATTTCTGATTAATTTTTTCCATTCCATCCAGATTATTAAAAAAAAAGCCCATGCAAAACATAGGGAGTTAATAGCAGTGTTCAAACAATTAAAAAAAGCTATGTTAAAAATCCTTTCTCTTTCTCTTGCCAGGTGCCAGAGGCTTAGATAAGGAGGATCACTTTTTAAGATCAGCTCAGGAAGAAAAGTTCATGAGACTCCTCAACAGTTAGCTGTGTGCAGTAGAGGGCACCTGTCATATGTTAGCTATGATGGATAGCCTAAAATAGGAAGATCACATTCCAGATGGGTGCCTGAGCAGGTTGGAAGAGCAAATAAAGTTGAGAGGTTTACTTATAAAAATGACTTCACTTGTTTCATAGATAAATAATATTACCCACCTGTTCTAAGGTATTGATTTTCTCTTCTTCTGTTTCTACATAGTTCTTCTTAAAAAAAGAGACAAGACTCTCACTGACATTCAGCAGGGTATCTTCTCCAACAAATGTCTCCAGAAGTTGCACAAACTGGATCAGATTTAAAGAAACTCCATTGAAGGTACTCCTGCCTTTTACTTCCTTGTAGGATAGAATATTTCTGATAATTGAATGTAGCTCTGTGAAGCAGGAAACACATACATCAAGGAATTCTCTCAAATCTTAGAGAAAGCAAATAGTACCTATGTAATATTTTGGTTTTGTTTGTTTGTTTTAACATATTTGAGTTTGGTGGTTGTGATTGGATATAGGCCTTTGTATATAGTAAGCAGTGTTCTACCACTGAGCAAAATCCCCAGCTCCAACATCTACTATTTTTGCTTGTCATCAACATATGCTCCCTCCATGGGAACAACATCCATCTCTTTTCTTTGGGAAAACATTGTTTCCCCACTGTCAGTTTAGGGGAGCAAGTGGTCCTGAAACTTTCCCACCCTTCCTCCATGGATGAATGATATAAGTCTGGCTAAGGATTCATATATGACAGCAATGTAATCCACTGTAGATGGGTAGATGAACATTATCCCAGAGTTTTGGGGGCAACAACCAGGAAAAAAAAGTTTTTTTCTTTTTTTCACTCTGCTGAAATGGTAGAACATAATGTTAGAAATGCTCTTGTGGACATTTTTGTCACTGTGTAGGGGAAAATGCCTAAAATTGTAAGTGATACAAAGAAAAGTAGGGCTGAAAAGCGAAGACAGTGTCCTGCTATAGTTGGACCCAGTTGACCCTGAAGCCAGTTACACACTGGACTTCCAAGATAAACAGATTTGCAAATATCATCATCACATTAAGTCGATGGCTGGACCACAGAAACTTAAAAGAAAGTACTCATGGATTTACAAGTTACTTCAGGCATAAATCTAGTATATTAAATCCCATCTATTGGATTGCCTTTATGCTTCCTAATTTCTTTGTTAACATGTACCTGTGAACCTGGAGTTCGCATAGATTAAGTTTGCCTGCTCCTCATCTTCAAATTTGACATACTTTGACTTCCAGTTACAGGTAAAAAATTCACCTGTGAAAAACATATTTCACAACAAAGTCAATTTAACTTCACCTTTGCAATGCTTTTGTTCTAGGGTATAATTAAAATGAAGGTTTTCGGTTGTTTTTTAAATGAGAAATTACCTTTCCATGACTTTCCTTCTATTTTCTGGGATTTTGGTTCACAGGCTTTGTCTTTCTGAATGCTAGCTCTTGAAGATTCTAAGTTGTACAAGAGAAAGTGCAGTGGATCAGCCATAATGTATATTTATTATGATTACTATATTATTAATATATTCTTTTTGTTATTCAGAAGTTAGTGAATGTAAGAAATCACTTTCATACAGAACATCAAAAACCCTAGATGCTTCCTTTTAGCTATTGAAAGTAACTTGACTTTGTGTTAAAAGCAATTTATTCTATCTGAATTTGACCAATTTACTATATCCCTAAATGCTGTTCATTTGACATAAACATTTGAAATGCAAGGTGTTTTCTGTCTGAAATACAATTTTCACAAACATTTCTAGAAGAAAACCATATAAAACAGAAGGAAGGCAGGACCCATCTTGCAGTTGAAATAAAATAAAATTTAAAATGTAGTGTATGACCTCAGAAACTACATTTAAAACAAAATGCTTTTGCCTTTTCAAAGGCCCAATTAAAATACTTCTACTTATAGTGCTCTAAATCTCTTCCTCATTAATGAACTTTTTAAAAATAAAATTCTAGATAAATTGACAATATATTCTGGTTTTCATTCAATTGATTATTTAAGGTCTAGACTCAATGTAAAATGCCAAACTCCATCTGAGTTTTAAATGACTTGATATGACAGAAAAGATATTAATTTCAGTGAATGTTTTCTGAACAGATATTATAAACTACTCTATGAAACAGGATGCTGAGCTGGCACCAGTGGTTCATGCCTGTAATCTTGGCTAAATAGGAGACAGAGATCTGAGGATTTTGGTTGGAGGCCAGTCAGGTCAGGAAAGTCTGTGAGACCCTTATTTCCAATTAACCACCAACCAGGAGTGGAGCTGTGGCTCAAGACCTAGAGACTCTTGAGCTGAAAAATTCAGGGACAGCACCCAGACTCAGTTCAAACCGCCCCCCCCCCCGTAACTCTCTCTCTCTCTCTCTCTCTCTCTCTCTCTCTCTCTCTCTCTCTCTCTCTCTCTCTCTCTCTCACACACACACACACACACACACGAGAGAGAGGAAAAACAAACAGAAAACCCTTGAAAACTGATATTGTAGGACAAGTGAAGTACTACTACCTGCAACAAGATCTTTTCCATTCTGTGGGGCCACTGCAGACCTACCAACTGCTTCTTCATCTATGTCCCCCAAAGCAATCTCTGGTCGTAATGCATTTTCAGGAATCGCTGGTTCTTGTTCTGACTCTTCTATTATTGACTCTGGTTCATATTCTGTAAGTGACATTCTGTGTATTCTTTGTCCTGATATCGACCCTTTGCGCTGATCTTCTGTTACTGAACCTCTGTGTTGCCCTTGTTCTAACATCGATCCTCTTCGTGATCCTTGTTCTGAAGTTGATAGTTTGCGGGCTCTTTGTCGTGATATCGACCGTCTGCGTTGTCCTTCTGAAAAGGATTCCCGGCGTGATTTTTGCTCTGAAATTGATTCTCGAGGTGACTCCTGCTCTGAAATTGACTCTCGAGTTGACTCTTGCTCTATAATGGACTGTCTATGGGATTCTTGTTCCGATATTGGTTCTCTATCTGACTCTTGATCTGCAATTGACTCTGGATGTTGTTCTTGGTCTATTGAGTCTCTGTAGGACCCTTGCTGGGAGATTGATCCTCTGCTCTGCCTTTGTTCTGCAATGGACCCTCTGTGTGAGCCTTGCCCTACAGACGACATTCTTCGTAATCCTGCTCTTGACCCTTTGCGTTGTCCTTTCCCAACAATTGATCCTTTGTGGGGTCTTTGCTCATCTAACTCTTTATTTAGTTTTTGTTCTGCAGAGCTTTCTTCTTCTGGAGTTGACTCTGTGTGGACTCCTTGTTCTGGAGTTACCCTGGTAGGGCCTCCTTGTTCTGGAGTTGACTCTGTGGAAAAGTCTTGCTTTGCAGTTGGCTCTTTCCCTTGTTCTTCCGCTGAAATTCCTAGTGACCCAGGTTCTGTATCCATCTCACTCTGCTCTCCTGGTGGTGATTTTCCAGTTTCGTCATCTTTTTGCTGATCTTTGAGATTTTCTAGTAATTTACTTTGAGCTTTTGCAGCTTCTTTTTGAGCAAGCAATGCATTCATTTCTAAGAGCACCTTATCAAAACCTTCATAAATATGTTTCTGACTATCCATGTCTCCCCAGAATTCAGTAAAGTCTATTTCTTCAAATTCAAGGAATGGCCCTAATGCAGAAAACAAAGCATTTGCCTAAACAATGGATCTCTGTGTGTGTGTGTGTGTGTGTGTGTGTGTGTGTGTGTGTGTGTGCTGGCTTGTGGGGGGGGTGGCTGGGCATGTCACTGAGCTTTTGTGCTCAAGGCTAGAACTCTGTCACTTGAGCTATAATTCTATTTCTAACTTTTTGATGGTTAATTGAAGATAAGAGTCTCATGGACTGACTTTGAACTGCTATCCTCAGATCTCAGTCTCTCTAATAGCTAGGATTTACAGGCATCAGCCACCAGTGCCTGGCTGATGATGGCTCTTATAGTGTAAAGGCCAGAAGTGGCACTGTGGCTCAAGTGGTTGAGTGCTAGCCTTGAGCAAAAATAAGCAAGGGACAGTGCTCAGGCCCTGAGTTCAAACCCCAGGACTGGCCAAAATAAAATTAATGTAAAAAAAAAAGCATCAAGGCCTGGGAACATGGCCTAGTGGCAAGAGTGCTTACCTCATATACATGAGGCCCTGGGTTCAATTCCCCAGTACCACATATATGGAAAACGGCCAGAAGGGGCACTGTGGCTCAAGTGGCAGAGTGCTAGCCTTGAGCAAAAAGAAGCCAGGGACAGTGCTCAGGTCCTGAGTCCAAGGCCCAGGACTGGCAAAAAAAAAAGCATCGAGGACAATGATTGTAATATTAAACCTATTACTTTGAATAAATATCAATTACTTTTTTGCTTTGATCCCCTAAAAAACAAAAAAGTACTCTCACAAATATTTTTCAAATGCTTGCTATCATAAATTAGTGATCACCCCTTCTTAAACAAGTCTGGAAATTAATGTAATGCTTACTTTGCTGCTTGGTGTACTGCTTAGACTGCCCATGCAAATAATTTGTCCTCTATCTTTGTGGTCCACTCACAATAAACATAGCATATTTTTCCATCTCAAATATTTTTTCAGTATCAGCCCAGATGCTATGATATATACACATATATATGTATACACACATATATACATATAATGGAATTTTACTCATCCATTAGAAAGAATGCTATTGTAGCATTTGTAAGGAAATGGAAGACTTGGAAAAACTTATATTAAGTGATGTAAGCCACACTTGGAAAAACAAAGGTTGTATAATTTTCTTCATTTGTGGTAGCTAGAATGGGCCTATAAATCTATAAGTAAACACACTGGGTGGTTTGCAAGTGGTTACAAATGAATCAACTGAAGTATAATAGACTCTCTGGAGAGCTCATATAGTATAATTCTTTAGAAAGACTTTAGTCAAAGCCCAACAAACCAATTAAGTAGCAAGAATTGGGTCCTTGCAAGAGGGGGGTGGGGTCAAGAGGACAGGGGTAGATAAATAAAGCAGGGGAGAGTAGGGAGAATGCAGTCAAGAATGCATTGCATATACCACAAAATTAAGAAAAATAATGGAAGGGGTGGGTCAAAGGGGAGTGAAAATGTTGAAAAGATTGCACAGATCAAGATGCATTTTATACATAAACTACTTTGATAAATGACAAAAAATTCAATACATTTCCTACAAAATTAAGAGAAGTGAGGGAAAGGATGGGTTGGGAGGATTGAGTGAGAATGTTGAAAGGAGTGACATTGATCAAGACAACACTGTGTTCATAAACTGCCTTGTTGAATGGCAACCCCTTTGCACAACTACTTAAAGGTAATAAAAATAAAATAGAATAAAAACAAGTCTCTATCTATGTCAGTATTTCAGTGGGGCTATATTTTTCCAATATTTTTCAATTCTTCTCTTCCACAACTTAAGTAGAAGATCAGGATCAGAATTCTAGGGAAAGGATGGTTTGTAGCTCAGTAGTAAATTATGCCCTTAGCACATGAAAGGCCTTGGGTTCAACCTCCAGTACAAGAAAGAGAAAGCAAGGGAAGCAAAGAAAGAAAGAATGATGGAAAGAAGGGAAGAGGAAAAAGAAGTAAAGAGAGGGAGGGAGGGAGAGGAAGAGAGGGAGGAAGGAAAGCTAAGAATTGGATAATACTCACCTGAATCCCACTGTTAAAACAAAGTGTTGTGGTGGCATTTGCCTATGTTTCCCACACTCAAGAAGCTGAGGCAGGAGAATAGTTGGAGGCCAGCAGAGCTACCTGTCTGAAAAAAGCCCCAAACAAGCAAGCAAACACACTGCTCACAATGTCCAGGACTACAGAGAATGGGATTCAGGCCATGAAACTGTCTCCCTTCTCTTTAAACAAACAAAAATAAAGCTATAAGATTGTGAAATCCACAATTTTAATGACTATTCCATGTATACCATCCACAGAGTTTGAACTATCCAACTTGTAAATCTTCACACACAAATAAAAATATTAACATGATTTGTAAAACCTAGCCACTTAAAGATCTAAACAAAACCTGAAACACTATTTATTTTGGTAGGAATATAAAAAATATATTTATGAGAATATATTTTCTCATGTAATAATGATATACAAGTAAAAATGACTGGGTTAAGCAAATTTTTTTTAGAAATTTAGAATTATAACTTAAGCATTGAAAATATAATAACCATTATCAACTTAATTTTCCAAACATTCAAATTATCATTAAAGCCTGCCTTCATTTAAATGAATATAACATTGGGTCCAGCTGAGTTCTGATATGATAATTTTGAATCTTGCATTATTATAAAAATATATCTCAGCCAGGCGCTGGTGGCTAATGCCTGTAATCCTAGTAATCCTGCAATCTCAGGAGGCTGAGAGCTGAGGATCAGGGTTCAAAGCCAGCCTGGTCAAAAAAGTCCCTGTGAGACTCTTATTTCCAATTAACCACCCAAAAACCAGAAGTGGCACTGTGACCCAAAGTGGCAGAGTGTTAGCCTTGAGCAAAGGAGCTCAGAGACAGCATCCAGGCCTTGAGTTCAAGCCCTGTGACTGAATAGATGATAGAGAGATAGGTAGGTAGGTAGATAGATGACTGATAGACAGATAGTAGCTGAGTTCAAGGTTTCAAGTCTGTAATCCTAGCTACTTGGAAGGCAGAGATAGGGAGATCATGGTTCAAGGCTAGAAGCAACACAAATGTTTTGGGGACTCCATCTCAACTAATGGCTGAACAGTACATAGCAGTACATAGCAGTACATGCCTGTCATCTCAGCTATAATGGCTGGGTACAGTGGCATGTACCTGTCATTCCAGTGACACAGGGAAGCACAAATAGGAAGAATAGAGTTCAGGCTGACCCCAGCATAAATTGAGACCCTATCTCAAAAATAAATAAATAAATAAAAAAGCAATACAGAAAGGGCTGGTAGTTCAGATGGCAGAGCACCTACCTAGCCAGTATAAAGCCTTGAGTTCAAGCCCCAGAAATTATATCTATATCTATGTGTGTGTACATACATACATATAGATATACATATATAAATGCATATATTAATATATGTGTGTGGACATATCATCGTATTAAATACTTTTTTTGTTGTTGGTCGTGGGGCTTGAACTCAGGGCCTGGGCTCTGTCCCTGAGCTCTTCAGCTCAAGGCTAACACTCTACCACTTGACCCACAGCACTCCTTCTGGTTTTCTGGTAATTAATTGGAGATAAGAGTCTCATGGACTTTCCTACCTGGGCTGGATTTGAACCGTGATCCTCAGATCTCAGCCTTCTGAGAAGTTAGGATTACAGGTGTGAGCCACCAGCACCTGGCTTATAAAATACATTTTGTAGAAGAACAAATAGATAGTTATTCATGTGAAAGAATTCCATGGGAACAGAAAGACCTTGTGTTACATTAGTGTACTGGTGACACTTCAGCTTGAGTATCCTCATCTCCATGAGTGGCACTTACATTGTCTGGGGTTTCGGAGTAAGCTTCTATATGATTGTGGACTTTGGTCATAAAACACTTCCAGCAAAGCCAATGTCCTCTGTCGATCCAAACACTCTATCTAAGAAGAAAGTTGGCAATTAGTGATTATGGAGATTCAAGATTTGTATGTAGCCAGGCGTGGTGGCTCACACCTATAGTCCCAGCTATTTGGGAGGTGGAGATAAGAGGATCACAGTTTGAGGCTAGTCTGGGCAATAAATGTAAGAAAGACTTTATTTCAAATGATATATTAAGAATGTTGGGTTAGAATGACCTATACTCTGAGCTCAGGCAACAACAAATATTGGAGGGGATGCGGGGAAAGAGGAACCCTTCTCCACTGTTGGTGGGAGTGCAAACTAGTACAACCATTTTTGAGAACAGCATGGATGTTCCTCAAAAAGCTCAGCATAGACATACCCTATAACCCAGCCATACCACTCCTAGGCATCTATCCTGAACAACAGGTCTCAGGATACCATAAAGACATCTACACATCCATGTTTATCACTGCACAATTCACAATAGCCAAAATATGGAAACAACCCAGATGCCCTACTACCGATGAATGGATCCAAAAAATGTGGTACCTGTACACAGTAGGATACTACATAGTAATTAGAAATGATAAAATATTGGTATTCGCAGAACTTGAACAAATAATGTTGAGTGAGACAAGCCTAGAACACAGATATATGACTGTGTGTGTGTGGGGGGGGGGGTGGAAACAGTGGAGACCAGGTCTACAAAATAACAAACTTCTTTTCAAATGGTATTTCCACATGTTTGGGTCAGCGACTTTACATTATGTATCTAAAACCAAACAACTACTAAACAAACATAAAAAGGTGTAGGATAGACCTAACAGTGGATCACAATAGCTCAACAGCTATGTACACATGATTATATAAGATAAGGATAAGCAAAAACAACTTCAAGAGAAGGACACAGGAAGATTCTATTGTTGTCGTTACGTTTAATGTTCTAGGTGAATTTCCTTTGGTGTACACCATGTGGTTACTGTATATGATTTTGGTACACTGGAAATTGTATGTATGCTTACCTGAACTAGGGAAGGGAAAGAAAAATGAGGGTGTAACAGATATGACAAGAAATGTAGTCACTACCTTATTAAGTAACTGTACCCCCTTTGCACAACACTTTGTCAATAAAAATTTAATTTAAAAAAAAGAATGTTGGCACACACTATAATTCCAGCTACTTGGGAGGCATGGGTAGGAGGATTGCTTTCTGAGGCTGGCCCCAGGCAGAAGTGTGAAACCCTAGCTAAAAGCAGAAAGGGTGTGTGGTTCAAGTAGTAGAGCTCTTGCTTAGCAAGTTTGAAGTCCTGAATTCAAACCACAGTACTGTAAAAAAGAAAGAAAGAAAGAAAGAAAGAAAAAAGCAAGTAGATGGAACATGTCCTGTTGAAGCTTTCATTACTGCCACCACCAGCACCACAGTCATCATCCTGTAAATAAAAGCTATAGCATCAAATTCAGGAAAGCTGGATCTTGCCTTTATGCTTACAAATCATAATATTCATTTATCTGATTTAAAAAATTCATATTAATTAATTAGTTAACTAATGCTGGCACCGGGGCTTGAACTCAGGGCCTGGTTGCTGTCTCTCAGCTTTTTCACTCAAAGCTGGTGCTCTACCACATGAGCCACTGCTCCACTTCTGGGTTTTTGGTGGTCAGTTGGAAATTAGACTCACAGACTGGCTGTGGCTGGTTGGCTTTGGACCATGATCTTCAGATCCTCAGATCTCAGCCTCCTAAGTAGCTAAGATTACAGGCATAAGCCAGTAGCACCCAGCTTCCATCTGAATTTTTAAAATCTGAATATTTTTCTTTTAAAAAGTGACAACAGGGCTGGGAATGTGGCTTAGCCTAGGAATGCTTGCCTAGCATGCATGAAGACCTAGGTTCAATTCTGTAAAGCCCATCCCTGGGGCTCCATTTAGATGCCCCCCCCCCACCTGTTTAAGTCTGCACCCAGTTACCTGTATTACCCAGGTAACTGGCACACCTGGAGGTAGTTACCTCCCCCTTCTCTGAGGTCACATCCAATCCACCTGGCCATAACTCCCACCTTTTCCTATATAATCTGGCTCAACACGGCCCCTGCTCTCTTTCCTTTTCTCTCTTGCTCTTCTCTATCTTTTTGCCTTCGTCCTTCCCCTTTGTCTCCTCACACCTCCATATTGTGTGGACTGGCAGTTTGCTTTCCCCCCAATAAACTCCTTTCTGCCTGAACTATGTGGTGGGTTTCCTTTCTGGCGAACCTTACATCTAGTGGCGTGACTCAGGAGGGGGCAGAGTCAGGAGTCACTGGATCCCCTCCTCCCTCTGCTCTTTTGAGGGTTAATCTACCTCCTTGACCACCCCTCCTCAGACCAAACTGCCAAAAACTGTAGGAAACTCACTTCAGACTTCTAACCTTTTCCATTGCTGGCTATGCATCCACCACACCATCTCCTCTCTACATCTGGTGAGTGACTGGCATCTACAGGTCCTGTTTGTCTGACCATGCCAGAGGGACCCCTTATGCCTTATGGCCAGTCTGTTCTCATTTCAGGGATGCCTGAATCGAGAATTTGACTCTATGTCCTTGCAGACCCCCATCTATGTCCTTATGGACTCCTATGTCCTAACCAGACTACTCCATAAAGTCAAAATGTCTCATAGGCTAGAAAATTGGTCTCAATGGCCCAAACTTTTGGCTTGTGCCCTCGAAAGTTTGATGCAGGCTAGGTTCCAGGGACTTACCTCTAGGTTTCTTCTCAAAGGCTAGCCATTCTGGGTCTGATCTACTCCATAAGCCAAAGGAAAAAGCGGGCAGTTATAGAGAAATAACTCTTGACAAGTATTTGTGGTCAATTCCTAATAAGTTACAGCCCCTGTCTTAGGAGACTTCTTCCAGGTTTCATTCAAGGACCACCAAGGGACAGCTGCTGCTTGCCTTCTCCCAGAGGAGCCATATTTCCACCTTTTACCCCTAATGTCAACCCCCTTGCCAGCAGGAAGTAGCCACAGAGAGTTGACCCCCTTTTTCTTTTTCTTTTTTTTTTATTTAATTAAAAATTTTTTTTGACATGGTGTTGTGCAAAAGGGGTACAGTTGCATAATAGGGCAGTGTGTACATTTCTTGTGATATCTTACACCCTGTTTTTCTTTCCCTTCCCTAGATCAGGTAGACATATATACAATACACAGTGTACCAAAAAACATATACAGTAGCCACGTGGCCTACGCCAAAGGAAATTCTCCTAGGACTTTAAATGTAACATCAACAATAGAGTTTGCTTATCCTTGTCTTATATGAACATACATACATAGGTGTTGAGCTATTGTGATCCACTGAGAGGCCTATTTTTGACCTTTATATGTTGAGTAGTTGTTTGGTTTTAGTTACATAATGTAGGGTCGCTGACCCAAACCTGTGGGAAATACCATTCGACAAGAAGTTTTTGGTTTCGCAGACCTCATCTCTACTGTCTCTCCGTCTCCCTTTGTTAACAGTCATATATCAGGGAGATCATGCCCCTTTGTTTTCTGTGTTCTAGGCTTGTCTCACTCAACATTATTTGTTCAAGTTCTGACCATTTCCCTGTGAATAACAATATTTCACCATTTCTAATCGCTATGTAGTATTCCATTGTGTATAGGTACCATATTTTTTGGATCCATTCATCTGTGGAGGGGCATCTGGGTTGTTTCCATATTTTGGCTATTGTGAATTGTGTAGCGATAAACATGGAAGTGCAGATGTCTTTTTGATATCTTGAGGCCTGTTGTTCAGGATAGATGCCTAGGAGTGGTATGGCTGGGTCATAGGGAAGGTCTATGTTGAGCTTTTTGAGGAACCTCCATACTGTTCTCCAAAGTGGTTGTACTAATTTGCACTCCCACCAACAATGGAGAAGGGTTCCTCTTTCCCCGCACCCCCTCCAGCATTTGTTGTTGCCTGAGTTCAGAGTATAGGCCATTCTAACTGGAGTGAGGTGGTATCTCAGGGTTGTTTTTATTTGCATTTCTTTTACTGCCAGGGATGTTGAACATTTCCTCATATGTTTCTTTGCCATTTTTATCTCTTCTATTGTGAAGTCTCTCTTTAGCTCCTTTGCCCATTTCCTAATTGGTTTATTGGGCTTGGAGGGGCTTAGTTTTTTGAGTTCTCTGTAGATAACAGATATTAGGCCTTTGTCTGTTGCTGTGCTGGTAAATATCCTTTCCCATATGGGTGGCTGTCTTTCTAGTTTAGTGGCTATGTCTTTAGCTGTGCAGAAACTTTTTATTTTGTAGTAGTCCCATTTGTCGAGTCTCTCCCCTATCTGTTGTGCCCCAGGGATTCTATTCAGGAAGTTCCTTCCTGTGCCTATAAGTTCTAGCATCTTTCCTACTCTGTCCTTCAGTAGTTTCAAGGATTCAGGTCTGATGTTGAGGTCCTTGATCCATTTTGAGTTGATCTTGGTGCATGGTGATAGGCTAGGGTCTACTTTGAGTTTTCTGCATATGGCTGCCCAGTTTTTCCAGCACCAGTAGTTGAAGAGGCTATGTTTTTTTCTTTGTATGTCTTTAGCTCCTTTGTCGAATATCAGTTGACTCTAAGAATGCGGCTTTATTTCTGGGTCTTCTATTCCATTGGTCTTCAGGTCTGTTTTTATACCAATACCAGGCTGTTTTTGTTATGATGGCTCTATAATAGAACTTGAAGTCTGGTATTGTGATACCTCCTGCACTGCTTTTTTTTTGCCTAGAATTGCTTTGGCTATTCTAGGTCTTTTGCTGTTCCATATGAATTTATGGGTTGCTTTCTCTATATCAGTGAGAATGTAGCTGGGATCTTGATGGGGATTGCATTGAACTTGTATAACAATTTGGGCAATATGGCCATTTTCACTATATTGATTCTGCCTACCCATGAGCATGGGAGGTCTTTCCATCTCCCTGTGTCTTCTTTGATTTCCCTTGTTAGATTTTTATAGTTCTAATTAGATAGGTCCTTCACATCTTTAGTTAGGTTGATCCCTAGGTAATTTATTCTTTTTTTTTAGCTATTGTAAATGGTATTATTTCCATAATTTCCTTTTCTGCTTGTACATTGCTGGTGTACAGAAAAGCTGCTGACTTTTGTGGATTGATTTTGTATCCTGCTACTTTGCCAAAATGGTTTATTAGGTGTAGGAGTTTGGGGACTGAGTTTTTTGGGTCCTTCAGATATAAGATCATGTCATCTGAGAAGAGGGATAGTTTGATTTCTTTTTTGCCGGTGTGGATCCCTTTGATGTCCTCCTCTTGCCTTATTGCTATGGCTAGGGATTCCAGCACTATGTTGAACAGAAGTGGGGAGAGTGGGCATCCTTGTCTTGTTCCTGAGTTTAGGGGGAATGATTTTAGTTTCTCTCCATTTAATACGATATTAGCAGTTGTTCTGTTGTATATGGCTTTTATTGTTTTAAGGAATGTTCCATCTATTCCTGTTCTCTCCAGAGTTCTTAATAAGTATGGATGTTGTATTTTGTCAAAGGCTTTTTGGGCATCGACTGAGATAACAATGTGATTCTTGATTTTAGTTCTGTTTATGTGGTGAATTACATTAACAGATTTACGGATGTTGAACAATCCTTGTATCTGTGGGATGAAGCCTACTTGGTCATGATGTATAATTTTCTTGATCAGTTTCTGGATCCTGTTAGCTAATATTTTATTGAGGAGCTTTGCGTCTGTGTTCATTAGTGATATTGGTCGGTAGTTCTCTTTTTTTGTTGTGTCTTTGCCTGGTTTGGGGATGGGTATAATATTAGCTTCATAGAATGAGTTTGGGATTTCTCCCTCTGCTTCTATTTCACAGAAGAGTTTGAGGAGTATTGGTATTAGCTCCTCACTAAAGGTTTTATAGAATTCATTGGTGAATCCAGCTGGGCCTGGGCTTTTCTTTGTTGGGAGGCTCTTGATTACCCCCTGTATCTCGCTATAAGTTATTGGTTTATTTAGTTGATTTATTTCTTCTTGATTCAGTTTGGGCAGTTTATGTTTCTCTAAGAATTGATCCATTTCTGTAAAATTATTGTTTTTTTAGTGAGTAGAGGTTCTGGAAATAGTTCCTTATAATTGTTTGAATATTGTGTGTATTTGTTATAATTTTTCCAATGGAGTCCCTGATTTTATGGATATGAGTCTCTTCTCTTCTATTTTTTGTAATTCTTGCAAGGGGTCTGTCAATTTTATTTATTTTCTCAAAGAACCAGCTTTTAGTTTTATTTATTTGTTGAATGGTCTTTCTATTTTCAATCAGATTTATCTCTTCTTTAATCTTTGTGATCTCTCTCCTCCTAGTCATTTTAGATTTGATTATTTTTTGTTTCTCCAGATGTTTTAGTTTCATCGTGAGGTTATTCACCTGCTCTGCTTCCATTCTTTTAATGTGAGTGCTAAGGGGCAATGATCTTGCCCCTCAGCACTGCCTTAGCTGTATCCCATAGGTTTCTTTGTGATGTATTTTCATTGTCATTGTGGCTTATGAATTTGTTAATTTCATCCTTAATTTGGTCTGTGACGCAAGTGTTAGATAACAGTGAGGGGTTTAGTCTCCAAGTATTTGTATAGCCTCTGTGGTGTCCTTTGTTATTGAGGGTTACCTTGATTCCACTGTGGTCAGATATAATACATGGGATGACATCAATACTTTTGTATTTGCTGAGGTTCTTTGTGTGGGCTATGACATGGTCTTTTTTGGAGTATGTTCCATGGGCTGCTGAGAAGAATGTGTAATGGGTCTCTGTAGGGTGAAAGACTCTGTACAGAACTATCAGATCCATTTGGGATATGGTGTTACTTAGGTCCTCATTCCCTGGCTAATCCTCTGGGTGTTGGATCTGTCTCTTGGAGAGAGTGGAGTATTAAAGTCTCCCACTATGATTGTGTTTGAGTCTATCTTGTTCCGTGGTTCTGTGAGAATTTGCTTGACATATGTGGGGCCTCTTTTGTTCAGTGAGTATAAATTTATCACCATGATGTCTTGATTCTGGATTTTTCCTTGTATTAGAATGTAGTGCCCTTTTTTGTCTTTTTGAGTTGATTTTAATGAGAAGTCCAGCTTGTCTGAAATCAGGATAGCTACTCCTGCCGTTTTGGTAGGTGCGTTTGCTTGGAAGATCTTGCTCCATCCTTTCATTCGGAGCCTGTTTTTGTCCCTTGCTGTAAGATGGGTCTCTTGAAGACAACAGATGGCAACTTTTTGTTTACGGATCCACTCTGTCAGTCTGCTCCTCTTTATTGGAGAGTTTATACCATTTATATTCAAAGAGATCGAGGATAAGTGTGTTTTTTTTCCCTTCCATTTTCCTGTTAGGCTGTTTTTCCTCTCCTTTTTTTCTTGTCTTTATTGAGCTGCTCTTTCTATTGGGCTCTGGCTATTGTAGTTTCTTTCTGTTTCTGTCTGTGTGTCCTGTACGTTTTCTGTTGGGTGGGGTTCCACTCTTAGAATTTACTGTAAGGCTGGTTTTTTATTCACATACTCCTTTAGATCCTCTTTGCTATGGAAAGATCTGTTTTTTTCCCTCGAAGGTAAATTCTAGTTTTGCTGGATATCTAATTCTGGGTTGGCAATTGTTGGTCTGGAGGACTTGGATTGAGTTCTTCCATGCTCTTCATGAGTTGTAGGTTTGTGTGGAGAGGTCTGCTGTGATTCGGATCCCTTTTCCATTGTAATATAGCTCTTTCTTCGTTTTGGCTGCATTCAAAATTTGCTCTTTATTCTTGAGATCTGAAGTCTTGATTATTATGTGCCTGGGTGAGGATTTTCTAGGGTCTGGTCTGCCAGGCATCCTATAGGCTTTGGTTACTTGGGTGAGTTCCCTTGTGAGATTGAGGAAGTTTTCTGCAATAACTCTATTGAAAATATGTTGTAGCCCTCTGCTGTGGTATTCGGCTCCTTCATCTATTCCAATTATGCATAGATTATATCTCTTGTCTTTGTCCACTAGCTCCTGGATTAGTCTGCCCTGGAGTTTAACCATTTCTTGAAGTGTGGTAATTTTCTGGTCCTTATCAGCTGCATCGTCGTCCAAAAGAGAGATTCGGGATTCGATATGATCAATTCTTTGTGATGTGGCTTTGAGTGTGGAGTTTATGGATGTCAGCGAGCTATTTATGATTGCCAGATCAGCTCTCATTGTGGAGATTTCTTCTTTTAAAGAGTTGTATTTTAAATCTATTTTTTCATGCATTTCACTTCTCAGGATGTTAAGGTCTTCTTTAACAGAGGAGTGCACTATATCCATTTTTGCTTCCATTTCTTTCTTGACTTCCTGAAGGTCCTTCGAGACTTCCATTCTAAACTCCAGGAATTGTTTTCTGAATTTGTTCCTGGGGCTTTCCATCATTTCTGCTATCTTAGCCTCAGTTGTTTTTTATTCTCCATCTCCTCTTCAGTTGTACTACTTTTTGGAGCTGGTGAGTTGGCTTGACCTTTCATGAAATTTGTAATATTTCCTTGTGATTTGCGCATCTGGAGATCTGTAGGTGGTGACCTTGGCTTGGCTTTGTGCTGGTTCCCGCTGGTCCGTCAGTGGAGAATTGTTTGTGTCCTGGCTCTGGGTTTGAGTTTGGCTGTTGAACCTTACTGCCCAATGGGTGAGCATGACCGTCTCGGTTGTTGCCGAGGCGGTCACCCTCACTGCACTTGGGGGTGGGTAGGTTCTATGTCTTTCTCTGCAGGACTGTGCCCTGCTGCTGTGTTGTGCTGACCCTAGTGTGTCCCTGATGGGGGTTTGCGGGTCGCTGGTTCAGCGTGGCATGGAGATTTTTCTCTTCTTTGATTCTTTTCCCACTAGGTGCCGTGGTCAAAAGAGCTCACCTCTCAGCTTGAGAATTGCCGCTGAGAGGCAGCTCGCCCACCTGTGCAGAGTGCTCCTGTCGGAGCAGGTGTTGCTGTTGAGGGGTGGCCCGCCCACCTGTGCGGAGTGTGCCTATCAGAGCGGGCACTGCCACTGGAGGGCCCTGCCCACCTGTGCGGAGTGTGCCTATCAGAGCGGGCATTGCTACTGAGGGGGCAGCTTGCCCACTTGTGCACTCCCGCGGGGGGTTGAACAGATCCTCCTGCTGGAGGGCTAGCATGCTGACCCACGCTGGCCCTCGGGGGGGAGGGGCACATGCAAGTGCGCTGTAGTGTTTCCTCTGGGGGCGTGCTGCCCTGAGTTGTTTGAGGGTGCTGTGCCCTCTCGCAAGTCTGCTGTGGGGGGTGGTATGCGTGGACCCCAGCAGGTTCAAGTGTCTGGACGCAGGTTGGTGCCCACAGACTCTCTGCACCTCCGCTGTGAGGGGGGCATGTGTTCGGGCCCAGGTGTCCCTGCTGGGCTGGTATTGCACACCAGCAAGCCTGTGACTGTTGTTCAAAAAGTCCGTGCGAACCAGGCGCCTCAGGTGGGGGTTCCAATACCTACCTGGGTCCCTGCTGGGGGGGGGACTGGTACAGACAGGTTCAGGCTCCCCAGCTGGTGCTTTGGGGGACACCTGTCTAAGGTGTTTCCTGGTCACTTTTTTTGGCGCTGCTCCGCTTCTGCTAGCTCCCGTGTCCTCCCAGAGGCTGTAGGGTCCTAGAGTCGCAGATATGGGGCTCCTTTGTTCCCTCAGGGTAGGGAGGGGGAGGGAGGGAGCTCTAGCTTCTTTGTAGGGTTTGGGTCTCTGCTAGAGCTGGTCTCCCATTGGTGGGGGGGGCAATGGGGAACTTACTGGTCCTGCATTGTGTGAGTGTCCCGCGCTGCTGTGGGCTTTTCGGGGCTGGGGTGCTGGGGTGTGGTGATCGGTTGTTTGGTGGTGGCGGTCCCGGCTCTCCCCATCCAGCTCTCCCCATCTGTGCCACCCGGTTCCCCTGCTGTTGTTGTCCATTCCCGGCCATTCGGTACCATGCTGCTGTCTGTCTTGGTCGGTCTGCGCTCCGTCTGGGGCCTGTGGAGCTCCTGCTGTCTGGACTCTGCACTCCTGGCGTGACTTTTCGGCTGTTGCTTCTCTGGTCGCTGATAGTCTGCGGTCCCATTTACTGGCACTGGGTCCCCTTTCCCAGCCTGGCCCTGTTTGGGCTGGGGTCGGCGGGGGGGCGGGGGAGAGGACCCCGGAGATTTTCCGGCTCTGTGTAGGTTATAGGCTCTTCTTTTTTTTTGTTCTTTTTCATTTCCTGTGTTTCTCTGTTTGTTCGGGTTGTTGGGTTTGCTGGTCTCTTGATGGGGTGTTGGGTGTTGGAGTTCCCAGCTCACTATTCAGTTGGAGCGAGTTGGGGTGCCTCCCTATTGTGACGGCACCATCGTCCTTCTCCCCTTTTTCATAATTATTAAAAGGCCAGAATGTAAGGTCCACCTCTGGGAGGGCTCCATGCAGATGTCTCCCCCTACCTGTTTTAAGTCTGTGCCCAGTACCTGTATTACCTAGGTAACTGGCACACTTGGAGGCAGTTAACTTCTCCTCCTCTGAGGTCACATCCAATCCACTGGCCATATATCCTGCCTTTCCCTGTATAATCCGGCTCAACACGAGTCCCCGCTCTCTTTCCTTTTCTGTCTTCCTCTCTTCTTCCTTCCCCTTTGTCTCCCCGTACCTCCATCTTGTGCAGGCCAGCAGTTTTCTCTCCCCCAATAAACTCTTCTCTGCCTGAACCATGTGGTGGGTTTTCTTTCTTGTGAACCTTACATCCCACACAGGGGTGGACCTTACAGATTCCTCAGTACCACAATACACAGAAAAAACCAGAAATGGCACTGTGGCTCAAGTGGTAGAGTGATAGCTTTGAGCAAAAGAAGCTCAGGGACAGAGCCCAGGCCCTGAAGTCAAGACCCAGGACTGGCCTTCCCCAAAAATGACCACAACATATAGGCAGAAAAGGGCACGAATCCTAAGTGTATGGTTTTATGAATTAAAAGAATGTAAACACACATATTGCTGTTTCTCAATGGAGAACTGCAAACTTTAGGGTATAATGCAGGGCTTTGCTAAGAACTCAACTATGTCCACTATGATTTTTTCCACCTTCCTGCTGGATTCCAATTTACCATCCACGCTCCCCAAACCCTATGGTTTTCTGGGAAATAAGGCAAAAGGCAAAGAAGGCACTGCAGCCTTGAAAAGCCTGCAAATGCTTCACTTTCTGTGAGACTCAATCTGGCAGCTCATGGCTCAGTTAATGCAGCAGAGCAACTCCCAGATATGCTGTTAACATCAAAGAATAGCACATACAAATGTGATAGGGCTGTTTCTAAATGTCACAGGCACCAAATTAGCATTTGTGCCTCTTGCATGGTGATATACATAGTGATACACATAATGATACCCTTGAAACCAAAGTCAGTATTTACATCCTAGATCTCGTGTATCACCCTCTGCCACATATGTGTTTTACCAAGGCATCTAATGTTATATCTGGCTCATTAAGTCCAATCATTATGATGGACATCACAAGACAGTAGACCTATATGATATTCTGTAATATGTTAACACAATCAAGGTCTTAGAATCCTAGATTCTATTAGAGAAGAAGAAATCTGCCTTAGCCTAAAGGCAAGGCAGTGAAAGTAAACTGCTATTTCTGACACATAAAATCAAACTTCTGTTGGTCCCTATAAACTATTCTAGAGAAAATAGTACATGCCAGACCAGTAGTTGTGAATGAAAGGCTATGTCAAGCTGGTCTAAATAAGGATTCCACACCTATAACAGCAGATGTGAATAGTCAGAATAATCTATAAATATTCTTAAAGGACAACAACAGCAAAAGAACTATCCACTTTCATATGTACAAATTAGATAAGAACATGATGGGATAACTTCCTCTGTATCTTTTATATATATTTTTTATATCTAGTCTCTATGGAACTGTTTTTTAACCTGTTTATTTACTTTTTTCCATTCTGGCAAATAGGGAAAATTTAGAAGTTTCTACCTGGTCTTTTCTTCCTTAATACTCTTAAGCCCCCAATATGGAGAATAAATGTAAAGATTCTGCTAGTTGTTGAGTGTGTCTATTCCAATTAAGTATTCAGGAACCAAAATAGCCATAGCTAAATCCAGGAGATTAACCTTGGACTAAAAATAGCATTTATCACCTGAGAGCCACACATCCTAACTTTAACTAATAGTCCCCTGGTGTGTTTTGGGATTCTAGAGGTTCATGTTAACTTGGAGCCAGTGTCTAGGAGTTCCTGCGAGTTTGGTATATGTTCTTTTCCCCAATACTTAGTGTAGAAAATATCTGCATCCTGTCCTTCAAACAAAGAACTCTGGGTAGGAAATGAGTGATTCTCCCTTGAGGCCCTCCACTTATATTTTTGGCTCCATAATTATTGCTTTTCTGTAATTTAGTAGGCATTCTAATATCTAAGGACACTGTGACCTCCAAGAAAACCCATGTATGTCAACACATTCATATGGTCAGTTTAATCCCCACTGTTCATTATGGTTATTCTAATTATATACTCAGGGAATTAGGGAAATAACCACAGAATGAGCCCTATACAAAGTGGATCCCATTAAAACATAACCATGGGCCTTGGGGATTGGGTCCAAATGCTATTTATACGTAATATTTATGAGCACTAAATATGACTAGCAGACCTCGTCTTTGGCAAGTTACTGTCATGTATCTTCTGTCACTCTGAAATGTAATTGTTTGCCTTGAAATCAGAGAGTTCACCTCAATGCCAGTGTCTCCCACCATTTTTTTTTCAGTGATGTTGCTGTTCCTTTATTAACTTATTGAATATTTCTCAAGGGAGTATCATTTGGGTTCTCTTGGGCAATATGAAAGCAGTGCATATGAGAAATCAGAATTAACCATCTTGTGATTTCATTTTTATAGTTTGCCAAGAAGGTTCTGGCACCTTAATCTCATTGAATGAAGGCCATCTTTGAGTCAAAGTTTCATTTAATCTACCAAGCAAACTGTTAAAAATATTTTAAGATATTCAAAATACTACTGCCAAATAAGTCTGCTGAGCATAACTATATTGATAAATTTGGGGAAATCTAATGTGACATCCATATTTCTTTAGTTTCTTACTATAAGCAATTCCTATATACATTCCCTCAGGATTCTGTTGTTATAAATTAGCAAAAATTTGCAGTTTACTTAGAAGACAGCATCATCTCTCAAGATAGACTGGGATCTAGTACTTCTAGGGCATACTGAGATCGAACTCCAGTCTGAGATGTAAAGGCAATAAGCAAGCAAAACAGGCATCTCCCTGTTAGCCATTTGCTGCCCCCCAGAATTTCTGGGGAAGAAGAGATATTATTCTCAAATAGGAGAGTGGGGATTTTGCTTCTGTTGCCTTGGAAAGCTTGAGTCAACCCAAATGTAACCATTCCAAATCTCAGGATCCCTCTATTTTCTAATCAGTGTTGTGATTTTCATACAAGAGACTTGGCAAGTCTATAAATTCAATTTACATTTTAATTCAGTCACATTACATTTTTGCAGCTGAGTTTGCATCCAAATCTTCCCTGAAGCTATAAGAAATAAAGATTGCTTTATAAGAATAATGGAAACTTTCTGGTGTTCTGACTCCAATTTGAGCTAAGAGTTTAAGGTCCTAGGAATCAAATCCAGAACCATTGCACAGGAGTCTTATGCATGTTCAGCACCTGATTTGCAACTGAGCTACACCCTAAGGTCTAAGCTTATTCTTTACTTTCTATAATTTTTCTAATGCAGCTAGAGAAAGCCCAACAACTCATAGACCTAGGGGCCACCACTATTATAATTGTAGTTGAGTGCAGCCTTCATTCTGTCTTTTAAAGCTTTTCCTTCAGGGGCTGGGGATATGGCCTAGTGGCAAGAGTGCTTGCCTTGTATACATGGGGCCCTGGGTTCAATTCTCCAGCACCACATATACAGGAAGTGGCACTGTGGCTCAAGTGGCAGAGTGCTAGCCTTGAACAAAAAGAAGCCAGGGACAGTGCTCAGGCCCTGAGTCCAAGCCCCAGGACTGGCAAAAAAAAAAAAAAAAAAAAAAAGCTTTTCCTTCAAAAGCACTTCATCCCAAGTAACTAACCATCAAGGATAATTTAGAAAAACTACATTGAGAAGTAACAAATACACAGTAGTGTATAATTTTTTTATTTCAATGAAAAATGTTGGGTTTGTATAGACAACACTCACTTAAAGGTACAGAACACATTATCACTGCCAAAAGGTATTTTTATGTCTCCTCTTCGTCAATGATTCTCTCAATGATAATTATTCTGGTATTTATTGCTATATTAGTTTTGTCTTAAATGTCATGTAAGTGGAATCATACAGTGCATGTGTTTTTGTATCTATTTTGTTGAACATTATGTGTACCATTCATATTTTACTTAACTGTAATTTATTTTCTTTGCTATGTAGCACTACTCTATATACCAATTTATTTTATACTTTATTCATTTGATTGTTAATAGGCAGTTGTGCTGTTTTAGTTTTTGACTAGTCACTGTTTTTGAAGTCACTGTGAGCATTCTCATCTTTTTTATCAGCCTTGATGAAATATAGTTTGCATTCATTAAAATGTACTGTAAAAATAGAAATATCTGCACATCCAAATTTACTGCAGCACTATTCACAATAGGAGAGCCATGGGATTAACATAGGTGCCCATCAATAGATGAATGGATATAGGAAATGTGGTATGTGTACATAGAGTATTGTTCTGCTGTACAGAAAAATGAAAGTGTACCATTTTCAGGAAAATGAATGGAATTCGAAACCATCATGTTAAATGAAATAAGCTAGATAGAAAGACAAATATCTCATGTGTTTTTTTTTCATATTCAGAATCTAGATGTTTTTAAAGATGGTAAAGCAGAAAGGGGAGAGGTTTAAGAGAGGGTAGTATGGGGCTGAATATGATTGGATTATATATTATGCAACTATGAAATGTCATAGTGAAATCTGCTTTTTTGTACTATTAATAAAAATAGCAAATAAAAATAAAATGAACAAATTTTAATGTGTGTGTGTGTGTGTGTGTGTGTGTGTGTGTGTGTGGTGTGTTTGCTTTTGGGTTTTGTTTGTTTGGCTGTCTTGGTTTGGTTTTTTGCTTTGGGTTTTTTGTTTCTTTGGTTTGAACTCAAGAGATTGTGCTTGTTAGCCAAGTATTCTAGCTCTGAGCCATACCTCCAGTCTTATTTTATTTGTTTTGAGATAGGGTCTCACTTCTTGCTCAGGCACACCTGCACTTCAACCCTTCATTGCTTCTTCCCATAGTCAGGATGACTGGTGCCTGCCACCATACCAAGCTTCTTCTCTTTTTTTTTTTTTTTTTTTTTTGGCCAGTCCTGGGCCTTGGACTCAGGGCCTGAGCACTGTCCCTGGCTTCTTCCCGCTCAAGGCTAGCACTCTGCCACTTGAGCCACAGCGCCGCTTCTGGCCGTTTTCTGTATATGTGGTGCTGGGGAATCGAACCTAGGGCCTCGTGTATCCGAGGCAGGCACTCTTGCCACTAGGCTATATCCCCAGCCCCCAAGCTTCTTCTCATGAAATGGAATCTTTTGGACTTTCTGCTCAGGCTAGCCCCAAACCTCAGTTCTCATCTCCCTCTCTCAACCTCCCAAATAGGATCGTTAAGTGAGCCACTAGTGTCCAACTGTCTTTCCATTTTCTTAATCATATGTTTCAAAGAGTATAATCTCTTAACTTGGTGAAGTGTATTTTATCAAATTTTCTTCCATGATTTATGTTTTCTAGAAGTTTGTGATCTATTTCAAGCTTATTTTTGTGTATGGTATGTGGTGAAGCCGGATGTTTAATTTTCTCCCATCATATTTGGATAGCCAGTTTATCTAGTACCATTTGTTGAAAAGACTGCCTTTTCCTCATTGAAGTTTCATTGAAGATCAACAGAAAAAATACACATTCATATGTACACATTTGTACATTCGTATGTGTATATACATATACACATAAACACACACATACATACACATATATGATGTTGACATGTGTTTGGTTATGTTTCTTTTTTCATGCTCAGTTTCAAACTTGTAGATAACCCACACAAATATTTTGATCATGACTAAAATTCTAGCTCCATTTTGTATCCTCTATTTTCCTCTGCACTTTACCTATTCTTGTGAGATTCCTTAAATCTTTCCCAGAACATGAGGATACAAACAAACATAGACTTCATTAACAAATATATTTCAGTAAAATCTATATCTATTTTTGCAAGTCCATTTGATGTCCTGGTACATATGTCCTCCAAACCTCATTCTTAAAAATACTTTTTCACAAGGCTGGGAACATGGCTTAGCAGTAGAGTGCTTGCCTAACATACGTAAAGTCCTGGGTTCGATTCCTCAGCACCACATAAACAGAAAAGGCCAGAAGTGGTGCTGTGGTTCAAGTGGTAGAGTGATAGCCTAGAGCAAAAAAGAAGCCAGGGACAGTGCATGGGCCCTGAGTCTAAGCCTCAGGACTGGCAAAAAAGAGAAAGACTTTTTCACATAAATTCTTGTTTCAAAGAACCAACATAATAAAAGTGATAGACTTTTAATTCCTAGCAGCTTTTTTTTCTACAGGAAACAACAGAGAAAAAGGAAAAGAAGTCCTGACTTAACAATGGGAAGAGGTAGATATAGAAACAAATCAATCCCAAAATGCAGTACCACGCAAGGTGGAGTCTCCCAGTCTATAAGCAGAGAGGTCCAAATGCTGAGAATAACATCTAGAATATTTTTATAGCAATTGGAGAAATTAACTGATAAGAAACCAGATTTGTGTCTGATAATTTAAAAATGTATGTTGTATATCTGCCCACCATTGTGAATCCATTTTCACTTAATGTCAACCTTTGATATACTGGAAATGTAAAATACTATCAACAACAATCACCTAAAAACTGGTTCTTGGCCACTTACTGTTAGAAATAGTATTTTAAGGATCTAAACCCACCTTTCCGTAGTCACAATACAAGAAGAGTTCAGCAAACATCTGTCTCCTCATGTCAGCTTTTATGACCTCCCGAAATTCATCTGCATAGTGGCAAAGGTGTTTAAGGAGTTCCTCAAATTTTTCACTTTTCAAGTCTGCAACATATGAACTGATGAACTGCAGATAACAGCAGCAGAAAAAAAGACAAAATGATTATTTATTTATTTTTGCTGATCCTGGGGCTTGAACTCAGGGCCTGGGCATCATTCCTGAGCCTCTTTGTGCTCAAGGATAGCATTCTACCATGTGAGCCACTGCACCACTTTTCACTTTTTCTGAGTAGTTTATTGAAGATAAAAGTCTCAGGGACTTTTCTGCCCAGGCTGGCTTTGAACCGAAATCCTCAGATCTCAGTTTCCTGAGTAGTTAGGACTATAGGTATGAGCTCTCAGTGCCTGGCTCAAATGATGATGTTAAAGTATGTTGTTCATTTGGTTTTTTTCCCCAAGGATTCAGTCTATGTACATGAATGACACTGGCAGCAAAATATTTCAATGCCATTTGCTTACTACTTAAAGTCTTTCCGTGTGCGTGCGTGCGTGCGTGCGTGCGTGTGTGTGTGTGTGTGTGTGTGTGTGTGTGTGTGTTTGTGTCAGCCCTGGGGCTTGAACTCAAAGCCTGAGCACTGTCCCTGGCTTCTTTTGTTCAAGGCTAGCACTCTACTGCTTGAGCCACAGTGCCACTTCTGGCTTTTTCTGTTCATGTGGTGCTGAGGAATCAAACCCAGGGCTTCATGCATGCAAGGCAAGCACTCTACTGCTAAGCCACATTCCTTGCCCTTAAAGTCTTTTCATGTGATGCTTCTTTGTAGGCTGTGCTACAGAGAAGGAGGTGACCATGCAGTCCTAATACCATACACCATTGGGCTAGATATTTTTGGAGCAATATCTTGCAGGGCAGGGCAGACTTTCTTCCACAATAAGAATTAACAATGGTCCTAAAGTGAAGTGTTGCCTGTAAATCAACAGTTCTAAAAAATGAATCAAGTTTTTCTACTATATAACATATAAAGAGTATGTATGTTCCAAGATCAACTATGTTTAATTATTGAAGTACAAAGAATGAAGGTCCTGAGTGGTTTTTTGTCTTCTGACATTGCAATATCCTTTATCTATGATCTTTTTATGAAAAGTATAAGGATTGGAGACATCTGTGTTCTTGAGCTATTTTTCTAAGTCTCTTTTGAATTTCAATCTTCCTAGTAGGATTATCAGACTAGAAAGCAAATATATCCATATGCCATTGTAGTTTTGATGTGGGGCTTGTGTTCTTTTTCACATTTATTTTCTCTTAACCTCATAATCCATGTATATTTCTGTTTGTTTTTTCGTGTGTGTGTGTGTGTGTGTGTGTGTGTATGAAAGAGAGAGAGAGAGAGAGAGAGAGAGAGAGAATGAATACTGGGGCTTGAACTCAGGGCCTTGGTGCTGTCCCTTACATTTTTCACTCAAGGTTGGCATTCTACCACTTGAGCCACAGCTCTACTACTAGTTATTTTGTGGTTAGAGTTAAGAGTCTCATGGAAAATATGAGCTGGCTTTGAACCATAATCCTCAGATCTTAGCCTCCTAAGTAGCATAAGCCACACACATTAGCTATACAGGCATTAGCTACTGGTGCCCAGCTAGTGTGTGTGTGTGTGTGTGTGTGCGCGCGCGTGTGCGTGTGCATGCACGCACGTGCATACACACCAGTTTGAAAGGTCAGGCACATCGCATTCTTTTTTTTGGCCAGTCCTGGGGCTTGGTCTCAGGGCCTGAGCACTGTCCCTGGCTTCTTTTTTTGCTCAAGGCTAGCACTCTGCCACTTGAGCCACAGCACCACTTCTGGCTATTTTTCTGTATATGTGGTGCTGGGGAATCGAACCCAGAGCCTCATGTATATGAGGCAGGCACTCTTGCCACTAGGCCATATCCCCAGCCCTCACATCGCATTCTTGATCTGCTACTCATTATAGGAGATGGAATGTATGAGCACAGAGTTAGCAAATGGATGTGGCATGCCCTCATGTCCATAACTATAAATGATTACACCTCACTCAACAAGAACATTCAAATTTCCTTCATCAGAAATCCAGAAGTAAGATTCAGGAATGGCCAGTTGATCTCTGAGTGGAACTGGGTTTGTGAATGTCAAGAGCAGGAGGCACAACTATATCTCTATCCTTTTAGGGTCTTCAGTTGGGCCTGCAAGTTAAATTGGTATGAGATAGACTAACAGGAGAAAAGCACAAAATTCTAATGTAACTTTTGTGTAACATGGAGCCCTCATAAGGAAATGAAGTCCTAAAGAAATGGAAAATGTTATATGGTTTTGTACTCTGTTGAACAAAGTGAAGCAATTGTGGAAAAATTATTATTTTATGAGGAGAGGTTAAAAGGAAGACAGAAATTATTTTTAAAATGTCTCTGCACAAAATTCTCTCAGCGAAAATTCCTCATTGATGAGTGCTTTTCTCTTTTCCTATATAGGGCAGGCATTTCTCAGATGGGAGTTTATGTCTTCTATTTTCAAGAAGAATTGGGATATACCTCTTGTATCTTCTGTTTTTCAAGTAATCCTAGTGCCAACTATAGTGAATTTGGGACGGTGTATTCTGCCACCCTTCAAATGTAAATTAAATGGTTGTTGGGTTGTCAAGTTCCTCCAGAAATCTGTCTTGATGTTTTATTCCTAAAATTCCTTGAATAATGTGCATTTCATTTTCAGCTATATTAGCTGGTATCTGATTCTTATAAAACTAATATGTAATTAAATTTTTGTGAGAGGTTTCATTTTAGTAATTTGTTCCTAAACAACAGTAATCTTTCCCGTTCCCTTCCTTCCTGGCTCCCTCCCTCTTTCCCTCACTTCCTTCCCTCCCCCTTCCCTTTTCTCTCTTTCTTTTATGTTTCTTTTCTTTCTTTCTCTCTCTCTTTTTGAGATGAGATCTTGCTATGTCACCCAGGCTGACCTTTGAATTTGTAATCCATTTGCTTCAGCCTCCCAGGTGCTAAGGTTATAGATGAGTACTACCATACCTGACTGACAATTTATTTTAAATGAAGCATATTGGGAACATATTTTATTAACACATGATTCTTGGGGTTGATAGTTCATGTCCTCATTAATATCATCTATGCACATTGAGAATGTATTATGTAACAGATATGTTAGGCTTATAGTCAGGTAAATGAGTCATACATCATTATTTAATTGGCTTCCAGATCAAAAGAACAAAATTTACAGCATAGCAAAAGAGTTTTTCTAAATATTTGGTTTCCTTGGCCACCTAATTACCCAGTTGCCATTACTATTTATTAATTTATTTCACTGTGGTTGAACTCAGGGCCTCATGCTTGCTAGGCAGGTGTTCTATCCCTTGAGTCACATACCTCAGCCCTGTCATTTTTTTTTTATGGATCAATGAGCACAATTGCATTCTTCTCTACTATTTGGAGATGCAGAATGGTGTAAATGGTTAAGAACTGTCACAATTAGGATTCTGTCTATGTACAGGGCCTGGATATTTCATGATAAGTTTTTGTCTAATATTGAAGTAGTAAATTGGCCAGAAAAAGTTTGCATTGCAGAATACAATAGTCTTAGCAAGCTTGGTGGTTCACACCTGTAATTCTATCTACGTCAGAGGCAGAGGTGGGAGGATTATGGGTTCAAGGCCAGAACAGGTAAACTTAGCAAGTCCATATTTCAAAAAGTAACCCAAATGGGCAGGACAGGGCCCAAGTGATAGAGCATGTGCACACAAGGCCCTGGGTTCAATCCTCAGTACTAAAAACATAACAAAACAACAAACCAGTCCTCTCTGCTGGCATATATCTTTAGATGGAAAAAAATGAAATCAGTGATTCTCAGTGATTCTTTGGCCTAAAAATATAAGCATCACTTGAGAACTTGTTAGAAATGCAAGTTTTTGAGCCCTTTCCCAACTTACTGCATCTAAAACTCTGGGTTTGGGGACCAATAATCTGTTTTTCAACTAGCCTGTAAGTATTTGCTGAACTAGATGATCTGGGGTTACTGGTCCTAGTCTAATATCACAAGATTCTTTTTTATCTTAAAGAATATTTGCTTGAGGGCTTGGGATATGGCCTAGTGGCAAGAGTGCTTGCCTCATATACATGAAGCCCTGGGTTCAATTCCCCAGCACCACATATACAGAAAACGGCCAGAAGTGGCGCTGTGGCTCAAGTGGCAGAGTGCTAACCTTGAGCAAAAAGAAGCTAGGGACAGTGCTCAGGCCCTGAGTCCAGGCCCCAGGACTGGCAAAATAAATAAATAAATAAATAAATAAATAAATAAATAAATAAATAAATAAATGATTTGCTTGAGTAATAGGTTTTTTTCTAAATTATTCACATGGGAGAATTGTTGGCTAATTAGCATTTTCTAACAATCTTGTGGCTCAATGCTTAAAGAGAAAATAATTCATAAAAAACAAATCACTCTTTTACATTTAGCTTTTGGGAACCAATATCAAACCTATAGGAATTTTCTAGTATGAAAATGAATCAAGTTTGATTAAAACTTTTTTTCTGAGGGATTTCTTCATGGATTTATAACTTAATGGGATTTTTGAATGAATGTGTTGTAATTGCTCTCTAGGTATGGGCTATGTGGTATAATTACTGTCTGAAATTATGCTACTTTCTTTTGTCTTTTTTCCCCAGGGTTTTACCACTGATGTCACAGTAACTGATTTTGGTACTTTGGGTATTGCATATATGTTTATTGGAACTAGGGAAGGGAAGGAGAACATCAAATGGAGAGACAAAAGATAAAAGATAAACCAATGCCATAGCAATACTTACAAAACTACATGCCGTAATATCCAACTGTACAATTCTTGGGGGGGGGGGTGGCGGTGATGGGGAAGGGAGAAGGAGGGAGAAAAATGAGGGGGGAGGTAGCAAGTTTGATAAGAAATGTACTCATTGCCTAATGCATGAAACTGTCACCCCTCTGTACATCACTTTGACAATATTTTTTTAAAGCCTACCAGTTGCCAACATCAACTATAACTCAAATTCCAAATAAAACCATTACTGAAGTTTGCCAGTCTCATATAAAAACAGAAGAAAAGTAAAATGCACATGTGTTTTCATACCCTCCCAAGGAATGAATCAAAGTAACTGTTGTAAAGATCAAACTACTGATGCTATCTTTCAACTTAATAGTTTTGGGAGCTGTTGAGCGTCCAAATTGTACTTGGTCAATTTATGTCTATGTGTTAAATCCCAGGGAAATGAATTTTGGGTTTTTCTTTTCTGATGTAATGTTGAGAATGTGGTGAATGTCACATCAAATAGATTAGTAGCCACTATGTCTCCACAGCTCTGGGCCGTTGAGATTCACACTTATTTAATTGTAGATTCACTGCAGAGTGGAGGAAGTGGGTGCTACAGGAAGAAAACTATGTTTAGAAACTCTTTATCTTGGGTGTTATATTAACTTCCAAACTGTACTTGTAAGTGTTAGTAGGTGACAAGGAGTTGGCAAGCAAGGAGGATAGAATATTGAAGTACCAGATTATGTTGGTTATTTAGCATTGAGGAATGGAGTGTTCATATCACCTCTGGTCAAAAATTAATTTTCCAGTTTCAGAGAGAGAAGCTTTGAAAAAACAGTTATTGAGGGCTGGGATGAACTTTGGTAGTAGAGCACTTGTCCTGAATGCCTGAATTTGATCCTCAACACTAACACAATAATAAAATAACAACAACAGAAATGTACTTAACCAAGCAGTTATATCCTTTAGAAATGAATCAAATGAAAACTTCCTTTAATACTTAGTAACAATAAAACTGGCAGACTAAAAACCATAATTTTGCCCCTATTATTGAAGTATAATATTGGTAGTGTTAGGGGATAAATTATATTTCCTAAAACTGTATACTGGAGACCTAACATTAGAATGTGGCTATATTTGGAGATAGGGTCTTCAAAGAGGCCATTAAATCAGAATGAGGTCTCTAAGGGTAAGTCTTAATCCAACATAGTTAATATGCTTATATAAAAGGAAATTTTGGTTTTGGTGCTTGTTTGCTTTTGCCAGTTCTGGGGCTTGAACTCAGGGCCTTTGACACTGTCCCTGAGCTTCTTTTGCTCAAGGCTAGCACTCTTCCACATGAGCCACAGCTCCACTTCTGGCCTTTTCTGTTTATATGATACTGAGGAATCAAACCCAGGGTTTCATGCATGCTAGGCAAGCACTCTACCACTAAGCCATATTCCCAGTCCATGCAAAGGAAATTTGAACATATACAGAGGAAGACTAAAAACAGACATCTACAAACTAAGAGGAAAGACCTTCAGTATGCTGACACCTTGGCTCAGACTTCTAGCCTACAGACCATGGAAGATATATTTCTGTTATTTAAACCACCCAATTGGTACTACTTTGTTATGGAAAGCCTAGAAAAGTAATACAGGAATGAGGAGTTACTAATTGGCCAATCCTCTGAGGTATATATTTCTTACAGTTGAAGATCATCCAGGAAGAGATATGGCAACTTGGAGGATAGTGCACCTTTTGCTTCCCATTTCTCTGGCACAGAATTCTCTCTTCTCCTCAAAGTCTCCTCATGTATTTTCATAATATCATTACCTCTGACCAACCCTGAAGCCATACAGTCTCCTCTTTTTGTCCTTTCCTGCCATGGCTCCAGGTACAGGAAAAACAAAACGATCTCAACAAAACAAACAAAAAGGGGCTGGGGATATAGCCTAGTGGCAAGAGTGCCTGCCTCGGATACACGAGGCCCTAGGTTCGATTCCCCAGCACCACATATACAGAAAACGGCCAGAAGCGGCACTGTGGCTCAAGTGGCAGAGTGCTAGCCTTGAGCAGGAAGAAGCCAGGGACAGTGCTCAGGCCCTGAGTCCAAGGCCCAGGACTGGCCAAAAAAAACAAAACAAACAAACAAACAAACAAAAAAATGCAAGACATAGAGGAACTAGATGCAGAGTAGAAAGCTATTCAGCCTTGATTTGGTAGAACATATTAAAGACAGCAATCTTTGAGTACAATTTGTAAAGCAATTTTCTTTAAAACTTAAACTAGGAGCCATGTCAATTTGAAGGCCTTATACTATATGACTAATCTAAAAATAGTTCAATAAGCCAGGTGCTTATATTTTATGTCTATAAGCCTAGCTACTCAGAGGCTGATATTTGAGGATTGTGGTTCAAAGGCAGGATAAGGCAGAAGAATCTGAGAGACCCTTGACTCCAATTAATCATCAAAAAGCCAGAGGTGGAGGTATCAAGTGGTAGAGCAAGTTCAAGCCCCAATACTAGTACGTGAACTAATGAATAAGTGGATAAGTAAAACAGTCCCATAAGGAAATGATCATCTCAAAGTGGCCCACCACTGAGCAAGAAGAAAATGGTCACAGAGAAGATAATCCAGGCTGAAGCATGGCTCTTATTTACTTCTAGCCAAGAGAAGCAACAGTTCCTCAATACTACAGGACCAAAAGTTGTCAGAATCCTGCGGTATAGTCATTTTTCTTTTGCTATCACTCACCCTGCAGGAATGAGGATAGTTATTTGTTATACTGTTTTTTGTAGTTGTGTGTGTCCATGACTAATTTGCTTGTATTTTTAATTTCTCTAATTTCCGGTTTCACCCTGGACCCATACACTATGTGCACACATCAAAGTAGAACACACACAAACAGAAATTCCTATTTAGATACATGTCCACAGATACCTGCCCACACAATAATGCATTATTATATTACTATGACATTATTGTACTGTGATTAATAAGTGAGGGAATAGGAGTAAATATTCTCAATGGGGTGGTTGGATCTTCATTTTCTAGAACAAACCAGATGGAAAATGAGAGGTCATCATCTGTACCATTGTCATCAGAAATCACATGCCCTAGAAAAATGGTAATCCTATAGAGGTACCTGTGAGTATTCATCCATTTATTGTCTCCATCTCTCTTTTCCCCCTTCCTGTTACCACTCAATGGCTCCGTTTTCTCCAAGCACACTCCATCAAGCTTGCTCTCTTTCATTGCTTATTGTTACAAATGATAGGGGGAAATTGTATGGCATTGTATGTCCACTGGAAAGGCGCTCATATCTTGACTTTATGCTCAACATCTTTAATTACATTTTTTTCCATTTTCATTAGTGTTGATGAAATAGCTTTAAAGCAAAATACTTTAATGGTGGCACATGCCTATAAACACAGTTTACCTGGGAGAATGAGATGGGAGTACAGATAGTTTGAGGCCAGCCTGGGAGGTGTAATAAGACCTTAGCTGAAGGAAGGAAGGAAGGAAGGAAGGAACAAAGGGAGAGAAGGGAAGAACAATAGGAGAGGAGAGGCAAGGAGAGAGGGAAGAAAGGGGAGAGAGAGAGAGAGAGAAGGGGGTAGGGGAGGAAAGAAGAGAAGAGGAGTAGAGAGGGAGGAAAGGTGAGTTGTGGGGGTAGGGTAGGGATGGACAGAGGAGTGAGGGGGGGGAAAGAAAAATGCCCCAAATACTGCTTTTTTTTTGGGGGGGGGGGTGGTCATGGGGCTTGAACTTGAGACCTGGGCACTATCCCTGAGCTCTTTTGCTCAAGGTTAGCATTCTATCACTTTGAGCCACAGCTCCACTTCCACTTTTCTGGTGATTAATTGGAGATAAGAGTCTTATGGACTTTCCTGCCCAGGCTGGCTTTGACCTGCGATCCTTAGATTGTAGCCTCCTGAGTAACTAGGATTATAGGTGTGAGTCACTGTTGCCTGGCTCCAAATACTACTTGTATACAATACAGGTGATCTCAGTGATTTGTTAGATAATTAAATACTTTGATGCAAAGAAAAATATTTGAGACAGGATTTCACTGTGCTGTTCAGTTTATTCTAGTTTGAGAAATATTTCCTTGTCCTCCACTCCCCCCCAAAATAGGGAATAGCTCTTCTCTACAATTGAAAGTATTTGATTATATTCTATTTTCAACTTAAGAAGTTGAGAAATGCTAGCAAAACTAGTAGTAATAGCCCAAACCATCTACTTAAGCAAAACTTTATGGACACTCAAAGAAGAAAATGGTGTAAGGGTGATGTATGTGTAATAATACTTGATAAGAACTCTGTCCTATTCTATATAATACCTTTGTAGATAGGGTCCAACCTAACTTTCCTTTCTAACTTCTCATTCTTCCCCATCAATATCTCATATAACAGTCAAAAACAATTACTTTTAGCCAAGTGAGTGCCAGCCATGAGCAAGAAAGTTGAGCAAAAAGCCAAACACAGTGAGGCACTGGGTTCAAACTCTGGTAACAATGCATTGGGGAAAAAGGCAAGTGGAAGCATGGTTCAAACCATATAGTGCCCATTGAGCAAGCAAGCCAAGCAATCATGAGTCCTTAAGTTTAAGTCCTATGGCTGCAAGATCAGCCTTAGACCTGCTATGGAGGATGAGAGTCAGTACAATAGCTATCACATGAAAGATGCAGTAACATTATTTTTTTTTCTGGTACTAGGAACTGAACCCCAGGTCAAGTTCTAAGCAAGTGCTCTACCACTGAGCTACATCCCCAGCCATGAACTCCCATTAGCTAGAGATATATCCTTATAGGGCCATTCTATATATTTATGCTGAAACAAGTTGAAGCCTAGTCTCTTACTTCAGACACCTAAGAATAGTACATAGGGGGGCTGGGGATATGGCCTAGTGGCAAGAGTGCTTGCCTTGTATACATGAGGCCCTGGATTCAATTCCCCAGGCACCACATATACAGAAAATGGCCAGAAGTGGCGCTGTGGCTCAAGTGGCAGAGTGCTAGCCTTGAGCAAAAAGAAGCCAGGGACAGTGCTCAGGCCCTGAGTCCAGGCCCCAGGACTGGCCAAAAAAAAAAAAAAAGAATAGCACATAGGTACACACAACTTTAAGATGAAAGAACAAAAACATTTTAAGAATAACAATTATAGCTGGGAGTTGCTGGCACATGCCTATAATCCTAGTTACTCAGGAGGCTGAGATCTAAAGATTGTGGGTTGAAGCCAGCCCAGGCAGGAAAGTCCAGGAGACTCTTACCACTAATAAACCATTTACACACCAGAAGTGGTGCTGTGGCTCAAAGTAGTAGAGCACTAACCTTGAGCAAAAGAGCTCGGGGACAGTGCCCAGGCCCTGAGTTCATGCCCCATGAGCAACAAAACTAAACAAAAGAATAACAATTATAAGACACCAAGTTTTATTTTTGTGTGTGTGCTGGTACTGGGGTTTGGACTTGGGGACTGGACACTTCCTGAGCTCTTTTGCTCAAGACTAGCACTCTACCACTTGAGCCCCACTTTGGCCCTTCAGGTGCATGTGTGTGTGTGTGTGTGTGTTAATTAGAAATAAGAGTCTTATGGACTTTTCCTGTGCAAAGGAAAATAACCAAAAATAAATTTGTATTCATACATTCATAGTAGGAGCACCAGTCATAATAGTCATGATATGGAATCAACCTAGGATAGAGAAAGGAAATGGGATATATATTCACAATGGAATACTGTTAATTAATCTTACAAAGGAAGGAAATTCTGTCATTTGCAACATAGATGATCTTGGGGGGTGTTAGGCTAAGTAAAATGAACCAGGCATAGAAAGATAAATACCACATAATCTTGCTCAACTGTGGAATTTTTAAAAAGTAGAACTCATGGAAGTAGAGAGTAGAATGGTGGTTACCAAGGGCTGGGGATGGGGTTTTGGGTAGGAATCACATTAGGAGATGTTGAACAAAAGGAACAAAGTCTCAGAGAGATTGGGGGGGGGGGGATAAGTTTGAGATATATTGCACGTTAGAGTGACTATAATTAATAATGCATTATATATTTTAAAATTGCTAAAAATACATTGCAAATGTCTCACCACAAAAAATAAGTGAGGCGATAGATATGTTAATTGGCGTGATTTAATATTTCTACATTTATACATGTCAAAACATCACATTGGACTCCATAAATAATGCAAATATGATTTGGCACACACCAGTAATCCTAGCTATTTGGGAAGCAAAGATCAGGAAGATATTGGTACAATGCCAGTCCAGTCAAAAAGTGAGATCTCATCTAAGCCAGTAAGCTAAGTATGGTGGTTCATACCTGTAATCCTAGTTATATGAGGAATAGGGAAGACAATCATGCTCTGAGGTCAAGTCTGGACAAAAAGCAAAGTCCCCTATTCAAAATATAACTAAAAGCAGAAGGGGGTGAGGCAATGGCTCAAGAGGTAGAGTGCTTGGCTAGCAAGTTCAAGCCTTGAGTTCAAATAATATAATGTAAATAATAATGTGATAGCAGCTGTAGTAATCTAAATAAAGTAGCTAAATAATAGAAGAACAAATTTTAGAACAGACACAATGGCCTACACCTACAATCTCTAGCTACTTGGGAGGCAGAGATCAGAATTGTGTCTTGAGGCCAGCCCAGGCAAAAGTGAGATTTTTCAAAAAATAACAAAGATCTCTGGGTGCTGGTGCCTGTAATCCTAGCTATTCAGGAGGCTGAGATCTGAGGATCAGATCAAAACCAGCCCAGGCAAGGGAGTTTGCGAGACTCTTTTCTTCAATTAACCACCAGAAAATCAAAGTGGAGCTATGGCTCAAAGTGGTAGAGCAAAAGAGCTCAGAGTTAGCTCCCAGTCCCTGAGTTTAAGCCCCACAACCACCAAAAAAAAGAAAGAAAGAAAGAAAGAAAAGTTGCTGGGGATGTGATTAAAGTGATAGAGTACTTAAATGTCTGTCAAACCTAGTATTAAAGAATTTTATTTCAGAATTTCTCTGTGAACAGCCATGAGTTAGGATTATTCTAGAAATATAGTGATGGCTCAGTATTAGGAAATTTATTGATATATCCATTATATTATAGAGCAATGTAATCATTATTATCTTAATACAAGGAATTTGAAAATATTTGAAATCAATTTTTGGTTTTAAAAATGGACAAACAACTCTGACATCATCCTTACAATAAAATGAAATAAAAATTTTTAAATGGATAAATACAGAGGGACACTCTTAATCTTCATCATAAAACAACACCTAATCAAATGCTTATTGGATAAATGACCAAATAAATGGATGGAACAAAAGAAAGAACAAAGCTCAGACTGTATTTGTTCTAGGGACACTTTCCCATTCCCCTGCTCTTACTGTAACATCAGGAGTCAGAAGAGTAATTAGAAAAAGAAATGTCAAGCCTTTAAACTGCACATTCAAAGTTGAGAGCAGACTGGTCTCCTGTGGCTTAGGATGAAAGTCAAGACAGCAGCCATACTACATCTGAATAAATAGAAATCAGGGAAGAACTATCCAAACACAAAGACTAGGAAATTCTGACCACTGTCTGTAACATATGCAGGAAGCAAAATAAAGAGCAAATGATGGAGGCTAGGCCTGCATTCTGGCTCTGGAGATGGGCTCAAATGGTAGAGCACCAGCCCAGCATGTGCAAAGCTCTGAGTTCAAAGCCTAAGACCTGCAGAAAATAAGAAGAAAATAAAATCAAGTCAATCTAGAAGACAACAATTCAAGAACAAAAGTTTCTCATAGTTGTTTTAAGCTACAAGACAATTTAGTAGAAACACACATTCAGTATAACATTAGAACTCAAAGCCACAGAGTGAAGGAAAGCTTTGCAACTTTGGAACCCATATTAGGGTTCCAGGGTGGATCTGTAACTTTGTAGTTTCATGACCTTGAGGAAATTCTTCCATCTAGGTCTCATTGGCAAGAAGAGGATAATAATAACTGAGTAGCTGTGAGAAGTAAGCAAGAAAACACATGCAACATTCTCAAGACACTCTATGGTACATCAAAGAGTGGTTTAGGATATAAGCTATTGTCATTACATGATGAAAAGTATAACAATTCGAACAATGATTACAAGTTGGTGGTAGAATTATGGGCTTAACATGGTTTCTTCTTTATATTTTTCTACCTTGAATTTTTTATAGTGAGTCTATATTATTTTCTTATTGAGATATAACCCACCATTGTAAAATTTATGTATTTCTTTTATAAGGAAACAAAGAGTTGGGTGTTAGTGGCTCATCCTAGCTACTTGGGAGGTGGAGAATGTTGGGATTGAGGTTTAAGGCCAGCCTAGGCAGAAAAAAAGTTGTGAGGCTTCTTTTCAACCAAGAGCTGGACTCCCTGGCATGTATCTGTTCTCCTATCTACCAGAGCCTAACATAGGTATATCAAGCCCAGTCATAGGCAAAGGCATAAAAGGTGACCTTATCTCAAAAGTAATGAGCAAAAATCACAGAAGTGCCTGTTTAGCAAGCCTGAGCCTCTAAGTTCAAAACTTGGTACCACCAAAACAAACAAACAAAAAAAATTGCCCCTCTGTAGAGAAATTAGCATTAGACAAATAGGCCCAGGATCACCAAGAATCAGTGTTTGACCAAGAAATATGAGTTATGTGTGCAACTATATTAAAGTGACAAAGACTTGACTTTTACTGAACTGCCATAATATTGTCATTTGTTCCTCTGCATGTTTTTCTTTGTGTAGCTTGTCTTGTTTTTATTTGTGGGATTTTATTTTATGGAGGTGACTGAATGATGACATGCAGAGGCTAATTCCATTAAAGATTTTTGTTACTCATTGTTTCTAAGAGAAAAGAACATACCATGTCATGTAGAGCCAAAGGTTTTGGTTAGGTGGGAGAGACAGGAAGGAATGAAAGCAAAGTCAAAGCCAGAGTCTTCAATGGAATTTTTTTTGCAGGAAATGAAGGGCAAGGTAGGATAAATAGAACTTAGGAATGGCTAGTTTGAATCATTCTGGTAGACTGTAGAGGCCCAGGAGCTATCCCTGGATGTTTGGTCCAAGGCCCTGGGTTGATGTAAGGCAGAGAGAACATTGGCTAGCTGTGTGAGAATTGGCAAGGAGGTTGTTCATGGCATGGTTCTAGAACACAATGAAGGGATAAACAAGTTTGGCCCTGTGACTAATGGATGTGAAACAAAGACAGAATCTAAGAAAACATGTTAGAACATAACTGAGATAGAAGTTGCCAAATTCTTATCTATACCAATATCATTCCAACAAAGGATTCCAGAAATTCTTCTCACAGAACTTTGAAAATAAAGCACAGTCTTCACCTTCAACAAAGCAAGAATGTGAGAGGAGAAAGAGAAAATTGTCTTGACTCTATAACTCATTAGAGAAAAACATGAGGAAATACTAAGAAACATAAAATACAAAACCAGGAAAGAGTCAATTAGGATTCTAGTATCATTAAATTGCTGCTTTTGTGTACATATTCCATTAGAGTACATTCATACTGTATGAGATGCAATATTCTGTAAACTTTAGAACAAAGCTACCTGATACAAAATTTCCAGTTCCCCTAATTATGAGACCCTGAGCAGGATGGTCAACCTTTCTGAACCTCAGAGGATTATAATCTGTGCTACTTGTGAGACCAAGATTGGGATTATAGTTCAAGGCTAGCCTGGTCAAGAACTTAGTTCAACCAACAGGCTGGGGGACTGGTGATATGTGCCTATCATCCCAGCTATGCAGGGAGGCCATAGGTAGAAGGACCCCTCCTACGTCTTCCCTGAACAAAAATGTGGAGAGTTAAAGTAAGAAGGGCTGGGGACATGGCTCAAGCAGCAGAGTTTGCCTACCAAGCAGAAGACCCTGAGTTTAAACAAGAGCATTAGCCAAGTGTTATTACACTCACTCAAATAATTCCTGCCTCTTAGGAGGCAGAGACTGGGAGGTTTCTGTTCAAGGCTGGCTTTGAGGAAAAAAACATGAGTCTCTAACTGAAAAATAACATAAAAGCAAAAAGGGTTGGAGGTAGAGTGCTCAAGCATAGGCCCTGAGTAGTTTAAACTCCAGTACTGTGCACGCACATGGTCACACACACACACACACACACACACACACACACGTTTCAGAAAGAAAAGTAAAGGATAAAGATTGCTGAGAGGATTGCCAGAATTCATACAGGGATAGTTTAGTACAGTGCCTCACCCAAGGAAATACTTTGTAATCTTACATCTCACTATTATTTGTACAAATAGATTTCACTGATTATAAGATACTGCTTTTTCTTCATCTTACCAGAAGGTGTCATTGGAAGTTTTTCACATTTTCATATTATTAGTGCCTCTAAGAAAAAAACCCAAACTATAATGGGCCTTTGGTTGTAAGATGTAACCTAATTTCAGAAAGGTGAAATTTTAAGTGCATACCTTAGAACTAAAAAAATACTTTTATGCCTTAATTTATGTAATTCTAAGTTAGTGTATGTGGTACATTCACCAGAAGACAATTGAAATTAGCAAAATAAATTATTAAATAATGTAACTTCTTACTTCTGTAAATTCCAATTTGTTCAATCCTGGTTCCATTGAATAATTAATAGTCAATTCTTTGCAGCGTGATTCTAATTCTGGAATAAAAGTTATTTGCTAGTTAGTTTGGTTATAATACATTCATATTTCATAATTATAGTATAGTACTTAACCATAAAATTATTTCTTAACTAATATCTATCTATAGTTATAGTAAATGGTATATAGTTGAGTAATATTCCAATAACTAGAAAGAATTTTTCCTGGCTTTTACTTAACCAAGAAACCAAAAGACTAAAAAAATGAACCTAAAATTTTAATATCTAGGTTGGGATATGGCAGAAACAAATATATACCATAGTATGAAATATGAAAATAAACATCTGCACAGGTTTTACTCTAGTATTTATGCAAGCAGATCCTAAATCAAAACTCCTCTTAAATTTTACATTTAAAAAACTTTCCTTTGTTTTCAATATTTTTTAAAATTAGTAATATAAACCAGGCACTTATAATCCTATCTACAAAGAATCTGCTACTAAGGAGTGCAGTTGAAAGCCAGCTTGGGGAAAAAAAAAAGAGTCCAAATTAACCAGCAAAAAGTAGGACTGGAGGCAAAGCTCAAGTGGTAGAGCCAGCCAAATGAGCTTGCACAGGTTTGATTTCAACCCCAGGATTGCCAAAAAGTGAACTAATAATATGTCAATATCTTCTTTTTGTGGTGGTTCTGGGGCTTGAACTCAGGTACAGGTACAGGTACAGGCTTGAACCTGGGTACAGTTCTTTAGCTTCCTTTGCTCAAAACTAGTTGTTCTACCACTTGAGTCACAGCTTCACTTTGGGCTTTTCGGTAGTCTAGTGGAGCTAAGAGTCTTACATACTTTCCTACCTGAGCTGGCTTCGAACAGCAAGCCTCAGATCTCAGCCTGCTCAGTAACTAGGATTACAGGTGAGGTGTGAACCACCAGTACCCAGCACAAATATCTTCTTATATTAAAAGACTTAAATAATACAAGAGTTATTTGCCATTTCAGAAAATGGTGTTATAGAAAGTAGCATCATCATAAGTAAACCTAAACATGAATATCTGCCCTCTTTTTCTCTTCTCCCCACCCGGCCCTTGAAGGAAGTAGGGTCCTTAGTTATCATCCTCCTATGCATTTCATCTCTCTCTCTCTCTCTCTCCTCTCTCTCTCTCTCTCTCTCTCTCTCTCTCTCTCTCTCTCTCTCTCTGTGTGTGTGTGTGTGTGTGTGTGTGTGTGTGTGTGTGTGTACAGGTCTTGGGACTTGATCTTAGGGCCTGGGCACTGTTTTTGAGCTTTTTACACGAGGCTCATGCTCTATGGCTTGAGCCAAAAATCCACTTCTGGCTTTTTTGGTGCTTAATTGGAGATAAGAGTCTCACGATCTTTCTTTCCCCAGGCTGCTTTCAAACTGTGATCCCCAGATCTCAGCCTCCTCATTAGCAAGGATTACAGGCATGAGCCACCAGCACCCAGCTAATGCATTTTATTTTAAAAATGAATCTTTCTATGCATTTCCAGATGTTTGTCCACATACCCAGATCTTTAGTTTTTCCAAATGCAAAGATGATCATCATGTTGATCTTCAGCTAGCATTCCCCCCCCCCCCCCCATTGTAGATCTTTACAAATGGAATCTGTAGCTCAGAGGCAAGTTGGGGAATGACAAGATCAACTATAGTCATGGATTTGAGAAAGAAAAATTAGTGTGAATTCAGTGTCAAATGATATGAGAGCCAAAACCCAGGAAAACAATATCTTAAGATATAAGCAAAAGAAAAACTAAGAAACAAAAATGCTAAGAGATGAGCAAAGATAAAGAAGAGAGAAAATGGTATCACAAAAGCCAAGCAACAGAGTTTTATGCATAAGAGTGATCAATAATGGTGACATCAAAATTCAAATAAAGATGTTTAAGCTTCCATCTAATATGACAACCATGTAATCTTTACTGAACTTAGCAAAAGACAAATAAATGTATGATGAAAAAACTTATATACTATTTCCTCTCCTGCTTTGAACAGTACCTCCATTTGTCTGTTATGGGACAGCAAAAGCTGATAGGAAAGATATTTCAGTCATTTCTGAATTTTCTAACTGCTAATTATGGATTATCAGTCATTGTTGCAATAAGAGGACTATATGAACTTTCATATAAATGTATGCATTTGATACTGATATACTCATCCCAGACAGTCCCTCAAGCTCTAGAAAATTATGTAACTAGGCTGGTTTCTGATGGTAATAGCTGTTATTCACTGTATATATCTGTTCTCTGGATGCTGAACAACTTAATTAGAGGAATCATGTCATAGTCCTCTCTGCGTTCTTTATCCCTCACACTATCTGAAACTAAGGGATGGCTCAATAAACACTGAATGAATATTACAGAAAATAATTACTATTGTAAAAGAAGAGACAGAAGAAACAATAGTGCCATTTGGAATGGTCTGGAATTTCTCTAATTTTCATCAGAATCCCAACAGAGTGTCCCCAATCCAAAATAAATGAGTAAGTAAAGTTATTTCAAAACTTTCTGAAATAAAAGTAGAGATTAAGCTGCCTGGACAGTTAGTTTTTGATAGACTGAGAACAGGGAGGAGAAAGTTTTCTAGCAAATCCCCAAGTCATATTTGGGAACCAATGATTGAGAAGATGAGAAATATGTTTTACTCTGTGTATGTGTGTGTGTGTGTGTGTGTGTGTGTGTATTAGAAGACTTGAATGCTTGGCTTTTTCAGTCAAATCTGGTGCTCTACCATTTCAGCCACACCTCTGTGTGTGTGTATTAGAAGACTTGAATGCTTGGCTTTTTCAGTCAAATCTGGTGCTCTACCATTTCAGCCACACCTCTGCTTCTGGCTTTTTGCTGGGTAATTGAAAATAAGGATCTCAAGGACTTGTCTGTCAGGTTTGGCTTTGAAGCTTGATCTCCTGAGTAGCTAAGGTTTCAGTTATGTGTCATTAGTGCCAGGCTTGCATGTTTTAGTTTAAAGAAAGTACAGACTTCAAATATTCTCACAATCTTTTGTTTTCAATGTAACTCTATGGCAGAAAATCAATTGAAAAAATTAATTGGTTATAAATTATGGAAATCTCAGGATCCAAACTAGTTCTTTGTGAATAGAGTCAGATTTTTTACCCCCTAAATCTTATCTAGGGAAATTTTTCTGGAAAAAAAAAGCATCACAATCTATGGTTCTCCATATGGGTGTTACTGTCCTTTTCCACCCCCACTCCAGTGAGCATGAAGGAAATTTATGGGAGGGTTTTTGTTATTACAGTGATGAGTAGGCGTGGCAGCAGCACTCCTGCACTTTCTGCACAATGAAGAATTTCCTCTCCTGTCAGACATTTAAATAGGTGAAAAATCTGGTTATAATAATTTTGTATTTATGCTGGGTACTAGTGGCTCACATCTGTGATCCTAGCTACTTAGAAGGCTGAGATCTGAGGATCATGGTTCAAATACAGCCTGGGCAGGCAAGTCCAAGAGACTCTTAGCTTCAATTAACCATCAAAAAGCTGGAAGTGGAACTGTGGCTCAAGTGGTAGAGTGCTAGTCTTGAGCACAAAACCTCAGGGACAGCACCCAGGCCCTGAGTTTAAGCCTCAGGTCAGGCGCGTGTGCACGCACACGCACGTACTCATACACACACACACACACACACGAAAAGAATAATTTTGCATTTAGAACTTAACTCCAGGGGCTGGGTATATGGCCTAGTGGCAAGAGTGCTTGCCTCCTATACATGATGCCCTGGGTTTGATTCCTCAGCACCACATATATAGAAAACGGCCAGAAGTGGTTCTGTGGCTCAAGTGGCAGAGTGCTAGCCTTGAGCAAAAAGAAGCCAGGAGGGGCTGGGGATATAGCCTAGTGGCAAGAGTGCCTGCCTCGGATACACGAGGCCCTAGGTTCGATTCCCCAGCACCACATATACAGAAAACGGCCAGAAGCGGCGCTGTGGCTCAAGTGGCAGAGTGCTAGCCTTGAGCGGGAAGAAGCCAGGGACAGTGCTCAGGCCCTGAGTCCAAGGCCCAGGACTGGCCAAAAAAAAAAAAAAAAAAAGAAGCCAGGAACAGTGCTCAGGCCCTGAGTTCAAGGCCCAGGACTGGCAAAAAAAACATCAACTTTATTTTATATATAAACACAGATTATGCTTTTGCTACTCTTTTCTCTTTTCATTTGTGCTGGAGATTGAACTCAGGTCCTTGCAGATATGCTATCCCTGAGTTACCTATCCCCCAATTTTTCTGTTGAATTTTCCAAAATGTGACTCCTATGACAATTTGAGGGAGATGTGAATTTTAAAAAGTCATCCTGGAATTTAAGAAGGAGGCTTTTGCAAAAACAGATGATTGTGTTATAGAAGATAACATCAAAACTCCAACACAATGCACCCATGTAAGTCTCCATTTGTAGCTTTCTTAGTCCTGGGGATTGTGTATGCATACACACACTTACATACATAATATATAAACATACATACATATTAATACACTTTGCCCTTATTGCAAAATTTCAAATGCAATAAAATTATCAACTAGATATATCTTACTTATAAACATTTATGGTAATTAAATAGAAATATCTAACTACTCATGTCTTCTAGTGAAGCTGTAACCAAACATTTCTTTTCTTTTCTTTCTTTCTTTCTTTCTTTTTTGGCTAGTCCTGGGGCTTGAACTCAGGACCTGGACACTGTCTCTGAGCTTCTTTTTGCTCAAGGCTAGCACTCTACCACTTGAGCCACAGCGCTACTTCTGGCTTTTTCTGTATATGGTGCTGGGGGTTTCATGCATGCTAGGCAAGCACTCTAAAAATAAGCCACATTCCTAGCCTAGTACATATAATTTTAATGCCTTTCTTTGTATTTCTCCTTCACATCACAGTTAAGACATTATAGCTTCCTTTTAAAATTGTGTAGGTAAAATATTCTAGGGGTGTCACAGGATAATAAGGAGCTATTACAGAATATTTGTAATACAATGAGGGCATTGGACTAAAAGCGTTGAGCTTGACTGATTACTTTTCTGCTTTTCTACATTCTCCGTATAAAAAGAAGAACCTAGTTTCATTGGTAAGAGCTTTCAATAATATAGACTCCTATATTGATTCTTCATATGAATTCAGCTCCTGTACCACAAAAAAAGAAAAATACTACAGTCATAGGCATGCTTACCAAGGTCAGACTCTCCCTTCTGAAAAAAATCACGAAGAGCATTCTGTATCTGCAAATCAAGAGGAAGGAACAGGTGAAAAAAGGAAAGAAAGGGGAGGAAAAAGGCAAGAAGGGAGAGGAAGAGAGGAATGGGGAAGGAGAACAAGTGAAAGAGGAAGGAGAGAAGGGGGAAAGGAAGATTAGGAAAAGGAAATGTGTATTATTCTTCAATTACTACATATTTAGTATTCTATATAAGAAACAATTACAATATTTCTATTGATGTACTGGTAGTCTTTCTAACTGGAGGGCAGACATAACAAGAATTTCTGTTCAATATAGAGAATACTTCAAGGTATAAATTACTTTTACATGTAAGTTCTTACTAATTTCCCAGTCTTTTTGCTTAAGAAGGTTTTTCTGAAATACACACACACACACACACACACACACACACACACACACCCAAACAAATAAATGAAATCTTTATCTATTTGTAATGATTAATTTGGTCAGAACAAGGTTATAGACAACTAGTTAAAATATTTTTTGTTATGTTTAAGAGAAAATTGACGGAGTCAACTCTCTTGGGCCACACAGGTCATGAATGAACTAACTTACATCAACAGTACTGGCACTTCCAAAGGAGGCATTTAGTATTTTAGCAAATGCCCTCTTATCATCTACCCCACTACTCTTCAGTGTCCCGCTTCCTTACCACTGTCGTGGGGATTTTCCCTTTGGGGTCTAGAATCCATTCTTTGAACTGTTCCTCCACAGCCTGTTTCCGCATGTTGACTACCTTGGCTTTGACTGTGTGTATGTGTTCTCTTTGCTCTCTTTTCTTTTCAATATTCTCCTTCATTTTGGATACTCTGAAAGATGTAGAGATAGAGAACATGTTAAGACTCTTGGATTTGATTCAGGCAAAATATAAATGTTTAGAGCTTCATTTAAACTTTGTACCTGGTCTTTCCCCAATGATCTTATTGACTGATTTAGCCTTTGGTGGTACTGGGGCTTTAACTCAAGTCTTCCAGCTTGCTAGGCAGCCATGAAACTGCTGAGCCAAACAAAAGCCTAGCCTTGTTTTCCCTTGATATTTTTTAGGATAGGATTACTCCTACTCAAGCATAAACCTGAGCTGAAATCCATCTAATTTTAGGCCTCCCATGAATGCTGAATGACAGTTTCCCTCCATGGAATCTTGAGGACTTCTCTGCGGGGGGCTAGCCTGGTATAATTCTCCTCATCTCAACCTCTTTTTTTTTTTTTTTTGGCCAGTCCTGGGTCTTGGACTCAGGGCCTGAGCACTGTCCCTGGCTTCTTCTTGCTCAAGGCTAGCACTCTGCCACTTGAGCCACAGCGCCACTTCTGGCCATTTTTTTCTGTATATGTGGTGCTGGGGAATTGAACCCAGGGCCTCATGTATACGAGGCAAGCACTCTTGCCGCTAGGCTATATCCCCAGCCCCCTCATCTCAACCTCTTAAGCAGCTAGGATCATGGGCTACCACCTCTTGACTGTCTCTATCAAGTCTCTCTTTTTCTTCTTCCTCTTTTTGTTTGGTGCTGGTCCTGCCTGCTAGCTTTAACTCAGCACCTAGGAACTGTCCCTGAGCTTTTGTGCTCAAAGGTAGTAGTGCTCTACCACTTGAGCCACAGCTCGTGTGCGTGCGTCTGTGTGTGTGTGTGTGTGTGTGTGTGTGTGTGTGTGTGTGTGTGTAAGTCTCTTGCCCAGGCTGGTTTTAAACCATGATCCTTGAATGTCAGCCTCCTCAGTAGCTAGGATTACAGGCTTGAGCAACTGCATCCGACATATGTTCTCACTTTTTTGTTTTGTTTTGTTTTTTTTTGCCAGGCCTGGGGCTTGAACTCAGGGCCTGAGCACTGTCCCTGTCTTCTTTTTGTTCAATGCTAGCACTCTACCACTTGAGCCACAGCACCACTTCTGGCTTTTTCTGTTTATGTGGTGCTGAGGAATCAAACCCAGGGCTTCATGTATACAAGGCGAGCACTTTACTACTAGGCCATATTCCCAGCCCATGTTCTCACTTTTATATGAAATATAAAGCAATCAAACTCTTTGGAACAGAGTAGAATAATGGTTAGAGAAACTAGGGTTGGAAGAATGAGGAGATGATGGTCAAAGGATAAGTCAGTTAGACAGAGTGCTAGTGGCTTATACTTTATAGTCCTAGCTACTCAAGAGACTGAGATCTGGAGGATTGTGGTTTGACACCAGCCTATGAGATTCTATTTCCAATTAACCAGCAAAAATGTCTGACTAGAGGACTAGAGGTGTGGCTCAAAGAGTAGAGTGCCAGCCATGAATAAGCAAGCCAAGCAAGCTCAAGAGACTTAAGTTCAAACCTCACACTGCTCCCCCACCACAAAATCTATTTCATAAAAATATAGTTAATAGGGCTGGGGATATGGCCTAGTGGCAAGAGTGCTTGCCTCGTATACATGAGGCCCTGGGTTCGATTCCCCAGCACCACATATACAGAAAATGGCCAGAAGTGGCGCTGTGGCTCAAGTGGCAGAGTGCTAGCCTTGAGCAAGAAGAAGCCAGGGACAGTGCTTAGGCCCTGAGTCCAAGGCCCAGGACTGGCAAAAAAAAAAAAAAAAAAATATATATATATATATAGTTAATAATTGCATATTTCAGAATCATTAATAGTATACATTTCAAATGTTGTTACCATAAAATAATAACTATTTGAGGTGATGGATATATTAGCTTTATTTAATTATAAATCATAACATCACATACCATACCCAATAAATATGTACAATTATATATATATATATATATTTTTTTTTTTTTTTGGCCAGTCCTGGGCCTTGGACTCAGGGCCTGAGCACCATCCCTGGCTTCTTCCCGCTCAAGGCTAGCACTCTGCCACCTGAGCCACTGCGCCCCTTCTGGCCGTTTTCCATACATGTGGTGCTGGGGAATCGAACCGAGAGCTTCATGTGTAGGAGGCAAGCACTCTTGCCACTAGGCCATATTCCCAGCCCCATATGTACAATTATAAATTGTCACCTTATAATTTTAAAATGTAGTAAGAATAACCTAAAAAGCTGCCCTATTAACTCTAAAAAGTAAAGCTAGTCACACACCTTACGGTCATGAAAATCGCCTATAGGAATTCTGGTCCCAGGACTAGGGTAAAAGCCTGAAAGATGCATTTATAACAAGCATCTCAGGCTAATACCTTGGGCTAAACTTTAGAGAAATTAGTCTAGAAATATATCTTGGTCTGTTGTCACTAGTTAACCAGACACAAAGCTTTGATAGCCCTTGCTGAGGTCCTAAGCATAATAGTTGCTCTTGTGTTCAGCCAGAGATACATGAACCCAGGTTGCAAAGGAGTAAAAAAATTGTGATTGTAATTGCTCCTCTTCTAATCATACCTATTAGTATGTAATAAGAAGAAGCCTAATTGGCTTTGATTGAAATAAAAGTTGCATGGCTCAGAAAAATCACCACACCTGTTAGTTTCATGTACAATTTTTTTTGTCTAACAGTATTTGAGTCAGGTCTTCATCTTTCAAAGAAGAACGACTAAGACAATCTGATAGGTTTTGAAATGCAAAAGTATTTTTCAGTAAGAACGAATAAATCAGGTACCTCTAATAATCCAGAGGAAATGATTAAACTTAAGACATTATTTTTATGTCCATATAAGGCCTTCAGAAGTCTCTACAAAAATAAGCTTTTGAAAATAAGCCTTGATGTTTGAAAATAAAAGCAGGCAGGCAGTTTAGCAGTGCAGAAGAGCCTGTGCCTGAACTGCTGAAAGATTAATTAGTATTTTAAAGGATGTACTAAGTTCTTCCAATGCACCTGCTAAGCAGCCAGACCTCCCAGTCCCTTCTGCCTGTCTCTCATTCTGCTCTTCCCTCCACCCCACCCCACTGCTTCTCTTCTGAGGCTTTCGTTTGTTTCCTCTATCTACACAGCATTGCCCCCAATTTCTATCTTCATTCCTATATGGCTCCCTATTCTATACCCGCATTTTCCTCATTATACATTCACTAACTAAGTCACTCACACAAACATTCATTGGGCATTTACTATGTGTCCTCCATAATAAAGCTTAGGGTCTAGTGGCAGAACAAATAAGTAAATGGTATAGTGCAATAATCTGGAGGCTGATTGTCTTCAGATTCTCATAGAAAATCATCCTCATCTACAAAAATAGATTCACAAAATTGTTTTTCTGTCACATTTTCATCTGCTTGAAATGTTTTTTCTTCTCTCTTTGCTTGACTAGATCTTCCAAATGCTTTAGACCTCATTTCTCCCTGATGCCCATATTTAGAAACAAAATCTAGTTTTGTGTTTCAGAACCATAGTACATGGGCTTACAAATATAATCCAAATGGATTTTAAATTGATCATGTCACTTATTCAGGGAATAAATAACATTATTCTTTGGTAGCTTGTAGTATTTCAAGATGATGTTTATTTATATCAGTCAACAGAATTCTATAGTATCCAGTACTCTTACCTTTGGGCAGCATAAAACAGACATAACCTACTGGCATATTCTAGATGTAAAGTCCATTTAAGGGGAATGGAAGTGAGGAAAATTAACAGCATGGTCAATAACAGAAATGGTCATGGATTCTTCACATTCCTGTGCACATGCATGCATGTCTGTTTATAAGCAATGTAACTTTTCAGCTCCTCCCATGAAGAGGCAGTCTATTTTTGCATATCCCTCATGTGTGCCCGTGGTCATGTGACTTAAAAGGAGCTATTAGAAAACAGGATGCTAGCCAAACACTGGTGTGCCTGTAATCCTAGTAAGCTACTCAAGAGGCTGAAATCTAAGAATCATAGTTTGAAGCCAGTCCTGATCCCTGAGACTCTTATCTCCAATTAATCACCAAAAAGATGGAAGTGAAGCTCTGGCTCAAGTGGTAGACTGCTAGCATCCAGGCTCTAAGTTCAATTCCTAGGTCTGGCATCAAAAAAAAAAAAAAAAAAAAAAAAGGAAAGGTAACAGGATGCAAAGAAAGCTGAAAAGTGCTACGTGACCATTGGGCTTTCCCTTTTTTATTGAACTTGGGAGTCCTTCTACTACACGTGGAAATGAATCTAGGCCTGACTGCTGGATGATCCAGTTATGTCCAGTGCTCTTGCAAAGAACTAGCCAACCACTAGCAAAGCAATTAAGATCCTTAACTACCATTACTACAATGCACGAGTGAGTCTAAAGTGATACCATATGAAGCAGAAAAGAATCATGAACTCAGTCCAAAGTTTCAAAATCATGAGCAAATAAATAGTACTGCTTTCAGCCACTACATTTGAGAAATTTTGTTATGTAGCAAAAGTCAACTAATTAAAGTTTCTTCATATGAACAAGTGTTCTGAGATTTTTTAAAAAGAAAAATCACAGTATAAGGCTGGTTAAAGAGTAAAAGAACATATGCTTGCCTACCCTAATTGTGACAAATTCCAGTCAACCATTCAAGCTGTACAAGGAAAATCTTCCACTTATAGTAAATTGAATGTTGTGTTTCATCAAAACTAGTTCTAGCCAGCTTAAGTGGGTAATTTGCCATGAACTTTGAGTGACCCCACTATGACAGACCATTTCTGTTCCTATCTGAAAACTTCCTTGACCATTAAACAGGTGGATTTGTTTTAATCAGTCCTATATGGACCTATGGACTCACTGTTCTACACTGTGATAGATTTCTATTCTTATCAATATAACTACCATGAAACTCCCTTGCTAACAGTTAATAACTACTGAATTATTCTCCCTCTACAAACTATTCATTATTATTATTATTATTACGTAGTTGTACAAAGTGGTTACAGTTTCACAAGTCTGGTTATGAGTACAATGCTTCTTGGCCATTGTCACCCTTTTCTTTTTTCTTCCCCTTTTTCCTGGCAAGTTAACAATTCAGCATTTTGTTTGTTTGCTTTTAAGCTTATGGGTCTTAGCATCACAAAGCTAAACTAGACTTCTTGCTATTTCTGGCACTTTGTCTTTTTAAATTTTTTTTAAAATTTTATTGCCAAGGTGATATACATTTCTTTTCAAATATTGTTAATCCCTTCCCTCATTTTTCTCCTACTTCCCCTCCCTTCCCAATCCCACTCTGGAGAATGTTTATATTATCCCTGTGATAGGAAAAATCTGTAGATAAGATGTATCCACTGAATTATACTCACTTAACTCTTATTTTTACTTCACTCAATATATATGTATACAATGAGGCTTGTGATGTAACATACCATGACTTAAGAAAAATCAAAGTAATTAGTTAGTGGTATTTGAATAGATAATTAGGCTAACACAGAATTTTATAAAATCATGAAGAGCATCCTCACTAAATACTGATAATTAACTCCAGAGATTTCAAAAGGAAATACTCAATTACTCCAAATTAAGGGTAAGTGTGAAAATAAGGTGGCTTTCTTACAGTCATCAAGCATTAGTCGTATCTCATAATGATCTTATATATCGAGCAAGTTCCTGGCCAGCTTTATCTACTTAGCAGGACCCTGTCTCAACACAAACAAGTAAACAAGCACACAAACAAAAAGCCCCCCATAGCTAAAATAAAAACAAAACACTTTTTAAACAAGATTTTTAACAGCAACAACAAAAAAAGCTTGTATCATTAAAACAGAGCCAGATTGGAATAAATAAGAATTAAATAAGTATAATTGAAAAGACAGGTATAAAAGGAATGGTCAAATTATTTAACGTATGTTTGTTGAGCATCAGTTGTAAGACATAGTGGGAATCCTGAGAGTTCAATGGTGAGTCTGACAAACAGTTCTTGCTTGGAAACAGCCCTTACAATTGAGATTAGTGCAATGAAAGAACAACACAAGACACTATGAGGGTACACTAGGAAAGGTATAGACCCAATTTCACAATGGAGTGACATTTGAGCTGAACTCTAAAGGACTGGTATGATAAGAGTGATATAGGTAGAGGTAACAACATATGTAAAGAGACTGATGTGGGAAAAAGCACAGGACATTTGAGGAACTGAAATCTGTATGTTTGAAGTACAGAGAGTGAGGAGGTAAGAGCCAAGACAGAGAAGAAAGGTCTTACCTGTCTGTTAAAGACTTTGATCCTTATCCTTAGGATAAAGGGATAACAATGGAAAAGTTTCACACTGGGAAACAACATGATAAGATTACATTTTTATTTTATGTTTTTCAGTACCGAGTACTAAACCCAGAGACTTATGTATGCAACACAAGTGCTCTACCACTGAGCTACATCCTCAGCCCAAGATTACCTTTTTGAAAACTCACCCCAGTTTCAGATAAGGAATGAATTTCAAGAGGGCATAAGTGAAGTTAAAAACCAATTAGAATATGATTGTGCACATGTAGATGAGAAATGTTAACTTTGACTAGGTTGAAAGCAATAGGGAAAGGTTGTAATTGAAAACACTTAAGAAAAAAAGGTAAAACCACCAAAAATCCACTAATTGACTAGAAAGACTCAGTAAGGAAGCAGGAGGTGTCAAAGTTGATTCCTCATGTTTTGATTGAAGATCTGATGGATGGCTAGATAACCACAGAAAGGCATGACTGTTGAAACTGACATGTTTGTGAAACATCTAAGTGCAAATTTAAAATAGATATTTGGGTATATTGGCATTGAGCTCAAAGAAGGTATTTGGGCTGGAGATATAAACATTGTAAGTATATTGGTAGAAACTGAAGTTAAGTGTTGGGATCAGAACACTCAGGGATGGATTACAGAGTTACAGGAAAATAAGGCCTAGTATCATCATGTCAGAAGGAACATTAATATTTGAAGATCAGACAGCACAAAATGAACTAGCAAAAGGAAACAAAACAGAAGTAGAAAGCTTGAGAAATATATTATCATGGAAGAGAAGTGGAAAAAAATCTTGCTAGACATGGGCACCACCATTGAATGTTGCTAAATCATCAGTAAGGATTGCAGTCTTTCTAATGGGCCTAGCAACATGAGCAAAACTTGTGATCTTGGTAAGTACCATTTATTGGAGATAGCCTGGCACAAAAGCCAGCTAGAAATGGTTGATATATGTGTAAGCAGGAGGTAGGATTTATGTGGACAACTGTTCTAATCATTTTGGCTTTGTCAGTTGTATTTCTTCTACTACACTGTATAAGTTATTCATGATAAGAAGCAAAGTCATATTTTTTTTGTCATAAGGTATAGCCTAACATTGAACACTCAGTATAGTTAAGCAGTAAATCCTGACTGAATACTCCTCAGTAACTTCAACTTACTAATTCATTCACTAAAACAAAAACACTTATTGAGCCCCAATTCATCAAACAGATAGGATAGAAGGTATCCTTAGAGGAAGTGGATATCTGAGCTGATTCTTAAAGGACAAGGAGAAATTAGCCAGTTAGCAAATCAAGGAGAAAGATGTTTTAGACAAAGAAAGCTGGCACTCTGGATTCCAGATAAGAGCATCTGGCTGGTGGCTTTGATAAGCTGATATGTATGAAAGAGTAAATGTGTGCATAAAAAATGTTACCTGTCTGGCTGAGTTTTAATAAGTGAGGATTTGAGGATAAGAATTCTCTGTTGCTACATGTTGGATACTTTAGATATAGTGTCTTCAAGTTTGAAGCTTGCTTTGATGGTGAGGATTTCCTATTTCAAAAAAAGGTGGTTAAGTTCTATTTAATACATCTTCCTGAAGAAGTAAGAGCAGAGCAGAGAAAACCAGAATGAAGATATTCTGGTAGGGGCAGTGTGGGGAAAAGGAAGCACCAAGTTGGACTGTTTAGTACTGGTCACAGACAGAATTAGGAATTCTCTATGCCATTGAAGCAGACCAGAGTCTCATTAAACATCAGCTCACAGAGTAAAGTGTAGAATATCAAGATGCCATCTAAGGAGACTATGATTTCTCAGTAATTGACTTTCTAAGTAGTAACACACACACACACACACACACACACACACACATCTCTTCAAGATGAATACTAAACTAGATACAAACTATACTTAGGATATGTAAATTGTTATGCTTTAAGTTGAACAAAATTAGAAGTAGTTTGGATAAAGTCCTGCCACATAACACTAAGTTATATTAGTCATTCAACTTCAAGATAAAGTATTCCCTTAACCCACTCACCATTAGCATAATTTGCTTTGTTGGCTTCATAAAATCTGATATTCAATGCAAATTGACAAGGTTATTACTGTTATACTGTTATTACTGATGTTACCTGTGGCAAAGCAGGATTTCCTAGCATAATGCAAGTACAAGGCTTTGGCTCAGTAAAATGGTGGCAGCTGGTGTAGACTATGAGAAGACAGCTGTCTAGGAAGACACTGTCTCCTGGCAACTGAGGAAAACCCATATCAAGTTTGAAATATACTCTCTGTCTTGCCAAGTCCTAGTACTGCCAATTTGTAAGGATGAGTTAGACATTTTAAGGCTTTAAAAATCATGAAAGTACTTTGAAGTAAATCTTTGCAGATACCACATTGCAACAGAAAAATACACAATAGATTTTGACACATAATCTGCATAAACTCCTTGAACATTGCATACAAGTTAATCCACATGAATTTATAATAATAAGTAAAATAATAGTCTGCATTTTACTTTGTGTATCTTTATTGCTTGAGTATTTGCACTGACTTATCCTTTTCTCTTACATAGTTGTGGCAGAGAAAGTAATTCTTTGAAATGTCTCTGTGATGCTTTCTTTCATGGATTAAATCTTTCATTATTAATACATAAGGTTAACCAAAAAAAGTTAATAAAAACGAGTTACTGGAAAAATGCCCCCAAAATATTTCAAAGTACAACGTAGACTAGGTATGTACCACACAAGAAAAGATCTAAGTTTTTATTTTAGGTGTCTTAGATCTACTTCCTGTCTCATTTGAACTCCTATTCTAAGGTCTTACGGATCAGGGTCCTGACACACAAAAAAAGAATGTTATAGCATAAGAGGCCCTGTTTCCCTAGAATTGACTAAAATTTTAACATTAATAATCTTCTATTTTATTATTTTAAAAAAAGCTTTATTTTGGGGCTGGGAATATGGCCTAGTGGTACAGTACTTGCCTTGCATACATGAAGCCTTGGGTTCAATTCCTCAGCACCACATATATAGAAAAATCCCAAAGTGGCTCTGTGGCTCAAGTGGTAGAGTGCTAGCCTTGAGCAAAAGAAGCTCAGGGACTGTGCTCAGGCCCTGAGCTCAAGGCCCAGGACTGTAAAAAAAAAAAAAAAAAAAAAAAAGCTTTATTTTTTTAAACTACCCCACAGTAAAATTCTAGCCTAGCCTTTTATAAATTCTAACACACGTGTAAGGATGTGTGGCTACCATCATAATCAAATTACTGAAAGCCTACAGTCTTTAAGAGCAAATATTTTTCATTATCATTATACAATAATAAGATAGTAAAAACCTTTCATATATTCATTCCAAAGTACTGGAGGAATCAGAGTCAAATGCAAATGGTATAAACTTTACCTACTTTCCAGTTTTGAAAATTTGCATGAAAGGATTAAAGTCCACTTCAATTCTACACCTGTCTGTCAAGAACCTCAATGAAAAGCAGTAAACTATATTGCATATGTTAACACTACAGACAGCAGTGATAATGCATTTTTCAGGCAAATGGCTTCAACTATAAGCATTATTCCAAGTAAGTAGAGTGTCTTCTCTACCTATTGTTGTAAGACATTGTACAGGGGTGTATGAATCTCTTTTTAACCCCAGGAAGTACAGAGATTAACCTTTTTGAATCAAGTTTAAGTACTATAATCTACTATTCAGGAGGCTGAGATTTGATTCAGAGCCATCCTTGGCAGACAAATCCTCAAGACTCTTATCTCCAATTAACTTGTAAATAGCCAGCTATGAAGGTGTGGCTCAAGCAGGAGAGTGCCAGCTACATGAGAGCACAAGGGCTTGGGTTCAAGCTCCAGTACCTACATACACATACAATTGATGTGTTTTTTGTTGATGATAAAGGAAAATGCTCATTCCTAAAGCTTTGGGCTTCTCCAAAGATCTATAATGAACTGAGATGGCAAAAACTGTGACACAGGTCCAAGAACTTTGAAGCAAGACCATTTTTACTAAGATTTCTGGGTATACAAGCTTTAAGTCCATAGATTTTGGGAGTAGAGCCTACTATGCCATAAAACATCCTTAGGATCTCTGAGTAATGTAAAAATGCTTGACACTGTCATCTGGTGACAGTGGATTTTTGCCACAAAGAAATGAACAATCTCAGGGGAATAAAGTGTTTGATTATTTTAACACTTTCATGAAATTTCTACAACAGTGCAGAAATAGTGAAACAACCTAATCCTCCAATGTCATGCCATTGGTTAGCAATGGACCCTAGACTAGAGTCATGCTATGCCCATTGCTATTCTCATTATAGATGTTGATAAGCATCTTGACTTTTATGTACTTAAGTTTTCTTTATACCTCTAACAGGAGGACAAGTTTGTCAAGACACCGATTCATAGCCTTGACATTAGTTCCCAAATAGTAAGTCATTTTTATGGAAATAGATAAAAATCCAACCTAATATATTTCTCTGTAAGAACACGTGGTGAGCAGAATTATCACATAAGCTATTTACCAAGTTCCATGACACTTCTTCGTGCATTCTAATGGAACTTTTCACTAGTACTTAGTTTGGTGGCTCTCTTGAATTTGGTCTTGAAACTTTAGTGTACCTAATAAGCTCTCATAGAGCTTGCTTTAAATATATTCCTAGAGATTCTGATTCAGAAAATCAGAGGAATAATACAGGACACTGAACCTTGGGAGGAGAGGGGAGGTATAATGGGTAAGGGGGTGGGCCCCAAACCCTGTTGCATGGAATTTGCACCTTTAATCAAATACCTCAGGTGACTCTCATTCACTGGTGGATAACCACACTTCTTTTTTTTATTTTTATTGTCAAACTGATGTACAGAGTGGTTACAGTTTCATACATTAGGCATTGGATACATTTCTTGTACTGTTTGTTACCTCCTCCCTCATTCCCCCTTCCCCCCCCACTCTCCCTTCCCCCACCCCATGAGTTGTTCAGTTCATTTATACCAAACAGTTTTGCTAGCAAGTATTGCTTTTGTAGTTGTTTGTCTTTATAACCACACTTCTAAAAGTCCTGTTTTGATTGAAAATTACAATTTCACGTACATAAAATCTAAGAGTTTTGTACATCTCTCTCTTTTTTTTTTTTGCCAGTCCTGGGCCTTGAACTCAGGGCCTGAGCACTGTCCCTAGCTTCTTTTTGCTCAAGGCTAGCACTCTGCCACTTGAGCCACAGCACCACTTCTGGCTGTTTTCTATATATGTGGTGCTGGGGAATCGAACCCAGAGCTTCATGTATAGGAGGCAAGCGCTCTACCACTCGGCCATATTCCCAGCCCCACTTTTTCACTTTTTACTTTATTCCAGGGCTATCTATGAACTTGATTCCAAAAGAATTCTTAGGAGTTTGGATGTGTATCTCAGTGGTAGAGGCCTTGCCTAGTTTGTACAAGGTCCTGTGTTCCATACTCAGAACAATAAACAAACATTTTAGAACAAAATTAATAAATAAATATTTTAGAATAAAAATTTTAGAACAAATATTGTTCTAAAATCTTCTGATAATTTTACCTTATAGGAAAAATACTAAAACAAGTCAAACGATTTTTAGGTTTCTTTTATTTTTATTATTGTTATTTATTTATTTATTTAGCCAGTACTTAGGCTTGAATTCAGGGCCTCACTATCTCTAGAAGGTTTTTTTTGGCTTATATCTGGTTTTCTATCACTTGAGCCACACCTCCAGTTCTGGCTTTTTGCTGGTTAATTGGAGAGATAAGAGTTTCTTAGATTTGTTTTCCTGGGCTAGCTTTGAACCTTAATCCTGACATCTCATGAGTACCTAGGATTACAAAGTTAAGCCACCAGTGCCCAGCATCTTGTCCAATTTTAGTATAGATCTCCATTCCAGAAAATATTAGGAAGAAATAAATATTTGGGGAGAAATTAAGACCTTAAGTCATAATGTTTTGTTGTTTTTAGCTCTGGAAGAAATCTAATAGATACCATTCAGACCAGAGGTCAGCAAACCAGATCTGACCTACTGCCTGGTTTTGTGTAGTTTGAAATCTAAGAATAGCTATTAGATGTTAAATCAGTTTTCTCAATAAGAATAATGATAATATTTTGTAGCATGTAAAGATTATATGCAATCAAATTTCAATATCCATACGTAAATTTTCATTGGCTAATGGCCATGCTTATTCATTTACATTTTGACTGTGTGCTGCTTTTGTGGCAGAATTGATTAGTTGTCACTCAATTTGCCAGGCAAAAAGAGATTTAGCTTTTATGTGATCTAATTTATCAATATTTTCATGATTTTGAATCACAGTTTAAAAACATTGTATCTGCTATAAAAGAATTTAATCCCTGATTTCTTCAGTTTGGGTATGGCTTCAATTTTTCACATCTATATACTTAAGTGGGACATATTTTATGGACCAAAAAGCTTTAGATAAACACTAGAACTTCATTTAGTGTCTTTACTATAAATACGCTGATCAGTATTATTATTTTACATAATTTTTTTTTCCAGTCCTGGGTCTTGGACTCAGGGCCTAAGCACTGTCCCTGGCTTCTTTTTGCTCAAGGCTAGCACTCTGCCACTTGAGCCACAGCGCCACTTCTGGCCGTTTTCTGTATATGTAGTGCTGGAGAATTGAAACCAGGGCTTCATGTATAGGAGGCAAGCACTCTTGCCACTAGGCCATATCCCCAGCTATATAAATTTTATATGAATCACAGGACAAGGCAAATCTACAATCATCAAGGCAAATCATCAATGCTGTTAAGAACAAAAATTTTGCCAGGCACTGATGGATCACTCCTATAATCCTGGCTACTCAGGAGGCTGAGATCTGAGGATTACAGTTCAAAGCCAGCCTGGGCAGGAAAGTCCATGAGACTCTTACATCCAATTAATCATCAGGAAACCAAAAATGGCACTGTAGCTCAAAGGGGTAGAGTGCTAGGCCGTGAGCAAAAGAGCTCAGAGACAGAGCTCAAGCCCTGAGTTCAAGCCACACAACTGACAAAAAAAAAAAAAGAACCAAAATTTTTAGTGTAAGGAAAAGAGAAATATAAATATAAAAATAAAGTAGGGTTTAACACCCAGAAACATATTTAATATGAATTTATCAATATAAACTCAGTATTTTAATAAGTCATATTTCTTTCACAATCTAATATTTCAATGAAGAAAGCAGACATTTTGCATTGACTTCCTAAGCTGCCAATGTAGAGATATTTAACATCTTGTAGCTGTTAAAGAGAGTTCTTTGGCCTGCTGATGTACTGAAACTGAATTTTTTAGTTCTGATATTATCTAATCTGTATCTTCTAGAAAGTCTATGTTCAAACTAGTTGTGAGGGCTAGGGGTGTGACTCAATGGCAGAGCATTTACCTAACATGTTAAAGGCTCTGGGTTGGATCCCCTGCACAGGAAAAATAAATAAAAAGAAAACTAGATGTGCATTCCTTTCCTTTTCAGGTATGTTCTGTAGTACTGGTGCAATTTAAGCATCACAAAAGAATAAACAACTATAACTGACTGAAATGCATGACTGTATATATGAAGATCCTTATATTCATAATGATATTCAAAAAAGAACCATTCCTCAAAAGGAGAAAAGGATTAATATTTTTTTGTTGTCACAGGCATTGACTAGTGATAAATAGATTGAAAGCTATAGATATGGACATAATATATAAAACTCTGAAGATCCCTAGCTAGAAGAATAGGAATACTTATTCTGTCTTACTAGTAGGAAGCACAACCAAATAGAGAGCATCCAAGTAAGATTAGTTTCAGGAATTCTACAATAGTTCAGTATTAGGAACTCTATTAATAACATTCCTCATTAGAAATTCTAAGGTGAAAATCAAGCTGTCATCTCCATAGGCACCGAAAGTTTTTGGCAAAATTAACTATTGATTCTGATGTTTGAAAATCATTCCAGAAGCCAGGTTCTAGTGCCTCACGCTTGTAATCCTAGTTACTCAGAAGGCTCAGACCAGAGGATCATGGTTTGAAGCCAGTCCAAACAGGAAAGTGCATGAAACTCTCATCTCCACTAAACTACTCAGGAAGAACTGAACATAGTGCTGTGGCTCAGGTAGCATGCTAGCCTTAAGCAAAGAAGCTCAAGGATGGTGCTCAGACCCTGAGTTCAAGCCCCAGGACTGGCACACACACACACACGAAATCACTCCACAAACAAAAATTAATTTTTTTCCCTAATGGTGTGGAAGATCAAACCTAAGGCCTTGTGCATGTTCTGCAAGTGCTCTACTACTATGCCCCATCTCTAACCCCCACATAAAATTTTTATTGTGTGAGCTGGGAATATGGCCTAGTGGCAAGAGAGCTTGCTTCGTATACATGAAACCCTGGGTTCAATTCCTTAGGACCACATATATAGAAAACAGCCAGAAGTGGTGCTGTGACTCAAATGGCAGAGTGCGAGCGAGCCTTGAGCAAAACGAAGCCAAGGACAGTGGTAAGGCCCTGAGTTCAAGGCCCAGGACTGGCAAAAAAAAAAAATATATTGTGACATGTGGGATTTTTTTAATTAAAATATGATAGTAATATCTAAAGGAAACTGCTAATAGTAAATCAATAACACAAGAAACATTTCTACTAAAGTAGTAAATATGATAAGAATATCTATATATCAACTATTATGTAACACTGTCCTGGAATAGCCCATATAAGAAAAGACATTAGAAGTATAAAAATTGACAGGGATGAAGGAAAACTATTATTATTGTAGACAATATGACTATTTCTCTACTGTAAAAGAACCCAATAAAATGGCAGAGAGAAAAAATTAATGAAATTCAATAGCTAGTGGCTGGGGATATGGCCTAGTGGTAAGAGTGCTTGCCTCATATAGATGAAGCCCTGGGTTCGATTCCCCAGCACCACATATACAGAAAATGACCAGAAGTGGCGCTGTGGCTCAAGTGGCAGAGTGCTAGCCCTGAGCAAAAAGATGCCAGGGATAGTGCTCAGGCCCTGAGTCCAAGCTCCAGGACTGGGCAAAATAAATAAATAAATAAATAAATAAATAAATAAATAAATAAATAAATAAATAAATAAATAAATAAATAAATAAAATTTAAAAAAATTCAATAGCTATCATTTCTTCAAACCACATGGATAGAAAATGTAATGAAAGAAGAAAGTTCCACTTAAAGTAGCAACAGAAATTTATAAAATAACTTGAAACAAATCTAACAGGAGAATGCAAAACTATGTAAGATTAAAACTTTTAAGACAAAACAAATGGATACTAAGAATTGACAAGCAAATGGAAAGACACCCATCTCAGAAAGAAATATTTGTCATTATTAACGATATTAAGTAGCTACATGCAGCACACAACTGTAATCACAGTATTTTTACAGCATAAGGAGAATTACAAGTTTGAAGCTAGCCTGTACTACATAGTAGCAACCTATCTCCATCCAAACCCCAACTCCAATCAAAGAAATAAAAGATGATTGCTTCCTAAGTTAATTCATAAACATTAAATCCCTTTAAAATTTTCTCTAAGGTTTGTTTTGGTTTTCTCTCCTGTTATTTATTTTTCCAGTAGACAAATTAGTCCTAAAGTTCATATTAAAAAAAAGAAAATACACAAGATTTTCTAGGAGACAGCAGAAAAAATGAAGATCAAATAGTGGCCACCATCACTGTCAGATTAATTAAAATATATTATTAAAAGGCCTCAATAACTAATGCAGTGTGATACTAGTGCATAACAGGCAAATAGGCAATGGAACACATTTTTTTAAAAATTCAGAAAGGCACTTCAAAATATATACAGCTTAGAAAGAAAACCAAAACTAATGAGGCAAAAAAAAACCCACTGAAAAAAACAAACAAACAAACAAACAAAAACCCCCACTATTCAACAATCCCCCCCCTTTTTCTTTTTTTTTCTCTCTCTCTCTTTAGCAGTACTGGAGTTTGAATTCAGCACCTTGAATTTGCTAGGCAAGCATTCTACCATGTAATCAATGCATCTCAGCCCCTTTTGCCTTAATTACTTTCCAGATATGGTCACATTTATGCCTGGGCAGGCTTGGACCATGATCCTCACATTTATGCTTCCTAGATAGTTGGAGCAGGTGCATGCCACCAAGACCAGATTTTTACTGGTTGAAAGAGGTCTCAAAAACTTTTCCTCCCAACTTACCTTACTCCATGATCTTCCTAATCTCAGCCTCCTGAGTAGTTATGATTATAGGAGTGAGTTACCATACCCAGTCAACTATTCTTATAAAGACCACTAAGTAATCATTTGAAAAAGTTGGATCTATACCATATGTATTACACTAGGGTAAATTCCCAGTGGATCAATATTTAAAATTCAAATTATAATAATTTTCTGTGGCTCACTCTTATAATCCTAGCTATTCAGGAGGCTGAGACCTGAGGATTGCCATCTAATGACAGTCAGACCAAGCAGAAAAATCTGTGAATATACTGCCCATTTGGAAATTGAACTTTTAGAAAATCTCTCTGTCTCTCTGTCTCTGTCTGTCTCTGTCTCTCTGGTCCTGGGGCTTGAACTTAGGGCCTGGGCACTGTTTCTGAGCTCTTTTTGCTCAAGGCTAGTGCTCTACTTCTGGCTTTTTGGCAATGAATTGGAGATAAAAATCTCATGGCATGAGCCACTGGCATCTGGCTTTAAATCACTTCTTTTCATTCCTGTTTGTGTTCCCATTATTGTTCTATCTTTTCAACATAAGGAAACGGGTCATCAATTAAAAGCACAACAAATTGTACCTGTTATACACAGTATCAGGAACATGTATCTTCAGGTCTTCTGTGACATCTTTCATTACTCTCTGGTAACCAGAAATTCCTGGTTCTTTAATGTAAGAAGGATTGTTTCTCATTAAGTATTCTCCCAAATAATTAATTGGATCAAACTTGGATGGAATATCAGCTGTTGACAAAATATTCTTCTTTTCTAATTGCATTAACATTTTTTCCACTCCAGGAACCAAGGTAGGTAGGACTTTGTCAAGCAAATATGCACGGGTAGTCAGTGTCATGCTTTCAGTATTAAACCACTCTTGAGCCAAATTATCCTTAGGTAGTTTTTTTTCAGCCTTTTTTTGTAATTCCTTCTTCAGATTATCCTTATCTATTATTTTCTGCTGCATTTCTCGGGCTCTTGTTTCCACTCTTTGAAAAAGATTGTCTTTCCATGGTTGCTGTAGCTTTGATTCTAGTTTAGTTTCATCTACATCAAAAATCACTTTTGCAGGTTTTCGAATCACAACATTCCGTAAGCCCTTTGTTGAACTTGATTCTTCTTCCAGGCTTAATTCTGAGAAAAAGGGGAAAAAATAAAATGTAAGAAATATTCAGAACATTTTAATTCTTGCAACTATAGAATATTATCACAAAAAAATTTCCTCCATTATTTATGTGGTCTATTGGCATACCATGATCTGAAAGTGACAGAAAGTCTGACAACAGCAGGGCACCCGTGGCTATGCCTACAATCCTAGCTATATAAGAAGCTGAAATCTGAGGATCAAAACTTCAAGCCAGCCTGGGCAGACAAATCTGAGACTCATATGCCAACAAACTAGCAGGAAAAAAAGCTATCTACATCTATGATATCTATTCTATATATAGATATCATAAAGCATTTGCTGTTGACTTACGACATTCGGCTGTTGATTCTTTGTGTTTTTTCCTCTTTCCTTCCTTCTTTCCTTTCTTCATCCCTCCCTCCATCCTTCCCTCACTTCTTTACTTCATTCCTTTCCCTGTCTTCCCTTACTCCTTCCTTCTTTCTTTTTTACAGGGAAGAATTTCTCTTTCAAAGTGAGATAACTGTGACTATATTTGGAGAGTGAGGGGTAGGAGCAAAATAGAGAGAAAACTTGAAGATGCAGGAGGGAGATTAACTGATGGTCAGAGGGTCTGAGAAAATATGAAAGAGTAAGACATGACACCTCTTACAGTAAATCAGAACAGTCCATCTAACAGCCTCTTTTTCTGTGGAATAAAATAAATATTGCTGTAACCAGGGAATGATGAAATCATGGACCAGATGTAAAAGATAAATACTTGAAATAACTTATGGAAGTGGAAGGGAGCAGACTACATATACATTGATTTCCAGGTAATACTGAAGGCCTATGTCTGATTGAAAAACATTTTCATGACACCAATGCATAGAATTGTATAGCTTTTCCCTAGTAGAACTGGATAGCTTGACCTTGGGTTCCCAGGACATAGCTAGCTTAGGCTTTGTTCAATAAGCTATCAGATGGTTTAGGTGGTTTTGTTTGTTCTGGTTTTTGTTTGTTTTGTTTTTTTTTTCTTTGTTTTTCTCTACCCATTGTAGAGGTGACTGGGATGGAAGAATTAATGGGAATCTAAAGGGCTTTTTCTTACATGGATATGGTGATGAAGTAGTTTGGGGTCTTTTCAGAGGTAAACCACAATAGGATCAGGGCTGTGTATTACTACAACATTTTACTTCTGTTACTTTGTGGACATAGGGGAAGATAGAACATCTAAAATTTACTTCTGTACTTCTATTAATTGTGGAGTTTTTTAGTTGTTGTTGTTTTTTTGTTGTTTGTTTTTTGCAGTAGGGCCTCAGGCTTGCTAGGCAAGTCACTCAACCATTTGAGACACACCCTAGCCCATTTTGCTTCATTTAGTTTTTAGATAGAGTCTTGTGCTTTTTTTCCCCCTAAGGCCAAACCTGTCAGCAATCCTGCTATCCACCTCCCAGGTAGCTGCAGTTTTAGTTGTGTACCACCATAACTGGCTTGTTTGCTGAGATGGAGATCTAACTGACTTTTTTTTCTAGTATGACCTTGTACCACCATAACTGGCTTGTTTGCTGAGATGGAGATCTAACTGACTTTTTTTTCTAGTATGGCCTTGTACCTCAATCTTCCTGATCTCTGCCTCCCAAACAGCTAGGAGTACAAGCATGTACCATCATACCCAGCTATACACACACTCTCTCTCTCTTTAAACACAATTGGAAAGTAATTATTAAGACATGCCTTCATCAATAATAATTTGCAATAAATAGTACTACTGTAACAAAAGGGCAAGAGTAGAGCCTCTATAATTTTATTTGTTTTGTTTTTGTTGCCAGTCCTGGGGCGTGGACTCAGGGCTTGAGCACTGTCCCTGGCTTCTTTTTGCTCAAGGCTAGCACTCTGCCACTTAAGCCACAGCACCACTTCTGGCCATTTTCTATATATGTGGTGCTGGGGAATTGAACCCAGGGCTTCATGTATACGAGTCAAGCACTCTTGCCACTAGGCTATATTCCCAGCCTGAGCCTCTGTAATTTTAGAGCAGTGGGTTTTTAAAAAATCTATTTTCTTATAAAATATTTGAGATCAGCAAATATAATAGCAATATAATAGACATGTATCTAAGTTTAACATAATGAAAAAATTACCAGTGTATTAAATATCCTCATATATTGTTACACTGAAATACTATTCTGAATTGTATGTTCATTATTTCCACACTTTGGTTTATATGTGATTTACTTTTCTAAAAATTATTTCATTATCATGTGTATTCTGTAGACTTTTTATATTTAATTCAAGGTCCCATTTTTTTTTTTTTTTTTTTTTTTGTCCAGTCCTGGGGCTTGGACTCAGGGCCTGAGCACTGTCCCTGGCCTCTTTTTGCTCAAGGCTAGCACTCTGCCACCTGAGCCACAGCGCCACTTCTGGCCATTTTCTGTATATGTGGTGCTGGGGAATTGAACCCAGGGCCCCATGTATAGGAGGCAAGCACTCTTGCCACTAGGCCATATCCCCAGCCCCATCAAGGTGCCATTTTTGAAAGCAGAGATTGAGTCTTGCCAGACATCAAACCTGCCAGTGCAACCTTGATCTAACACTTTTCAGCCTCCAAAACTGTGAATACAACTCTTATGTGACTTACAAACTCCTCAGTCTACAGCATTTTCTTATACAAACAAGAAAAGATTAAAACACAGTGTAATAAGGCTAAGGATTCTGATTTGATTTGGTTGGCACCAACTTGTGTCACCATCAAGAGTAAGAGTTACTGTTGTGGGGCAGTGGTTTTGGTACTTCACTTCTCAGGGTCCCAAGAAGAATCTCCAAATGCCATTGGAGAGTTGCTCATGTAGTTTACACCCGGGGTTCAATCCCCAGTAGTAAAAACAAATAAATAAACAATGGGTTGTGGATGTGGCTCAAGCGTAAAGCACCTGTCTAGAAAGTAGAGTTCAAACTCCAGTACTGAAGAGGTTAGTCAAGCGTTCTACCACTTGAGCTAAGCCTCCAGCTCACTAAAGAAAAAAAAAAAGTATAGGACTCTAACCTTTTTGAATTTTTGTAGTCAGAGCATCTATATTTCAATTTACTTAAAATAATTGGAAAACTTAGTCAGCTTTTCTTTAGGGAAAAAATGTTTTGCTGCTTTAAAAATTATCAAAGGGCTGGGAATATAGCCTAGTGGAAAGAGTGTTTGCCTTGTATACATGAAGCCCTGGGTTCAATTCCCCAGCACCACATATATAGAAAACGGCCAGAAGTGGCACTGTGGCTCAAGTGGCAGAGTGCTAACCTTGAGGAAAAAGAAGCCAGGGACAGTTCTCAGGCCCTGAGTCCAAGCCCAGGACTGTCAAATAAATAAACAAACAAATAAATAAGTAAATATCAAAGCCAGGTGCCGGTGGCTCATGCCTGTAATCCTCGCTACTCAGAAAGCTGAGATCTGAGAATAAAAGTTCAAAGTCAGATGAGCACAAAAGTCCATGAGACTCTTATCTCCAACTGATCGCTAAAAAACTGGAAATGGAGCTGCTGCTCAAGTGGTAGAATGTTAGCCTTGAGCAAAAAGAGCTAACAGACAGCAACCAGACCCTGAGTTTAAGCCCCAGGACACTCTCTCTCTCTCTCTCTCTCTCTCTCTCTCTCTCTCTCTCTCTCTCTCACACACACACACACACACACACACATTGTTGCAAAGCCTGGGTGTGGCACATTTCTGCAATCCCACTATTCAGAGAAGTTAAGGCAGTAGGAGGACCTGAGACGAGAGTTCGCCACCTGGGCTTCACAGAGAATCTTCATTAAAAGCAACCAAAACCTCAAATCAAACCAATAAACAAAATAATTGCTTAAAAAAACCCAAATACTTTAAAAATAAATCCTATCTACCTAGTACCCAATTTTCTTCCCACAGGAAAAATTAATCTATGAAGAAAGCCTTGAAAAGGCATTAGTTCAGGTATAGAGTTTTTTTAAAGTCCAGTGGTGGATAGAATTCATGAACCTCCCTTCTGTGCTTTGATTTCCAACTTGGCCAATTCTCTTATAACTGTAAGGAGAAAGCAAGGAGGGTAGTATGAGGCTCTTGCCCACTCTCAGTTGGATTTGCAAACAAATTAACCACTATCAGCAAAAAAAAAAGTGGGTAAGATATATCTACATTTGGTTTTTTCACAATACTCATTAATATACAATATTTTATTTTTAAGTAAGCATGAAAGAGAGCAATTATTAAAAGTCTATAGGTTCTCATGTATTTTCTTTTAATCTGCCCAGCACAAACCAAAGTAGATATTCCTCTGCTTTCTTTTTGTTGTTGTTGTTTTGGTTTGTTTTTTTGCCAGTCATAGGCCTTGAACTCAAGGCTTGAGCACTGTCCCTGGCTTCTTTTTGCTCAAGGCTAGCACTCTACCACTTGACCTCAGTGCCACTTCTGGCTTTTTCCATATATGAGGTGCTGAGGAATCGAACCCAGGGTACTAGGCCATATTCCCAGCCCTCCTCTTTAGAGATCATGATATAGTTGTAGAGTAACTTAATGTCTATCAATCTGCCAGTGCTCATTAGTAAATTCCCACATGAACTAGGACTACATTGCAGCCTGCTAGTGCTCCTCTAGTGTACTAGAGGAGCCAAGCAATAATCCCAGTGTTTGCAATATCCCCACTGATACACAGAATGGAAGTGTGTTTGATGTCAACTCTAGTTGATCACTTTTCTTTAGAACCATAAAACCAAGGAAAGTAAAAGAGACTCAGCGAGCATAGGAATAATACATAATCCAATTGATTGTGTGAGCTCTGAATGAAAGGATCACAAATCATGGAACTTCCCCAAGGCTAATTTAATATAGAATTTCAATTGAATATAATTGCAAACAGAAACTGAGGTTTTCCGTAGGTTTAAGACTGGGGTTTGGACATTCCTAAATCTCTTAGTAACAAACTGATTCATTTGTAGGTTCACTTAATAAGTATTGGTTTCTCACTAGTGCTGGGTACTAGGCTAAGCATGGGAATCCTTTTTTTCAAGATCAGTTTTTAAACTTTTCCTAAATTAAGAGCCTTTCAAGTTCTCCTCCAACATATCTTCACTTCTCTATTAGTAGCCAATCTTTTAATACACAAAAATGTATTCAGGCATTATGGGCATGAATGCTTTCAACTAAATAAGAAGGTACATAAAGAATTCCTTGTTCATGACTTGAAAGGTCTAGCTTTACCAGTGATTTAAAAATCATTTTCTGCTTTTAGTGCACGGCCTACTGCTGGCATAGCCTTAGTACAAAATCTGTTTAAGGATATAAATAGAGATGAATTATAATCCACATTATAATCAGCTATAGCAGGCCCATTCTAATGTTTTATAATGTTAGTGGGACCAGCTGCTGATTGAATTGAGGAAAATTGACCCAGCAGAGTTATTCAACAAATTGTATGATGTTCATTAAACATAGGCTCTGACTGCAGCTTTATTGCCTTGCCCTTATTATCAGGATTTCTCAACATTTGTACACAATGTAAATGACTACTACAAAAGAAGAAGGAAAAGAAACATTGCTAAACTCTATTGGAACTGAAACTCCATTAGTATAGAAGAATTTCCCTATAAAACTGTCTTGGGCTTCTGTAATGAGTCAGGTAAAATTACAATTTAAAAAAATTCTCAAAATGCAAGTTAAGTTCATATATGAAAAAGAGAACAGTATATAGAATTGGCATATTACATTAAGCAACAATATTTTATATGCCAAGACAAGTGTTTGAGTGCAATTTAGGATCTGCTTTTCAAGGTAACAACATTTTAATTTTGACAAGTATGCAGTAAGGGTTTTGACATTTCCTTTGACATGTTGAAATTTCAATAACAGTTCCTCTTCCCATTAAAAATACACGTTATGTGAGTACCCATGCATATATATGCATATATGTATATATATATTCAAAAAGGAGGAATTCAGAATATAACATGTAATTGTGACTGAACAACATCAATTTGACGCGTAACAAGGAACTGTTTTCATTTATTTCAGTGTATATCATGCACAGAATAAACAAAATATACTTCCCTCTACTGCACACTGAGAAGCAGTAAGAGAAATAAAAAAAAACCCAAGAAACCACAAAGTCTTCATTGATGTTTCTAGAGGATGCCATAAGATAGATACTAGAAACTTGTGATAATTTTGACAAGTGTAAATTTGACCTCCAAATAAAGTGACCACCTAAGTAAATTTGTTTTATTTTAATATTTTAATTTGAATCATCCTTTACTATTTCTGATGGAGTTTACAGCTCTATATTATAAAAAGTTGATGTTCAGTAAATTTGTAACAAAATACTTTTATCACAGTTGTAAAAGATTTTTTGATAGATTCTTTTGTTTTTGTTTTGTTTTTTTGCCAGTCCTTGAACTCAGGGCCTGAGCACCACTGTCCCTGGCTTCTTTTTGCGCAAAGCTAGCACTCTACCACTGAGGCACAGCACCACTTCTGGCTTTTTCTATATATGTGGTGCTGAGGAATCGAACACAAGGCTTCATGTATAGGAGGGAAGCACTTTACCATTAGGCCATATTCCCAGCCCTTTGATAGATTCTTGATAACTTTAAAATGAAAGTTAATTTATGAATGAGGTACAAGTCACTAAGAAAAAGACAAAATATATGCATGGGGTATTAGCAATAGTGGAGTTGCGTGAGGAGTCAGTAGAAATCAGCAAACTCAGGAATGGGATCATGTGGAAGATCATAGGCAAGGGGGTACCAGGAAGAATTTTTATGTGTGTTGCTTTGAGAATTGAATCCAGGGCCCTGCACATGCTAAGCAAGTGCTCTAACCTTGATGTACCCCTAGCCTCAAGAAAAATTTTATAATCTAGAAAATACCTTACTTTAATTTAGTCAAGTCTAGCCTACCACATACATTCTACACATCTAATAGTTATAAATTGAATTGAAGCAAGTTAATGTGAAATTATTAGTTGTGTTTTGTTTTGTTTTGTTTTGTTTTGTTTTTGTGCGTCGTGGGGCTTCAACTCAGGGCCTGGGTGCTGTCCCTGAGCTCTTTTTGTTGAAGGCTAGGGTTCTACCACTTTGAGCTACTTCCAGCTTTCTGGTGGTTAATTGGAGATAAGAGTTTCATGGATTTTCCTACTCAGGCTGGCTTTGAATAAGTCCTTATACCTCAGTTTCCTGAGTAGCTAGGATTATAGGTGTGAGCCACTAGCACCTAGCTTGTTAAAGCTTTAATAGTCAAAGAATCTCTTTTGATAGATTTAACTAAGTATTTGAAATTAGAAATGGTCATTGTGAAGGAGATGAATATCATTTCCACTTGCTGCTTCTTGATCCCATAAGGTTTCACCTGCATAATTATGAAGAATTTGGTTAGAGGATAGGGCTAGGGGTCAAGTTTTGAATCAAACAGAATAAATGTGCAGTTGAGGCTATTAGTGAAAAGGTTCATGCCAGCCTGTAATACTAACTACTCAGAAGGCTGAGATCTGAGGCTAGAAGTTTGTAGCCAACTAGGCAGACAAATCTGAGTCTTAACTTCAATTAACCAACAAAAAGATGAAAGTAGAGGTGTGGTTCAAATGGTAGAGCACCGGCATTAAGTAGTAAAACTAAGGCAGACTGCATGACCCCAAATTCAAGTATCAGTAATAAATAGAATAAATAGGACAAACATCGTAACTCATGAGAATTGTTCACTTTATTTTTATATTAGTAGGTCTTCTATGTGTTAACTCTGTTAGCTAAAATTTCACTTTAATTAAATACTACAGAATGGAATGAGTAATCATAAAGTTGTCTCAAAAGTGTTAATAGAGGGTGAAGGGAATTCACTTTATCTCTAAAATTGCATTTAAAATGCTTCCTTTTATTATATTTTAAAAATGAAAAGTCTGGAAAATGCATTTGTAATGAAAATTTAATATTGTTTTTAGTTTCTATTGTACATTGGGAAAATCTCATTCCTTACCTTGGGACATTTCATATTTTGAGTCTTCCTCCAACAGATTGCTGGTCTCTGTTGTAGAAACACGTGATTCATGCAGTGAACTCTTTGAAAGGAGAAAAGAAATACCAATTTCAAAAAGAATTGCTTTTCTTCAAATTTGCATCAGCTTTCCCCACCAAAGGAGGGTTCATTGCTTTGGGGAATTATTAAACATTCTTCCTTACTTTTTCTAGGATCTAATGTTGTATATTAGAATCCAAAGTAGTTATCGGTCTACTGCATTGACAAACACATTGATTTAATATGTCATCTTATTCTGTGGCTGCTTACAAAGTAACATGCTGTAAACATCATTCCAGTTTGAGACTATGTCATAGTGAAATCAGACTTTTGAAAGTGCTACTTTAAAAAATAATTAGCCATGCACTAGTGGTGCATGTCTGTAATCCTAATTACTCAGGAGGCTGAAATTTGAGGATTGTGGTTCAAAGGCAGCCTGGGCAGAAAAGTCCATGAGACTCTTATATATTCAATTAACCAGCAAAAAGCCAGAAGTGGACCTGTGGCTCAAGTGGTGGAGCACTAGCCTTAGTGAAGAAGCTCAGGGACAACACCTAGGCCCTGGGTGGCTCATGCCTGTCAGCCTAACAACTTTGAAAGTAAAGATCAGGATGATAGTGGTTTGAGGCTAGCCTGGGGACAAAGTTTGAGACTTTGTCTCAACTAATTGATCTCAAGCAATGACTGGGCATGATAGTCTGTGCCTGTCATCTCAACCTACAGGAGAAGTACAATGGCTGGTGACAATGGTATATACTTGTTACTCCAATTACTGAGGGAAGCACAAATAGGAGGATTGGAGTTCAGGCTGGCCAGGCAATAAAGTGATACTCTGTCTCAAAAATAACAAACACAAAAGAGGACTACTGGAATGGCTAAAGTGGTAGAAATGCCTGTTTAGCCAGTATAAGACCCTGAACTCAAACCCCACTACTGGACAAGTAATTAGAATATTAAAAAACATCCTAGTCAACTTAATGTCAATCCATGCAACTATTTTTAATTTCCTCCTTTTCTATAAAATATTCTTCAAGATAATAGTTTATTTAAACATATTTAAGTGATTAACATGAAAATTACATTTTTAATATGACAACAGAGTTACCATAAAAAGTGGTGGTTACTGTACAGAGGATACTAGTTCTGTTTTCATAAAGCAATCTTTATCTGTAATTTATAATGGCTTTTCACAAATAACTTACCTGTCTATGGGAGTTTCCTGTAATACTGACCAAATTGCATTGATTCAATTATCAACATGAATTTACCTTTTCTTATAACACTTTTCTTTCCCTTTTTTTATAAGAAAATTAATTTATCTAGTTTACCCTGCTGCATTAGTATCTGAGTAATTATTTCAATGCTACCTCAGAAGGCTCCTCCTCTTGCAAGAAGGTGTGACTCATTTCTTCATTTTTTCCATTTTCCTGAAACAGGAACAGTATTAGTAAAAGGCACCCATCCAAGAGGAGCTAGAGATTAAGTGAATATTTCATACCCCAGCAAGTTTTCTATTAAAAGTTGCACATAATAAATAGATCTTATTCCAAATAAAATTACACAAAGTAGTTGTATCAACAAATTCAGTTAAAATACTTATTATTTAGAATTAAAGAATGCTAACAAAATAAAAGAATCCAACTTTTAGCCTCCCTCTGAAGTATTTCTATCAACACCCGATTCAGAATATTTCAATTAAAAAGAAAAACAATTAAATGATAGAATATGATATTAGATCTCAATTTTAAAATTTCACTTGATCATAGTGAAAAGGTAAGAAGCGATAGAATGTTAAATTACAAATCCTTTCATAAATGATTAAAAACCAAAGGTAGGCGAGGAACCTGAGTAGATTTGCTTCTCTGTCGATATGTCGACCCACTCATCTTGACCACTAAAAAATTAATTTCACCAATTGGTAATGGAAAAGCAATTCCAGGCCAGTGTTAATAACCAAAGAAATGTTGATAAACAGTAAAAAGTCCTCTGAGAGATCAAAATCTCCCTTTCCCTGTCCACTTTATCCCACCACTCTATGGAATGGCCATAAATTCTCAACTGCTGAACTTTTGAAACTGTACAACTGTTATTACTGTTACTGACCAGAGTCAGTAGTCTCCCTGACTGCTCAAGGAGATGAGGAAACTCATTGCAATCACCACCATTGTCATTTTTTAAGCTAGCAATTGAATTTTGAAATTTTTAACATTATTCTTACTTTTTTATGGTATTGGAGTTTAAATTCAGGGCCTCATGCTTGCTTTGTCAGCACTTTACCACACTCCCAGTCCTTTTTTGCTTTAGTTATTTTTCAGGTAGGGTCTTCTGTTTTTGCACTGGTCAGCTTCAGGCCATGCTTAAATCTGTGTATGCCTTCTTCATAGCTGGGATTACAGGCACACACCACTATGCCCCACTTATTGATTGACATAGGATCTTGGTAACATTTTGCCCTGTTTGTCCTGAGTAACTGGGATTATAAGTGTGAGCCACTGTAACCAGAGTACTCTCATTAATTTTTGAAACAGTAATCAATGTGTTACAAAGTGAAATTTTGGTAGCCACATAATGTGAGTAAGACAGAAAAATAAGTTCCTCAAAAGTAATTTTTTTCTTAGGTGCAGAGAGTTCTGGAGGAAAAATATTACTTATCTGGTTTATCCAGATTGAGGAATTAAAATGATTATCAGATCCTCATTTTACTGCAAATGATTGTAGATCCAATCACAATTTATGAAATCACTGCTGTGCAAAAATTATTTAAGAGTCTGAGTATACGTGGGCTAGATGCCATGTAATGAGTATATGTAGCTGGGCACCAATGGTTCACACCTGTAGTCCTAGCTACTTAGGAGAATAAATGCTACTCAATACAATTCAAAGCTAGCCTGGGCAAACAAATCTGTGAGACTCTTCTCCAACTAACCAGCAAAAAGCCAAAAGTGGAGGTGTGACTCATGTGTAAGAGTGCCAGCCTTAATTGTAAAAGTTAAGGAAGAGTACCCTAACCCTGTGTTCAAATCTTAGTACCAATTTGTGTACATGCATGTGCTCAGACACACACTCACAGGAGTAAATTATAAACCTGCATTGTTATACATGCCTATAATCCCAACACTCAAGATGTGGAGGCAAGAGGATCACTAGTTTGAGACTAGTCTAGGCTACATCTTGAGGTTTTGTCACCAAAAGAAAAGGGAGGAGAGATGGAGTAAATTATATACACACACCATGTGGTCTCTGCTTCCATGGCAGTTACAATCTAAGCTTTTTTTTTTTGTTATTATTAAGGTGTTATACAGAGAGTTGTTACCATTTCACAATTTTTTTTTTTTTTTTTTTGGCCAGTCCTGGGCCTTGGACTCAGGGCCTGAGCACTGTCCCTGGCTTCTTTTTGCTCAAGGCTAGCACTCTGCCACTTGAGCCACAGTGCCCCTTCTGGCCATTTTCTATATATGTGGTGTTGGGAAATTGAACCCAGGGCTTCATGTATAGGAGGCAAGCGCTCTTGCCACTAGGCCATATCCCCAGCCCCCATTTCACAATTTCTAAACACATTTTAATAAGCACTTTTTAGTTTGAAAGTATATACTTATATACACATATATGTTTATACACACACATATATATCCCACTCTGCAGTTTTTCTTTATCAGTTCTATTTATTCCACATGTGAAATAGTGCAGTCAACCAAAATTACTGCCTTTGTAGGCAATAGGTTCACAAAAATGGTTGTCTCAGAGCCTTTATTTTTCCTTTGGTGGTAGAACTTGAACTCAGGGCCTGCGTGCTGTCCCTGAGTTTTTTTGCTCAAGGCTAGAGCTCTACCAGTTTGAGCCATAGCATCACTTCCAGCTTTCTGGTGGTTAATTGGAGATACGTGTCTCACAGACTTTTCTGCCCAGGTTAGATCTCAGCTTTCTGAGTAGCTGAGATGGCTCAAAGCCTTTTTAAGTAGCTCTTAAGAAAACAAATAATATTAGGTAGATATCTACTATAGTCTCCAACTATACTTGCTTAGTATATCTATCTCCTGTAATTGCTAAGAAGTCTCTTTCCATTTTTTAAAACATTTTTTTAAAATCCAATGTTTGCTTGTATGTACAATTCAATAACTGACACCGAGTGCCTTCTATATGCAGGCAGATGTCAGATTTTAAAAAAGATAATTAAGGCCTGCCTTTGAAGAGTTCCCAATTCCCAGTTCAACCTGCAAAGTCTGAGAGTAGAGGCATATACAACTTAAGAAACAGGAATAAGCTATTTTCTCAGGGCAGACAGAAAGTTTTCATAGAAATAGATTTTCAAGCTAGTTTCTAAGGACTAGTAAAAGAAATTCTGTGTAATGGATGGGGGAAGGGCATTTGAAACACAAGGAACAATACTCTCAATGGAACCAAAGTTTAAAAAGTGAAGTGTTTGGGGAACAGAGCCTAATTATGTAAAAGATACTGGCAGAAGATGAGACTAAAAAGCTAATTATAGGCAATCACAATGAAACCCCTTCATACTACAAATAAATGTTAACTCAAAACTAACATAAATATTTTTTAAATTATGCTAAATCCAACAGTTCAGACTTTATTCTGTGCTTTCTAAGGAAAGGGCAGATATCAAATTGATGTTTTTAAAAAGTTAACTCTGGCTGGGCATTGGTGGCTCACACTTGTGATCCTAACTACAAGGAAGGCTGAGATCTGAGGATAGAAGTTCAAAGATAGTCTGGGAAGAAAAGTCCATGAGAACCTTATCTCCAATTAGCTACCCCCCAAAAAAGCCAGAAATAGCATTGAGGCCCAAAGTGATAAAGCACTAGTCTTGAGCACAAAAGCTTAGGGTTAGCACCCAGGCCCTGAGTTCAAGCTCCAGGACAATCAATCAACCAATCAATCAATTTATCTTTCCCCAGCCACATCTAGAATGGACTGAAAGTGTGAAAGACTTGGAAAAGACATAATAGAGGTAAAATTTTGCATATCAAACATTATTTCATCCAAAGTGAGTCAGTCTTTCACTACTCCTTGCTATAGTCTGCTTGGCTTTGCCAGTGTCCCAACTATATTATATGCCCTTCCACTCACTGTAGAATATGGAGATGACTTCTGAATGTAGAACCTGCAATTCTTCCTAAGGGCTTTCTGTAAGTCAAATATGGACAGAGGAGAAATGGATAGGAAATAACATCCATGGGAAATGTCCTTGGCCAGCAATGAGTGAAAGTTGTCAATAGTTTGGTTGATACTAAGAATTTTTTTATTTATGCTCTATACTGTTTCCTGTTGCTCTCCAGAGGTACTGAGTCTTAAATGTCTTCCCCACAATGTACCCAGCCCAATAAAGCATTTGTTTAGCTTCCTTATATTACTTCCTAGTACCTTACCATTGCTTCCTTGAATCACTTAGATGATTTTGCACTCAAATCCTTGGTCTTTTGGGGGGGATAAAATCCTAAGTTAAATTTCTATAATCATTAAGATGGATGGAATAGTTGAATCTAAGAAATGAAAAATAGATAATTAAGGGCCCATTGAATGTTGTTCTTTTCTTGCTCACGCACAGAGTAGACAGTCATGACATTAAGTAAAATAATGAAAAGAGAGAACAGGTTTGGGGGATGATACAATGAATTCTTGTTTAAATGTGTCTTATATCTGCTGAATTGCCCAATATTAACTTTCCATAGGAGTGTGAAGGTCATTTATGCATTATGATTGGCAGAAAATTATGTAGACTTGAGTCTATTGGAAAATGATGGAGACACTCTCCACTCAGAACAGCATTAAAGTATCATGCATTTTAATTTCTTAAAGTACATAGCATTCTGCAGATTTCATTCTTTTTTTTTTGGCCAGTCCTGGGCCTTGGACTCAGGGCCTGAGCACTGTCCCTGGCTTCTTCCCGCTCAAGGCTAGCACTTTGCCACTTGAGCCACAGCGCCGCTTCTGGCCGTTTTCTGTATATGTGGTGCTGGGGAATCGAACCTAGGGCCTCGTGTATCCGAGGCAGGCACTCTTGCCACTAGGCTATATCCCCAGCCCGCAGATTTCATTCTTAGTAAGCCATGAGATCCTAGAATCATTTGACTTAGGTTGTTGGCTATAAGACAGAGCTTCTATGGATCTAGGTAAGAGTATTGAGTATGTAGAAAATCACATGTATGCAAAATTCTGTGCTGCTCTGAAGCCTGTGATACAATTTTGGTATGTATTCCATCTATGCAGATGTATTCTTGATCTAGACCACTTGAAACTCTTATCATAAGAACTTTAGGAGAATCTTTTGTTCTAATATCTGGTCTTTGACAAAAGTTTGTTACATAGAGTTCCTAAAATCTTCATGATTTTCTGAGTGATGGGAACATCTGACACAGAAATCCTAAATCCCTTAGAATTTCTTGAGTGATGGGAGCATCTTTTTACTCTAATGAGATGACTCTTAGGTGAGTTGTTAAATTGGGTCAGAATGGGGAATAATGGTTGGGAACCAACCATGTCATTAAAAAACTGGATTTTTAATTTTTTTTTTTTACAGGGTAAGATCTTTCAGCTGTATGTCTCCCAGTGTTTGGGAGAGGAGCAGAGCTAAATATCAAGTTGATAACTAATGGCCAATGATGGACTCTATCATAACTTCATAATGAAGCCTTCATAAAAAATCAAAGGACAAGGTTTCTGGAGAGCCTCTGGGTTGCTGGATTCATAAACATACTGGAGGGTGGCATGCAGAAAGGGCATACAGAAAATTACCAGGGGGTTTCATGGCAATCAAAAAATACTCTCTCTTTGAGTCACAGAACCAATATTGGTAAGAATAATAACAATAGTAGTAGTGATCAAATTTAACACAGATTCATGTGGATTGAAGAATTAACACAGATTCATGTGGGTTGAAGAATTATAGTGCTGGCTGAACTGACAGAAAGTAACTCATGAAAATAGAGGCAATGACTGAGGAGACCCCTTACATTTGAATGAAGGGACATGCAGCTGAGTAGAAGACTGAGAATCTCCAAGTCCTGAATCACTCTGAGCTTCTCTTTCCCTGTCTCTTTCTTTCTCTCCTCTTTTTCTCTCTTTCTTTCCTTCTCTCTCTCTTTCTTTCTGCCAATGATTACAGTTTTCGCCATTTTTGAGGAAACCAGGCATCTTGTAATTTAAAACATTGTAATAGTCTCATCTGGGGAATGTCCCTTGCAAGGAAAAACATTTTCCTCAAGATCTACCTTAAGCATCTCTTACTGCTAGAAGATTCATAACTAAAATTGGATTTTATGCTGCCCTAGCAGACAAATGTAACATCTATCCAGGAAGAAAAAGCCTTTATAGCAAAAGAATTTCACTGTTTGCATATGTGTTGGCAGAAACCTAGGGAGTATGTGTAGAAATATATTATAAGGAAGTTAAAGTAAGGACAGAGTCTAATACTGGATTGAGCAGAATTCATTGACTTGGGTACATTTATCAATTATAATAGATAATGGATTTAATGTTTTAGCACCTACAGCTGGAGGTGACACAAACAATTTACTCAGTAAGTTCATTGAAACTTGGACTCCACTATGGCCAATGCTTAATTAAGCTGAGATACCAGAACTTCCCTGGTATAAATGTGGAGAAAGTCCAAAGGCTTAGGGAGATAGGCATTTTGGAATAGATTTGTCATATATGAGCAGCCCATCTACTTTCCCCAATTTTGTATGTCTTCCAAGAGGACTCAGGTGACACCCATTTACTAAAGCCTTGACCAAAAAATACATTAATGAGTAGGAGTTCCTGCATCATGTGTGTGTCTGTGTACATATACAAATATATGCCAAAAGACAAGTAACTATTATTTCAGCCTCACTTTTTCATTTGTTTGTTTTATTTTTTGCCAGTCCTGGGGCTTGAACTCAGGGCCTGAGCACTGTCCCTGGCTTCTTTTTGCTCAAGGCTAGCACTCTGCCACTTGAGCCACAGTGCCACTTCCGGCTTTTTCTATATATGTGGTGCTGAGGAATCAAACCCAGGGCTTCATGTATACGAGGCAAGCACTCTACCACTAGGCGGTATTCCCAGCCCTCAGCCTCACTTTTTAAACTGCAAGGAATGATAGATCCATTTAAGGAACTCACTCACTAATGCTATGCCACTACTTACGCCATTGAAAACTAGCTCTCAATAGGTGCCAATACCATCAAGTCTGCTAGTTGCTTTTTTCTTTCTCAATGTCCATATCAATCAATTACTTGTTGCAGGTAAGAGATGGAACCTTAACTCCAGTTTGAAATACAGTGGAACATGGACCATAGAGCCACAATGTAGTCATTTCATCATTGTTTGAATGCATAATTAGAATAGAGTTACTGATTGGCAGAACATTCATATTTTCTTTCTGATTCAGGATTAAGGACTATTACAGTATGAAGTTGGAGCCCTAGGAAACCCTCCCCCACCCCCTATGGTAATAAAATTTAAAAACATTACTTTCATGGGGTAAGGGAATGTGGGATTACATATATTAATGCCACCCACAAAGATCTGAAAGAATGGGTTGATGGAAGTTATCTTATGCCAATTTAACTTGCCTGTTTGCCTGTTTGGCATGCATGTCTCATGCAGGTAAATCCTAGCTACTTTGTAGGTAGAGATTGGGAATATTTCAGTTTAAGACCAGCCTGAGCAAAAATTTTGCAAGACTATCTCTGGGTGTCATGGTATACACCTGTCATCCAGCTATGTGGGAAGTTTAAGTAGGAGGACCATATTGCAGGCTGGTTCACACAAAAGGTGAGACCCTCTGTCAAAAATTACCATAATAAAGAAGGATGGAGGTGTGGCTGGTAGCTGAAGTGTTGTGTATCCTCCTAGGAAATTCAAAGTCCTGAGTTCAAACCCCAGTAATGGAAAACGGAAAAAAGAAGACAAATCTTGGAGAATAACTTTAATTCTTATTTTATCAGGTTATGCCTTTATTTGCAATGACTCTTCCATATATTTCATTTTTACTGGAATACATCAGTCCAGCCCTTGGATGCTGATACACTGCTATTGACCTAACTGATGTTTATTTCTTCATATAAATTGGCAAGCACCAGAAGTAATTTGTTCTTACTTGACAAGACCAAAGTACACACATTGGGTATTATTATTATTATCCAGAATTATTAGGAGCAGAAGTGTTTCTGATTTCTTTTTTTCTTTGGGATATTTGCATGTTTATAATGAAACATCTTGGGGATGGGGCCCAAGTCTAAACAAAATTCATTTACATTTCATATACACCATGGAAATATTATACTGTATTTTAAGTAATTTTGTACATGAAGTCATTTAATAGTGTAGAATTTCCCACTTGTGAAATCATATTGACACATATATTTGGATTTGGAAGCATTGGATTTCAGATGTTCAGATCAGAAATGTTCAACCTGTCCCTTCATAGTCTTGACTCAGGGCAATATCAATTCTCTCACCTCTGCCATAAAATAGTCCACAGACACTGAGTATCCTGACCTCCCAGTCAGCATCACATTAACTGGGATACACTGGTGGTGGACGGTGTGAACTCTTTTGGCAGAAAGTAGTGAGGTCATTATCTGAGATATATCCAAACAGAAGATAGGATATAAATTCCATTCATGGTATCAATTTCTGTACCAGTCAAGTACCAGTTATTACTTATTATCTCAGCTCCAAAATACCACCTTCTTTCATGCTGGAGCTGAGACTTTATTCTTTGCCTCGCCAGTTGGTTTCCTATACATTTACTGACTATATACATTCTCCTGTACACTTTAACCTGTAAAGGCTTCTTTATCTTGGTAGCATACCTTTTGGTACCAATAGTTGAATCCAGTTTGTAGTTGTTTTTTCCCCTGTACTTTTGTAGTATTCACTAACTCAAAGACATCAACACCAGACACCAATGCTCCTTCCTCAGAGGTCTGGGTCCCACAGAGCCCCTCTTCTAAGTCCAGAAACACCAATATCAACTGAATAATCAGTGCCACTCCTACCTCCCTCTGCTTTTTTTAAAAAAAATTTTATCTACCTATCTCCACCCCTCCTTTACTTTTTCCAGTGCTGGAATCAAACTCAAGAGCCTATGCTAGGCAAAAGGATGAGCCCAACTCTGTGTGTGTGTGTGTGTGTGTGTGTGTGTGTGTGTGTGTGTGTGTTAATCTCCTGTAGCTAAATGTAGTAAAAGGTTATTAAAAATTTAAATATGAGATATTGTAACTAGGTAGAGGTAACACATAACTGGACTGCATTCCAGTAATTTTCAGCTTATATATTCTGTCTGTGCTATATTCACTTATACTTGCAACTATGCTCATTATTCCAAATGCAAGAGATTTGATTATCAAAGGTAGAACCATGATTTCTTCTTTAAAATATCACCTCCCCACTCATCTTTCTCTTTCAACAAGCTTAGCTATGTAAACTAATCACAGTTCATTTGGTATGATGAATGAGTTACAGATAAACTACAAGATAGTTATCTATGCAACCCCTGGACTGGCTTGGAGAAAATTGGAGTGGTTGTTCTAGGGAAGGTACTCCAGACCAGAAGTAGTATAATCTAGTGATTCTCAGAAAGCAGTTTATAGGTTGAGATGACACATCCTAATATGGCCTTGCAAAAGAACTTGTACCCAAGCCTCATGCATGGCCAGGAAAGTGGGGAAGCCTGACAGAATCTCCAACATGGACTCAGTCTCAACATCTCTCTTCATATACAATAAAATGTCCCCTTGTCTGTTTGAGATGCACTTCTAGTTATGTCTCAGGTACATAATTGCTTCTCTAATAACTGTTAAATTCTACAAGTTAGAGATTTGTCATTATTCTGTAATATGTACTTGATATAAAGGGTTTGAATTTTAAATAAAGTTACATGATCACAAGAGATTTTCACTTTGCATTTGTTGATTATAAAAAAGAGCTATGAGACAAAATTAATATTTATACATTTTGAAGTATAGCAAAATTGTTTTACATTTTTATTAAGTAACTGTATGACCCAATTTTTTTTTGGGTGGGGGCAGTCCTGGGCCTTGGACTCAGGGCCTGAGCACTGTCCCTGGCTTCCCCCCCACCCCCCTCAAGGCTAGCACTCTGCCACCTGAGCCACAGCGCCCCTTCTGGTCGTTTTCCATATATGTGGTGCTCGGGAATCGAACTGAGAGCTTCATGTGTAGGAGGCAAGCACTCTTGCCACTAGGCCATATTCCCAGCCCATGACCCAATTTTTTAGTAACAGTGAATACAATGTTTGAAGACATCACCATTAAATTGTACTCTTGCTCAGGTAGTATATGCAGTGATTAATGTAACACATTCTGTCTAAAGAAAAAATTATTTTTCATCAAATTTTTTTTGCCAGTCCTGGGACTTGGACTCAGGGCCTGACCACTGTCCCTGGCTTCTTTTTGCTCAAGGCTAACATTCTACCACTTGAGCCAAAGCACCATTTCTGTCTTTTTCTGTTATGTGGTGCTGAGGAATGAACCCAGGGTTTCATGCATGTAAGGCAATCCCTCTACTGCCATATTCCTAGCCCTCATCAAAATTTTTAAAAGATTTGGAAGCCTACACAAATTCAGTAGTGCACATCATCCTTAATACATTCTTTTTTTTATTAAAAGTATGTGATATAAAGAACCCATTTTTTCCCATCAAACTCTATGTAGTTGTTTCCAAATCCTCTTTAAGTAATCCCAATGTGCTGTACAAATATTATTTCTGGAGACATCATGATGCCAAAAAAAGACTGAGAAATGGTTGTAACTTTTAGATCAAGATTCTTAACCTGAGGTCCCTTGATTGACCTTAGTGGTTGTGTGAAATATACAAGTGCATCTTTCTGAAGAAAGGGTCAAAAGCTTTCATCAGGTTCTCAGAGCTTAAGAAGTAGCTGATCTTAGGGGTTTCAAGTTACCGTACAATTTCAAAACTAAAGAATTAATAGCACAAGTTAACTGTTAAATGGACTCCAGTGTTACAACGGGGCCTCCGTTATCATGGGTGGCCCTATACATAGGTAGGGCTAGGACTTTTGTCTTTTTGGCTGTCTATTAAAGATCCCGCTTTAGGCCTCTTTTTTCCCTGCAGTTCAGCTAGCATAGTAAAAAGATCCTGGGATTTTTCAATGTATTAGTAGATAGGTCTTCTCAGATCACAAGACCACCAAGCAGGAACTAGGGTGGAACCCAGGGAAGAGTAGTTAAGAATGGGGCAGAGAGATTTGATTTCAAATTTCAAACACAATCCAACCTAGTTCAAAAGGTAGCTATACTAAGATCAGCAGCTAAAGAAATTTTTAAGTATACTATCTCAGCCTGCCTTCTGTTTCTATAAAATGTTGAACAAATTTCTCCTATCAATATATTTCCTTTGAGACCTAGAAGAGGTGACCTTAAGCCACTAGACTGTAATCATATGTTGATCATGTGTTTTCCCCATGCCTATGAGTCCTTCAGAAGTTGGAAAACATTCTTGTTCTTAAAACAATATGTAGTAGGTAACATACTTAAACATTTTCTCAATTGGTAATAAACATAAACCAACAATTTCTAAATACTAGTTTCCTTAAATGGCACAAAAACTATTTTCCTTGTAAATTAATAAGTTAACTTCTTGATGCAAAATTGTGAACTTGTGTACCTTATAATCAATTTGAACTAAGAATTCATCATATTAGATATGCTAAATGAAAAGTTCTATACTTAGGTACAGATGTGTCTTAATCATTAATCCATGCCTAAGGCTAAGCAAAAGTACGGATTATGGGTTTTTAAAAATTCTTTTTATCCTCCTTTGCTTGAAGCTATTTTCCGCATGTAGGTTATACTAAACAAAAGAAAACTGAACTTGGAACAAAGTAAACAGAATAGAAAGTTACCTTAATTGTATGTGGTGTATATCACTTTATAAATAGCCATAAATTATCTATCTCACTTGATCACAAGAATCCTGTGAGTTAGGGTTCCTTTGTAAAGAAGGAACTAAAGCTCAAAAGTTCAAGCCATTTGCATAAGGTTTTACAGAGCCGGAACTAGAAACCAGGTCTTCTGACTTAACTTAGTGTTGCTTCCTGTAAGGTAGGATGAATTTCTTAAGAGTATGTTGCTACATATAAATGTTGCCATCCCTACCTAAATCAGAAAAGGCAATCAACACCTATAATCACCTGATTTGAATAATAATTTTTCTTTGGTTTATAAACACATATTTCATACTATGTATATTTTTTAGCTCTGTATCTAGCTTCCTATTTGGTCTTGTAAGTACTGGCTCAAAGTTCTTCTGAACCTTGCCTTCTCTTTTCCTGTTTACTGGGCAGCTCTGGGAAAAACAGATTGTTTAATCTATGAACCATACATCTTTGTTTAATTTTGTCTCACAGACATTCTTGTTCACCACCAGGGGGCAAAAGCCTACCAGCTGGCTTCACTACAATACATTGTATAGGACTGTACAGTATAGGGACCCTCAGTGCCTGATTCTTGAGGGAACCTCCCTGCTAATTATTTCAACCACAGGGCCCCAGGGAGAGAACAAAGGCTCAGTAGGGAGGGCTCTTGTGACGCTTAACCATAGAGTAACCAGAAAGAGCTCATGACAGCCCTGTCAGTTTAAAAGGAGCAATGATAAACAGGAGGAGGTGGACTTTAATAACTGCAAACTCCTGAGTGTTTTCTACAGCTTTGATATGCAGGGTGGCATTTACCAGCTCATCCACTCAAATGCAGAAATATATTTGCCAACTCTCTTTTCTCTGTGTAAATAACCATTCGGTGTTTGCACTGCGTGTCCCCCCCCCATCCCCCTTTAATCTTGATTTTTTCCATTACATTCGTGGCTGATGTTCTGTCGACGGGTTTACCTTTTTTAGGAAAAAAAAAAAAGATTCCCCTAAAATATTTCGTAACCTACATTTTCACTGATGCCTGTGAAATAATGAAATCTAGAGACGAAGAAAAGCTCAAACAGACCAAGCTGTTTTAATTAGTAGAATTTCTTTACAGCAGGAAGCAAATGAGAGGTAAATAGCAGGTTGGACCTTTACAACTGGGAAGCCCAGCTCACTGGGCCTCCAAGGCTCACAGCCTTGACTCCACCTCAGAAATAATGACCGACTCCGGTAGGTATTAAAGCAAACATGAGGGTACCATGAAACCCCGGGGTCTACGAGGATGTGTGGGGGAGGGGGGAAAAGCTCAGACAATCCCACCCTGACCCCCACCTCCCAAGACTGGGGCAAACGAAATAAGGTAAGCTGTTACCTGGTCTCGGGATCTGGCATCCCCACCTCCCCCCACCCCACCCCGCTCGTCCCCTCCACGCCCAGTGAAGGCGTCGGTAACCCCACGGCACCCTTTCCCACCCGAAAACGCGTTTGCCTCCGGATTGTCACCTCACTTCGCTTTTCTCTTCAGGTTGGTTTAGCGGGGCGCCCCGCCTCATAAAATGGTTGTCTCTCAGGAAGGAGGGTTCCGGCGGCCCCCCGCCCTGGGAACTCAACACCCCCACCCCACCCCACGCCCCTTGCTTCTCTCTCCCCCAGCCCTCCACCTCAATCGACCGATTCCCCCAGCTCCCTCCTCACCCTACCCGACATCACAACACCCCTGCGGCTCAAGAGGAAACCCGGAGGGGGCGACGGCCCCCGGCGCACGCACGCGGCCGACTTCCGGCAACTCAGGGGTTACGCCGCGGCGGCGGCGCGCGCCGAGGGGAGAGGCGGTTGCTGACAGGTGGCGCCTGCGCACTGGGAGCGCTCATTGTGCCCCGCAGCTGCCGAACCGCCCGCCCGCCCGCCGCCCCGTTCGGCGCTCGTCAGTCGGCGAAGAGTCCGGTGTTGGGTGCAGAGCCAGTGGCCATTTCCCGCGGCCTTCTTTTCCTCCCCGTTCCCTTCATCCCCTCCATCCCACATCCTTTTCTCATTCCGGCTCCGTCAACCCTTCTGCCCCCCACACTCAGGACAAGAATGCCCTGCCCGGAACAACCCAGCAGCACCTAGATGGCTTTGGTCACGGTCCAGCGGTCGCCTACCCCCAGCACCACCTCCAGCCCCTGCGCCTCGGTGAGTCCCCACCCCGGCCGTCGCTCCCGCTCGGCTTCTGTCACTGCGGCTCCGCTTTGCCTCAGCGGGTCCCGCCGAACGCCACTGCGCACGCGCCGCGCCGTTCCCAGGCCTTGGCACTCGGCTGCCGCGAACTACCCCCCCCCCCCCCCATACACACACACACACACACACACACTCGTCTAGAAGGCAAGCTGCAGGAACTACGGGACGTGGGTTTCTGTCCCCATCATCCTGAGCACCCGGCTCCTCACCACGCTCGCCCTGTAATCTCCCTGGCATGCCTTCCTATGGCTTGAGCACTTCCTTTCGGGAATGAGTCATTCTTGCTTTTCACCCTCCTCTCCACACCCCCCGCCCCACTTCTTTTACCCGCTGTTGCTTGGACTCGGGGACTCTGGCGTTGCCCCTTAACCTACACCCCCATTCCCTTACCCCCACCCTTTCAGGGAGCCGTTCACCATTTGCACACTGCACAACCTTCTGCAGACTCGCCAGGGTGTGCGCCGTTTCTCCCCCCCCCCCCCCCCCGCCCTCCAGTCACTTGCCATCTTTCTTGTGCTATGGACTGTTCAGGCTCCATTGGGCTGCTGAATGGTTGTTACACCCCTTGGTTTTTTAAGTCCTCCTCCCCCAGACACCCCCCCCCCCGGGATGGCAGTGGTGTTCCCTGCTTCTGGGGCTCTTTACCTACACAAACACACACACACACACACACACACACACACACACGGGTCTCAAAGCATCGGGTGCCCTCGATGACCAGTGCCAATTCATTTCCATCTTACAGACCTTATACTCATTGCATATGATCGTTCATTTCCTTGGGTTGTGTTTGAATGGCGCGTTACTTCAGGTGCCTATGCCAGTAATAAAGCACGCTTACAGAAGGAAAATACCCTAGAAACCAGCCTTTTCCTGCTGGGCCCGCCTTTGCCTTCCTTCTTCGCCCCACCCCCATTCTTTTACAACTCCATTCTCAGGCTTGATTTTTCAAAATAGCTATTTAAAATATTGTCCCTGGGGGTTGGGGTGGGGTGTGGGGGGGGCAAAGTGGGCTTTAAAAACAAACAACATCTAGATATTTTAGAAAGAAACGGGATGGAAGGAAATATGAGCAGTTGGAAAAACTACCTTGGACTTCCTACAGAACTGTAATTGCAAAAATTGTGTTGTTGGGTGTAGTACTGTCGAGTTGCAAAGAGGCATGTAGTAAACAATGAACCACCTTCCACTATATAAGTTGCGTTACTCATTTATTTGCTAACCTAGGTGAGAGGTTTGATAACTTGAAAGTATGCTACTTTGGGATTCCACTAGCTTCCTGAATTTCAAAAATTTGTTGTGAGTAGTGGTAGATTTTTTTCCCCCTGAATTTTTTTTCCTGTACTTTATGTAACCAAATTGAAAATTGTATCTTAATTCAGAAAGTGATTCTTCAGAGTTTCACTTGTGTTGTTAGAGTGTAGAGCTCAAGTCCTTGAGGGAGGTAGATTTCCAGTGGCTATAAGGAAGAATTTTTTTTTTAATTAATGGAGTGTACACTGTCTTGCAAAACAGTGAGTGCCCATTGCTCAAGTATTTAAGCAAAGGTTGGAGGACCTTTTGCCTAGGAGGTTGCTTTAAAAAGCCCTGCAGTAGGAGACTTAATTCCCTTCGAAGTCTTTAAGAGTCTATGATTTAAGAATAATTGTACTTCAAAACATTTTTGGATTCTCTTAAGTATCAAAGGGAAAGAAATTTAATTTATTTTTAATGTGTAGTACTTTATGGTAGATTTTTAGAAAGTCCTTAATTACCATCAGAACACATCTTAGTTCATTCTACTAATAAACTCTGTTTTTTTGGTTACTAGGGCTGACTTTTGGCTGAGAAAGCAATCGAGCATCAGTAGATACATCAACATAAACTAGAAACCAGTAATATAATTTTCCCTGGGCATTTTAAAATGCTGTAACAATATGCTTACTGCTACCATTCATATTTTCTTTAAATAATTGCTAATTAGCCATTTCTACTTGATGTGACTTCATTAACCAAAACTTGGGTTACTTTAGAATCTTGCATAGGTAATTAAATAGATCATGTGGCAAACTCAGTTGTTAAGCTTGAATGATTGCTATTTCAATTTCTACTAGCATAATTTTTTGAGTTGTTTTTATTTGGCAAAGGAATATTGGCACTGCTGTGTGTGTGTGTTTGTGTGTAAAACAATCAGCATTGTTAATAGGACTGATATGCCAGTTATCGTTCCCTTTAAATTGTCTTCCTATTTTACTTCAGTGCTCAACCGAGTTGTCTTGTGGTCCTTATGCTCCAGTATTTGGTTTGGCTGCTGTCTGATTTGCATATATTCTAGTGTTGTATCTCTTGCTGTATGAATAGGTTGTTGGTTTTAAAAAGGAGTATGCAAAAGAAATCTAGAGAATCATATGAGAGGTTTGATTTTGTGAGACTGGAAACAAAACATTTTTTTTCTTGTAAAGGTGATATATACAAGGGTTACAGTTACATAAGTATGGGAGGCTGGAAATTTAGCTTTTAAATTAATCACTCTAAGCATTGGGACAATTTACTACTGTTAGCTCTTTGGTATTGTTTAAAACAAACTTCTGATCACTTACTAAGTGTGAATGACTGTTGTAGATACTGAGATCTATATGACATTTACCTGTTAGGATGGAGTTATCTGGGTGCCAGTAGAGCAGATAACAAGCATGAGGTAGAGAATTGAGGGAATGACACACTTATGTACATGAAAAACAGTTTGTAATGGTCATAAGTACTGTTTGAAGTTAGATTATTATAAAAGTTACCAATAGCAGTGGCCAATAGCCATTCTGATATCTCTTATGTCTTCACTTATGCCAGGCATCATGCTTAGTGCTTAATATTCATGGATTAACTCATCATACCCTTAAGAGAAGTTGCTGTTATTTTCATCGTAATGAAGCCAATGAGGCAAGGAGCTTTTAAGGAATATGCTCTATGACATCATTGGGCCTAGCAAATGATTAGAGTTGTCATTCAATCTCAGATGCATCTAACCTTAGGATCTTTCCTTTTTTTTCCTCTTTAGTGATCAAGGAAAATTATATTTTAGGTGGTTTTCAAATGAGTTCTTTAAGGATGAGTAGAATTTCTGTATATATGCCAAGATTGGAGCTAGGAAAAAAGAGAATGTGTGCAATAAGACTTAGAGACAGAAAGTTTATGCCATATCTGAAGGAATTAAATAGACTAGTCTAAGGATGGATTTGTTTAGAAGAACAGTTAGAGATAAATAAAGGTGAAGTAGTAGTTAAGACTACACAGAAACTACCGAGTTTAGACGTTTGAGCTTGATGGAGAAGGTAATGGGAAGTCCTCAGAGGTTTTAAGGAATATGATCACAGCATGTTTTAAGAAAGTTGATCTAGGGGCTGGGGATATAGCCTAGTGGCAAGAGTGCCTGCCTCGGATACACGAGGCCCTAGGTTCGATTCCCCAGCACCACATATACAGAAAACGGCCAGAAGCGGCGCTGTGGCTCAAGTGGCAGAGTGCTAGCCTTGAGTGGGAAGAAGCCAGGGACAGTGCTCAGGCCCTGAGTCCAAGGCCCAGGACTGGCCAAAAAAAAAAAAAAAAAAAAAAGAAAGTTGATCTAGAATGTATAGAAAACATATATATATATATATATATATATATATATATATATATATATATCCCGATATGTCTTCAGCCTCTGATTTCATTTCCTTTGAATATATACCCAGTAGTGAGATTATTGGATCATTTAACAGTACAGTTTCCAGATTTTTAAAAAATGGTACTGGGGTTTGAACCATGGTCTTGTGCTTGCTAGGGAAATGCTGTACCACTTGTGTAATACTTCCAGCTTGTATTTCTAGTTTTTGGAAGAATCTCTGTGCTGTTTTCTATCTTGGCTATACCAGTTTACATTCCCCTCAACAGTATATGAGAATTTGTTTTTCTTTGCATCCATGCCACAAAGGTTTGCCATTTATTGATTAAAATGGTGTGCATTTCTCTGGATGCTGGTGGCTCATGTCTGTAATCCTAGCTACTCAGCAGTCTGAAATCTGAGGAATGAGGTTCCAAGCCAGCCCAGGCAGCAAAATCCTTGAGACTCTTATCTCTAATAAACTACTTAGAAAAAGTCAGAGGTAGTGCTGTAGCTCAAGTGGTAGAGCACTTGCCTTGAGCACAGAGAGGCTCAGGGATAACACCCAGGTTCTGAGCTCAAGCCCCAGGACCAGTAAAAAAAAATTTTGTATGTGTTTATGGTATACAACATGATGTCTTGATATATATGTACACTGTAAAAATAATTAAGTGAGGGCTGGGAATGTGGCTTAGTGGTAGAGTGATTGCCTAGCATGCATGAAGCCCTGGGTTCAATTCCTCAATACCACATAAACAGAAAAAGTTGGGAGTGGTTCTGTGGCTCAAGTGGTAGAGCATTAGCCTTAAGCACAGAGAGGCTCAGGGACAGAGCCCAGGCCTTGAGTTCAAGCCCCAGAACTGGCAAAAAAAAATAATTATGTGAGGGCTGGGGATATAGCCTAGTGGCAAGAGTGCCTGCCTCGGATACACGAGGCCCTAGGTTCGATTCCCCAGCACCACATAAAACGGCCAGAAGCGGCGCTGTGGCTCAAGTGGCAGAGTGCTAGCCTTGAGCGGGAAGAAGCCAGGGACAGTGCTCAGGCCCTGAGTCCAAGGCCCAGGACTGGCCAAAAAATAATAATAATAATAATAATTATGTGAAACTAATGTACTCATCACTAGAAATACATATTTTCTGTAATCTCCATTAGCAATTAACTGTAATCACCATTCTATAAGATAGATCTCCAGAACTTATTTTGCCCAACTGAAGCTTTAAGCCATTTGTAAATCTCCTCATTCCCTCAAACCTTTAATCTGGCATGGATGTCCTGAATTGATACTTGTATTAACTCAAGGTTACATGAATACAGTGTGATACCACAATTACTTTTCACTTTTGAGTAGTGTTTTATACTTTGTTAAGTATTTCTGTGCTTAGGTTATAATTTAATTCTAAAATTCTGGAACTACACAGGGCGACTGTCTTAAAAACAAAAAAAAGAGCAACAACAATAACAATAAATACCTCACCAATAACAAAATTCCAAACAAACAAACAAGCGGGGTGCTGGTGTTTCCTTAATGATTGTGGTTTGAAGCTAGCCCTTGCAGAAAAATACTCAAGATTAAAAAAAAATCCCAAAGGTCTAGGATAAAGGGGTGTGCCTCAAATGGTAGAGTGGCAGCTGAACAAGCATGAGGCCCTGAGTTCAGACCCTGGTGATTAGAAAAACAAAATTAATAGTACACTAGATATTGTATACATGCCTACCTGATCTAGGGAAGGGAAAGAAAAATGAGGGTGTAAGATATCACAAGAAATGTATTCACTGCTTTATTATGTAACTGTACCCCCTTTGTACAACACCTTGTCAATAAAGTTTAATTTAAAAAAAAAGAAAAATAAAATTAATTTAGCAATTTTTTGCTACTTAATGTCGGGACAGTACTCCTAGTAGTTCCTAGAGCCACCGTTTACATGTTCATAATGATGACTAAATCATCATTACAAGTCTTAATCTTGTTTGGTCCTGGTTTAAGCAAATCAGAATTGAGCGTGGTGTATTTTAAAATAGATACTCATCCAAATTTCACCAATGTTTTGATATTAACGATGCATTCTTCAATCTAGTGTGGAAGTTTAGGCCTGTAATACTAGCTACTCATGAGACCAAGGCAGGAGCATCACAAATTCAGGGCCTGCCTGAGCAACACAGAACTCTGTCAACGAAACAGCCAGCTTCAATTCAGCTCATTTACATATATATTTTTTAACTGATGATGCTAGATGAAAAAAAGACATATTGAGTTGTACGTGTATATTCAAGTATGGCTACAATTTTTCCACAGGCAGAGAAAAAAAAGCAAATATGAAATTGATTCCCATGAAGTGTAAATACTTAAGATAATGCTATTTAAGTTTTTGAAGTAACTTTATAAACTTGCATAAATTCAAGGAATAACATGAGCTGGGGGACTGAGGGACTGGGCATATAGTTTAGTAGTAAAGCAATTGCCTAGAATGAGCAAAGTCTTAGGATTAAGTTCCAACACTGAAAGGAAAAAGAAAAAAGAAATAATAATACATGGCATTGCAGGAAAAGTTGAAATTCAGAAAAGTAAAGGAAAAAAAGACATGTACAATTATTGTTTTTGTGGTTTTTGCTTGTTTTTTTGAGAGCTATGTGACCCAGGTTGGCTTCAAATTTGTGATGCTTCTGCTTCAACCTCTGGAGTGCTGAGATTACCATTATTATATTTTGCAAAGCTGAAATGCTGCTATATATAGCTTTGTGTGTTTTTTTAAACTTTAGTATGTATCATAGATATATTGCCTTGTTAAAGATAGCTGTATTGAGCCTGGGCTCTTTGGTAGAGTTCTTGTCCATCATTCATAAGGCTGTGGATTTTATCTCTAGCACCACACAAAACAAAACAAAATGCACTAAACCAAAACAACAACAACACAATGCTTAAACAGTAACATTATGACTTATTCTGACATTCTGTTGTTGGGCATCTAATCTCTTATTTATTTATTTATTTTTTTGCCAGTCCTAGGGCTTGGACTCAGGGCCTGAGCACTGTCCCTGGCCTCTTTTTTGCTCAAGGCTAGCACTCTACCGCTTGAGCCACAGCGCCCACTTTTGGCTTTTTCTGTGTATGTGGTGCTGAGGAATCGAACCCAGGGCTTCATGCATGCTAGGTAAGCACTATACCACTAGGCCACATTCCAAGCCCTGGGCATCTAATTTTATCTATTCTTTTTTCTAGCATGAATTACATTAGAGTGAACATCATTGGATATAAATAATATGGCTGCATTTGGCAACATTAAGATTTTAAGTAGTGGCTTGGTATAGTGGTATACTTCTGTAATCCTAGCTATGCAGGAGGCATAGGTAGAAAGATTCTTTAATAGTCCAAAGCTGGCCTGGGAAAAAAGTGTGAGACCCTATCTCAAAAATAACTAAAGCAAAAAAAGGCTGGAGACATGTTTCAGGTAGAACACTTGCCCAATGAGCATGAAGCCCTGAGTACAACCCCAATACTGCAAAAAAAAAAAAAAAAAAAAAAAAAAAGGAAAAAGAAAAAGATGGAGCTCCATAACCACTATTCTCTAATTACTGGATCATATGGTATAAACAATTTTTAGACTCTTGTTACTTATTTATAACCTTTCAAGAAAGGTTATTCCAATTAACATTTATCCCAGCTATAACTGTTTAAGAATGCTTATTTCTCCTGACCTTATTAATGATAAAATAGTACTTACTCAGGCAATGGTGGCACATTCTTGTAATCTTAGCTATTTGGGAGGCAGATATCAGGAGGATCATGGTTCCAGGCTAGTCAAGGCAAGAAAGTTAACAAGATCCCATCTTAACCAATAATTAGCTATGATAGTTCACACCAGCCATTCTAGCTACTCAGAAGGCTGAGATCTGAATAACTGAAGTTCTAGGTCAGCCTGGGTAAAACAAAATTCGTGAGATCCAAGAAGAAAGCTGGTTGTGGTGATGTGTGCCTGTATCCCTTCTACAATGGGATTCAAAAAATAGAGGATTAAATCATTCAGGTTAGCTGGGCAAAAAATGAACCCTATAGCTGGGTGCCTGTAACTCATGCATGTAATCCTGGCTACTCAGGAAGGTGAGATCTGAGAATTATAGTTTGAAGCCCCAACCTAGGCAGCAAAGTCCACGAGTCTCTTTATCTCCAATTAACCATCAGAAAGTCAGAAGTAGAAGTGTGGCTCAAATGGTAGAGTGTTAGCCTTAAGCGAAAAAGCTGTAAGGACAGTGCCAGCCTCTGAGTTCAAGCCCCAATATTGTCACAGGAAAAAAAAAAAAAGAGTCCTACTGGATGATGATGATAATGAAGATGGGAAGACCAGCTGGAGTTGATCAAGGGTGATGAAAAAGAGGAAGGAGACTATGACAGAGATGGAGCCAATGGCGAGGATGACTCTTAAGCACATGGTAGCGCTTAGGGATCTCATCCCATTATTTCTTTACCTAGGCGCATGTGTATCTTCAACACATGCTTACTGTTCTCCCTGTCCTCGTCATGCCCATGTTCATTAATTCATATTGCCCTGTGCCTAGTTCCATTTTTGCTTTCTTTGATGCTCCTTATAGTTTTGTTAAGTCTTACGCTGTAATTTTTGCTTTTGATACCTCTTTATGACTTACAATAAAAAGATGTATGGTTTTTATCAACTGTCTCCAAAATAATCTCTTGCTGTGCAGGGAGTACAGTTCTCTCCATTCATACAAGATTTTAGTAGTTGCTTCTCTAACTGCAAAGATAATCTCACCCATTAAGTTGTAGTACCGGATAGCAGCTTTAAGTTAGAAATATGTGTGTTGTGTACCCCTCATGAGAGTGTTCTGTGGGGCAGTTAAACACAAATGTAACAATGTGTTTTTGTGAATGAGAGATGCATTCTTTAGAAAAATAATTAGTGTAATATTCTTAATATTAGTTTTTTGTTTTTTTTTTTGGCCAGTCCTGGGGCTTGGACTCAGGGCCTGAGAACTGTCCCTGGCTTCTTTTTTCTCAAGGCTAGCACTCTGCCACTTGAGCCACAGCGCCACTTCTGGCCATTTTCTGTATATGTGGTGCTGGGGAATTGAACCCATGCCCTCACTTATATGAGACAAGCACTCTTGCCACTAGGCCATATCCCCAGCCCCTTAATATTTGTTTTCTAAAGTTGATACTATGGGTTATTTTTGTGAACAGCCTGATGTTTGGGACCTTTTTTTCTCAAAAAAATAAGCACTTATTAAACCAGGAAAAAAAAGGAAGGAAAAAAGGCAGGGAGGAAAAAAGGAAAGAAAGAGAAAGAAAAAGGAAGGAAGAGGGGATGGAGGGAGGGTGGGAGGGAAGAAAAAGAAAGAAAAGAAGGAAGGAATTAAAAGAAGAAAAAGAAAGAAAGAAACCTTATCTTGGGGCTGGGGATATGGCCTAGTGGCAAGAGTGCCTGCCTCGGATACACGAGGCCCTAGGTTCGATTCCCCAGCACCACATATACAGAAAACGGCCAGAAGCGGCGCTGTGGCTCAAGCGGCAGAGTGCTAGCCTTGAGCGGGAAGAAGCCAGGGACAGTGCTCAGGCCCTGAGTCCAAGGCCCAGGACTGGCAAAAAAAAAAAAAAAAAAAAAAGAAACCTTATCTTAAGAATAACCACAGCAAAAAGGGCTGGAGGCATGGTTCAAGTGGTAGATCACTTGCCTAGCAAGCACAAAGCCCTGACTTTGTTCAAACACCAGTGTTGCCAGATAAAAAGAGTAGGCCCTGGTTGATTTGTAGTTTATTATTAGATAAATTGAGTATTTTTAGATGTTTACTCAGCATTTATTTTTTAAAAAGATAAGTTTATTGAGCACATGTAAACCCTAGAAGATATTTGTTTTAATAACTTTATACTTCAGTGATTTTTAGCAAATTTATAAAGTTGTAATAAGCCTCAATTCAGTACTGTATCTCTTTTTTCATAAACTACCTAATCATTCTTTTCAATTCAGACACTCTTGATATATTATGAATATTAACTTTATATTTATTAACTCTTCTTAATTCAATTTTTATTACATTTAGAATAAACTTTACAATGAAAGGTTTTGCTGTGAGACCTTGAATGAACTAACCTTGCTTACCTTTTTAGCTTGTCTCTTCCCAAGTCCCTGCCTGGCACGCTGCTCACAGTTATGCTGACATGCTGTGTTCCCTTTCGTTCCTCGGCTGTTGAACAGGCCACTCCCTTTACCCAGAAAACTTTTTCTTCATCTCTTTATCGAACTAATTCCTACTCACCCTTCAGGTCTCAGCTTAAATGTCACTTCTGGGAAGCTTCCTTGACTCTACTCCCAGACCATGGTAGGTGCTTCTTCTACATGCACCATAGCCCCCTACACATACCCATGGTGGCTCTTAACTGTACTTATTCTTTGATTGCTTATCCCCTTAACTAAGCTGTAAGCCATGGACTTGGCATATTTACATATTTTCATATCAGAAGGGCTCACAATTATTTGGCACATGGGGGGGCAATGGATATAATCATATTTAGCAATATCTTTTTCATGGTTTTTAAACATTAGAAAGAGGTCTCAGAGGGCCAAAGTATATGACTATTTCAATGACTTTTTTTTTTCCTGAATATATGGCAGTACTGGTGTTTGATCTCAGAATCCCTCACTTGCATTACCACTTGGCTGCACCTCCAGTTTGGCTTTTGGCTGGTTATCATGGAAATGGAAATGGAATCTCACTTTTAAGTTAAATTAATTTTGAAAAATATATTTAAATATTTGCAAGAAAAAAAAGGTTTAATTTCAACACGTAAGGTGTGGTCTTGAGGACTTTTCTGCCCTAGATGGCTTTGAACCACAATCCTCAGGATTTCAGCCTCCTGAGTAGCAGGGATTACAAGTGTGAGCGTGCTTCCAGCTTTATTTTTGATACATATTACCAAGTTGCCCTGCAGAAAGGTTGAATATTTTTGTTTACAACCAGTATTAAAAATGTTTCACTGTGTCTTCATCAACCCCAAGAATCTTCCTTATCACCCATTTTATCATAAAAAAAAAGCTGTTGCTTATTGAACTAGCCACTCTGTCAGTTACCTCCCAGCCTCCTGTGTTGAGTATCTTCCATGCATTTTTCACATAATTCCTGTGGGATGGTGGATTAAACACAGGGCCTTGTCCATGTTAAGCACTAACCACACCTGCAACCTACTATCTCTTATTTTATAGAGAATACTAAGGCTCAGACAAATCAATCAGTTAAGGTTACAGATATGACATTTGATCTCAGAACCCTTTCTCTTAACTATTAGCATCTTATCATTGTTTGAATTTATATTTTTTATCAGACGTTAAAAAGTTTTCAAACATTTACTACTAGCCTTGATGGCACGTACCTGAAGTCTCAGAGAGTCAAAACAAGATGATCACTTGAGCCCATGAATTCAGTATGAGCCCAGGCAACAGAATGAGATAAGCTCAAAGCAACATTTCTTTTTGTACCATTATGTGTCTTGTAAATTGCTCGTGTACTTTGTACAGGTACTTACTTTCTCCATATTGATTTGTACATTTTGTATTCTAAGAATATTAACCTTTTTCTCTTAGGTTGCAGATTTTGGCTGTATTTTTATTTGCCTTTTTGTTTTGTTTTATTCATAATGTAAAGACATTTATGAATTTTAATGCTAACAGTTCAAAGTATGTATGTTCTCATTGTTTTTATCCTTAGTTTTCCATTAATATTTTCTTAGTTCTTTTTTATTTGATTTGATTTTTTTTTCCAGTCCTGGGGCTTGAATTCAGGGCCTGAGCACTGTCCCTGAGCTTCTTTTTGCTCAAGGCTAGCACTCTACCACTTGAGCCACAGTGCTGCTTCTGGCTTTTTCTGTGTATGTGATACTGAAGAATCACACCAAGGGCTTCATGCATGCTAAGCAAGCACTCTACCACTATGCCACATTCCCAGTCCTTATTTTTATATTTAATAATCTAAAATTAATTTTACTGCAAAATGTAAGATAAGGTTATATTAATTTTGTTCTAAATAGTTAACAACTTAGATTGTCTTATGAAACAACCATTTGTTTTGCCATGGAGCATAACTCCACCTCTGAGTAGTGAATTTGGCAATAAGGCACAGTGTGTTACACTGATGTTCCATTGCTAAGTTCCATAGGAGCTTAGTTTGTCAAGTATTACTTGTATTTAATAAGTTTCATGGATAGAAAGTAAACTAGCGGGCTGGGAATACCACCTAGTGGTAGAGTGCTTGCCTCATATACATGAAGCCCTGGGTTCAATTCCCTAGCACTACATATATAGAAAATGGCCAGAAGTGGCCTTGTGGCTCAAGTGGCAGAGTGCTAGCCTTGAGCAAAAAAGAAGCCAGGGACAGTGCTCAGGCCCAGTTCAAGGCCCAGGACTGGCAAAAAGGAAAGAAAGAAAGTAAACTAGCTTAAATTTTTTTTTTTGGGGGGGGGGGCCAGTCCTAGGCCGTGAACTCAGGGCCTGAGCACTGTCCCTGAGCACTGTCCCTGGCTTCTTTTTTACTTGCTTGCTTGTGCTCTCTCTCTCTCTCTCTCTCTCTCTCTCTCTCTCTCTCTCTCTCTCTCTCTCTCTCTCTCTCTCTCTCTCTCTTTTTTCCAGTCCTGGGCCTTGAGCACTGTCCCTGGCTTCTTTTTGCTCAAGGCTAGCACTCTGCCACTTGAGCCACAGCGCCACTTCTGGCCATTTTCTGTATATGTGGTGCTGAGGAATTAAACCCAGGGCCTTATGTATACGAGGCAAGCACTCTTGCCACTAGGCCATATTCCCAGCCCCTAAATTTAAAATTTTTGACTCCAAAGGAAAAGCAGGTCTTTTGGTACTCACTAGGTATCTTTGATCTTTCTGTCTGGTTCCTGAGATGGGAAAGAATCTAGAGTTTGTACAGTCTGAAAATTATACCAACAGCACTGCTTTCTTCATAGCAACATCATTCCTAGTTCTAGAAACTTAAGACTTGACTGTTTTTTCACTAATTGCTTCTATCATGGTGACTACAGTGATATCTGGCCTCTCGTAGATTTTGATGTTAGTGTTTTTCATTTATTTAATCGTTAAAGAACTTAATCATAATAGGGAAACTTTTCAATAGGAAAAATATTAAGATTCAACCTAAAATATGCCAGAAGCTAGGAATACATGGGAGAAAATTTAGAATTCTATTAGTCCGCAGACACTTGAGTGCTATTTTGTGTGCATAGAATTCCATCCATTATCTTCTTTTGGTTCTCAACACTGAATCCTTTTCAAACAACTCTGCATTTTCTTGCTCATTTGAGCAGCACAGCTGCTAATCATAGTGCCCCTCATTTTCTTGTTTGTCAAGGGAATTTCTGGTAAAATGCTCTTGGCTCTAAAATATGAAATATCTCATGGTCTCCTAGGCTTCCTGAAAAATAGAAATCTTTCATTCAAGAGTGGGAGAGGATATGCTTAGAAGCATGTAGGAAAGAGGTAGTACTATTACATTTAATGGAGATGTTTCATTCACTTTTTTTTCTAGTGCTGAGTTTGAACTAGCACAAGCATTTTACCATTTGAGCCATACTTCCAGTCCATATTCGGTATATTTAAATTTTGTGCTGGTATTGGGATTTGGACTTAGGGCCTCACACTCTCAACTTTCTTGATGTTCTATCAGCTTGAGTCTTGCTGGTTTGTTGCAGATGAAGTCTTAAAGACTTTTCGGTCTGGACTGGCTTTGAAGTAATTCAGTCTCCTGAATAGCTAGAATTATAGGCATCAGCCACTGGAACCTGATTCATATTCAGTACATTTTTGTGTCCTGCATTGTACTTGAGCTTGAGGATACATACTGCTTCAGATAAGTAAGGGAATATCAGAAATTATATTCATTGAAAGTAAATGCATTAGTTGATTGGAACAATAGTTGTACTCTTGCTTTATGCACTAGTTGATTGGAACAATAGTTGTATTCTTGCTTTAAATGCTTATAGAAACATCAAGAATCTGAAAAAGTCCCTCATAATTACAATATTTAGCATTGACTAAGACAAGAATGAGGACAAACCTACATGTCAGCATCTCAAAACACATTATTCAAATCTCTTAAGGAGGCTCATTGATTTTGGGGGGCTTAAGAAGGTGATACTGAATTAGAAAAAAAGCAATAACTTCTAATTCTAAAATAGCCCATATGGGAATGAGTCATAAATATATTTACTTTTTTTTTTGTTCTTACCTTTAACAAATACCTATGGTAACATGAAGCAGTCTAGCACAGTAATTAGAAGTATAGGATCTGGAAAGTGCCTGAATTTGAATTCTATCAATATAATTTATTAAACCAAGGCAATCCACTTAACTGTTCTATGCTTTCTTTTGCCCACCTGTAATATAGGGGCAATAATACTACTTCATTTTAGAAATACTATGAACATTAAGTAAGAGAATGTATTGCTTGACACCAAATAGGCATGTACTCATGAGGTAGTCATCATTTTTATGATAACTGTGATTTAAGGTTGATATTTAGTTATTAAGGAGGTTAAAAAATCATAACCCAAATTTGGTGGAGATATTTGCTTAATTTCAGAATTTAGTTTCTCTTTAACATCTTTTTCTTTTTCTTTTTTTCGTTCTTTTTGTAGTCGTGGGGTTTGATGAACTCAGTGTCTTGTCTCTGTCCCTGAGCTCTTTTGCTCATGACTAACATACTACAAGTTTGAGCCACAGCTCCACTTCGGATTTTCTGGTGATTAACTGGAGATAAGAATCTCATGGACTGGGCTGGGGATATGGCCTAGTGGCAAGAGTGCCTGCCTCATATACATGAGGCCCTGGGTTCGATTCCCCAGCACCACATATACAGAAAATGGCCAGAAGTGGCGCTGTGGCTCAAGTGGCAGAGTGCTAGCCTTGAGCAAAAAGAAGCCAGGGACAGTGCTCAGGCCCTGAGTCCAAGCCCCAGGACTGGCCAAAAAAAAAAAAAAAAAAAAGAATCTCATGGACTTTCCTGCCCTGGCTGGCTTTGAACTACGATTCACATATCTTAGCCTCTTAAGTAGCTAGGATTACAGGCAAGAGCCATCAGTGCCTGGCAACTTTTCTTTTTTTAAGTTTATATTCAGACATATACTTTTATTTCCTTGGGAACCTTTTTATAGTATCAATATGAATATTTCAATAAATACATAAGTCAGCCATTGCAACTGGGTTTTTTTTTGTTTGTTTTTTTGGCCAGTCCTGGGGCTTGAACTCAGGACATGAGCATTGTCCCTGGCTTCTTTTTGATCAAGGCTAGCACTCTAACACTTGAGCCACAGCGCCAGATCTGGTCATTACTATATATATGGTACTGAGGAATCGAACCCAGGGCTTCATGTATACAAGGGCCATACCACTAGGCCATACACCCAGCCTACTTTTTTCTTTCTTTTTTTTTTCCACTGAGTATATTTCTTATCTTTTTTTTTTTTTTTTGCCAGTCCTGGGCCTTAGTGAGTACTCAGGGCCTAAGCACTGTCCCTGGCTTCTTTTTGCTCAAGGCTAGCACTCTGCCACTTGAACCACAGCGTCACTTCTGGCAGTTTTCTGTATATGTGGTGCTGGGGAATCGAACCCAGGGCTTCATGTATTAGAGGCAAACACTCTTGCCACTAGGCCATATCCCCAGCCCCCCCACTTCTTTTTTCTTTTCTTCTTTCCCCTCCCCTTTCCCTTCCCTCTCTCCCCCTTTTTTGCCAGTCCTGGGGCTTGAACTCAGGGTCTGAGCACTGTCCCTGGCTTCTTTTTGCTCAAGGCTAGCACTCTACCACTTGAGCCACAGCACCACTTCTGGCTTTTTTCTATGTATATGTGGTGCTGGGGAATCAAACCCAAGGCTTCATGTATGTGAGGTAGGCCATCTTCCCAGCCCACAACTTTTCTTTATTTAAATGTTTTTGCTTCGTTTCTCTTGACTTTTCTTTCTTTTTTTTTTTTTAACTTGAAAGGAGCCTTATTATATAGCACAGTAGGAGGTGCATCAGTTTCTTAATTATTTTTTAACTTGGTAATGGATTTATTTGTTAAAATTTTTCTTTTAATTCTCTGATCTAGTTGCTAATCTTCATGGCAAAATGTCTTGTGTATTATTTGGTAATGACCCTAGCGTACCATATGGAATGATTAATACGCTATAATCTTCAAAAATCTCCTTACCTTCAGAGTCTGTCAATTTAACAGGCCATGCCTAGCAGCATATTATATTAGTTTGAGTGTTTTGAGATACAGTTAGATCATTGTAAGTGGTCATCTAGGTTCTGTAAATCACAGACTGAATTGGTTTTTGTTTTTAAATGATCAAGGCATTTAAATGATCAAGCCACAAACCATGTGACTAAGTAGAACAGAAATTGCCAGATATTCTTTAAACATGGATAATCCAAAGACACTGAGCGAATTCACAGGTTTAAACATATCTTTGTATGAGGAAACAATAGGAGAGCGAAATCATTTGTTTAATTCACCCATTCCAAGCAGTTGGCAGTTGAAATTGAATATAGTTCTTAGAAAATGCATTTCCAGAGCAACTGAATACACTTAGATGTAATATAACAAGAGGTCTTTGGTTCAGAATTTGGTCACATTATAGTTTTTGTTGTTGAATCCTGTGAGAAAGTATGACTATTTCTTAGTCTAAAAAAAAGCGAAAAAATTACACTAAGCTTTCTATGAATACAATATTGTGATTCCTTTTTTTTTTTTTTGAGGATGTAGTGTGGGGTTTTACAGGACATGAAGATTTGTTGTTGTTTTTTGTTGTTGTTGTTTTTGCCAGTCCTGGGGCTTGAACTCAGGGCCTGAGCACTGTCCCTGGCTTCTTTTTGCTCAAGGCTAGCACTCTACCACTTGAGCCACATCACCACTTCTGGCTTTTTCTATATATGTGGTGCTGAGGAATCGAACCCAGGGCTTCATGTATATGAGGCAAGCACTTTACCACTAGGCCATATTCCCAGCCTGAAGCTTTATTAAGTATGCATTGTACTGTTGAAACCACACCTCCAGCTGTCCCCTTTTGCACTTGTTATTTTGTGATAAAGTCTTGCTTTTTTGCCTAGGTCTGTTCCTAGACTGATCCTCCAATCTCTCTCTCTCTCTCTCTCTCTTTCTCTCTCTCCTCTCTCTCTCTCTCTCTCTCTCTCTCTCTCTCTCTCACACACACACACACACACACACACACACAGAGGCTGGCTCCTGATCTCAGCAGGTAGCATGAGCTACCTTGCCTGGCTTAATTCATCTTTTTGATCTGTCTATACAAATTACATCTTTTTTCAACTCTGACAATGTTTTTCTGTAGTTTTCAGTTAAATTGAAGGAGAACTATTGATTGTTAAAGATGTCTGGTAAGCAAGGTGTAGCTATAAACACCCAGAAACTGTAGTCCTTATTCATTAAAGAGTCTTAAATGATATTTGTCTTGTTTTTTGGAGAAACAAAATATTCTCAGGATATTTACATTTAAGCATCACTTTGTGGCATTGTAATCTGTATGGTTAAAAGAGCAATCTTATTAAACAAACATGAAAAGTCTTTTTGTGTTCTTGAAATTCTCTTATAGTAAATTACAGTTGTAGACTACAACCTTAAAGACATAAGGGTAATCTGGCCCTCTGCGCTGATCAGCTTGTTCAGAATGCAAGTTTGACATAGAAATGTTGGTTACCAAGTTAATTTTTGACCTGTTCCTTCCTAATTGTCTTTTCAGGTGATTCAAGACTCTTGGAAGAAGATTGCTTTAACATATCCCAGGCTTATACTTTTTTTTCTTTATAGTGTCCTCCTCCTTAATTGAATTGTATTCATTTACAATCAATACCAACTTTATACTATGTACATTTTTTTATCATTTGTCTACTCTTTTTAAAATAAATTGCCCTACTTTGAGTATATAATTAAAAAAATCAGATAGTTGAGGATCTATTTTAGTCTTCATTCTACTGACATATTGGAAGTCTCCAATGTGATGTTTTTTGGTGGGGAGGGAATATCGGGAATCTTACCTAGTTCCTTGCACCTGGTAAGCAAGTATTTTCCCACTGAGCTATATTACAAGCCCCTAATATTGTTTCTTTTTATTCTACATTTTATTTGTGAATCACATTTTGAAATAATTAGAATAGTGATTTTCTAATTAGAGAAAACTTGTCTGTGGGCCAGGGATAGTGGTGCTGATTTGTAATCCCAACTACTCAGAAGAAAAAGACAGGAGGATTACAGTTTAAAACCAGCCTGGACACAAGTTAGAGAGAGACTGTCTTAAAAACAAGTTGGGCATGCTTGTGGTCACAGCTACTTGGGAGGTATATTGTGGTTCTAGGCTAGCCCAAGAAAATTAGTAGAGATCTTATCTGAAAACAAACTAAGCAAAAGGACTGGGATGTGTGGCTCAAATGATGGGGACTGCTTGCTAAAAGCAAGTCACTGAGTTCAATCCCAAATACTATCCTCCCATCCCCCACCAAAATATCCTACAAAAGCTCCACAAAAGATGAATTTTTTTGCTTATTATTAGGATTCACAATATGATTCTATTGGATACATTTAAATAATAAATTGACTATTATAACCTTACCAAGTTAGGTCATATATGGTCTTCAATTTGAAGACAGTGAAAAAGTATTGAATGGACAGTTACCTTTGGAAATTATTTGAATATACATAATGGTTTTGAATGGTAATGAAGTAATAAAGAATGAAGTATGGTAATGAAGTAATGTATAATGAAGTACACTGGAAGACAGGATTGTACGTTGTCGTTATTTATAACTACAATTAAAGTTATTAAAATTATTTTAGGTAGGGATGCAATAGGCACAAGTCCCTATTTCAGTGCACAGTGGTTACACCTGAGTGATTTTTTAAAGTAATTTGGCCCTTCATTTGTATTATTCATCTAAAGAACTAATAAATAATGTTTTGGAAGGTTAGATAAGTGTATCATTTCTTGATTGTAGCAAAAATCTGTGTTGTTTAATTATCCTAAAAAGCAGCCTCCTTGAAATGTCCTAAAACATCATTCCTCACCTGTGACATGTCAGATCTTTGTGAGATTCTGGCTTGATAGCTTTGAGTAACCCTCTAAAGCTTCACTGTGTGAAACTTGCAGTAGTGATGAAAACTTCCTTTGCAGCTAAGACTACTAAACCACAATCTACTTTCTTGGTTGGGGTATTTAATTATGTATGGTTTTTCATTTCCTTGACACTTCTTTTTGTGGGTGCTGGGGATCAAACCTAGGGCTATATGCGTGCTACACAAGTGCTCTATCACTGAGCCCCCAATGCTTTTCTTGCGATTTCTGCAAAAAAAAAAAAAACCTAGATTTTTTTTTGGACCTTTGATTACTATTAGAATGTTGGAGTCTATTTAATAAACACTCTTTATAGGGAACTAAGGAACTGGAAAACTGACTAATTCTTCACTTTAGTGTTAAATGGTTTCCAAAGTTGTGCTTTAAGGATCAATCAGAATATTTAATCTCTTACACAGCTTCAGGAGACCTTATGCTATATTAAAGCCTTGTACTACATCTTTGGTAGTAGTTGGTTAGAGATTTTTTTTTTAAAGAATGCTAGGTATTCAAATAAATACCTGGGGTCTGGAGTAGACTTAGATTTATAACACAGAAGGTCACATATATAAGTGTGGCTATAAGCTTAGTCAGATGACCTAAATTAGTGAAACTGCCACATGGTATCTGTGATAATTTAGAGACTGAGACCTATTTTCAAGGACTGCCAGTTGTATCCCTAGTGTGCAACAGTCTTACTAGAAGTCTAATATTTCAATAAATACCATTAATACAATTTGTAAGAACTCTCCTAATTTTTTGGTATTGGAAACTGAGTTGACTGGAAATGTTTTTTTTTTGTTGTTTGTTTGTTTGTTTTTGCCAGTCCTGGGCCTTGGACTCAGGGCCTGAGCACTGTCCCTGGCTTCTTTTTGCTCAAGGCTTAGCACTCTGCCTCTTGTGCCACAGTGCCACTTCTGGCCATTTTCTATATATGTGGTGCTGGGGAACCGAACACTGGGCCATATTCCCAGCCCCGACTGGGAATGATTTTAACTACAAGTAACAGAATATCGATCTTAAACCATTTAGAACATGTTTGTTGCAGGATGGGGTAAAAAGTGCAATGTCAGCAAAGGCTACACATTTTAAAAGGCATAAGCCTTAAATGATCTGAAGAGAAATCAGAGTACTTTACCTTGTATTAGGAAAGCAAAATTTCCTAGAAACCTCTTTTCCATTCCTGGTGACTTTTTAAAAAAGTCTTTGGCAGAAACTAGATTATATGGCCACCTCTAGTTGTATGATAGCCTGGGAAACAAGCATATGACTTAATCACTGAGTGGTAGCAAAGAAGGATGTTTAGAGTAGATGCTGTTCAGCTTTGTCTGTCTTAAGAACTAATTAAAGAACTGACGGCTAAATAGACTGGAGTTATCTAAAGGATCACCAGTCTCTGGATACTTTATGTAATTGCTATTTTTTCTCTTGCATTTCAGTACTGTATTATTAATTTTGTTATTTTCTGAGACCAGGACCAGAACTCTATATTTGACACTTTTGCTTATTGGCTGGCACTCTACTATCTGGACCACATCTCCAACCACTGGTACTCTATTACTCATAATCTTAGTTTGTATCAGCTATTTTGTTATTTCCAAAGAATTTGAAATTAGAAAGCCTGAATTTATAGAAACTTGCTAGCAGTATAATATTAGGTGAGTTTATTTAATCTTTCTAACTGTGCCATTCCTCATCTGGAAAACGGGCATATAATAATGCAATAGGGCTGGGAATATGGCTTAGCAGTAAAGTGCTTGCTTATCATGCATGAAGCCCTGGGTTCGATTCTTCAGCACCACATAAACAGAAGTAGCACTATGGCTCAAGTGGTAGAGTGCTAGCCTTGAGCAAAAAGAAGCCAGGGACAGCGTTAAGGCCCTGAGTTCAAGCCCCCCAGGACTGGCAAAAACAAAACAAAAAATGCAATATAGTACAGTGGTTAAGTGCAGAGGCACTGGAATCAGAAAGACCTGAGCTGGAATCTTGTCTGTCAGGCAAGTTACATAGTCTTTGTATTTCTTACTCTGTAAAATGTGGCTACCAGTTTTTATTACACAAATACAGTGAAATCCTAACTAAGCAGAGTTCTAAGTTAAACATTTAAGGTAAAAATCAAATTTAGTAAAAATTTCCGTTCATAAAAATCCCATAAAGACCAATATATACAAAGATGAGCCCAGGTTGATGGCTCACACCTATAATTCTAGCTTCTCAGGAGGCTGAGATTGGAGGATCATGGTTCAAAGTCAGCCTGGGCAGGAAAGTACCTGAGACACTTCTGTTAACAAAAAACCAGAAATTAAGCTGTAGCTTAAGTAGTAGAGTTCTAGCATTGAACGGAAAAGCTCAGGGACAGTACCCAGACCCTGAGTTCAAGCCTCAGTCTTGGTACACACACACACACACACACACACACACACACTCACAATGTACATGGTTTTGAGTATTTTTAACTCTAAGTAAGACTCTGGGAGAACTCAGCTTACCTTGCTGAGTATAGTGGAAGACAAAATGTTTTTTATTCATATGTATTACTTATAAATACAATAAATATGTGCTATATTATATTTATTACCTACTCATAAAGTCAACTTAGCATAAATAAAATGCACATTTGATGCAACTCCAGTTATTATTTGTGAGATGCTTAGTAGACATTCTGGACCCTTTAAGTCTTTTAAGCTGTTATTTTTACTACAGGTGAAGTATAAGATGTTCAAGGATAAAGAAACGTTGTCTAGGGTTCATCTTGGCTCCTAATTGTGCAACATGGACCAATGGTGATTTTTTTTCTTTCATATCAACCAGGATTTATCACATGCCCATGGCCAAGGGAATCATGTTACTGTTAAGATAATAATCTCTAAAGAGATTAGGAATTAAATTATTAATTATACTTCAAAGGAAATTTTTAACAAAACTACCTCCAAATCTATAGTGTAAAATTAACATGATACCAAACAAATGATATTTTTTTCATTGTTTGAATTGGGAAGTCTTTCACAAAGTTGTTTTTTTAATGTCAGTCTTGGGGCTTGAACTCAGGGTCTGGACTCTGTCTCTGAGCTTCTTTTGCTCAAGCCTATTGCTCTACTACTTGAGCCACATCACTACTTCCAGCTTTTTCTGAGTAGTTTAATGGAGGTTAAGTGTCTCACAGACTTTCCTGCCTAGGCTGGCTTTGAACCACAGTCCTCAGATCTCATCTTCCTGAGTAGCTAGAATTTTGTAAAAAATTTTAAGAGACAATGATATTAAGTGGAATACAAGATGTTACAAAGTCCTAAATGATAAAATTCACCTAGAGTTATTCATCAAGTATGTTAATCATTTTCAGCTAAAGGTACAATTATCCATAGTTGTAGACAATCTGTTTTGCAGTATTGATACATGTATCTTTCAAGGTCATATAACACTGGCCAAAAGTATTTATCACATATATATACACACACATATATACATATATGTCAACATGTATCCACATATTATATGTATATAATGTGTATTATTCTTTGTGCACTTATTCTGAATAATCCTTGTGCACTTACAATATGAATTGCATGCCTTTTTTGCTTCAAATACTTTGGGGCTTCAATGCTTGGGTCAGATTGTGGTGCTCAAATATAATGAAAATGTAGAAAAAAGCATAAATAGAACTTAAGTACCCTCAGTATTACCCAACAGGAAGACAGATCCCTCCTTTTTTAAAGTGTTTGTTTTTACAGGTTGCAACAGGCTAGTTGCAGCCTCTGAAAGCTTTTCTTGAGGATTCAACGTTTAAAACTAGGAGTAACAGTAATAGAATAATTCTAAGAGCAATAATACACTTTTGTTCAAGTGCTGTCAAGTGTTTTCTACTGAAAGTAAAGGTGTCTAAACTTGTACCTTATCATTTATTGTTTGGTATAGGGTTGTCTTGTTTTTAAACAAGGTAGGAAAATCTTGTTTTAAGGTGACTCATGTAATGACATAGTAGTTAGTAGTGGCATGGTGTTTCTTTGCTCAGTTATGAGCACCTTAAATAATAGATACTGATATTTTCCCATAGAAGTTAAATCTTACATTTGGTATTTTAGAAAAGTTTAATCTTATGAGTTGAACCCTGCATGTACTAAGTATTCTTTGGTATTTGTAAGCATACATACTTAGCTGTATGAGAGCCTTAATAGTGAAAAAGATTAAATGTTCAATTCTATGTGACCATGGGCATTTAGGGCATGGTATTTATAATGTATGAGTTATATAAGTAGGCTATATTTTAATGTCTTTTAACATCTAGTAATTTCTCTTACCTGTGACCATCTTTTCCTACTGTCCCTTGAGACCCATTCATCTGTGATTTGGTATTTATTCATTTACAGTTAATTAAATTGAGCTACTGAGCCTTGTTTTATGGGTCTTTAAAATACCATGCTACAGTTTTAAAACTACATCTAATAGAAACTTAATTTTGTCAGTTTCTGTAACTCAACAGATGATGTCACAACCTGGAAATAATATTTTTAGTAAAAAAAGGATTAAGTGTAGTTGGAAAGACACACAGAAATTTATTCTCCTAGTTAAAGTGATTCTTAAATTTTTATAGGGATTCTTAAATTTTTCTATAAGACAGTTTGTATTTAAAATTAAACTCAAGCCATTTTTACAATAGGACAGAATATAATTTTAGATAATAAATCATCTAAACCTAAGATTTAGAGAAACTTTCAATGAAAACCCCAGGAAGAGGATTGGAAAGTGATTAAGGTTTTGTCAGAGTTGATGCATTTTGACAGCGTGATTGACAGACTGCTTGACAGTTTTATCAGAAATGAAAGAATTGAGCAGCTTGTAAAAGAAAAGTTTCAGAAGTGGTGATGTGGTTCAAGTGGTAAAGTTACAGCCTTGAATGAAAAAGCTAATTAAGAGCACAAGGCCCTCAGTTCAAGACCTAATACTGGCATCGTTTTGGCTCTTGATCTTAGTATTTTTCTTCATTTCAAAGATTTTGGTTAAATCTACTCTATAACATGACTTGTTCTTTTAACAAAAAAAAACATATTTATACAAAATACTGTTGTCTAATTCTTAAGGAAAATACACACAAAATAATGCAACAATGCCTACTATCCTTGGAGTATTACTTTCAGATTTATTTATTTGTTTGTTTATTTAGGTGCTGGTACTATGGCTTGAATTCAGGACCTCGTGTCCTCACTTGGTTTTTTTTGGTCAAGATTGGTACTTTTCTACTTGAGTCATTTTTCCACCTTAGGCTTATTTGCTGGTTAATCAAAGATAAGAGTCTCTCACACTTTTTTAGGGGCATGGGTTGGGGGCCTGGGCTGGCTTTTACTGGTGATCCTCAGGTCTTAGCCTTGCAAGCAGCTAGGATTTCAGGCATGAGACACCAGGACCAGTTTGGATTTCAGTTCTTTTAAATATCTCTAAGTGTAGCAAATCTTCCTGTGAAGGTAAATTTTGTTTTTGGAAATAGTAAAAAAATAATTTCTATCTATATCAGCAGAGTACTAACTGATCCAAGGCATCTTATTTGAGTGCCTTATATTTTAGTCCTTAGCTATACAAGTTCCTGATCTCAGAACAGTAGACTTATCATGGAGATAAGAAGGGAGTTCTCAGCCATGAAGTCTTTTTCACAAAATTAATAATTTTTGTAAAAGAACAAAAGTGAAAATAGGATTGTCTTTAATTTAATGAGATAACTTTTTGTGTGTGAATGATGAACTAGCGAACACAGAGTTTTTGTTTGTCAACATTTGATAGATCTCTCTCAGTGTGACTCAAACCACACTGTCCCCAGCCCTTTAGCAGATGAATTTTTCGCATGATGACAGGCTGTTTAGAGTTCCCTTTTCCAGAACTTTGTAGTAGTACTATTATAATATCTCAATGATGGGTGGGCTCCAATCTTGTTTTTGGCAACATTAATTTGTGTATATTTACTGACCAAACCTACAATTTAGATTGACAGTTGGGCAGAAAGTCAATTCCTCTTTAAATGATAATACATCATGCCAGTTTGGCAAAGTAATCCAGGTGATATTTGTTGAAATTGATCCTGTAGTGATACATGCCACCAGCATTATCCTAGACTTATGGATAATTCTGGTGTTTGCTGATGAAGCCACAGTGTGTGTGGTCCCTGTAGCCTTAAAGTCTCTAGGTCTTCTTTTGTGTATATTAGGTACTAATGGCATATTAATTGCTTAAACACAGTTTCTGAGCACAAATTCAAAAAAACATTTCAATATCCTAATGTGGAACTTATCAAGATAATTACTTGAAGGGAATGCTCATTTAAAAATATGCTTTTGAAAAATATGCATTCTGATGTGTTGTTTAAAAGAAACTTTTTTTTTTTTTTTTTGGCCAGTCCTGGGGCTTGGACTCAGGGCCTGAGCACTGTCCCTGGCTTCTTTTTGCTCAAGGCTAGCACTCTGCCACTTGAGCCACAGCGCCACTTCTGGCCGTTTTCTGCATATGTGGTGCTGGGGAATTGAACCCAGGGCCTCATGTATACGAGGCAAGCACTCTTGCCACTAGGCCATATCCCCAGCCTAAAAGAAACTAGGCTAGGAATATGGCCTAGTGGTAGAGTGCTTGCCTTGCATACTTGAAGCCCTGGGTTCGATTCCTCAGCACCACATATATAGGAATAGCCAGAAGTGGTGCTGTGGCTCAAGTGGTAGAGTGCTAGCCTTGAGCAAAAAGAAGCCAAGGACAATGCTTAGGCCCTGAGTTCAAGCCCCAGGACTGGCAAAAAGGAAGGAAGGAAGGAAGGAAGGGAGGGAGGGAGGGAGGGAGGGAAGGAAGGAAAGAAGGAAGGAAGGAAACTTTCATTAGCTTGTAATTTGATAGGCTTAAATTAAACATTGTATCTTTAGATATTCTGAAAACATTCACTATGGAAAATTAAGAAAGAAAGATCTTGTCCACTTATTTCTACCTCTCTAAAACCTCTTTGGTCCATTTTGTTTTGTTAAATTTCTGGGCTAAAAAAGATGTGTCCCCTTTCAGAGCAAATATGAATTGGAGGGTAGTGTAGAGGAGAGATGTGATTTTTATAATTTTTTAAAAACATGCATCATGTCTCTCAGAAAGTAGGTGCATTCATTGCTCATTTTCCCTGTGCTAATTGAGGAATATACCAGGCTGCTATAAAAAAGACCTCAACACACTAAAGCATACATTGGTAAGCTGAGGTTTATTTCTCTTTCACGTATAGTTTAAAGAATATTTATTAATCAGAGCTCAAAGAACTGCTCAGCAAATGGAGCTTAGGTACTCCAAAACTATATATTTATACACATAGATTGCCAAGTTGTCCTGAAAACTTTATTTTGCATTTTTGGCTACTTAAAAATATTTACTTAACAAGAAAGTGGGAACTGGAAGCATGGTTCAGTTGGTTAGAGTGCTAGCCAGTGAGCAAAAGTGTTGGATACCAAGTACAAGTTTGCCCACATCCTGTTATCTTCTGATTGCTTTGTCTCAATGAGAGACAAAGAATTTGTCATTTAAAAAATAAAAAGTATACAAACTAGAAGTTGTCTTGCTATTTATTGGCTAGATTTTAATATCTAACAATTTAGTAAAAAATCATTGTACTGAGTGGAAATATTTCCGTTTGTTCTAATTATTTTTAAAACAACTTCCTAGTTATTTTTTCTTTCTAAATTTCTTAACTGTGATTTAAGAGTTGAGTTCTAAGGTTCTGTCCAGGCTCAGCATGTAAATGTACTTTCAGAAAAGTGCCTTCGGAGCTGGGAATATGGCCTAGTGGTAGAGGGCTTGCCATATATATATGGCCAGAGTGATGCTGTGGCTCAAGTGGCAGAGTGCTAGCCTAGAGCAAAAAGAAGCCAGGAACAGTGCTCAGGCCCTGAGTTCAGGCCCCAGGACTGGCAAAAAAAAAAAAAAAAAAAGAAAGAAAGAAAGGAAAGTGCCTTCAAAAACAAAAAATAGAATAATGGGATGTTATAATTATTTTCATTAAGTTTATGGTAATTATGGTAAGGCCACAGAATAGGCTAAGAGATAATTTTATTAAACTGACCACTGGATTCATGGAGTAGGAATCTCTTGTCCCCACAGAGGAAATGTGATTTACATTCTATGACTTGGGAATTTATTTTTATATGCTGTTACTATTTTATTAAGTATCTGCCCAGAGGCTATTCAAAGCTTAAAAATATTCTGTAATGAGTTAACACATTTATGCCTAAAAATAGTTTATAAAATCTTTTAAAAAATAATTCTTAGAAGCAGATCTTTTATTACAGGGGTAAGACTAGGAAGGAGGTAATAAGAATTGAAGGACAATTTAGGATCTGATTAACTTTTGGTATGGGAGACTGACAGTGGCTTTCAGTATGTACTTTCTTGTTTATTTTCCATTTTTTCTGCAACCATTATACTTAATATTGTGCCTGGAAGAACTTTGACAATAAAAAAGCCTGAAAACACATATGAAGCCTATTGAAGTATGTAAAAGAAACCCTGGGAGCTGAGAATGTGGCTTAGCAGTGGTAGAGTGCTTGCCTTGCATGCATGAAGCCTTGGGTTCGATTCCTCAGTACCACATAAACAGAAAAATCCAGAAGTGGTGCTGTGGCTCAAGAGGTAGAGTGCTAGCCTTGAGCAGAAAGAAGCCAGGGACAGTGCTCAGGCCCTGAGTCCAAGCCCCAGGACTGGCAAAAAGAAAGAAAGAAAGAAACCCTGAAATTGGGCACCAGTGGCGCATGCCTGTAATACTAGCTACTCAGGAGGCTAAAATCTCAGGATCATGATTTGAAGCCAGCCTAGACAGAAAAGTCCAAGAGACACTTTTTTTTTTTTTTTTGCCAGTCATGGGGCTTGAACTCAGGGCCTGAGCACTGTCCCTGGCTTCTTTTTGCTCAATCAAGGCTAGCACTGTGCCACTTGAGCCACAGCGCCACTTCTGTTTTTTTTTTTCTATATATATGTGGTGCTAAGGAATCAAACCCAGGGCTTCATGTATTTGAGGCATACACACTACCACTAGGCTATATTCCCAGCCTGTGAGACTCTTTTTTATTTAAAAAAAGTTTTTTTATTGTTATTGTAGAATTGATATACAGAGGAGTTACAGTTAAATTAATGTGGTAATGAATACAGTTCCTTTTGAACTATGTCTCCCTTTGTGTCACTGTCTCCCAGTCTTTCCCTCTCATCCCTACCCACAAGATATTCAGTTCATTTTCCACATACTGTCTAGTGACTATCACTGTTGTATTAGTTTACCCTTGTTCCACCTTTTGTGTGCCCTCCTATGCCCTCTATGAGACACTTATTTCCAATTAACCACCAGAAAACCAGAAGTGGTACTGTGGCTCAAAGTGGTAGAGCACTAGCCTTGAGGAGAAAAAGCTCAGGGACAATGCCCAGGCCCTAAGGTCAAGCCCTATGACAGATGGACAAAAAAAAAAGTTGAATAAGTACTGATCCTGCCTATTCCTAGGAAGACTTACTATTGGGAAAATGCTGTTTCTACTCAGGATAATTTATATGTTCAATGCAATTTTAATCAAAATATTACTAGGCTTTCTTTTGAAACTTAAGAGCTGATTTTAACAACATGCATTGCACTCATAAACTCCTTTATTGGATGGTAGCTTTTTTGTACAACTACTTAAAGATAATAAATAAATTACATGTATACAATAAAATAAAATTCATGTTAATGAGAAAAGTTTTTTGTGTGCCAGTCCAGAGGCTTGAACTCAGGGTTTGAACACTGTCCTTGAGCTTTTGTGCTCAAGGTTAGTGCTTTGCCACTTAAGATACAGCTCCACTTCTACCTTTTTTGGTAGATTATTGGAGCTAAGAGTCTCATGAACTTTTCTGCCTGGATTGGCTTTGAACCACAATCTTCAGGTCTCTCTCTTCTGCTTAGCTAGGATTATTGGCATGAGCCATTGGCTCCTGACCAAAGAAAAGAAAAAAATTCTAATGATAGTGGATATTTGATCATTGCTAAAAGCTGTATAAATTGATGGAACATATATAAACATATATACATATATATGAATTTACTGTATGCTAGAGATGGTATTTCAAATCACTTGTGATTGGAGGAACTACAACTGAAGTTTCCATAAGTTGACAAAAAAAATTTGGGGTAAGTGCCCCCAAAGGTACATGTGTTAAAAGGATGGTTCCTAGAATGGCACTATTGGGAAGTACTGGAATCTTTGCGATGAGGCCTAATGAGAGATCTTTAAGACACTGGGAACATGTCCTTGAATGGTATAGTAGGACCCTAGCCCCCTTTTTGCTGTCTTTTGCGTACTGGCCATGAAGTAAACAATTTTGCTTTACCATACATTCCCATTTGCCATAGAACCAAATCAACTTAGTAAATTGGTTATAGACTGGAACCTCCAAGATTATGAGGCAAAATAACCCTTTTCTCTTTATACATTGATTATTTCAGGAATTTTGTTATAGTGACAGAATGCTAATACAAAACCCCAGATTAGGCCAAGTATCTCAAGAAGAAATCCCAAATGGGTTATAAACCTAAAATGTTTTTCAACAAATAAAGTTATTGGATGAAAATATGTTTATGGCCTTGAAGTAAGAAAGACCTTCTTAAATAAGCCACAGACCCAAAAGTCCTAAAAGATTACTCATTATTTGAGATTATTTGTTATTATTAAGATTACCTATAGCCAGGCACCAGTGGCTCATGCTTGTAATCCTAACTACTCAGGAGGCTGAGATCTGAAGATTGCAGTCCATGAGATGCTTATCTTCAATAAACCACACACACACACACACACACACACACACACACACACACACACACACATACACACACAAACCCAGAGCTGGTGCTGTGGCTCAAGTGGCAGAGTGCTCATCTTGAGCAAAAGAAGCTCAGGGACGGCTCCCATGCCCAGAGTTCAAGCCCCAGGACCAGTTCAAAGCCAGTCCAGGCAGGAAAATCCATGAGACTATTTAACTACCAGAAAACCAGAAGTGGTGCTCAAGTGGTAGAGTGCTAGCCTTGAGCAGAAGAGATTAGGGATAGTGCCCAGACCCAGAGCTCAAGCCCCACGACTGACAAAAACAAAATTCATACTCATAAAAAGAAATTTATATTCATAATTTGAGATCTTGAATTTTATATCACACTTTATTATAGCACAATGAATAACATCTATTACAAACATAGCACAATAGCATATAGTAGGGTGTGGATGGACTTTACCCCATATTATACAATATATATCATACTCTTAATACTTTGTCTAATAGCCATTTATTATGGAATATCTATTATTGTAGGAATCTGGAAGAAATGTAAGTTCTGAGTAAGGTCACCAGATTGTACATTTTATTTTCTTTTTGCCCATCCTGGGACTTGAACTGGGCCTGGGCGCTGTCCCTGAGCTTCTTTTGCTCAAGATGAGCACTCTACCACTTGAGCCACAGCACCATTTCTGGTGCGTGTGTATGTGTGTGTGTGTGTGTGTGTGTGTGTAGTTTATTGGAGGTAAGCATCTCATGGACTTTCCTACTTAGGCTGGCTTTGAACTGTGATCCTCAGATCTCAGCCTCCTGAATAGCGAGGATTATAGGTTTGAGCTACTAGAGCCCAGCTAACTGTATATTTTCATGATCTTCTATTTATTTCCATAAGTTTCCATAATGGTTCTTTCAAAAATCTTCATTAATTGATTTATTCATTCTAAAAACATGCATCAAACATTTAACACATCAAACTATGTGTCACACAATGTGCTTGCTATACAGTAAGTATGAATTTCATACATAAAATTGACATAATTTCTACTCAAAGCCTACTCTGTATAGTAGTGAAGATAGAATTAAGTATGTATACTAATTTGTAATTTAATTTGTGATAATCCTATGAATAAAATAATAGGGACCAGTATTTAGCTTGGATTAACATAGAGCCATACTTATGGAAGCTTGAAAAATTAGTAGGTGCCAGACACAGGAAAAAAAGTTGTATAAATAAAAGGAAAATTCAAAGGTCTTGAGGTGGGAAAGTTCGATATGCTTGTTGCTGTAGCAAGAGTGTAACTGGATCATATACAGTAAATTGAGTGAGGAAAATGGGGATGTAAGCAAGGACCAGATTATGTGCAATAGATCATTGTAAAAAGTTTGGAATTCATTTTCCTCAAGAAATATTAGAAAGCCACAAAAAGATTTCTTACATTGGAGTGACCATCATTCTGCTTTCAAATGATGGCTTTGGGTCTTAGGATATAGCTCAATAATATAATACTTGCCAAGCATACACAAGGTCCTAGGATTAATCCCCAGCACTGAAAAAGAAAAAGATGATTTCAGAGCTAAGCATGGTGGTGCATAACTGTAATCGCAATTTTCAAGAGGCAGGGGAGGGGGAATCATAAGTTTGAGTCTAGTTCAGGCTTCATAGTGAATTCCAGCCAGCTTGGACTAAATAGTGAGACTCTATCTAAAAAAAAAAAAAAAATATATATATATATATATATATATATATATATATATATATATATGGCTCTGGCTGCTCTGTGGAGAATAGATAGTTGGGGATAAGAATGGAGTTAAGGAGGCCAATAAGGAAGGTAGTGCAGGTGAGAAGTGATATATGAAGATGATACATTTTTACTGAATACATTTATTTATTTTTGAGGCTTATGGATAAGCAGAGCAGAGGCAAAATAATAAGTCAAGGATGACCCCAGAATTTTTATTGGAGCAACTAAAGTGTATACTTACAGTTTTCTGAGATAAAGAATACTAGGTCAAAGCAGGTTTAGAAAAGAGAATAGAAGTGGCCTTGAAAGTATAGTTCTAACGTTAAATTTCAGATATGAGTCTTAATGGGGATGACAAATAGGCTAATAACTAATTGAATATATGACTTTGGAGCTTAGATTAGAAATTTGAGCTCGGGATGTACATTTGAGAGTTATCAGTGAATAGTTAATATTTAAAATTGTAATACTAATGAGATCATTTAGAGGGAAAGTTAGGGACAGAAAGAAGACCTAAGACTAACTCCTTAATCTTTTGAGATTCTGAAACACGTTAATTAACTGGATTTTCTGTGCAGTTTAAATGTTACCTGATAGAGTTCTGCATTTTCATTTTATTTTGTTACAGCTCTTAAAAACAACAAATAAACTCAATTACAATTTTTAGTTAAATGTGTTAATTTGAAAATCTCCTTTAGTAAAAGTATCTTTCTTACTATATTTATAGACTTTTTCTGGGAACCAGACATTATTCTGAACACTTTTAAGGGAATATAGATATAGATTCAGAGAGTGGAGAAAACTGGACAAAGTATCATATTTTCCAAGAACTTATCAGTAGACACTTGTTTATTATGTCCATTTATTGCTGGTAATAATTTCTGTTCTTGTCCATAACCTCTTCTAAAAACAGAATAGAAAGCTGAAGGGAACTTTCATTTGTATTATAGTTGCCAGTCAATTTAAATTTGCTTTATTCAAGTCATGTACCCTGCAGCAACTGGGTTGATATGTGTCTTGGTAGTTTTTTTTTCTTTCTTTCTTTCTTTTTGATTGGTTGTGGGGCTTGAACTCTGGGCCTAGGCACTTCAGCTCAAAGCTAGTGCTCTACCATTTGAGCCACAGCACCACTTCCGATATGTGTCTTGGGTTGATAAAGTTCAACATTTAATGGATATGTAGTTTGTTTAGTTCAGCTTAGTTTAGTTTTATTGTTTTGTTTTTCTTTGAGACAGAATGTTGCTGTGTAGCCTAGAAATGAGTTGGTCCATAGTTGCTTAGTGCCATACGCTTGGGCAACATCATGGAGAAAGTTCTTTCACATAGTAGACAGGAAGCAGAAACAGGAAACAAAGAAAAGAAGGGGCCAGAGATAATATATCCCTAAGGACCTGTTCCCAGTGATCTACTTATTCAGTTAGGCCACATCTCTTAAAGTTTCCAGAACCTCCCAAAATATCAATTGGTGCTATTTCAAAACATAAGCCTTTGGGAGACATTTTGTATTCAAACCATAAAACCCTCCTCTGCTATATCCATAAAAACCATGTTAAGAGAGCACTAACTTCCTTTCTTTCTGTAGTAATAAATTCCTGTGTCCACCTAAACTTTTGTACATATCATTAAATGTTCTTATGGGGGAGGGAAATTTGAACTTTTTCTCTTAAGTGTAGGCCATAGACATAAGAATATACACGGATTGTTTGCTTGCTTTTGAGACAAAGTGTCCCTATGTAGCCCAGGATGCTTTCAAAAGCATGGCATAGCCTAGGACTCAAATCCTCCTGACTCAGCCTTACAAGTGCTCACATTATAAATATGCACCACCACACCCAACAGTATATACTCAGTTTGTTATTTTTGTCATTACAGTTTCATTGTTTCTTGGGTGAGAATCAAGAATTCATGTTAATGTTGGACTGTGTGTTATGACCAGTCTGTTCTTTGTGTGTGTGTGTGTGTGTGTGTGTGTGTGTGTGTGTGTGTGTGTTCATGCGCGAGCACATGTGCGCACAGGCACATGCTTGAACTGGGACTTGAACTCTGATCCTTGCATTCTTGCTTACCCATTCCTTCATGCCTGGAGCTCTCTCACTAGAGCTACATCCACAAATCTGGCTTTTTGCTAGTTAGTTGAGAGATAAGTGCCTGTCAAGGTTGGTTTTGAACCTCAATCCTAAAATCTCAGCCTCCTGAGTAGCTAGGATTATAGGGATGAGCCAATGGCACCTTGCTTTGGCCAGTCTGTTCTATGTCATTAATTCCTATTGTAAGATGCTTCAACTTTATGCTGTGAACTCTTAAGGTTTCAAGAACTAAAGATGGTACTGGTTACGGTGGCACATGTCTGTCAATTCCAGCACTTGAGAGACAGATGGAGAGGATTATGTATTCTAAGGCCAGGTTCTCAACAAGATTGTCATCCTAAGATTGTGTTCAGGCTAGCTCAGGCAAAAATATGATACCTTATCTGAAAAATAACTAAAGCAAAATGGAGTGGGATCATGATTCAAGTGGTACAGCTTATACTTAGCAAGTGCACAGCATTGAATTCAAATCTTAGTATTACAGAAGAGAGAAAGAGAAAAACAGAAGAGAAAGAAAACGAGAGAAGGAAAGAAAAGGGAATAAAAAAGAATTGAAGCCGGTACTAGTAAAAGAAAACTAACATGTACACAGTTCAAAAGGAATCATTTCATCCTTCTAAAACTTGGAAAAACAAAGAGCAGGCATAGTGTCTAATGTACCACTGCTTTCCACCAGGGTTTATCTGGTTTGTTTGTTTTTTCTTCCTATTTTAAACTCAGTCAGGCTTATTAAAAGACAAGTCTTCCCTGTGTTTTACTAAGTAATAAATTTCAATATGCTATCTAGTTTAACTATTCACCTCTTCTTGGTCTTCTTTTTCTTTCTGTGTATCTTCATGCATATTTGTGATTATTTTAAATCCTGGAATCTACTGAGTCTCAGTGAGCATTGTGTGTGTGTGTGTGTGTGTGTGTGTGTGTGTGTGTGTGTGTGTGTGTGTGTGCGCGTGTGTGTGTGTGTATGTATATGTGTGTGTACTGGTCCTGAGACTTGAACTTAGGGCCTGGGTACTATCCCTGAGCAATTTTGCAACCACTTAAGCTAAAGCCCCACTTCCCACCTTTTGGTGGTTAATTGGAGATAAGACTCTCACAGACTTTCCTGCCTGGACTGGCTTTGAACTGATTCTTAGATCTTAGCCTCCTGAGTAGCTGTGCTTACAAATATGAGCCACTAGTGTCCAGCTCAGTGAGCATCCTTAAGACTTGATATGAAGACTATATTACTTCAGAAAAATTTCACTACTTTGCATCCTTAGTCATTAATACATGAGAGTTCCTCTCTTTTCCTACCTTTGGAGACATCTAGAATCTCTTACCTTTGTTAGTATGAAAGATAAAAATTGTAACTTGTTTTATTTTGTATTTTTTACTAATTCAGGGAGATCTTTATTTTCTGTTTTTTTTTTTTTTTTTTAAATCAGATTAATCAGAAAGCCAGATCTGGTGGTTTCCACTTGTAATCCTAGCACTTTGTAGTGAAGGCAAGAGGATTACCAGTTCAAGGCCAGTCTAGGCTACATAGTGAGACACTGTTCTTAGAACAACAACAACAACAAAAAAAACCAGTAATATCAATAGGAACAACAACAAAAATACCACTTGATGTAGGTAGTACAATATACCTTTATTTTACACTGGCATGAAAATAAATTAGCTAAGATACCGTAGAGTATATTTCTGAATCTTGGTATCCTGAAGACTAGAGGTAAATTTCAACTCTGCTAAGAGTTTCTCAATCTTGCATCAATGGTCAGTAGTATATTAACATTCTGAGTTTAATATTCCATACTACAAATTTGCCAGTTCTTTGAAAACACTTGAATATAATAGCAATTTTACCAGTCTACTTAAGTGACATGGGCAGAAATGCAGGCAAGAGTACCAGCTGCTCTGCATCTGCATACATTTGTGCAGAACTAATTTTAATAGCAGATGTTGAAAATACTTTACAAAACAAAACCTGCAACCTCCTGTCTGAGAAAGTTGGACCTATCCTGTGACTTCTCAGATGCTCCATAACCCTGTTAACCAGAGTTTCATTACTAAAAATACCATATTTTGCTTCCTTGTCTTCTCATGTGAGAAATGCTTAAAGGGAAGCTAACTTCAAAAGTCGTAGCATTTTTTCATTTAGCCCTTTATGATGTTGATATGAATGAAAACTCTTTGTATACCATTAGAATTCTCTCACGAAAGATTCCATTTTTATCTTTGGGATGTCCAGACTTCGTTTGTATTGTATGCATCCAAAAGAAAGTTAATTTTTCCTGGCATGATGGTTTATGTCTGTAATCTCAGTCTTACTAGAGACAAGCGGATTGAAAATTCAAGGCTAGCCTGGGCAATTCTGAGATACTGTCTAAAAAAAAGGGGAATGGAAGTTGATTCCATGGTAAGAGGGCTTGCCTATCATTTACAAGGCCCTGAGTTCAATTCCAGTATTCCCCCACTTGAAAAGAAAGAAGACAAAAAGTATGTTTCTTCATTCTTTATTGAAGTGAAAGCCACAGTAAATAAAGAGAAATTTTTGTTTTCCAAATGGATAATAAAGGAATGTGTGAATAATGCCACATACAGATTTTAGGTTATGATTTTTGTATTCTTGGTGTCCAATGGATCTGCCTTTAATATAGTCAGGCTCCTTGAATTGTCAGAATTGAATCAAATTTGTTTTTTTCTGGACATGCTTACTGCTGAAAGGCTAAATAAACTATTTTGCAGTTTTATTTAAGTAAGTGAAAATTTGTCTTAGGGATATAATAAAGCCTTCCTTTTACCCTTACCCTCTGATGACCTAATTCTTACAATGAATGTTGGTTTTATGTGTGTCTTTCTAGAAATATTCTGTGCATAGATACATAAGTGTGCATATGTGTATATATGCTTTTCCTCCTTTATGCTAGTAGTAGCATTCTATATGCAATATTTTGTACTTTATCTTTTTTACTTAGTCATACTTAGAAATATTTTTGTACATAAGAGTTTCCTTGTTGCTAGTTATTCCTAGAAAGGATTCTGTTATTATAGAAGTACCATAATGTATTTAGTCTCTGGGCTTTAAAAATTTATGATAAATGCTGAAGTGAATAACATTGGGAAAATGATCATTTTTTATAACTATGGTAAATCCTTAGATGTAAAATTGCTGAGTTAAAGGGAACATATAAGTTTATTTTTAATAGGCACAAAACTAGGATAGAACCCAAAGGTTCAATCTTTTTTTTTTTTTAAGGTGGGAAGAGTACTGGAGTTTGAACATGAACGGTTCAATTTTAAGCAAACTTGAAGAGAGTTAAAGGCTATGATTAGCTAATCAAAGATTCTGATATGTGACTAATTAAATGAGATTACTTAAAATATTTTTCTTCAAATAAAAATGGCAGCAAAAATATTCCATTCAGTTTGATGACAAATAAGTCTGTCTTTAAATTCTTTTCTTATTGATATGAATAATTTAAGGCTATTATGTAATTCTGTGTAATCTCATCAACTCATAAGCCATCTTAAATGCTACTTTGCAATTTTTGAAAAATTAATGACATTTTAAGTAGTATCATCATGTATACATAACACACACACACACACACACACACACACACACACACACACACACGTTTTCTTTTGCCCAGGCTGGTCTCAACTCCTGGATTCAATCCTAACTTAGATTCCTGAGTAGTTGTAACTTATAGACACATGCTACTACTAGCACCTGGCTCGTATCAAGATTTTAACTCATTTATAGTTCACTATGTATAAACATTTATTGAGCTTCTATTACATAAAGACAGTATTATTGCCTTTAGGGATCAAATGCAAAACCTAGAATCTGAGCAAAAGCTCAAAAAGGATTCTTTTCATCCTTTGATGTTGTATCATAGTCTGTACTTCTGGTTTCCTTATCTGTTTTCCCTTTATTAAGTAGGGTGCTTGGCTAGTATCTTTTCATATGTTTATTTGCTCTCTTTTCTTGGTGTGGGCTCTGTTAAAATCTTTTATGTTTTTAAAAAATTGAGAAGGCGCTGGTGATTCATGCCTGTAATCTCACCTACTCAGGAGGCTGAGATCTGAGGATCTTGGTTCCAAGCCAGCCTGGGCAGTAAAAGCCAGAAATGGAGCTGCATCTCAAGTGATAGTGTACTAGCAAAAGGAGATCAGGGACAGCACCCAAGCTCAGAGTTCAAGCCCCAGGACCAGAAAAAGAAAATGAGATGCTTATTTAATTGTTTTGTTAGATATAGTTTGCAAAAAATCCCTCAGTTTGTAGTTTCTCTCTCTCTTTTTTTTTTTAGAAGAAGTGAGAGTCTTGTTATGTAGTCTAAAGTGTCCTCAAACTCAATCCTCCTGCCTCACCTTTCTAAGTACTGGAATTCAAGTCATAGCACTATTGGCCTTGTTTTCACAAGCATATCTTTCAAATAAAAAATTCCAAATTATTGAAATCTGCATTGTAGTTTTATGATATGTGCTTTCATCTCCTGTTTAAGAAACCTCTGAATAACCCAATGTTACAAAAAGATTTTCTTGTAGTAGTTGCACCTATTTTTTCAAACGGTTCTACTCCCGTCATTCTGCTTATTTCCTGGTATTGTTTAGCCTATAGTCAGCTCTAGGATATAATCTCTATTTATCCTCCTTAAAGTCCTAGTTTTCCAGGTTTTGTTTTTGTTGTTTTTTGTTGTTGTTGTTGTTTTTTTTTTTGGCCAGTCCTGGGCCTTGGACTCAGGGCCTGAGCACTGTCCCTGGCTTCTTCCCGCTCAAGGCTAGCACTCTGCCACTTGAGCCACAGCGCCGCTTCTGGCCGTTTTCTGTATATGTGGTGCTGGGGAATCGAACCTAGGGCCTCGTGTATCCGAGGCAGGCACTCTTGCCACTAGGCTATATCCCCAGCCCAAGGTTTTGTTTTTGTGATGGACAAATGAGGCTTAAAAAATGTTTTTCTTTTAATTCAGAGAATGGCATAGCCCCGTGACCAATATGATAGAGACCCTTCTCAGAATTCTCTGGTGAATAATTAATTTTATGCTATTACCTTATTCTACCTGCATACAGATATTCTCCAAGGAGTTTGGCAGGCTTACTACAATGTCATCCCCTAAAATGTGGATAGCTAAGAAGAAAAAGGTAGACTAGGGACTTCTCTAACTTTAAAACAGTTTTATGGATTCATCATGAGGAGTAGGGGCTACTTGTACTGATTCCAACACCAATTAAGAGTTTTTTAGTACATGCCAAAGATTTGGATCAGGGAAGAAGAGCTCCAAAGGAATATTCCGTTTATTTTGGTTGTTGGTGTAACTATTTCTCAAAGACTAGAAAATGAGTTCCTTCAACAGAGTATACTTGAGAGTCATAACCTTTCACTCATTTCCTTCAGACAGCTTTTTTCATCATAGTCTAGTTAATCAACTAGAATGCAAAACTGACTTTGCTACAGTATGAAGAGATCTTGTGGTCGGAAAGCTATATAGGGAATTAGATACCCTCTGAGTTTAGCCTGATGGTTCTTAATTTTAGCTTATCAACCAGATTTCTCTCTAGTACTAGAACTCAATCTTTCAGTCTCTTATTTATTAAAGAAAGAATCAAGCTTTTTCACTTGCAGAGAAATAGGCCTCACTCTTCGTTCTAAGTAAAAACGGTTCTTTTCACAATCATCTGAAACCTGACTTAGTAGTGTCTTAGGATTCTATCTCAGTAACACTGATCTTTCTGCACTTGTCTTTCTTTCCTGGCACACATCCCCAGACAAATATCTAAGGAGCCTTTTCTCTCCTTTCTAATTCAGTATCTTCTTGTCTTCAAATTCCTCTTGCTTTCTGAAGTCTCCTGGTTTCTCTAAAATAGCCTTCTCTATGCTATTGGAACTCCATTCTCCAAAGAAAAACAGCTTCACCTCTTGGCCATCTCTACAGAGGCATAGAGTGATCACATTACATAGTATACACATTAGCATATCTAAAACCCAGTTCACTTCCAACCCAGGTTCCAAATAAGCAACACAGAATCTTTTTTTTTTTTTAAGGTGTTTATGTGGCAGGAGTTGGGAGGAAAGTTGGTGGTTTTTAAAACTATGGATAGCTCTCAAGTTTTGGTTTTGAAGAGGAAATAAAGAACTAGAATTCTAAGGTTTTAAACCATAAAGATAATATGTAGGATGATTTCTTCAAATAAGTGAGGGCTCCTGCAAGATTTATATACTTTCAGCAAATGCGTTGCTAAGCTTGTAGTGCCTTCTTGTTTTGCTTGCTTGCCGTTACCTATTTTTTTTAACTCCTACACAGAACAGGAAGGAAATAAGCAGCTTACTTGTTAATAACAAAAGCCTAATCAAAAATGGAAAATAATATAGTATTTATTGCTCTTAAGTGTAGACAAACCAGCTTCTGTATGGATTATATTTCATTTGTCAGCACTTAATTATCAACTGCAAACATAAGTCAAAATGTTTCTCTTTTGTATTTTGTCAGTCTAGATCTGAAAGTTTTTGAGATGTTGCTGCCAATGTTTCCCTTATTGTTCTATTTGTGGACTTTTAGTCAGGATTATCTACCACTGGCCCCTTTGCTTTTCCCTCTCTTTATGAATTTGTTTACTTGTTCTTGCTTTTGTGGGTGATTACTTTTCAGAATCTTCCATGGTGACTAGTTTAGTGTGGGAATTATACACATATAATCATGCTCATAAAATACAGGTAATGGTCTCCAACATAAACAGTGCTTTTGCATCCCACTGGAGATACTACTTCTTTTTCATGACTTTTATTACCAATTGCAAGTTCAGAAATCTAAGCATCATTTAGGTAAGCGTCTGTGAGAATATGCATAAATTTCTGATTAATGTTTATATGAATTGGAAAGTGTTTATTTCTGATTGACTTTTCAGCACCAGTCTCAGAATCTTCCAGCATAGTCTCCTTAGTTCCGTTATATAGGGTCATCATAAATGTATTGTCCTTCATCCCCTGATATTCTTTAAGTCACTGATTTTTTTCATTGATCACACATAGACTTTGTTCCAGATTCTTTTGTTGTTTTCAGTTTCAACTGTTTTTCCCTTTTATGCCCCTTAACTAAAACTGTTAGAGTTCAGTGAAATATCTGATAGGAATTAAGGCCCACAATGTTCTATTCCCCTTCGAAGAATAATTTTTCAGACTAATTCCAATTTACTGATAGCTATTCTTCCTTAAACTCCAAATTACTGATGTCTATTCTTCCTTAAACTAATGCTAATTTTTTTAGGAACTCTGACAAATAATATGATATATTTTAACCTTAATGGCAAATTGTCCACCTGGGAGAAGCTGAATCCCATGAGTTCCTTATCTGTAATACTTCGTCACAATGTAGACTGAATGTGAAACTAGATTGTAAAGCTTGTCTATTGGGCTCCCTAATTTCCAAGTTAAATTAAAACTGCTGTTTCTTTTTCTTCTTCCAAGCTCTGAAGTTAAAAGTCAGTGTGGTTATCAGCATAGTGGCAATGATTTAATGGTGGTGCTATATCACTCTTAGGTTGAAGGAATTAATACTTCTTTTAATTATACACATACTAATTAAGCATTTTAAGTCTGTTTCTATATTTGAGTCTATATGTATTCTCCATGTTAGGAAAATGGAAGAGAACAGAAAAGGAATAGGCTGGACTGGATCATCAACAGGTGAGGACTGTTTATTGAGGAACAGCAACAGCACAGACCTTCCTGCGTGTTTGGAGATTGTGTGAGGAGGTGAATTTGGGACCAGGCTTATAAGGGGTCTGAGCAAGGAGACAGAGGTTAATGGCAGAGCCACTAGGTCTGGGAAGTTGGTGGTTTTTTCTTGGGCTCATAAAGGACTCTGTCAGCTGGGCCTCGGTGAATTGCCCTGCCTGCATATCAAAGCAGGTTCACCTATACCTGAGGTTTTGTCTGGTGTCCATATGATGTACCTGGGGCAATAGGGTGTGTTTGGGGGGGGGGTGTCAATCCTTCACTATACATACAGAAGACATTTATCACTTTGGTTGTGGGAACACTGTATCTTTAGGGCCTAGGAAAGTCACTAGAATTTGGACTCTCTTTCTCTTTTCTTTTTTGCCAGTCCTGAGACTTGAATTCAGGGTCTGGTCGCTGTCCCTAATCTTATTTTGCTCAAGGCTAACACCCTACCACTTGAGCCACAGTGCCACTTTCAGCTCTTTTTTCTGTTTGTGTGGCACTGAGGAATCAAACCCAGGGCTTCATGCATGATAGGCAAGCACTCTACCACTAAGCCACATTCCCAGCCAAGATATTTCTTACTCTGTTAAGGTTGGGGTAAGTGGAAATTTTTTAAATCTTTTTTTCCAGTTTTTAAATTGCTATTATTAAGGAGTTATAAAAAAGATAAGGGTTACAATTCCCTAAGTCAGGTTATGAGTACAATGCTTCTTGGACCATGTCACCCTTCCTTTGTTCTCCCCCATTTTCTCCCCTCCCATCCCTACCCACTAAATTAACATTTTTAACATAAGAATCTCAGAAACAAAACAGTTACAGAGTTTGTAGAGTGACCAATGCAATTACAAAGGTTTTGAGTTTTTCCAGCTTTTCTGCTATATGGTATTTAGCATGTTGACTTTTGTCCTTGGGCCTGAGATCACAAAACAGCTATCACAGCTATAGACATCATCTTATCTTTTCATGGTTGGATTCAAAGGCATCGAAAAATCAAATTTTTAAGTCTCCGTTGTCTTTGATCTCCCATGAGCCCATGGCAGACTTGTCCTCAGGTCTTTACCAAGATTAGGATGTATGACTATGTGTTCTGTTCCCGAAAGACTGAAAAGTCAGGTATCCAGTAACCTGAGTGGTGGGACTGATAAATGAGAGATGACAGTTAAATGACTGATAGATAACAGGATCTACCACAGTCAGACAAGACCAGGCATAGATTAATGCATAGGCAATTTATTAGATTGAATAATATTCTCCAAGGCAAGGATTGGCAAACTTTATTTTAGGTTATGCTGTCTACATCTGGTCTCCATTGCATATTCTTCTTTTCCTTTTTTGTTCTTAATAAGACTTTGAAAATGTGAAAATTATTCTAGCTGACTATAGCCATATCTAGCACACAGGATGTATGTCACCCTCTGCCTACACAATAAAGGCTTAGAGGGGAGTTCCTACTTCAGTGAGGCCAAAATCATCACTTGGAAGGTTCCTGAAATTCTGGGATTTGAGTGGTGCTTTGAAGGATGGGTTAAGATTTAAACTGAAAGATGTGTTTCTTTGGGAAGGTGCAACAAGGGAAATTACTACTATACAACTCTGTGTTCTGTGCAGAACAGAGAGTATCAATACCTTTGCAAATTAACAACTTGCAGTTCAGAATTAGGGAATATTTTGGCATGAGTATTTTGACAGCCTTAATTACTGACAGGCCAACTTATTAAGTAGCTTTGAGAAATCAAGATGCTCTTTTGGCTTAAAGCCTCCATGTTGATTTAGAGCCCAAGGGAGACAGTGTTTCATGTAACCTGGTCTTCTAGTAGGAGCCGTTGTTACTGTAACTACTTAAAAGATAAAAATCATGTACTTATAGGAGTATAGATTGTTGGTCTCTGAACGATAACTCATCTTCAGCACCCAAATAGAAAACATATTAATGGAATTGAATAGATCAAGGTTAGAGATTTTTCTGTCCTCTTTTTGTATTGTTAGTTATAGGTGAAACAATTTTATAGTAAGTAATGTCAGTATATCCTGAGACATACTGTAAATTTCCCCAAGTACTGAATGGCCTAGTCACTCATACCCATTGTTCCACCATAAAGATGTTCTTGGAAATACCTTAGGAAGAACATTGAATAGGGAATCCAGCTATCTGTCTAAAAAAGAAAAGTAAAGAAATAAGAGAGTCTGGGATAGAAAAATGGAGAGATAGTCCTAGTTACTTCAATGAAAATCAGAAATAGAAAGGACCAGCGCTTTGTGTAAGGCTTAGTCGCTGGCCCTTTGCTTCTCCTTTCAACTGAGATGCCTGGTTTACATATTTAGCTCTTTGCTTCCCACTGGCTCTAAGTTGAAGTCTTACTTGTGAAAGACCCTCAGAGACCCGCACCCAAGGACACAAACACGTACCACTGGATGCAAGACGCAAGAGGGTTTTATTCAGGCATGCCCGGGGCTCCCAGGTACACGTGACCTCGAGATCCGCAAGGTTCGGGTCAGTGGCTGAGAGCCCCGAGCTGTTTTGGGGATGACTTTTTATAGAACCTTACAGTCTGTTACAACAGAGCCCGCACTTTTTCAGCCAGTAAATTCAAAGTATTATAACTAGGTCTGCACGCAGGCAGCCAGTTCCTTTAAAACAAATCATACATTTTAGCCAATCATCCCTTAGCAGTGAGTGTGCTGAGTTGCTTCTCTTCGGCCCTTGGTATCAGGGAATGACCCTTATCCGAGTCAGCACATGTTGTTCATACCAGGAAGGCCAGCTGCGGAGGTCTGTTAGCAGGATGTGAGCTTATTGATTAGCTTGTGAGGTTACTACTTAGTTACCAAGGGGAGAGGGTAGGGTAAGTGATAATATAATTTTCTTAGCAAAGCATATTTGTACAGAAGCCAGAAACTGCTTGGTTAGACACAAAATTCCGCTCCCTAACACTTGGTGGTAAGTTGAGGTCTTACTAAGTTGAAGACTTACTAAACAAGTCTTAACCTGCTTTTAAGTGTGCTGCTCTTTACTATGAAGCTCATGAAGATTTGGAAAAAAATCTGTGAAAAATGATTTTATACAAGAATTTTTTTTTTTTTGGCCAGTCCTGGGCCTTGAACTCAGGGCCTGAGCAATGTCCCTGGCTTCTTCCCGCTCAAGGCTAGCACTCTGCCACTTGAGCCACAGCGCCGCTTCTGGCCGTTTTCTGTATATGTGGTGCTGGGGAATCGAACCCAGGGCCTCGTGTATCCGAGGCAGGCACTCTTGCCACTAGGCCATATCCCCAGCCCACAAGAATATTTTTGACAGTTACATTCATAGGAGACTAGGCTGGTCTTGGAGTATACCTCTGTGCTGCCCCCCACCCCATTTCATCATCCGTTTAAGATGGCTTGATATCAAATTAGATTTTAGAGCCATAGCAACCTATTTTCTATTTGGAGATTTGTTCTGTGTTTTGCTATATTATAAATCCTCTGCAATTTTTTTTTGCCAGTCTGGGGCTTGAGCTCAGGGCCTGGGCATTGTCCCTGAACTTCTTTTTCTCAAGGCTAGTGCTCTACCACTTGAACCACAGCACCCTTTCCAGCCTTTTCTGTTTATGTGGTGCTGAGGAATTGAACCCAGGGCTTTAGGCAAGCACTGTACCACTAAGCCATATAAATCCTACTTGACAAATTCTAAAAACTCCAGTTAAGATAGCAGGCTTTACATAAGATGAATTATTTTGACTGATTTGATTTTTTCCCCATAATTTTACTGAACTTGATCTGTTCCACCCCATAGCTGCAACTAAAATACATCTTGATTGAAGTCACTCCTTTCATCATTCTCTTGCATCCCTCCCAATTCATCTCCTCCTTCTCACAATACTTCTGCTTTTAAACTGTATTCTTTACTTCATCCTCATGACACAGTTCTATAACCTTCTTCACTAATTATATTGACTCACCTGGTTGTAATTCATTCCATTTTGATGAAGAGTCTGCCATGGCATGAATTTAGTACTTGTGACTCACTAATAGCTAGAGTGGTGCTCATTTCCTTAATGCTTACATATACTGATCCATCCATGTAAACAATTATTATCAACATTTTGCAAATGACAAACTGAGTGTGGAAAGGATATATTCTTTGACCACGGTGTGTGATAAGCAAGGACAACGCTGACATCACATCTCAGCAGACAGCTATCAGTGAGCTCATTACCAAAAGACAGCTTTATTAATGGAATATGTACAAGGTTCTTTATATTATCTTCTACAAGATCTATTATTCAATCTGCTAGTGAAATTCTCTGGAATGTACTGTCTTATCTGAGTTTGTCTTGAAGAAACTAGTGCATAGAATTTTTGTAGAAAACATTTCATTAAGTAGATATAGGAGAAATCGTTACATTAGTTTTGTTTTTTTTCTCTCTTAGAAATAGATATAAGTGCCAGGTGCCTGTAATCCTAGCTACTCAGGAGGATGAGATCTGAGAATCTTGGTGCAAAGCCAGCCAGGGCAGGAAAATCCGTGAGACTCTTATCTCCAATTAACCACCAGAAAATCAGAAGTGCACTGTGGCTCAAGTGGTAGAGCACTAGCCTTGAGCTGAAGAGTTCAGGGACAACACCCAGGCCCAGCGTTCAAGCCCCACGACTACAGAAAGGGGTGGGGGGGAGGAAGGAAGGGAGGAAGGAAGGAATAGGTATAAGTATGTACAGATTATTCTGGATTACTTTATTTTGTGGCCAGAATTTTTATTTTTATTCAGGTTTGCTGGAATTTCCCCTTCAAGAAACAAATGTGATTATATGAACTCTCTCCCTTCTATCTCTCTCTCTTTTCTTCTTCTCTCCTCTCCCTCCACACTTTCTTTTTTTTTTCTTTCCCTTTCCTTCACTCTCATTTGTTTTTTGAGACAGGATCTAGCTATGTAACTCCACTAACTTGTGATAACTATCACTAACTTGTGATATCCCTGTCTCAGCCTCTGGAGTGGTGGGATGCACTACAAAGCCTAGCTAGAATGGCTCTTTAAAGGTATTGGATTCTCTTATTTTGCTCACTCAAGGAATATGTCCCATGTTCCCCTATTTTTATTTTCACTACCGAATCAAAGGGGATTGAAGTGCTTCTTTCTTATCTGAAGGCTTGGCCTGGAGAACAAAGGTTTGTTTGTTTGTTTGTTTTTTGGCTAGTCCTGGGCCTTGGACTCTGAGCCTGAGCACTGTCCCTGGCTTCTTTTTGCTCAAGGCTAGCACTCTACCACTTGAGCCACAGCGCCACTTCTGGCTTTTTCTATATATGAGGCGCTGAGGACTTGAACCCAGTGCTTCAGATATACAAGGCAATCACTCTACCACTAGGCCATATTCCCAGACCTGACAAAGGGATTTATTGTAGAGAGAACTGACTGGAAAAAAAAAAAAAAAAGAACTAGCACTTAATTTTTTTTCAAGGGAATTGATGTGGGATCTTGGTTACTATTTGAAGCAGAAGTATAGTCATGTAGAGAGGTAAAATAGTAAGGGGGCACAGAAATGGAGAAACCAAAGGGTACACAAATGTAGTAGAGGTATTCAATAGAATGAACTATAATACAACTTGTGGGTGGTGACTGGATAGAAAAGCTAGGAGAGATCGCGGGAAGGGGTGACATTGTCCCAAAAGAAATGCACTCTTTACCTGACTTATGTAACTGTAACCCCCTTTCTACAACACCTTTATAATATTAATAAAAAATTTAAATAGAGATATAATAGAAGATAAAGGATAAAATTAATTGCTGAAGAACCTCCTCTTTGATTTTGTGACACAGAAATATGAATTTTGATTGGAGATATTCATTCATTTACCAAGCAATGAATGACTCACATGTGCACATGCCAGACAAAGGGCTATGGAAGATGGGCATAAAATATATAATCTTTGCTTACAAAATGTGTAATCTCTATTTTGACAATGAATATTCTTGGAAAGCTATGAAAAGGGAAAGGGGAAATCATCACATGAAATATAAGAAGAAAAGAGAAAGAAATCTGAGTAAGTGGGGGAAAAATTGACTGGAGGTCAAGTTGGTTGGAGGGCTTGCTGCCTTAGATTTCCTGGAGCTTTCCTGGAAGAAAAGGGAGGAGTCTGTAGTGGCTCCTGCCTAGAAATTTTCTTCTCCATCTTTATTTTTTCCACAGCTCCTAGCATAGTGATTTTTGCAAAATGCACAGTTAATGCCATGGCTAACAATCTAAAAGTGATGCCTCAGGCACACTACTCCTGTGCTGGATTTGTATTTGTTCCCTCTTGAAGCCAGAGTCATTTTTTTAGACATCTAGAATGTGAGAATGCAGAATGTGGCAGTGAAGCAAGAGTAGGAAGAATCCAGGCACTTGACCTAATTTACAAAATTGACCAAATAAGAGTTGAGTTATCTTTATCCTTAATCGGAGGCAAAACCAGCTCAGGCATACTACTTGAGAGAGCAAGGAAAATAAGAGCTGACAGGACTTGTCAGGATTTCATTAATAAGATTATACAGATTTTTTTAGATTATATCTTGGGGGGAAAGCTGTAATTTTTGTAGGCAATGGAATAAGCAACACAACACAACAGACATTGTGCTAAAATTTTCATATAATTTAGTGTTGGATCTAATTTTTATAATCAAATATATTGCATATATAGTTTAATGTTGAGGCACATGCTTCCGCAGTCTTTTAAAGGTGTGTAAAGCACTTGCCTAAGATAAGTGGCCCCACTGGTGATGGTAAGAGCTGATTGCCTGATACTCCCAGTTTGAGCTCTTATGTTGGATTGCCTTTGCTCTTAAATGAATATTTGTAAGTTTCATGCTAAAATGTCAGGGACAAATAGTAATTTCTCATCTCTGACTCTGCATAAAAAGAATTTGTAAAGTTTATAAAAATGTAGAGAGTTAAGTCTCACCTTAAAAGGTTTCTCATTCATTAGATGTTAGATAACGCTCAACATCTTTATTCTTTACAAATGTCTATAAGGTGGTTTTGCAGCTAGAGTTGAAAGTTATGATTATTAGAAGTTCATTAAGGATATTATAGACTTAGGAACATTTGGGATACTAAATTTACACTATTGAAAAGAATGTTGGTAGAGGTGGCTTAATCAAGTTCTGTTTTTGGGACGTATGATGGCATGTCACTGGAAAATTAGATATATCCATAGGATATTTTATAGTTGTATTAATTCTCCATTTGTCTGTTTACTCAAGCACAATTGTTCTCAACTCTGTTTTCTCAGACATGTGTGTACTTTCTTCTTTCTTTGGATAAGTCTTGATGGAACTTCTATTATTATTAGACAAAAACTGCTAACCTTGGAGAAAATAAGTGAATGGCCATGAGATGACAGTGATAAATTTAACAAATATTTAATTTCATGCATCCTGTCTTCTGTGTCACTCCCATATTTTCTTCACAGTCATTTTTCCTCTCAAATTATAATTAGGAAATTGAGTTTTACATAGACCATGATTTGCTGAGAACTATATTTACTGAAATAATTGCTAATGTTTTTAGAGCACTAACCATATCATGGACTGAACTAAATGTTTTTATATGTATTATCTAGCATTGCATTTCTAATGTGAGTAATGTTATTTATCAATGTTTCAGAAATGAGAAAAGTAGAATCATTTATTACACAGTTACTGAGACTACTTTGTGGCAGACAACTTGCTGCCAGGCAATGAGTATCCCATGATGAATCAAAGCAAAAGCTATGGAATTTATAGTTCATAGGGAGAGACACATAATAAAACGCAAACAAGTATTTACTCACAAGTGTGATATTACAAAAAATACAAATGAAGAACAATTTAAAAAATAACACAACAGTATAGCCTTTAGATAAAATATATTTCAGCAAATATGGCAATATTTTCATTCAGAATAGTTCAGAGATTTGCTTAGGATCACACATCTAGTAAGTAGTGAAGGTCAAGTATGATTCTCAAGGCTGTGTTCACAATGCTATACTGCCCATTACACATGTGCTTGGAATCTCAAGGCTATGATCACCATGCTATACTGCCCATGGGACATTCCACCCCAGACTGTGAGTCTCTTTTGATACTGTGATACTGTACCAGATTTCAGAAAGGGCATCATAAAACTTGTAAACAATAAGTTACAATTATATTTCTTGAAATTAAAAAAAAAGTTCTCCTAAAATGCTGCTTTAAAGAAAACACAAGGAGTCAGGTGGGAAAAGGTAAAAGCAAAAGGGCTACAAGCAGTATATGAATTTCAGACGCTAGAGATAGTACTAAAGAACTAAATATCTTCTGTAACTGCACTAGGTATATTTACATGAGGAAACCTTGCAGACATGGGCTGGGACTGGAGTTCCAATATAAATTAACATCTCCTTTATTGGACTTACTTAAGCTTAGCTTGCAGGGTCTGAAACAGGAACCAAACAGAAGACTGCTCAATAGAAGCTGATCACTTGTTATATGAAGGCTAGAACCTTTAGGTACTTGGAAGAAACATTTAAGTATTTGGAACAAAGAGGAAAAGTTCTGTCCTTGAAACGCTATGATCTTCTGATACCAATGCAATGCTTATTTGGCCAAGTTTTATTTTTTTTCTTTCAGGTTTTCCAATAGGGTATCTCTGAATATTCCTTTACTCCAAAAGAATTCATCAGTTTTGTTCTTTTTTTTTCCCTTCAAGTGAACAACAGCAGTCTTTAAGCTTGTAGATTCTGATAAGCTTCTGGTACAGGTTTTTTGACTGGATTTATAAGCCTAATTGTTTAGATTTAAATAGTAGAGTAAAATGCTGTTTGGAAAGGATTCATTTATCATATTCAAATATACATCTTGATTGTGTTGGTAAATTAGTTTAATCCTGCAAATCTTCACAGCCTAGTCAAATTATAATCATATTCAGGGGCTGGGGATATAGCCTAGTGGCAAGAGTGCCTGCCTCGGATACATGAGGCCCTAGGTTCGATTCCCCAGCACCACATATACAGAAAAAACGGCCAGAAGCGGCGCTGTGGCTCACGTGGCAGAGTGCTAGCCTTGAGCAGGAAGAAGCCAGGGACAGTGTTCAGGCCCTGAGTCCAAGGCCCAGGACTGGCCAAAAAAAAAAAAAAAAAAATTATAATCATATTCAAGCACTTTCACCCAGAAGCCAATTCTTAAATTATTTCCTTTGAAGAAATTATTTAAAAAGAAAAAGTAGCTGACACCAGTGATTGATGCCTGTAATCCTAGCTACTCAAGAGGCTGAGCTTTAAGGATTACAATTTGAAGCCAAACTAGGCAGGAAAGCCCATGAGGCTCTTATCTTTAATTAATCACAGAAAAAAACAGAAATGGTGCTGTGGCTCAAGTGGTAGAGCCTTGAGCAAAAAGGATTTTAGGGACAGTGCCCACGCCCAGAGTTGAACCCCAACATCAGAAAAAAAAAAGATAAGTTGGGAAAATATTTTAACATATGTATCAAAATATAATTTCTGTAATACATAATGTGTTCTATAATATTTTCTGAAGATCAGAAAGAAAATATACAAAAGAAATTAGCCAACTCTCAGAAGAGTGATACACAAATGATACTTCAACATATAAAAAGGGTATTCGGTATTATTTTTTTGTTTGTTTGTTTTGGTTTTGGCCAGTCATGGGCCTTGGACTCAGGGCCTGAGCACTGTCCCTGGCTTCTCTTTGCTCAAGGCTAGCACTCTGCCACTTGAGCCACAGCGCCACTTCTGGCCGTTTTCTGCATATGTGGTGCTGGAGAATTGAACCCAGGGCTTCATGTATACGAGGTGAACACTCTTGCCACTAGGCCATATCCCCAGCCCCGGTATTATTTTTGACCTCTCAGATTTTGTAGGTAAAGGGCATAAGGAAATCGTCTTGCTATATATTATTGGTTGAATAGTCTCTATGAAGAAGAGTTTGGTGATATCTATGAAAATTCTGAATGCCATACCATTTTGCCTTACGGGAAGGGTATATTTCCCATGTTTTTAAGCTTAAACCCGATTTCAGACAGTAGGCTTCTATTATGCCAGGCCGTTATAAAGGACACGAGTGTGTTTGGGCTTTCGGAGAGTGGAAGTATCACACAAGAATGAGAACACAAGTGGGGATGGATTTGGGCTCTCCCCTTCACAGATAATGGGAGAAGCCGCTCCAGACCGAGTTCTTTCCTTTCGCTGCTGTGGCCACAGCCATGAGTATGCTCAGGCTGCAGAAGAGGCTTGCCTCTAGCGTCCTCCGTTGTGGCAAAAAGAAGGTCTGGTTGGACCCTAATGAGACCAATGAAATTGCCAATGCCAACTCTCGTCAGCAGATGTGGAAGCTGATCAAAGATGGGCTGATCATCCGCAAACCTGAGACTGTCCATTCTCGGGCTCGATGCCGGAAAAAACACCTTGGCTCGCCGAAAGGGCAGGCATATGGGCATAGGGAAGCAGAAGGGTACAGCCAACGCGCGCATGCCGGAGAAGGTGACCTGGACGAGGAGAATGAGGATTCTGCGGAGGCTGCTGAGGAGATACCGAGAATCTAAGAAGATCGACCGCCACATGTATCACAGCCTGTATCTGAAGGTAAAGAGGAACGTGTTCAAAAACAAGCGCATTCTCATGGAACACATCCACAAACTGAAGGCAGACAAGGCCCGCAAGAAGTTCCTGGATGACCAGGCTGAGGCTCGCAGGTCGAAGACCAAGGAAGCCCGCAAGCGTCGTGAGGAGCTCCTTCAGGCCAAGAAGGAGGAGAGATCATCAAGACTCTCTCCAAGGAGGAAGAGACCAAGAAATGAAGCTCCCGTCTCAAGTCTGTACATAGTGGCCTCGGGTTACACAGATCAGTCATTGAAATAAAACAAGCCTTTATCTTAAAAAAAAAAAAATTCTGAATGCCATGCACTGCTCCAGAAATTTCATTGGTAGACATTTTCCTCCAGAGATATTCCTATATATGTGAGGATATTCATTGCAACATCATTTGTAATGGCAAATTTTTTTTAATTCAAGGTGTGCATCATGGTGTTTTTATTTGAACTCAAAGTTGTTCTATATTATGTCTATAGACATACTGTTAAAAGAAAATATGGGCTGGGGGAGTAGCTCAAGTAATAGAGCACCTGGTTACCAAATATAAGGCCTGAGTTCAAACTCTAGTACCACAAAAAAGAAAAAGTATATACCAAATTTCAAAGCAGTGTTTATATTATTTGTATAAAAAATAGAAAAGGAATATTATTTAGAAGCATCATATTTTACTTTTAAAATTTTTGTTTTGTTCATATACTGAATATTTTAAAGAGTAAAATAAAAAGGAGTAGAAACTTTCATAGCCACTATCTATTTATTACGTCCACAAATATTATTTTTAAAGAAAACATTCTAATCATTAAATAACTCACCACTTGGAAATATAGATCTATAAGATGATTGTAGTAAATACAATAATGGAATAGACATGTATACTACGTACAACTGTAGCACAAGAATGACCTATTTCTTCCTAGATATTTCATCTTTAAAAATAAATGAAACATGTATATACTGATTACAACTATTATAAAAGCTATATATAAATAAAGGAATCAAAACACAGATGGGATCTTAAATATAAATAGTTTCATTCAGGTTGTAAGAATATGAAGGACTTTTGGAATGTCAGAGTCATTTATATTTTAGAGTCAGTATTTTAAGTTCATTTTAGGTTTTTGGGGGGTAGGGGTGGTAATAAAGTTTGAACCATGACAGTTCTCATTTTTGTATGTATGCTGGTCCTGGGGCTTAAACTCAGGGCCTGGCCACTGCCCCTGAGCTGTTATGCTCAAGGCTAACACTCTACCACAGCTCTACTTCCTGCTTTTGGGTATCATGGACTTTTCTGCCCAGGCTAGCTTCAAACAGTGATCCTCAGATCTCAACCTACTGAGTAGTTAGGATTACAAGTGTGAGTGACCAGCACCCAGATCACTTTCGATTTTTAATAGAAAAATAATCTAGGACAGTATGGGGTCTTAGCTCTACATTAGAATCTCTTACTTGGTGTTCTAAAGATAAGAGGTTAGGTTGCCCTAAGTTAAAACAGATGAGTAAAAGGCTCTTGTTACATGCACTCCTCTCAACCTTCTCCCCTACCAAGTCAATCTGAATTTCCTCAGCTACAATGAAACAGCTTATATTTGCAAAAGTATACAGTGACCTTCAGAGGAGGTATCTACCTAAATTTTATATGTAACTGTTTTTATCCTTTCAAAGTGTTTCTTTAATGTTAGCAGACTCTTACCTATATACCATTTTTAGATGCCTCAAAAGATAAGCTGCCATCAGGTGCCAGGATGGTTAATGCCTATAATACTAGCTACTTAGAGGCTGAGGTCTGAGAATCATGATTCAAAGCCAGCCTGGATAGGAAAATCTGTGAAACTTTTATCTCCAATTAATAACCAAAAAAAAAAAAAAAAGCTGGAAGTGGAGCTGTGGCTAGAGCCTTGAGTAAAAACACTCAGGATCAGACCTTGAGTTCAAGCCCCAGGACTGGCGCGTGTGCGCGTGCCCACACATACACATACACATACACACACGCACATATACACATAGTACTGTAGATTAAAATAAGAATTTTGCACATGCTAGCACTCTACCACTTATCTATAACCCAGCTATTTTATTTTATTTTACTGTGTTTTTTTTCTTTTTTGTACCAGCCCTGGGGCTTGAACTCAAGACCTGGATTCTGTCCTGGAGCTTTCTTGCTCATGGTTAGTGCTCTACCACTTGTTGGTGATTAATTGGAGATAAAAGTCTTACCAACTTTCCTGCCTGGGCTAGCTTCAAACTGCAATTCTCAGATCTCAGCGTCCTAATTAGCTAGAATTACAGGTGTGAGCCGTGAGCACCTTGCTGGATTTTTCTTGGCGGGGGGCGGGGGTTGTTTTTTACTTTTAGACAGGGTTTTACTAGCTCTGTCTAGCCTGAAATTTGTGATCTTCCTGCTTCTGCTTTTCAAACAGCTGGGATTACAGTTGTGTACTGCCACTCCCAGTTTAGCCAGGATTATATTAAGCACTTCTGGCATTCAAAATTTATGGGCCTTCCTGTTATGAGCTATATAACAAGTAATCTGTAACCTCTGCAGCAAGCATAATACCAAAAGCAGAACAGAACTGGCCTGGGCACTTTCTTCACTGGCCATATTTATACACCAACTTCTCATGTCTTTTTTTCTTTTTGGCCAGTCCTGGGCCTTGGACTCAGGGCCTGAGCACTGTCCCTGGCTTCTTCCCGCTCAAGGCTAGCACTCTGCCACTTGAGCCACAGCGCCGCTTCTGGCCGTTTTCTGTATATGTGGTGCTGGGGAATCGAACCTAGGGCCTCGTGTATCCGAGGCAGGCACTCTTGCCACTAGGCTATATCCCCAGCCCAACTTCTCATGTCTTAAAGACATGGCATTGGCTTCCATGTCTCATGTTTATGGTTGCTTTTTTTACTCATTTTTTTTCACAAATTTTTCCAAAGTCCCTCCTCTGTGCCAGACACTGTGCTTATTGCTGGGGATATGGTGTGTATGACAAACATGATTTTTCCCTTTGAAACTTAAGTACTAGTAGAGAAAGGTATACAACAAACAGCTAATTAATTAGTAAAAAATTTAATTATGATTAGTAATGTGGACTTGGAGGCATGGCTCAAATGGTGGAGCACCAGCCATGAAGAAAAAAGCTGAGTGAGAGGTGCAAGGCCCTGAGTTCAATCCTTGGTACCAGCACAGAATAAAATAGTAAATAATGAATAAATAAATGAAAAATAATGCAAATTGAAAAGTACACTGTATCATGGAACTATAGCAATGAAGGATCCAACTTGGTTTGAAAGAGTAGAGAGATGTAAAGGTCAAGTGTAAAAGCTTCTTTGGGGAAACTGGTGTTTTAGGTTGTGCTCTGACTGATGAGATAGAAAGGAAGAGAGATGAGAAAAGAAATTGTATAGGTCAGAAAGCTGGCACACTCAGGGAATTGTGAAATGAAGGTTAATGAAGCTACAACAAAGAACATTAAGACAAAAAAATAATTTAAGATGGTGCTTGTAAAGTCAGCAAAGACCAGGTGGTGGCTGAGTCTTATAAGCAAGATTAAGTTCGTGTTTTTTCTTTCTCTGACAATAAAAAGTCATTGGAAAGTTAGCTGAGGAGTGTTAGGTTGATATATTTTTTTTTCTTTGCCAGTCCTGGGGCTTGGACGCAGGGCCTGAGCACTGTCCCTGGCTTCTTTTTGCTCAAGGCTAGCACTCTACCACTTGAGCCACAGCGCCACTTCTGGCCATTTTCTATATATGTGATGCTGAGGAATCGAACCCAGGGCTTCATGTATAAGAGGCAAGCACTCTTGCCACTAGGCCATATTCCCAGCCCAGGTTGATTTTTTTTTTTTTTTTTTTTTTTTTTTTTTTTTTTGGCCAGTCCTGGGGCTTGGACTCAGGGCCTGAGCACTGTCCCTGGCTTCTTTTTGCTCAAGGCTAGCACTCTGCCACTTGAGCCACAGCGCCCCTTTTGGCCATTTTCTGTATATGTGGTGCTAGGGAATTGAACCCAGGGCCTCATGTATACGAGGCAAGCACTCTTGCCACTAGGCCATATCCCCAACCCAGGTTGATATTTTTTTTTATTTATTTATTTATTTATTTATTTATTTATTTATTTATTTATTGGCCAGTCCTGGGCCTTAGACTCAGGGCCTGAGCACTGTCCCTGGCTTCCTTTTTGCTCAAGGCTAGCACTCTGCCACTTGAGCCACAGCGCCACTTCTGGCCGTTTTCTGTATATGTGGTGCTGGGGAATCGAACCCAGGGCCTCATGTATACGAGGCAAGCTCTCTTGCCACTAGCCCATATCCCCAGCCCCCCCAGGTTGATATATATATATATATTTTTTTTTTTTGGCCAGTCCTGGGCCTTGGACTCAGGGCCTGAGCACTGTCCCTGGCTTCTTCCCGCTCAAGGCTAGCACTCTGCCACTTGAGCCACAGCGCCGCTTCTGGCCGTTTTCTGTATATGTGGTGCTGGGGAATCGAACCTAGGGCCTCATGTATAGCCACTAGGCTATATCCCCAGCCAGCAGGTTGATATTTTTAAAAGATAACTTTACTATGGAGAATGGACTTGTTTATTTGGGCTTCATATTCTTATAATTTGGTTTGATCTGCTTACAATAGAGGATAAAGCTCTTAACAGAAAAGTTGCATGGTATGCTGGTAAACAATGTGTGACCTTACCCTAGGCAGTAGCTTGCACCTATAATCTTAGCTACTTGAAAGGCTAAGATTGGGAAGATTGAGATTCAAGGCCAACCAGGGCAAAAAGTTCTTGACCCCTCTCCATCTCAACCAATAAATTTGGGCATGGTGGCACCTGTCATCCCAACTACATAAGAAGGGTAAATATGACACAGTAGCACAGGTGTAAATGCAAGACTGTATTTGAAAAACAGCAAGAGCACAAAGAGATGTGGACCAGATGGTATGGTGCCTGACTAGCAAGCACAAGGTCCCAGGTTCAAACACCAGAACCACCAAAAAAGAGGAGGAAGAGGAGGAGGAGTAGCAGGAGGGAAGAAGGAAGAAAGAACAAGCATCAGCAGCTAGCACTGCCACTACCAGATACTGTTGTCTCTTACCTGTAATCCTAGCTACTCAGGAGGCTAAGATCTAAAGGAACTTAATTTGAAGCCAGCTTGGGCAGAAAAGCATCTGTGAGACTATCTCCAACCAACCAACAAAACTTGGTTGGTTTGGAGGCATGGTTCAAGTGATTGATTGCCACCTGAGTAAGCAAACAAGTGAGAGCTCCAGACCCTGGGTTCAAGACCTAGTATTAGCAAAGAGGCAGGGGGGTGGAGGGGAGGTGGAGAAAAGAATTGTCTGACTCTAGATAATTTATTTCCTTCACACTGTAGCCTATAGAGTAGCATTCCATCCATCGTTCAAATGTGAACATGTCTAGCCACCACTACTGTTAAGCTTGGGAATTTAGCCTCACCATCTGATAAACATTGTATATATGGTTTAATCTTACAAATGTCACTTAGAGTTAGAAATGGAACATGAGGAAGGGTCACTTGCTATAATCCTAACTGTGATTTTTGCTTTGAAGTTTGCTTTTCACAAATACCAAAGAGAATGTACTGTCACTACAGAAACTTTTTACTGAATATAGATAGTTACTTGGCAACATCTATGTCTTCATTTCCCAGAATACTAGGTAACTAACGTGTAATTATACTGCTGAGCAAAGCTTCAAGTTAATCAAGGTTAATTGTTGACAGTATTTGAAATGTTAAAACTATCTCCCCTCAAACTGCTTTTCCAAAATAAATAGTTTTAGCTTCACAAGAGGTTTACAAGTTGATTTCTTCATTCATGAAGATGTTATTCTAGGCTTAGAAACTGTCATCTTCTGATGTAATATTTTCTAAGGAACTAGTACACAGAAATATATTTTTTATTTTGCCTTTTAAGTTCATCAGATTATTTACTTACATGGATTATAACTGTCTACCTTGGTAATCTTGAACCTATTCTCTAAAAGTTCTATATTTCTGCTTTTGGTGCATTTTGTAACACTAGTAAGAAAGGCCTAAAACACTCTGTAAGAGTCCTAGGGAATTTTGAGTGGATGACAATGGATGCATAAAATAAAATTTTCTTTCTTCCTTAAAAATTTTTTCTAATGGATTCAGACCCTGACCCCAAGTCTTTATGTTTAAATTTAAATTTGTACCATAGCTTAAGAATATGAGGAAAGGGTTGTTGTTTTTTCTTCCAGATTCTAGTAGGATTGGAATACAGGGCCTTATGCTTATGAGCTACCACTTGAGCCATGTTCCCATCCCTTTTTTGTTTTAGTTATTTGCCTATGTTGACCTTCGGACTATGATTTTCCTACCTATGCCTTCGACATAGCTGGGATTACAGGTTTGAGCCACCACACCCACCTTGAATTCTTTCTTAAAAAATCTTTTAGGGCTGGGGATATAGCCTAGTGGCAAGAGTGCCTGCCTCGGATACACGAGGCCCTAGGTTCGATTCCCCAGCACCACATATACAGAAAACGGCCAGAAGCGGCGCTGTGGCTCAAGTGGCAGAGTGCTAGCCTTGAGCGGGAAGAAGCCAGGGACGGTGCTCAGGCCCTGAGTCCAAGGCCCAGGACTGGCAAAAAAAAAAAAAAAAAAAAATTAAAATGCTGTTTTATTCTGTGTGTTTTTTTAAAGGAATGAGAATGACGGTAACATTCAAGATATTACCATTAAGTATTCTGATTTGACTATAGCAGTTTTATATCTGGAACTGAAGAAGGAACTGCATTTGCAGAGTTAAATATCTTACCAAAAAATAAATAAATAAAGGCATTCTACACTGCAGCTTTCAATCTAAAACCCATTCATGTCCTGTAGCAACTGAAACATGAAGCACATACTTTGTTTAGCTATATAATAAAATGGCAGTTGTACTGCACTCGACATCACAGCCTATAAAACTAGACTTAAAAAACTGGCCTACAGCTTCATTTTCTCTCCAATACCATTCTAATCTGGAAGAGTAGTTTTCTGTTCATATTGTGCTACCAAAGTTGGATCAATGACCACCTCTTGTGAGGTAAAAGCAGACCTGACAACACACTCCAGATTAGGATCTCTAGTCATTTTCCTAGCAAGTCGGTGGCAAAGTTTTTCAAAATTGTAGCTGTCACTTTGGTAGAAGTACAATAATACTGAAGATTCTTGTTTGGTGGAAAACAATGGATTTTGCCTTCACTTTCTTGACTTTCATATCCACTTTCCTGCCACACATCATGGGAATGTTTTCCTATACTCATACTAGATCTCTGTGCCAGTTAGATATGTTTTTCTTCAATGTTATATCATTATAATAGCATGCTGGGTGGATATAGCCATTTCTCAATCCCCCAGATTTCAGAATGGCTTTTTCTCTATTAAAATTCTATAGAGCTAAAAACATGGCAAAGCCCTAAGTTCATTTACACACACACACACACACACACACACACACACACACACACACACCTAGGTAAAAACACCTCATAAAATGAGGTTACTTAAATATTTAGTATATACACTTATATGTATACACAGTCGTGTTTCCTGATTTACCCATACAGAAAATAAACTTGCCTTTAGGACTATGACCTTTGGTAAAATTATCCTTGCCTTGTTTTATACCATGTGGCGGGACAAAGTCTATAATGAGAGGTGTTTAAAACTCAGACATTATGTAAGTACTTTAATCTTGACCATGACAGTTCTTGTGTAAGCAGGACAATGATAGTATCTCCCTACTATCTGAAAATAGAGAAATTAAGTAAGCAAGGAAAGGTTGAACAAAAAGTCTGATTTGCAGCCATATGGTATTAGTATTGAAGCCTTGAAAATTAAGAGAACCCTTGACAGATAAACATCAAGGAACATGCTAGGATTTTTCAAATCTAGTATATAGTATAGGAAACTGTAAGCTCCATGAGCCTGAACATTCTTTTTTTTTTTTTTTTTTGTCCAGTCCTGGGCCTTGGACTCAGGGCCTGAGTACTGTCCCTGGCTTCTTTTTGCTCAAGGCTAGCACTCTGCCACTTGAGCCACAGCGCCGCTTCTGGCCGTTTTCTGTATATGTGGTGCTGGGGAATCAAACCTAGGGCCTCGTGTATCCGAGGCAGGCACTCGTGCCACTAGGCCATATCCCCAGCCCCAGAGCCTGAACATTCTTGTCAGCAAGATTAGAGTATTAAATTCAATGCTATAATGTGTCATCTCCCTCCCACCTCATTCCTATCCTAGACTTCAAAGATAATGTGTAAATTTTTTTTACTGGAATTTTAGGGAATTTGTTGCTAAATATATGTATAACCTTTGTGATGGGTCCTCAAATTTATGTGAGGAGCAACCCACTCTTATGAGCAGGGTACACTAATGATCTCTTATTTAATCTTTAAATTCTTTAATTTGTGTACCTGAAAAAATGGAAAATTAAGGATATTTAGGAAGTATAAAGAATGAATTTAAGGCATATTGGAGTCAAGGTTTCAAATATTTTCAAAGCCTCTTTTTTCCTGTGCTGGTTTGATTTGTAGAAGCCCTCTTTATGACGCAGCAAAAATATCCATCTATAGTCAACTTGTATGCTTTAAAAATCACTTTAGCCACTCTAATGGAAAGATACTTTTCTTTCAGTAGTTTCAGCAGGAAAATAGGAAACATTGATTACCTGCAAGAAAATCAGGGTATCATTATCATCAGAGGAGGAACTAATGGAAAGAGCAAAAGTAATATATATTTATGACAAATTTGGAGTTGTAGAGTATATATAAGTCTACAGACATAGTTGAATAGTCATTTGAGAAAGGAAAAGGATAAGAAATATCCCCAATGTGGGAAAAGAAAGAAGTGGGGCAGAGTCCTTAACTTAGTTTCTCAATTTCTATGTAAATCACAATAACTTGAAATCCATGATAAAAAAATTTTTCAAGAGGTTTCACAAGAAAGGAAATTTATAAGGTGGAAATTTAACAAGGATTAATTTATCAAAACTGGATAAAGTAAGGAGAAATAGAAAAGAAAATGAGGAGCATCTCTAGCCTGACATGCAAGAGGTGGGAGCACAGAGCCTCAAACAGGTGGTTCTTATCCCAGTATATTTGTACCTTTTGAGGTAGAAATTCTTGATTGAACCCTTACTTGGACAATGTTAACATCACCTAACAACCTCTAATCATTTTGTTAAATTCCCAAGCATGGAGACAAGTTTAGGGTGGGTCAGTGTTATCCAAAATGTAGAAAGTCAGAGCCCAGGATGATAGGTATTATTACTAAAATTATGGAGACAATGAGTGCAGCATTTAGGGCATTCTTTTCTACTCAAGGAATGAGCTTATATTCTCAGACTAAACTATGCATCTAGGGAGATGGTAATGGAGGAATGCTTAGTGTTTCAGCTTTACTTCCTGGTTGTCTTAATTTCTAAATCTGGCTAAACTTTTATTCTCAAACTGTATACCCAATACCCATTCTCTCCCACCATTTCTAATAGGTTTTGTTTCTAATACCTTTTGTTCAGTTAGGTAAGCATCTCTTTCCTGTAGCCAAATACTTGAAGAAAAATTTTCTAGCCCCAGCCCATTGAATCTGATTAGACTCATGGTTCTACTCACCGTCACAGATGGGTTTAGGCATGGCTGTGCAATCCAGTTCAGGACAGTGAGATGAGAAGGGAAACTTAGGGAGCTGGAACACTTCTGGGACAATTTTCTTTGTACCATAAAAGACATACAGGGGAAGAACTCTTTTCCTAATCTGATTGCTGTTGGCTATCTATGTAATTAACTTCATAGTAATTATATTGGAACCATATTAACCTAAGGTCAATGCTGATACAGTCAGGATGGCAGAGCAGGAAGATGAGAAAACTTGGCATCCTTAATAAAACTCAGCCACTGAATTTCCTTGTGTTACCATGTAAATGATATTTTTCCTTACTGTCTAAACCTCTTGAAGTTACATTTTTACTACTTGAAACAAAAACATTATGATTAATAAGTAGAGATAATCTTGAGTTCCTCACTCAGAAAAGCTCTTAGAAAGACATATTATGGAGGTTTTAGGCCTCAGGTCCAAATCCCTGGTTTTTATAGGTCAGTTCTGGCCATTTACCCAAGACACCAAATAAAGAGAAAAGAAATGGTTAAGGGCAGAGACAAGTGGTTTATTATGGGGCATAGGTATGCCACAGGAAGAGCAAAGTAAACAACAGTTCAACCCATGTTGCCTGTACAGACATTTGCTTTAGGTTTAAGTAGGAGGAAGAATTGGGGGCAGGTGGAGAGGTGTGTTCCTGAGGTTATAAGATGGCCATAGATGGTGTGATATAGCTCCTTGTCTCAGAATTGGTAAATTGCAATAAGTGTCATTGACAATAGGAGTAATTGATTTCTGGCTGGTGGTTTTTGTATACTGTCCAGTCTTCTTGGATCCCAACATGATTGCAAAGTGGCTTTTAGAGAGAATGGCTTAGTGAAAAGGGCACAAATACAAAATCGAGGCTGGGATGGGTATTAGTGGCTCACGCCTATAAACCTAGCTACTCAGGAGGCTGAGACCTGGAGTGTTGCAGTTCAAAGCCCAGGCAGAAAGCTTTGTGAAATTCTGCCTCCAAAATAATTAGTAAATGCTGGAATGGAGGCATGGCTCAAGTGGTAGAGCACTAACCAGTTAGGAGTTTATCAATCTTATTTTTTTTTCTAAGAACCATTGCTTATTTATATAGGTGTTTTGTGTGTTGTTTTTTTTAATGTGTGCTGGTCCTGGGTCTTAAACTCAGGGCCTAAGTGCTATCCCTGTGCTTTTTTGTACAAGGCTAGTGTTCTATCACTCAAGCCACAGCTCTACTTCTGGCTTTTTGGTAGTTAATTGGAGATAAGAGTCTCATGAACTTTCCTGCCATGCTGGCTTTGAACCATGATCTTCATATTTCAGTCTCCTGAGTAGCTAGTATTGCAGGTGTGAGCTACATGTGCCCAGCTTGGTTTATTTATTTGTTTTAGTCTCTTCCATTAAGTTTGACCCTAATCTTTCCTACTTCTCTCCTTCTACTAGTTTTGAACTTGGCTTGTTCCTATTTTTCTAGAGGTCTGAGATAGACGATCATGCTATTTATTTTACACACACACACACACACACACACACACACACACGTAAGCATTCCATAAATATTTCTCAGCACTGCCTTTGCTGTATCCCAGAGGTTCTGGCAGGATATCTTTTCATTAAACTACAAGAATTTTTTATTTCTCCCTTTATTTCTTCAGTGATCCAACCACATGTCCCTCAACAATGTGTGTTCAGTCTCCATATGGGTTTTGGGTTGTTGTTTTTTGGTTTTTGGTTGGTTGTGGGGCTTGAACTTAGGCCTGAGCCTTTTTGTGCTCAAGGTAGTGCTCTACCACTTGAGCCACAGTGCAACTTCCAGCTTTTGAGTGGTTAATGGGTGATAAGAGTCTCACGGGGACTTATCTGCCCAGGCTGACTTGGAACTATGATCATCAGATCTCAGCCTTCTGAGTAGCTAGGATTATACAGGCATGAGCCACCTAGCCAGTTCCATATGTTTGAATATTTTCTGTAATTATCTTTTGCCATTGAGATCTAGTTCAATTTGTTATGGTCTGATAGAATACAGTAAGTTATTTACATTTTTTGGTCTTTTCTCAGGTTAGGATACGATCTATTTTGGAGAAAGTTCCATGTAGACAACTTATTTTCTACAGTGTATAAATTTCATTCATTATTCCTGATATGCTTTTATTTAAATAGAAAATTTTTTATTTTAGTCTTCAGTGGAGTGGAAGTAAAGCATTTCATTTTCTCACTATTGTTCAATGGCACTTTTTTCAGTTACAAAAACAACCTAAAAGAAATTGTCTTTTGAAGAAAAACTATTAGGCTCATTGACATAGCTCCCAAACTCTTTCATTTTGTAAGCAGAATTACCATAAATATCAACATAACAGTATACCTTAGTTGCAATCACTTAGCAAATGTGATTAGGAAGTCAAGATTAGACCTGTTTTATTAATGATAAATATGGCTAATGTTAGGGTCCACTGTGATTTTCAGGAAGACTATATTACTAATAGGTAACACAGAATAATTAGCAGAATAATCTGACTGTGTCATCCATAGGCTTTGGTGGTAATTAAATTTATCTGAATTCTAATGACCTTATGTATATTATGAACTCTTTGAGGATAGCAGAAGAAAAGGATTGTACTGAAAAGTTGGTTGTACAGAACCCCAGGCTCCAAGTCTCTGGTGGCCTCCCAGGTGGGCAAGACCCCACTGTGAAGTAGCTCAATGCCTTTCAACTCTGGGAGAAGCCCCTGGATACTGGCCACCAAGCTCTGCTCTAGGCCCCGCTTCCCTCTTCATCTGAATTGGTGTCTGAACTGCTGTCACGCCAGGAGCCTGGTATGTTTTCTGCATACTGGGAGGGAAAAATACTGGGAGAGAGTGAGAGAAGTGGTGACACTGTTCTAAGGGAAATGTATTCATTACCTGACTATGACTGTAACCCCTCTGTACATTACCTTACAATAATAATTAATTAATAAAAATGTAAAAAAATAAAAAAAGAAAAGTTGGTTGTAGTATTTTCTCTTAAGCTCTTAATCGGTGTATGTATGTTTGGGGTGTGCATCACTAGTATTTCCTCAAATTTAGGGTATCTTTTTATTGTCTTGTTTTGGGTTTTGACTTTTGAGACAGTCTCACTGTGTAAACAGGTTGGCTTCAAACTTTTGATCCTCCTACTACAGTCTCATCAGTATTGGGATTACACATGTATACCACCATGCCCTACCAAGAGCATAAATATTTTCTAAAGTTATATCAAGATATAATATCCAGCCAGGTGCCTGTGGCTTATGCCTATAGTCCTAACTACTCAACAGGCTGAAATCTCTGGATCACCCAGCCTGGACAGTGTAGTCTGTGAGACTCTCATCTCCAATTAATCACCAAAAAGCCAGAAGTGGACCTGTGGGTCAAGATGTAGAACACTAGCCTTGAACAAAAAAGCTCAGGGATAGCACTTGGGCCCTGAGTTCAAGCCCCAGGACTGGCACCAAAAAAAAAAAGATGAAATTTTTATAGTCAAATATTAGAAACAACTATGAGACAGTCATAGTTGGAATGATGTTAGTACAGGAAATAGAGCAATGCAGACTAGGTAGCCCAGACATTGACCCAAGATGTTTAACATCAATGACCAGATAGTATCAAAATATCTAATTTATTAATTTGTTTTCTCTTTAGGATAAAAACAAAAAATTAGATAGCTTTATCGTAAACCACACACTATGAATTAGTGAACTAAAGTTTTAGGAAACTTATTTTAATAGTTTAAAAGTAGAAGCAGTAGGGGCTGGGGATATAGCCTAGTGGCAAGAGTGCCTGCCTCGGATACACGAGGCCCTAGGTCGATTCCCCAGCACCACATATACGGAAAACGGCCAGAAGCGGCGCTGTGGCTCAAGTGGCAGAGTGCTAGCCTTGAGCGGGAAGAAGCCAGGGACGGTGCTCAGGCCCTGAGTCCAAGGCCCAGGACTGGCCAAAAAAAAAAAAAAAGTAGAAGCAGTAGATGAAAAAGATTGCTAATAAAAAAAAGAGAGTAATGATTTATCTCATTAATTTATCACTGTTGCACAGCTTAACATATTGCCCCATTATCTCTGTTTCCATCAGAAGTCTATTGTGCAAATCTCTAAAATGATTTTCCAATCATGTGGGATGGCTATGACTATGAATGTCCTTCTATGAGGAATTATAACTATCTAGTTATATTTTAAATAATACATAGTAAACAGTATTTAAAGACTGAGTTGACAACATTATAGAAAATGGAAAATGTTGTTTGGCGAATCTCTTCCAAAATACTTGACTTTTTTTGTACTTTACTCTTTTATTCCATAAATATTTATTTAGCAAGGCTGGATTTTGAGTATATGGTGGTGGTCAATACACAGTTTTTGTACTCAAGCTTATAATCTGGAGACCAACAAGTAAACAGGCAGTACAAGACCTACCATACTAGAGAATCATAGAAGAAGCAATGCTTGCACTTGGAAGGGAAGTAGAACTATGTCTTAGAATCATTAGGAAGGCCTCTTGGAAAAGGGACAGCTGAGGTACAATCTGAAGGAAAGGAAAGGCAAACAAAGGGAGAAATGAAGTGTAGTTTAGACAGTATAGCAAAGCCTAAAGAGACAGGATGGCCTGATTTGTTGGAAATACTATAGAAGTTTCAATATAAGAAAATTTACTTGCAGTTGAAGTACCTAATGTCTGAAACTAAGTCGTATCATTTTTTCAAAGCATGAGAGAAAGAAAATGTTTGTGATACTAGCACTGGTGGAAATGAATGAAAACTAGTTTAGAGATGGTTGTACAAACCTATAAATTCCAGCACACAGGAGAATTGCAAGTTCAAGGCCAGCTTGAGCAACATAGAAAGACCCTGTCTCAACACAAACAGAGGCTGGGGATTTGGCTCAGCGGAAGAGCGCCTGCCTGGCAAGCGCAAGGCCCCGAGTTCAGTCCTCAGCTCTGGGGGGAAAAAAAAAGACCAAAAAAACAACAACAAAAAACCAAACTATAAAATAAACAAACAAAAAATGGTAGAAAACTATTTCCAACTAATGTCGTAAAGTCAGCCTATTAAACAGAATTACCCTTGCATCTTTAATTGCAGATAGATGGCAAGAAATCAAAGCAGATAATTTATGGTATTTTACAAATCTAGCCTTAAGGCTCCAAAAAATTATCTTTTTATTTAGGTCTCCATCTTGTACCCTAATTAGTAATACTGAAGACTCCTACCAACTCTCTCACCCCATATAACACCTTCTCAGTCTGCTAAGGCAAATATACACATCAGAATCGCTGGTGGATTCACCTAAAGGGAAAAAAATATGAGTCCTTAAGACTGAGCACTTCCCCAGTTCACCAAAAGGAAATGAAAAAACCTAGATTGAAATCATGATCCAGATATAGACATAGTTAGGTACTGGTTTGGGTGAAGTTTAGGATGTGTCAGATGGGTGGGGGAGACTGAGGTAAGTAGTCAGTAATCAGTGCAGCTGTTGGCATTCCAGGTATGCCTGTCCTATATGAGCACTTGTCTGATAGCTGAGCCAGATTCCTAAACTCCAGTGATCCATTTTGCAATTTAGAAGCATTTTATACCACAGAAAGATTTCTATGAGAGACTATTCTGATAACTAGGGTTCTTTAGTAAGGTTTAAGGCACCAAGAATGGTCTTTAAGCAATAACAATATATGTTTTCTCTTGGTATTTTCTGTGGATGCAGGCCTTTCTGTAGCTCAACAGTGGTAAGCTTTGACTTGTCTGCCCTCTACTGGACATGTGTTTATATTGACCAATGTCTTTGGGTTTTAGAAAAAAAAAAGTTCTCTCTATTGACTTTCCAAATTTTAGCCTTGGGGGCTGGGGATATAGCCTAGTGGCAAGAGTGCCTGCCTCGGATACACGAGGCCCTAGGTTCGATTCCCCAGCACCACATATACAGAAAACGGCCAGAAGCGGCGCTGTGGCTCAAGTGGCAGAGTGCTAGCCTTGAGCGGGAAGAAGCCAGGGACAGTGCTCAGGCCCTGAGTCCAAGGCCCAGGACTGGCCAAAAAAAAAACCAAATTTTAGCCTTTGTCTTCTTAAAGACTTTTTTTTTTGCCAATCTTGGGGCTTGAACTCAGGGCCTGGTCACTGTCTCTGAGCTTCTTTTGCTCAAGACTAGCACTCTACCACTTGAGCCACAGCACCACTTCCGGCTTTTTCTGTTTATGTGGTACTGAGGAATTGAACCCAGGGCTTCAGGCATACTAGGTAAGCACACTAACACTAAGCCACAATCTCAGCCCTCCTTAAAGACTTTAAACTGCCACCAAGACAACAGATTTATAATTTTACTCATTTTTTTCTATGCTGCTAAATACTACTGTCCTTTAGCTTTTTCATTCAAGGCTGGCACTCTTCCACTTAAGCCACACCTCTACTGGTTCTTAACTGGCTAATTAGAAATAATAGTCTCACCAACTTTCCTGCCTGGATTGGCTTTGGACTGTGATCCTCAGATCTCATCTCCCTAAGTAGCTGGGATTACAGGTGTGAGTCACGAGAGCTAGGCTTATGTACTAATTTTTAATAGAAAAAAAAATGTAGTGGAAAAGTTTTAGAAATAGCGGGTGGTACCATGCATTCACTGGAAAGGACCATAAACCTTTATGAAGCAATAGAAGTGTTTCGTTCCTGATAAGAGTTTGATTTACAGAGCTACAGTAATAAGCATTTGTCAAAATTCATTGAACTGGCCAGGCATGTAGGCAGATCCCTGTAATGTCAGTACCCAGGAGACTAAGGCAAGAGGCCAGCTTGTACTATGTTACAATACCGTGTCTCAAAAAAAAAAATCACTAGCTGGTGCACTCAAGATTTTTATATTTCATTGTTTATACATTTTACTTTAAAGAAAAAAGAAATACTGCTGTATATGCTAAATAGGGCACAAGTGATGTCAGAACAAATATGAAATGTCAAAAAGCAAGTTTAAAGAGAAAGCCTCTCAGTGTCATTAACTCTATCATCTTTTCTGCTACCCTTTCATATCAATTTTCTTGTCTCTGTGGAGGATATGTATACTATAATAACATATACTAGTTCCTACTCTAGGCCACAGAGAGGTAAATGATATGGTTTCCAGTGAGTTAAAAGGTAGTATATTATTTATTTTAATTCTAGCTTCACTCATATACAGTTTCCTTGAATAACTTAATTTCTTTTGTGAATTTTTGTTTCTTCACCTGTAAAACAGTCATTGAGTCTAAGCTGTCATAAGTTACAGACTTACTAGAGCTCTGCATGTCTGTGTACACCTGTAATCCCAGAGGTTGGAGGCTGAGAGCATGTCTGTGTACACCTGTAATCCCAGAGGTTGGAAGCTGAGACAGGAACATCCAGAACTCAAGGCCAGCCTAGGCTAGGTAGTAGTAAGACTCTTTTTCAAGAAAAAAAATAAAAACAGGGGGAAAAAGCTATTAAATTTATGTGCCACCAAAAAAAACCACCCCACAGAAATATTTCAATATTTCAACCATAGTTTTAAACTATGGTTCAGGGTTGGGAGTGTGGCTCAAGTGGTAGAACATCTGCCTAGCAAACCTAAGGTCTTGAATTCAGATACCAATACCACAAAAAAACAAAAACTATGACTAAATGCTTTTTTATTATATTGATTTATCATTTGTTATGTATTGTTGAATCAATGACAAATACAGCCCCATCACTCCTTTGAGTTTATAGTGGGAGGGGAGGGGAAGAGAGGTACATGTAAGCACTCAGAAAATTATGTTTAAGGTCTGGTGATTTTTATCATGATGACTTGGAAGTAATGCTCATTGTTTAGGCTAATGTTTAGGGAATCCGGTTCATAAGTCATTTTATGATATTTATTGGTGATAGTCTGAATGCCCACTTTTTCTTTTTTCTTCTAATGTCAGTACTGGGATTTGATCTCAGAGGTTGGGTGCTGTCTGAGCTTTTTTGCTCAAAGTTAGTTCTCTACCACTTGAGCCACAGCTCCATTTCAGGCTTTGGTGATTACTAGGAGATAAGAGTTACACAGACTTTTCTGCCTGGGGCATGGCTTCACACCATGATCCTCAGATCTCAGCCTCCTGAGTAGTTAAGGTGATAGACATGAGCCACTGGTGTTCATCAATGCCAACTTATTTTAAAGTTAAGATCCTATAACAGCACATAACATGTTCGTTTTCAGAGCCAATTGTTTTCCTGTGTAATAGTTATCAATGATATTTGTTTGTAAACTGCTGTTGATATTTTCTCTTGGGATAAATTCTATTTCAACCTCCTGAGGTAGTAGGAATCATCTTTTCTAACGAATTTTTAGTTTAAATGCACATAAACATGAATGAGATATTTCTATATATAAAGTTCAGTAAAGCAGTACTCACAAGACAATATATTGGAAATTAAGTGTACAACTGTGGGGCATATGGGGGGAAGGTGGGAAAAATGATGGAGGGATAATAAGTTTGACAGGAAATGTACTCACTACCCTACATATGTAACTGTAACCACCTTGTACATCAACTGGATAATAAAATTAAATTTAAAAAAGAAAATAAATAAAGTTCAGTAAAAATTCATTGGTAATACTGTGATATGATGCTTAAGGTTTTAATTTTTTCTTTTTCTTTTTTTTTCTGTTTATGCAGGAGGCAGACAGTGGGGAAGAAGAATGCCGGTCACAGCCCAGGAGGTATGTTTGTTCATATGTCCTATAGCATTTTTATAGTTATTGATTTTTCTCTCTAAATCTTTAGTTTTATCAGATTAGTTTATCTAGTTACACTGATCTTTCAAAAAATGTAACTACTTTACGGATTAATTTACTTTGAATTTTCTTCTGTTCAGAACAAGTACACAAGCCATTTGCACACTGAACATTCATCTTTTACTGAAAGTATGATGAGCGTTGCTCTTCCTGACTTCTGGAAGAGACTGGATTCCTTTCAGAGATCAGTCATTTTGCTCCATGCAAAATAATAGTAATAGTAATAACAACAACAACAAATCTTGGAATCTGGGAAGAAAAAGAAGTATCAGTATTACAATGACTCACACTTGTAATAATAATTCCATCCAGGAAGAGAATGGGAAGATCCTGGTTGGCGGCTAGTATAGACAAAAAGGTAGTGACATTCAGTCTCAATCAATAAACTGGGTAGAGTTGCATCTATTTATGATCCCAGCTATGTGGGTAGGAAGCTTAAGGTTCAAGGCCAGCTCCCAACAAGAACTCTACCTCTTACCTTTTAGGAAAATATCAACTGAAGAACATGTTACCCTTTAGTTTTATACATATGTTCATCATTCATTTTGTTGTTTCACGGGTGCCAATGATTCCTGCCATTGAAAGAAAATTATGAGAGAGGGCTAAGGATATGGCCTAGTGGCAAGAGGGCTTGCCTCATATACACGAAGCCCTGGGTTCAATTCCCCAGCACCACATATACAGAAAATGGCCAGAAGTGGCGCTGTGGCTCAAGTGGCAGAGTGTTAGCCTTGAGCAAAAAGAAGCCAGGGACAGTGCTCAGGCCCTGAGTCCAAGCCCCAGGATTGGCAAACAGAAAGAAAGAAAAGAAAAAGAAAAAGAAAATTATGAGAGAAATCTAGGAAGTATAAAATTAACATTTCTGGAGCCAAGTGGTAGAGCACTTTCCTGGCATGTGTGGGTTCAATCCCTGCACCACAAAATAACGATACACTTCTGTCAGGCCGTTTAAATGTTTTTTCTTTCTTCTTTCCTTCCATCCCTCCTCCTTCCGTTTCTCCCTTCTCTTTTTCTTTAAGACAGAATCTCTATATGGAGCCCAGCATTATTTACATAGTTTTAAAAACTGTGTAAAACAACTCCCAGCTGGGTGTGGTGATATATACTTATAATCCAAACATTCAGGTGGCTGAGGCAGAAGGATCTCAAGTTTGAAGCCAATAGTGAGACTATCCCAAACAAAACAAAACAAAAAAGTTACTGTCTCTCACAAGAAATAGCCCTGGAAGTGGTCGTTTAAATGCAAAGCAAGTTAATATCCTCTGAAACCAATCAAATGAGACATTCTGAATGGTATAGAAAATGGATACAGTAAGCATGCTCATTGTAAAGTAGCTAGCTAAAGGAAATGCTTCTTTAATGTTTAGTTAGCAGATATTTATTGATACATATCCTCCTCTTCTAAGCTACAACTTTTAAAAAAAACACTTCCTCTTCTAAACTAGTACAACTACCCTAGACAGCAGTCTGGAGATTCCTAAAAAACTAAATATAGGAGTTGGAAGAGTGGCTCAGTTGGTAGAGTGCTAGCCAATGAGCCAAAGTGTCAGGTACCCAGTTCGAGTACTAGTCTCATACCTAAAAACGACAACAACAACAAAACTAAATATAGATCATCCCTATGACCAATCCTGACCATCTACCCAGAACATCACAAGCCAGGAAATCGTGAAGACACTTTCACAGCCATGTTCATTGCTTCAGTGTTCACAATAGCCAAATTATGGAAACAGCCCAAATTCCCTACAGTAGATGAGTGGATCAAAAAATGTGGTACCTACAAGTTTGATAAGAAATTTGCTCACTGCCTTATGTATCAAACTGTAACTCCACTGTACATCACTTTGACAATAAATTAATTAATTAAAATGTGGTACCTATGCACAGTGGATTTTACACAGCCATTAGAAAGAAAAATATGATGTCATTTGTAGGGAAATGGATGGACCTAGAACATGTTAAGTGAGGTAAGCCAAATTCAGAGACCCAAAGGGCACATGTTTTCTCTCAAATATGGAAGCAAGATCTAAAGCACACGGGAACATGGTAAATTATACAAGACTCCAGGCATTTGCACACAAGAGGATACTTTTAGGAGAGGAACATCAAGGTGCAATGCCTTATGTGCATCTGATCATATGAAATAATACTTAGCAAAATGAACTCCAGGAAATGGGAACAAGAGTTTTTTCTATATTGCTTTTTTGTTTTCTTTTCTTTGTCTTGTTTGTTTCTCTATCTTTGAGAAGGCAAGAAGGGCACAGAAATAGAGGGACAAAGGGTGAACAAATGCAGCAGTGGTACTCACTAGACACTATGTTGAAAATGAACCATAAAACTTGGGGGTGGGAACAGAAGGGAAAAGAGTATTCAGGAACGGGTGACATTGTCCAAAAAGAAGTGTACTCTTTACCTGACTTATATAACTGTAACCCCTCTGTATATCACCTGTATAATAACAATCTTTTAAGTTTTTAAATACTTTCTCTTCATCAATCATTAAGGATATTGATAATACTTTTCCAGTCTTGTTTGTTACATAAATTTTGACTTAAAGCTTGCCTTCTCACTTTCTATTAGGGCAGATCTGTTAGTAAAACCTTCTTTTACATTGGTTTAAGAGGTAGAAACAACCCAAATTTTACCAAGGCATCCTAACCATATTCTTATGAGAATGAAAAAAAACTTCCAAAGGAGTCTTAGTTTCTTACTAGGCCAAACTTGAATGTCTCTGCATTAATTTCAAGTTTTATGTTTTGTCTTGTCATCTCCTGGAATTTTTTCTGAAAAATTACACAGTAATGAGGCAACAAAAATGTTTTCTTATTCATAGCACTGAACTGTCAAGCTAAAGGATGTTTTTTGTTTGTTTTTGCCAATCCTGGGGCTTGAACTCAGGGCCTGAGCACTGTCCCTGTCTTCTTTTTGCTCAAGGCTAGCACTCTACCATTTGAGCCACAGCACCACTTTCAGCTTTTTCTATATATGTGGTACTGAGGAATTGAACCCAGGGCTTCATGTATACGAGGCGAGCACTTTACCACTAGGCCATATTCCCAGCCCCATAAAGGATGTTTTTAAAATTGTTGACAGTAATTTAATAATATAACCAGCAGAAGACTTTTACAAACTCCTGTTTTCAAGAAAAGGATCACTTTAAAAAAATTAAAAACCCATTTTATATATTTAATTTCTTGTATTCAGTGTAGTCAGTCTCAAAATAAATGTTTTTACCTAGCACTTGAATGCCCCTTGTAGCTAAACAGTGTGTAAGAAGATGGATTTTTTGTGTATATTTGGCTTTTAATGATCACTCTGACATTCTTCATCACTTATCACAGAATAAACCAGTACTGAGTCTTTTCATTAGACATGCCAGAACTCATTTTGTCAGTTTGTTGGCTCAAATGTGATTTGTAATAGGAAATTGAATAGTAAGCAGAATATCATTAGAACTAAAAAGCCAGTCTGAATTAAAAATTTCTTTAATAATCTCTTATGATAACTAAATATTATTTATTGGGAAAATCATATGTTAAATGTAATCTTTCAATATGATTAGATCAAATTGGATGCCTTTAAAAACAAATGTTCACAAGTAACAATGACAAGAACAGAAATTGATTAAGCTACACTAAAATGTTAAGTTTCTGTCCATCAAAGGACACAATCAACAGGGTACTACAAAGTGGGAGTAAATATTTGCAAATCATATAGCTGACAAGGCACACACACACACACACACACACACACACACACACACTCTCTCACATATAACTTGAGCCACAGTTCCACTTCCGACTTATTGCTGATTAACTAGTCATGAGAGTCTGACAGACTTTCTTGCCTGGGCTGGCTTCAAATTATGATTCTCAGATCCCAGCCTTTTGAGTATCTAGGATTACTAGGATTACAGGTATAAACCACTGGCATCTAGCTTTTCTTTTTTTTTTTTTTTTTTAGTTTTAAAAACTAGTTTCTTTCTCTTGAGTTATTTTTCATGGACTTAACGAACTACTTACTATCTGCTGGAAAAGTACTACATCTTTGAAAACTTGATCTTCTCCAAGGTGCTTTAAACATAGCAGTGAAAACAAAATTTACAATAGAGTGGAAGCAGAGAGCATAATGTGTGCCAGAAGTGTCTCAGAAAAACTCTTGGAAAAGTTTTGGTCTTGCAAGAGTGGAATTTATGTAGGAGAACAGAAGAAAAGGTGGGAGGGTGGGAAAGTAGATGCATACCTTAAGAAGTTTAGAAGCAGGTGCTAATGTACTTAGAGCCAGTAAGAAAGCAATCGTCTATTTCTTAAAAAGAGAGGAGTTTTGATTTGGTAGATATACATTTATTATGAGTGCCATAAAGAGAGTCTGGCAGTGCCATTGGATTTGAGGGGATGGAAGGAAGACTATCTAGAAAGCTGTTGAAGTAATTTAGACAAATGGCTAGTCCTCATCTGAGAGTAGCATGAGGATAGCAACTGCAGCTTAACTTGGTATCCACAGCAATTACTATGTTGTGGGCACTCAGAAAATGATTATTAAATGAATATATCATATACATACATATTTCCATATTTATGGAGATAAAGGAAATGCATAGGATTGTGTGTATATAGGGATGTAATTGTCTTGTTTTACACAAGTAGAGCTTACATGTTTTTAAAAACTGGCAATCAGAGCAAGGGGCATGGCTCAAATAGTACAGCTCCTGCCTAGCAAGTACAAGGCTCTGATCAAACCCCAAGATTGCATCTCCCACCAGATGGCTCCAACTAATCATGCTGAAGTTGTTTTTGGTCTTCCTGCCACTTGATGTTACTTCCTGCCTTGTGATTTTCCCTGTTCCAAGTAAAGAACAGACTGCTCTCTATAAGTAATGTCTGTGCATGGCCACCAGAGGGTGCAGTAAACTACTTCTCATCCTCTTGAGTTCCTATACTATAGAATAAACCCTCTGACATGGAAAGTGTACATTTTTAAAGAATATTTTCCTAGCTGCTTGACAGCAGTAAGCATGTTCATTTCATTTAAATGCTTTTTGTTTCTGACGAATGTGTTCACAGAACTTCTTTATATTTTTTCTTGCATTTTCTACTTCTATGGCTATGAAGTATGTCTATGAAAGGCATACTTCTTAATTTGGTTTGAAAGGCACATCTAATCATCACAGCCATAATGAAATTAGGTATATCTTTTAAAGATAAAGAATGTTACTCCCCCATCAAGATGATATTCTTTGTGGTATAAGAAAAGAGGAAGAAAGAAAGGAACATAAACACTAAAAGTTAATGTCTTCCAATTCTTGATTTTATCAATCTAACTTTAGGGAAAGTTGGTTTCCTATATTCTGAAAATCTACTATTCTGAAAAATCTACTACCTAGCAAGCATGAGACCTAGATTTCAAATTTCAGCACTACCCCAAAAGGGAGTGGTGGTACTGGAGGCATAGCTCAAGTGGTCAAGCACCTGATTATAATTTTAAAAAACTCAGAGATAAATAAAATGTCAGTGATAGTACTTAATCACTATTAATTATTTCATAGTTACTAACTCTACTTTATTGGCATGATTTATGACTGAATTCTTATGAACTTACATGCTGAAGGGGTGAATGTATAATACTTCTTTTTAGCTAGACTTTCTGATTGTCAGGGATAATGTTTATCAAAAACTATATTTTCCAAGTAAAAAATTCTAAGGCAGAATTCCTCTAATAGAATTCCTCTACTGGCAACTCATGGGTATAAATTACCTAATTAAATTACTAAGTGAATAAGTGATAAATATGTACAATGAGTCTAAGGAAGATTTCATAAGGCATGTTACAGCTTTGAAAGTAATTCATGAGCTGTGTTATGATGGCTCACTCCTGTAATCCTAGCTATTCAGGAGTCTGAAATCAGACTCAACAGAATAGTCCAAAAGATTCCATTTTCAACTAGCCAGCAAAGTGTCTAAGTGGTTGAGCATCAGTCATGAGGAATTAAAGCCCTGAGTTCAAGCCACAGTACTAGAACCCACCAAAAAAGGTAATTTATAATTGGACAATTAATTTTTATATGAAATCTTACTATTATGTTGCCCAAGCTAGTCTAGAACTCTGGTCTCAAAAGATCTGGTTTCAGCCTCCCAAACACTGGATCTACAGACATATATAATCATGCCCAGCTAGATTATTTTTGTCCACCTAGATTATTTCTGTTACCCTCTCCCAAAATGATTTTCATAATTGAATAAAAGGTAATTTTTCAAAATTTCATACAAACAAGAATAAATGATGTCTTTTTGTTTTTTTAGTTCATGATTTGAACTCAAAGCCTGTGCTCACTCTATTTGCTTGCTCATGGCTGACACTGTACTAGCCTCTAGCCTGGCTTTTGGCTAGTTAGTTAGAGATGGATTCTCTTAAATTTTTCTGCCTGGGCTGGTTTTGAACCTCAGTCCTTCAGATCTCAATATCCTGAGTAACTAGGATTATAGAATGAGGACGTGTCCATCCTTCTTACCCTCTCCATTTTCCCACCCAAACCCGCAAATTAGAATCTGACCTTCCTCCAAGAAGAATAAAGGCACTTTAAAAATTTGACCAAGTTAATAAACTTTTCTTCTTGTTCACTACAAATTATGTGTTTTGGATAAGAGAGTAAGAGGCTATTAGTAAAGGTTTATTATGAACACTGAACACTTAATTCAGCATTAGCAAGTTCAGGATAATGTCAGGTTTTTTTTCTCTTAATATTCTTATTTGTGGGTTTAAGAACTCTTTGTGTTGGGCTGGGGATATGGCCTAGTGGCAAGAGAGCTTGCCTCGTATACATGAGGCCCTGGGTTCGATTCCCCAGCACCACATATACAGAAAACAGCCAGAAGTGGCACTGTGGCTCAAGTGGCAGAGTGCTAGCCTTGAGCAAAAGGAAGCCAGGGACAGTGCTCAGGCCCTGAGTCCAAGGCCCAGGACTGGCCAAAAAAAAAAAAAAAAAAAAAAGAACTCTTGGTGTGCATAATTTTTGTTACTCTGAAACCTATTTGTGTGTGTACATCCCTGTGTTTATATTTCTTAATATAACCCAAAGGACTCTCAAGTTTCCAGGGTTTTTTTTTATCACTTTAACATCCATATTTAAGTATCTTAAAAGATGGTAAGTAAGCCATCTGATGGAGAATTTTCACAAAGCAAAATTAAAGAACGTATAATTAAAATAAAACAAAAATGTAAGATGTTCTTTGTAAAATATTGGTCAAAAGAAAATATAGTCAAATTGTTTACCATATCTTTATCAGGTCATTAGAAAACAATATTTCTGGGAGAAAAGAATTTCCAAGGTAAATGTAAAAATTTATTCTAGAATGGTATCTGCTCTTTAAAATATGATCACACAGAAAATGCATATAAAATATATAAATATTTTTCTATCAAGCTGTGTAATTGTAAGGAATATTATCACAGTCTTAAAATCTTCGTTGCAGTATTAGTTTTGTGGATAAAACTGTTTCGTTTTATCCTTTCTGTCTAGTTAGATAAGACTCCAAATCTACAGTGTTGATTTTCTTTTTATATACACAAAGAGGTCAGCAAAGGAAATCTGGATGTCCAACAGTGTAATCATTGCACAGATGTAAGCAATGTGGGGGAAACAGCAATAAACTAAGAATAATAAGACCTGATTTTAGATCTATCTCACTTCACACTATGCTAAGTACCTTGGCTCATTTGTAAAGTGGGAAGAGCACCTTCTTCTCCATCCTATAACATTAAGTACCAAACATCAAGGCAAAAATACAAAACGAGGGAGAATGATGAAAGGGGTGATATCAATCAAGATGCATTTTTTGTACCTATGAACTAAATTGTTGAACAGTAACACAACTAATGATAATAAAAATATAATTTTGAAAACATATAAAGTGATGTGATTTGTCTAAATTGTTTTTCACTTTCATTATCTCATTGCCCAGTTCTTGTAACTTTATGGTATAATTGACACCCTTTATTTCATATAGTATTAAACCATTTGCTGAGGAAAAACAAGGAAATTCATTATGGGACTTTAAAGTACTGTATTTAGTACAAATCTAGTATTGACTTAGAAATGGAAGCTTCCTGTCTCTAGATCAGTAAGACAAATCTGATTTAACTTAGGTTAGTTCTTAAAGTCAGAACCATTAGAAAACCTTGTTTAAAGATCCTGATCATCTTGATTTATTCATCCAATGAATATTCATTAAGCAAAGATCATATACTTGCTTCTGTGACTCATTCCTAGTCTATTGTCCTGAAGCAGAGGAATATATTAGTAAACATAACTCACAGACAGTTCAAGTGTTGCTTTTTTCCTGGGAATTTCCCCAACCAAGCAGTCATTTGGAGAGAGAAAATGACCTGTTATCAATTACCTAACCATGTTAAAACAGGTGTTCTAAGGAAATACCAAATGGCCAAGAAATTTAGAAATTATATGAAACATGATTTGTTATGATCTGCTTTTGTGTGTGTGTGTGTGTGTGTGTGTGTGTGTGTGTGTGTGTGTGTGCCCATACTAGGGCTTAAACTTGGTCTGACACTGTCCCTGAGCTTTTGTGTTGAAGGGTAGTGCTCTACCACTTGAGCCAGCTTTTTGGTAGTTTATTGGAGTTAAGAGTGTCACAGACTTTACTGCTGCACTTGGCTTTGAACTGTGAGCTGTGATCCTTATATCTCAGCCTCCTAAGTAGCTATTATTACAGGTTTGAGGCACTGGTGCCCAATTTATGAACTACTTTTACTTGTAACAATCCTTACTCTTCCAACAATGGGAAAATTCTCACCCTGTGCTCTAACAGAACTCTCTGCTTCCTTTCATACACTGTGTAACACTATTGTTTCATATTCTTGGTATCTTCTTGCCACTTAAAACTGAGGGCAGGGACAAGCTCTATTTTGTTCATGATTTCTGTCATGTCCTTGAATTCTAGCACATGAAAGGCACTCAGTAACTTTCTGTAGAAAGAATGAATAAGGAACTATATTTCTCATCTACTTTCAAGCTTCAGGAAAACACATTTTAGCCTCCTTGAGCCCATTTCCTTATCTGTATAATAGGAAAAATAATCTTTTACAACTTTTGGTAAGGAGAGACACAAAGGTAAAGTACCTGTTATTGCAGTACAGTAATAATTATTAGTAGTAGTCCTTTTTATAATTATAAACAGTTCTTCCAAACTAGTAATATAATTTTGTTTATAATCTTCACAGGGGGCTGGGGATATAGCGTAGTGGCAAGAGCGCTTGCCTCATATACATGAAGCCCTGGGTTCGATTCCCCAGCACCACATATACAGAAAATGGCCAGAAGTGGCGCTGTGGCTCAATTGGCAGAGTGCTAGCCTTGAGCAAAAAAAAACAAGCCAGGGACAGTGCTCAGGCCCTGAGTCCAAGGCCCAGGACTGGCCAAAAAATAAATAAATAAATAAATAAAAAATAATCTTCACAGTATGTATTTCAGAAACCTTCAAAATCATTGTAGCCTTTTTTTATTAATTATTGACGAAGTTCTTTTACATAAATTTAAATATACCTGGCAGGCAAGTCTTTGGATATTTTGTTTCATTGTCCCTCTTCTTTGGAGCTGCAACTTATAATCACTGAAATAGTTTTAATAATTAAAGGGTGATTAGCTTAAATAAGTTTGATATATGATTGCTACAGAATACCAAATGATTCCTAATTTGAAGAAAACAAACTTTGGTCTTTCTAGTAAAAGAAATTGTATATATATATATATATATATATATATATATATATATTTATATATATATACACACACACATTTGTTTATTTGTTTTGCTGCTACATTTTAGCTACATAAAATATTTATAGTTTACATCCTCTATAACAGGAGAATATAGGCCATGTAAAAGATATAAAAGGCATATAGGAATTATATGTAAAACATTTTTTAGGTGCTTCATATATGATATTTTGTATGTGTGTGTTGTGTTCTGGACCTGGGGCCTTGGTGCTGTCCCCAATTTTTTTTTTGCTCAAGACTAGCACACTACCACTTGAGCCACACCCCTACGTCTAGCTTTTGGGGGATTAATTGGAGATAATATTCGTACAGACTTTCCTGCCTTGGCTTGCTTTAAACCGAGATCTGAGTCTTTTGAATAGCTAGGATTACAGGCATGCACTACTGGCACCTGGCCATATGTGATATTTTTAAGTTGGATATTTTATCAGAGATTGAAGAGAAGAAACAGTTATTGTTTTTTTTAAATAACCTTCTGGCCAGAAGTGCCACATTCCTTAACTATGATAAGGTAAATATAGGAAGAAACTCAGTTTTTATAGTGCCTGATTATACCATGTAAAATTCATTAACTAGATCACCTCTTACCCTCCAGGGTTTTGTTTGTTGAATGCTGTAGTTCATTTTGGGGTGTGTTTAAATGCCATGTAGTATGCAGGTAGTGTTCTGTGGGAGTTTAGGAACTGGATCAGAACCAAGTCAGGATTTTTTTGTACTATGGCAATAATAATGTAAATTACAAAATAGGCTGAAATTGCTTAAGAAAAAAGTTAACCATTATTTTCACACACCTATAACTGTGCATTTGCTCTGAGGCAAGAAAGAAAGAGAGAGAGAGAGAAAGGGAGAGAGAAAGAAGGAGGAAGAAGTGGAGGAGGAGAAGGAAGATAGGAGAAGGAAAGGAAAAGAAAAGAAAAAAGAATCCTGTATAGGTCTCTTCATAGTCAAATGTATGTCAAGAATAGGAAATTAAATTATTACTTAAAAACATATGCTGAGTTCATATCAGTAATCCTAGCTCTTTAGGAAGCTAAGATCTGAAGGTTGGGCAGTCTGGGCAGAAAAGTCAATGAGACTCTAATCTCAAGTGAACAACTGAAAGAAAAAAAAAAGCCAGAAGTGGAATTGTGGTTCAAATGATAGAGCACTAGCCTCAAGCAAAAAAGCTTGGACAGCACCACAGCCTTGAGTTCAAGTCCCAGGATTGGCACCCCCCCCAAAACACACACACACACACTCCAGGAGCTTGCCTAGCATGCATAAAGCCCTGGGTTCTATTCCTCAGAACCACATAAGCGGAAATGGCTGCTCAAATGGTAGAATGCTAGCCTTGAGCAAAGGAAGCCAGGGACAGTGCTCAGGCCCTGAGGTCAAGCCCCAGGACTGTGGGGGGAAAGGGAGAATACACACACACACACACACACACACACACACACACACACACACACACTCCAAGCTTATTTTATGGAGATAACTAATTTTTACTCCTGTGTACAAAACTGTCATATAGTAAGTAGAGTGGGCATCATTAGTTTTTAACCAAACATACCTTTGATAGGCATGCACTGTAAGTGGTATAAGCAGCAGAGAATGAGCATAGTAGAGAGGAGTAACCTGTTAGGCAGGAGCATCTTGCTGTTTGGTAGTATGTTTATTTGTTTAATAAGCTTAGCATATAGTAAATGCTCAGTAAACATTACTGTCACTTTGACATTTTTACAAAAAGGGTCTTGAGTAATGCATTAATCAGGCACCTGTGGATATGATGAGAAAAGGAACAATACCCTTCAAATGTAGGCTTGTAAAGAGTATGTCATTCAGGAAGAATGTAGGTTATTTGATGGGCCTTCCCCCCGCCCCATACACATATTTCATCTTTCTCCCTCAGTTTACAATGAACTATATGATATATAATTTTTTTAGAATTTTAAAATTATTATTATAAAGGTGATGTACAGAGAGGTTATTGTTTCATAAGTCAGGTCAGGTAATGAGTATATTTCTTTTTGGACAATGTTACCCCCTCCTTCACTCTCTCCTGTCCCTACCCTGGGTTCGATTCCCAAGCACCACATATACAGAAAATGGCCAGAAGTGGCGCTGTGGCTCAAGTGGCAGAGTGCTAGCCTTGAGCAAAAAGAAGCCAGTGACAGTGCTCAGGCCCTGAGTCCAAGCCCCAGGACTGGCCAAAAAAAAACAAAAAAACAAAAAAAAACCTTGTAAGTTATCTTAGCAAAGGGCTCTGCTTCAATCTATGAGAAGAACTAGACCAAAGAAATTCACTATTAATAAAAATTATATTGTGATATGACACCTAGGCAACAAATAAATTATTTGTTATACTCATTAGGAATGTTCATTGACTATAAGCAGTTTTTCAGTTTGGACTTAATTGTCTCATAAATTTTCCAGAAAAGGCTGATAAAGTAAGAGCTGAAATAACTGCTTTCCAAGAAATGACTGTGTGAAGACAGACTTTAAAGGAACTAAGCTTTTGTCTTTTTATTTGTTAAATAACATAAAGCAAGAACTTAAACAGTAATTAAACCGTCAAACCAAATTATTATTTTGTTAGTGTTCTAGGTCTTTAAATATTTAAAACCAGTTAATATCCTTTCTCACTGAGATTTTTAGACAATGAAATAGAGATTTTTCTTTTGTTGTTTTATTTCCAGCATTTTATTTCAAAAATTTGAAATATGTAGACAAGTTGGGAGAATTGTACAATAAACTCTCAAATATACCCTCCCTCAAGGTGCTACAATTAACATTTTGTACATGGGGTCTGTCAGATACCTATGCATCTGTCCATCTCTGAACTAGAAGTTTGTAAGCAGAGTAAAAGTTTTGTTTGCCCTTGTACATGTATTTTAGATTTCAATCTTAAGAAAGTTTAAAAATTAACTGTTCTAATTATAATCTAGAATTATAGTGTATTATAAGCTATAATTTTCTGAAAGAATTTTACATTAAAGAAAGAATGTCATGCGGGTACAGGTAGTTCATGCCTATAATCCTAGCTGTGCAGGAGGTTGAGATCTGAGGATTGTGGTTCAAAGCCAGCCAGGGCAGGAAAGTCCATGAGACTCTTATCTCCAATTAGTTACCAATAAAAGCCAGAAGTGGAGCTGTGGCTCAAATGGTAGAGTGCTAGCCTTGAGCAAATAAGCTCAGGGATAAGGCCCAGACCCTGAGTTCAAGTCCCATGATTTCCCCACCCCAAACACACACAAAAGATTGTCATATGCATGTAACCTAAAAAGTTATGAATGGAAAGAAACAAACTTCATGAGTGTAGTTTCTTGGTATTTTTAAATTAGCATATTAATTGTACAAAAGGATTTTGTTGTGATATTTCCATATATACATATTTTACTTCATTTACCATATATACATAATTTACTTTGGTCAAATTCACCCCCTCAGCCAGGCGGCAGTGGCTCCTGCCTATAATTCCAGTTACTCAGATTGGGAAGATTGCAGTTCCAGGCCAGCTAGGGCAGCAAAGGCCACAAGGATCTATCTCAACAGAAAGCAATTGTGTGTGGAGGCACACATCTGTCATCAGAGCTACAGTAAGAAATGAAAAGTAGGAGAATCTACATCTAGGCATATTTTCTGTCAAGAAGCTAGGCCCTATCTCAAAAAAAAGAAAAAAACAAAACAGTGGGGGGTGGGGGAAAGGTTAGAGGTATGGCTCAGTGGTACAGCAATACCTAGCAAGTGTGTGGCCCTGAGTTTGCAAACCCCAGTACCAGAAAGAAAGGGGAAAAAAAATCACCTCCTCTATTACCCTTGTATCCCCTTCTGTACTTTTTTTCTTTTTTTAATGTGCAGGTCCCAGGGCTTGAACTCAGGACCAAGGTGCTCGCTCTGAGATTTTATTTTGCTCAAAGCTAGCACTCTGTCACTTGAGCTACAGCTCCACTTCTGGCTTTTTGGTAGTTAATTGGAGATCAGAGTCTCATGAACTTTACTGCCTGGGCTGGCTCTGGACCATGATTCTCAGATCTTAGCCTTTTGGGTAGCCAGAATAATAGGCATGAACCACTAGCACCCAGCTCCCTTCTCCACTTTTTTTAAAAACAATTTTAACAGGTTTCATCATTCTGTTCTCCTACATGCATATGAAATACTTCTATCATATTTATCTATCCTTTTTTTTTTCCATCCACCCCTAGGAGTATATTTACTTGTATAAAGAGGGAACAAAAGGGTTCAGAAAAGTTCATAGGGGGGCTGGGGATATGGCCTAATGGCAAGAGTGCCTGCCTCGTATACATGAGGCCCTGGGTTTGATTCCCCAGCACCACATATACAGAAAACGGCCAGAAGTGGCGCTGTGGCTTAAGTGGCAGAGTGCTAGCTTTGAGCAAAAAGAAGCCAGGGACAGTGCTCAGGCCCTGAGTCCAAGCCCCAGGACTGGCAAAAAAAGAAAAAAGAAAACTTCATAGGGAACTTTAAATGTAATGTGTCATTTCTTAAAATCTAAAGATTTGTTAGAACAGGATAGAATTGTCTATTTGAGAATTTGGCTATTTATTATACAAACAGCTTTATATTTGAAATATTTTACAGTTAAAAATGAATGGAAAGATTTGCTACTTAGTCTTCATCTCCCCTGCAAGTATTTTGCACTCTACTTAAAGCCCGATATCCAGTTGGTGTTCCCTTTGAGGTGAAAATAGAATCTGAAAAAAAAAAAAAAAACCTCACATCTTTCCTCAGTTAACTGAAAAATAATATAAAATGCCCCTTTCCAGTAAGGATTAAGAAGCATAACTTATATACTTCTTGTTTTGCTTAACTCAGAAAACACAAATATCACCAGTGTGATAGTATATAATTGTGTAAGACTGTGATTTGTGTGTTCACCTGATTTTGGAGAGAAAAGACATGGCAGGTGAAATATTGCCAGGGAAGCTGATATGTGAAGGCTTAGAGAGATAATGATGCTGCTCTGCCAGGGGCTGGAAACTTGACCATTCTAAACAAGCTTCATGGAGCACTCAGCTGCTTCAGAGAGCTGAATCAGGCCTGCTGCAATTTGAACTTTTGGCTCCTGAAAGTCTAGAGCAGGCTTGAAAATAAAAATAAAGCCCTCACCTACTAGGGTGTGTTCCAAGCCCTCTACTGAATTCACTGTGTTAAAATGGTATGTATCCAAAGAGCAAGGGGCAGCAGGTGAGAAATAGGCAGTGAAAGGTGAATAGGAGTCTTGGAGTTCCAAGTGTGAGAGAATGAGTTCTCAACAGATAAAGAACCTCAGTTACTAATACATCGATACCTTGGGAAATATTTACATGCACATGTACACACAAAAGACACCCTTAAGAAAGATATAGTGGGATGTGGTATGATGATTAGTGATTCAAACAACATATTTAGTGCTTGTGACTATGAAATATTACACTATGGAGTATTATACAACCATAATGAAAAATGAAATTGTATTTGCAGGAAAAAGGATGAAAGTGGAAGATATCATATTGAGTGAGACAAGCCAGGGTCAGAAAACAAAATAGCATATATTTTCACCCATATGTGGAAGGTATACCTAAATGACATACATATCTGTGGAGATACATACATGTATATCTATGTGTATACATATATAGGTGTGTATATAGACATATTTATCTATAGATATATATAGATATATATGGAGAAGCACAGAACATTTATCTAAGGAACTGCTTAGGAAAGAAGGGGAAGAGAAAAAGGGAAATGAAAAATGGAAGGTGAATAACTTTAAAATACATTGTAAGTATATATGGAAACAGCATTAAGATGGTGATAAATAGGGAGTTGAGAGGCCAGGCAAAGAGAAACAGATTCTGTTGGAGGGGCTAGGTCGTAGTGGGAGGGGTTTGAGCTAACAAGGTGGATGAAAGAGGAGGAATATGGTCAAAGTAGATAGTTTGTTTGCATGCATAAAAAAACAGAATAATGAAGCCTTTTGAAGTTGTTTTAGAAAGGGGGGAAGTGGAGTAGGAAGGGGTGAGATTGACCAGAATACATAGTCGACAGATTTGGAAATGTCACAATGACATCCCCTTCCCATAACTAATGGGTAGTAGTAACAAAAGCCATAAGTAAATAAATAGACTCTGCTTTCAGGAAATAAAAAATTACTCTCTTGTCTCAGTGCTGAGAATACAGGTGTATACCACCACATTCAGTTTATATATTTAGTTTTTAATGTTAAAATATGATACAAAAGAGGATCTTGGATCCTACATTAATTTAATGGATCATAGAATAGCAAAAGCCACTAAGATTCCATAGGAACACACACACAAAAAAAACTTTTATAAGGGCAATTTGATAATACCTACCAGATCCTAAGATGGCTAAAATATTTTACAAGGGACTGAGAAGATAGCTCAATCAATGGTAGAGCACTTGGCCTAGCACATAAAACCATGGGTTTAATCTCCTAGCAACTGGAAGAAAAAAAAAAGTAAAAGGATTTTAAGTATATATAAAAGTAAAGACTGCAAGCAAATGTCCATTAGTAGAAAACGATTATTAATTATATGTGATTTTACAATAGAATAGAATATATTCCTTTTAAAGAACAAGGTAGATTTATATAATCATGGGAAAAATCCAGGATATAGTGATAAGTAGTGGGGATACAGAATAATGTGTATAATATGATTTTGTGCATGTGTACATGTTTCTTAAAGGGTACCTATATTATATTGATGTTTGCATATGTGAGGAAATGTTTTGAAAAATGTCAATAGGAAATCACTATGGGAATAGGATAATGGGATGTCTTTTATTTTTTATTTCTGGATACTGGGGGGAAAATATCTACTCATTTAGCATGTGTTACTATTATTTTTTAAACTAAAACTATAAAATGTTTGAAGAGATAAAGTGGGAACTAAAAAGTGTTTTGTAAAGTGTGTTGAATGTGAAAAGTGATCTGTAAATGCCTATCATTTTTACTGAACAATAGAGTGTGGGGCTTTTGTAACCTGAAGAAAGCAGCATTTCAGCATCTCTTCCTACTGGAGCATATGGTAGTTAAGACCAAGGGGATCAATGCCTTAGAGACCTCTCCAGGAGTTGATATGTGTATCTTTTCAGTGCTTCTCATTGCTTTCACAGAGGACATTTGTATAGAAATGACAGTTGAAGGCTCAGTGACATTGTTCAACTCAGTATTTAAAACTATTGTCAGATATTCCTTTTTTTAAATGATTAGGGACATGGTGATTGCAAAACATGATTGCTTTTAAGAGCTTTTGTTTACAGAGTTTAAGTTTACTGCATTGTGTGAAAAGTGCCTTTGACTAAGTACAGTGTTAGATGACTCTGGGTCATCTCTGGGAAACAAATTGGAAAATTTGAGTAGTATCTTCAGAGTTTTATCCTAACATTTAACAGATTAACAGGAGACAGTCATATTACTCCCAGTTACAGGCTTTTTGTTGTATAACATTTAATGTCTTTTTCCCCCTTTTTGCAGTCAGAGGATTAATTTACTATTTCTTTTCTAAATCAAGCCCTTATAGAAAAACTAAAAGCACAAATATTAAATTGGTATAATCACTTTTTTCCTTATCGCTAGATACTTTAAAATGCAGTTTATAATTTAACATCAATATTTGAAAGCTTAAAAAATATAAAAATCCAGTAAGCCTTGCAGTTCTCACATTAGTATAGATGGCAATAGTGAGTTAATGTACTTAACACCTGGCAAACAACAATAAAGTCTTCCTAGATGAAGTGGTGGTATATGGGGGAAGTTTTAGGTATTTCAGTTTTCACTCATTCATTTGCTTACTTATGGGTAAGACGAGAAAACAATCTGGCACTGACTGGTGTAATTCTACTCAGGAGGCTGATTTCTGAGGATCGAGGTTTGAAGCCAGCCGAGGCAGAAAAGTCCATGAGATTCTATCTCCAATAAACTACTCAGAAAAAGCTGGAAGTGGCACTGTGGCTCAAGTGGTAGGGCACTAGCCTTGAGCACAGAGACTCAGGGATAGCACCCAGGCCTAGAGTTCAAGCACCAAGACAGGAAAGAGAGAGAGAGAGAGAGAACGAGAAAGAGAGAGAGAGAGAGAGAGAGAGAAAGTACAATTTTTCCCATGCTCTTAAACAAAAGTCAATTTGAAAGGAAAAAATTTTATGGTTAACAAATAATTGTTTTAAAAAGCAAAGAAAATCTATTTCAATATCAGTCTAATCTCTGAATATTGAATTGGTAAGTAGTGAAAAATTACTTTTCTACAGAAAGCAAAATGGAGTAGGAAATGCCTTTGTACAGTATAAAAATGATTACATTTATCATATTTTATATAAAGGTTTCCGTAAAAAGATACAGATATAGTAAACGTACAGTATACGTGAACAAAAGAAAATAAATGAACTGAAAATGCACAAAAGATAAACAAAACTTGATAGCAAGTACAAGGGCACATTTGATTACTTGTAAACCAAGAATAAAGATTGGCACTCGGCCTTATATTGGTCAGATTTGTTACTTCATTTTACAGGCACTTGCTAATGTTGGGAAAGTGTAGTAAACCTGCTTGAGGCTGAGGTTTAGAAGTTACAACTAGCTTTCTATTAACTGGAAACTGATTAGCTCATTTATGGGTGATTAATAATGAAACAACTTGTCTTGTCCACAAAATACTTTTGTCCATGTATTTTAATAAGTAGTATCCTTGGTTTACAATTAAAGAAACTAATATTAGGGATATGTGGCTTAGTGCTTATCCAGCAGAGTTACTAGGTTTGATGCCCAGTACAACCAATAAGCAGAAGGGAAGGGTCATTAGAGCTAGATAATGATAGATCCTCAAAATAACTTCACAAATTAAGTGCTAATACTGAATCACAGATTAACTCTCTAAAACTCACAGCTAATGGTTATATTAGGATTTAAATCCAGGTATTGGAAGGGGGAATATTTTGGTAGTACTGGGGTTTGAACTTAGGGCTTTATATTTTCTAAGCAGGCACTCAGCCACTCAGCTAGTCCTTATTTGTGGTGGTTTATTTTTAAAGTAGGTCTCTGTTTATGACCATGTTGGCCTAGATTTTGATTCTCCTATTCGTACACTTTCCTTTGTCACTAGGATGACAGGTCATTGATTAAGTTTTTAGCCTAGGCCTGGCCTCAAACTACAACCCTCTGACCTCTCAAGTAGCTAGTTAAACCCAGTTTATTAATCCCAAGGCTAGAATTTTTATCTTTATTGCTTTGGTCAAAGTGTTTATATTAAGTGAGTTAAGTGCATTTTAAATGCATTGTTTTGGGGGTTGGGTTTGTTTTTTGGGGGTTTTTTTGCTTGTTTTGTTTTAGATAGTCATACTGTTTAGCCAAGCTGGCCTTGAGCTTGAGATTCTTGTTACCTTAGCTTTCTGAGTGCTGGGCTTACAATCATTGGCTTCTCAGGATCTTTAGATTAGATTGGGAATGCTTTCTCTAAGATTCTCAAATCTTAGAAGAATAGATATTGGGATATTCCTTAGGCATTGATTATCCTGATTTATAGATGAGGTTAAATAACTTGGCCAAAGTGTTACTTCATAAATAACTATGTTAGAACTAGAACTAGAATGTATGCTTTCTAGTTTATAGCCCACTACTTTTGGCATTAGTTCAAGTGATCTGTTCATGATGAAATATTGTAATACCTGTCTAAATCCTTGATTCACATTATAATACACTTTTAGGTCTACCCAGGAATATAGTTAGGTCAGCATGAAAGTCTCTAGGTTCACTGTTTTACAGTGATTATACCTTATAGCAGGACACATGGATATGTAAGAGTGGAAGTACCGATGGATATAAAGGATCAACTATTTAAATTTTTAATGCTATTAACATATGGTCTTATAAAAATTTAGTTTGGTCACATGCAATGCTGTCTAGAACCAGTATTTTAGAATGTTCTTCTGAGTCCTGAAATGGCCATCAAATGCCATGACAACATTTCATTTTAAATCTTCCAACTCAAGTAAAAGTCATATAAAGAAATGGGACAGTTTTTCCTCAAGCCTTTGTGAATTTTTTTTTCTGTTTGCCAGTCCTAGGGCTTGAATTCAGGGCCTAGACACTGTCCATGAGTTTCTTTTGCTTAAGGCTAGCACTCTACCACTTGAGCCACAGCCCCACTTCCAGCCTTTTCTGTTTATGTGGTCCTGAGGAGTTGAACTCAGGGCTTCATGCATGCTAGGCAAGCACTCTACCACTAAGCCACATTCCCAGACCCCTTTGTGTGTTTTTAAAAAAATAGCCTCTGCTTTCATGTGGAGCAGAAAACTAGCTTAGTTTATTTCACACTGTTCAATCTAATTTGGAATCATTTTTAAATTTCTAAATGCTTAGGTATGAAGAGCTTGCTGCCTAGAGCCCTGTTTCCTGACAGTGGAAAGGAAAGGATTAAGTTGAGCTGAAACTAAATTCATTGACATTTTGACACTGAAGACTGAAAAGAAAAGGAGTATGTTTAACTTTTTAAGATAGACAGAAACAGAAAGAACTATTTCCTTAAAGATATCTTGATTTGCAAAGATGATTTAATACTTTCTTAAAAAATTACAAGACATGTTTTAGCGTTTTTCTAATTTCCTATATTACTGTTCACAATAAGAATTTAACTTTGAAAAGCTTTTGAAAAGGTCTGGATGGAGGGTTAGCAAAGCTCCTTACATGAATGAACACTGACAGAGGTCTTTTAAGGAAAAACGAAAGGACTAGGAATTTCTGGGACATCACTATAGGAACCTTTTTATAAAAGACAAGAATACATATTTATGAAATCTGTATTTATGAAATCTTTGTCCCTAGCATTTTTAAATGCAAAAGATAATGAGTTTGAATCCAGTAATATACATTTCCTGTGGGATTCTTCTTCAGACAGATATAGGTGATTGACATATTACCATCTTTCCTAAGCAGCATCAGTTAGTGTTTACTTCAATATAATCCCATCTCTGTTGTTGGAAGAAGGAAACTGGACTCACCTTAATAGTGCTGTTCTAAAGTGCCTGCTGCCTCTCCCCCCCTTTTATCACAGCAGGAGATTGTAATGAATTACAAGCTGGAAGAAGTTTCAAACTGGCAAGTTAGCCAGATATTTTAAGCAATTTATTTTGGGGTGTATCAGCAGATTTTTTTTTCCCCTTATACTGCCATTTGGGTGCCTGCTGACACAGCCTGAATAAATCCTTCAAACATTTTCCTTCCTAGAGATGGATGGAGATGATGAAACTTTAAGACCCAGACTTTAATCCTTCACTTCACCAAGAAGTATGGTTCCTTCCAGTTACCAGATCTCTAGAAAACTTAGATCTATCTCTTTCTAGAATGACTTGGCAAGTTTTTCAAGTCCCTCAGTGGCTTGGCAACACCTTCAACTTTCTAGATCAAGTAACAAAAGTGATTATGATTTTAGGCATTAATATTTTTGTCTTAGGTATTTACTCATTATTAGCATTAGGAAAGTCACCAAATTTGCCAATAGGAAATTATCTTGAACATTTTTTCTTGGTTCTAGTATGCTGAATTTTCAAGTGACTAATCTATGTTTTCTCTTAATTGATTAATGTCTGACTTTTGAATTCCTGAAGCAGTTTCATTGATATATGTTTTAGTCAATTATTCAGAAATGCTAAAAATGCTGATGCTTGAAGATACTTGCCCTGGCAATATGACATTGGAAGAGCAAGAGGTAAGGGAGCTTTTACTAAGTGCCTCCATAGTGGCCACCCCATAAACCACTCACTAGGGGGGAAGAGGGAGTTTCACTTTACAAAGTGTGAGAGTCCTGGACAGTGGAAAGGCACAGCTCCACAGGTTGATGAGTTGAAAGGAACCTGGCCTCTGTAAAAGCATCAGAGACAACCGTTGGTGGTAAAAGCTCTAGATCAGAGTCATAAAACCTGGATTCTTGTCTGGGTTACATCATTTATAAATGAAGTCATCTGTGTAGACTGTTAATTGTTCCCACACCTGAAAAGTGAGGTATCTCTAGCTTGCTTTCTCATCAAGGGATTTCACTGCATCTTGGAATCAAGGAATGGGAACTTGAAAAGATACATCTAGGGCTGGGAATATGGCTTAGTGGTAAAGTGCTCATACAAGAAGCCCTGGGTGTGATTCCTCAGCACCACATATATAGAAAAAGCCACAAGTGGCACTGTAGCTCAAGAGGTAGAGTACTAGCCTTGGGCAAAAAGAAGCCAGGAACAGTGCTCAGGCTCTGAGTTCAAGCCCCAGGACTGGCAAAAAAAAAAAAAAAGTGCGTGTGTGTGTGTGTGTGTAGAGAGAGAGAGATTTCATACAGTTCTTATGTGCAACCAAGACTATTATAAATATATATGAATATAAATATAAGGATGACCAAGAAAGCCCCTATAGATTTACTTGCAAGGGTTACAGATATTGACAATGTAAGGTAGGGTTACATATACAATTTGTATCTGTAATATAATCACCAAATTCTCCCAACACATAAGAAAGCCATTGATAAATGTTTCTCTTGCAAATGTATAGCTTTTAAACTTTTTGTTAAGGTCATTCATAAAACAGGTTTAAGTACAGTGCGTACAGAGCTGTTGGGAAGCAGCACTTTCCGGGTCAAACATCTCCCCCTTACAGAAATGCGAGCCTTTTTCTCTTAGGCTGGGATCAGGACAGACCTCTCCCCAGGCTGCTGTGCCTTCCGGCCGCCGGCGGCTCTACAGGCCCGAACTAGCGCCTCGGGATCCGCGTAGGCGCCGATCCGCGGGGCGGGGCGGGGCGGGGCGGGGCGCGCGAGCTCCGGGGCGGGCCTGCGCGAGGCGGACCCTCTGGGGTGCTCCAGACCCTCCCACCCTCCGCCCCTCCCTCGCCCAGCGCCCCGCCCCGGACGCCGGTTGGGGCGTGCTTGCCGGCGGCGCCCAGCAGCCCGGACTCCACTGTGGAGCCCCTGGGCTTCGGCGGCTGCCACCGCGCGACCTGGCCGGCCCAGCCTGGTCGCCCGGAGCCGGACACTTAGTCCGACAGTGGCGCCTGGTGCGGAAGCCCAGCTGGGGCCAGGATGCAGAGCGATGCCTCTTGAGTCAGCCCCATGACGCTGAGCACCTTGGCCGGCGAAAGGAAGGAGCCCCCCGCCTGCACCTGCAGCCTCTGTGGCCTGGACATGATCCCGTACTTCTCCGCCAACGCGGTCATCTCGCAGAACGCCATCAACCAGCTGTGAGTCGCCGCGCCCTCTCGCCCCGGGGACGCTCGGAAAGTTTGCTTTCCGACGCCCAGCCTGGCTCCCCGCGTCCCGGGGAGCAAACACGCCAGCCCGGGCGAAAGCTGAGCCGACGAGATCGGCGGAGCTGCGGGTCGGGGCTGGATGAGCACGGTGGAGAGGGGTCGGGTGATTGGTGGAGGTAGAAATTGCCCCTGGTGTGAGAGGGAAGAATACTTTAGAATTTTGGATAGCCTTTGAGGGAATCCGAGAAAGGAATTGTGCCCGAGAAGTTGTCTGTGGTGACCGAGTGTCATTGAGCCGTGTGGCACGCGCCAGGGGGGTCACGGGTGGTCGGCCGAGTCGGGACCCGAGGCAGAATCCCGGGAACTCTGTGGGTGACCAACCGCTGGCTACCGACTTCGCGTGGCGGTGGCCTTAAGTTTGTGCGTGGCCATACGGTTCTTTTACTGTGCACACAAAGAAAGGCAGTTCACTCCGCGTTCCCGCTGGTGTAGTCGAGTTGGATCAGAAACTAGATTTCTTCTTTCCTAGATTGTTTCGTCTTTTTTTTTTTTCTTTTATCGTCCCATCTCTACTATTCGCTCACACCCCAGGCACTCTTGCTAACGTGCCGGATTCAAGCGAATCTTTAAGTCGTTGCTATTTTTGAAGTCTCTGTAGTTGTCATTCCCTTCCGTTGTGGTTTAGCAGTTTGTGAGAACCCTGTGTGCTGAAGCTTGTAGTTTAATCTTGCCTGCCAGTCACAAAGCTCAAAGTAGAGGAACTCCACTTCTTTGGATTGCATCCTTAAAGCAGTAGAGTGGTTTAAGGTTACTTTTTCTAAGGTTACTTTCAATACTTTAACTTTAGTTACATGGAGTGTATTGGCCCTCCCTCCAGAGTATCTTCTGAGCAGTCGCCTGCAGAGATTTTTTCCCCCCTAGACTTTCCCTATCAAAAGGACGCTACTATTGTGTCTTCACCTTAAGGAATTTTAATGTCCATCAACAACCACCAAAAAATCCCTTTCCATTATCTCATATTAAAGGTCCAGAGAACAGCATGTAAAGTGATTTAAATGAATTTTACACCTGATTTGTTTTTGTTAATGGCTTGCTGTCCTGTTCTCACAAATCATGTTAAACTCATTTGAGTTTCACCTTTTTTTTTTAATAGTTCCTTAAAGAAAAAATAAGTCAGAGGGGAAGAGTGATTTTACTACCCTATACTGTAAAACTCTATACAAACAAACTCATTTACTTGCATCTTTTGTTTTAAAGAGGGCAGGGGGAACAGGTGAAAGAGTGAACAAAATCTAAAACTTGATAACTAATATTAACACAAAGATAAGAGCCAATGCAACCTAAGTATTTATGTAGTGATAATTAGATGAACAAAATATGATATATGCATATAATGGAATATTATTCAAATTTTAAAGGGCAAGGTGGGGGGGGGGGGACGACCAATCCTGGGGCTTGAACTCAGGGCCTAGGCACTGTGCCTGAGCTTCTTTTGCTCAAAGCTAGCACTCTATCACTTGAGCCACAGCTCCATTTCTAGCTTTTTCTGCATATGTGGTACTGAGGAACTGAACCCAGGACTTCGTGCATGCTAGACAAGTACTCTATCGCTAAGCCACATTCCCAACCCAGAAGGGAATTTTTCACATGCTACAACATAGTGAAAGTTGGTGTTGGGTTTGGGGGAGGGGTTGGGAGGGGCAAAATGGGGTTTGAATTCAGGACTTCATGTGAGTCAGGTATTTTATAACTTTAGCAGTGCTCTCAGCCTTTCTTCACTTAAATCATTTTTTTAGGTAGGATCTGATGTATTTGCCAGAGCCAGCCTCTGACTTTGATCCTTCTACCTATATAGCTGGGATCACAGAGAGACCCAATAAGCATAGCATGCCTTATTGATTAGATAGGGACTCTATAATTTCCCTCTTCCTCCATTCCCCAGCTAGTCTCATACTGTGGTCCTCCCAATCTCCACCTCCCTAGTAGATGGGATTACAGATGTAATATAGCATTTATTGATCTTGTATAACTGTGAAGAGTTTGGTATCTACTATCTCATTTAATCATTTTAGCAGTCCTGTGAATTAGTTCTATTGCTGCTGATGAATTTCAGGTGTAGAGAAGTAATTGCTCAAGGCCATATAGTTTGTAATTGACAAAACTGTCCTTAGAATCCAGGTCCTTTTCTAAGGCCTTGTTCTTAAATCGCTACTTTAAAAAAATATATATTTTGCCTAGGCATGGTGGCTTACACATCACATGTAATCCTAGCATGGGGAAGCTGAGGCAATGGGATCTCAAGTTGAAGGTCAGCCAAGGCTACTGTGAGTCCCTGACTGAAAATAACACCATTCCCTCCTTTAAAAAAAAAAAAAGACATTTAGAGCCACATATGGCATATGCCTGTAATATTCAGATCTCAGCCTGTTGAATAAGATTACAGAAAAACATTTTGCTGGGTGCTAGTGATTCACACCTGTAATCCTAGCTTCTTAGGAGGCTGAGATCTGAGGATTGCAGTTCAAAGCCAGCCCAGACAGGAAAGCCTGTGAGGTTCTTATCTCCAATTAAACACATACACATGCACGTACACACGTGCACGCATGCCTGCACAATCACTGGCAGGTGAGACCAGTTGGGCAAATTTGGGACCAATTTGCCAATCTCTCTGTTTTTCTTGCAATCCTAGGGATTGGACCCAAGCCCTCTACACTGAGCTATAACCACCCCCCTCACTTTTTTTCTTAAAAGAAGCATGTTATAATACTCATTTCTAAACTGTAGTTTCCAGTGTTGCTTTAGCTGTCATATTTGTTTATAGTATTTTTCAGTTCATCATTTAAAAAGTCATTAGGGATCATTTTGAATAAAATTTAAATTTATAAACTTAAAGGTTTAATAAGTTCATGCAAAAGCTCTGTGTGTGTGCATGCGTGCAGAAAATTTAAGTTTATTTGGAGAAAGAGGTGCCTTGACACATGATTGCTTCTAGCCTGATGATTCTCTCTCTAACACTGTAAGTTAATGCTTTTAGGTTTTATTTCCCTTTAGAATTTGCTGCCTCAGATTTGTGTTTAGAAATCAAGTAACAAGTGCTATGAGAATTAGGTCAAAGAATAAATAGGCCAGAGTGAGTTCCTAGAGGCTGTCCTATCAAGAAAAGTTCATGATCTTTACAGTTGGGCCATTGGATATCTATTTTGATAATTTCATCAGCTCTTCGTGGTTTTTCTTTCTTTTTTTCTGTCCTTTTCGTGTGTATGTGTCTGTGTCTGTGTATCTGTGTTTTTGTGTGTCTGTCTGCCCGCCTGCCTGCCTTCCTATGTGTTTGCTTGCCTACTTGCCTGCCTGCCTGACTGCCAGCCAGTACTGGGTCTTGAACTAAGGGCTCTTGTTCTTACTTGGCATTTCTGCTCAAAGCTGGCACTCTACCACTTGAGCTCTACTTCCCCTTTGTTATTTCTTGACTTTTAGCAGTGAGATATGTCTGTATGCGTTTATGTATACATACGTGAGTGAAGTTATAGAATAGTTGATGTATTTTAGTGGTGGTTATGCTGTTGTTATTACCTTAAGATATCTCCTTTCCACTATGAGTCTTATGAGTCTTATGACTCATAAAATGTGTTATTTTTTAATCTGTCAATGAAGAACCTTAAGAAGCGACCAACTTGATCCCCAAAACTTATTTATATGTAAATACATAAGTAATATAAGTATATATTAAGTGGATTTCTGGGTCTACTAGTATGTATATGTTAAAATTTTGATACATTAATACTGAATTGCCTTTTCTTTGTTTTTGAGATAGTTACAGGCCAGACTGTCTTTGAGTTCAACAGTCCTTCTGCTTCTGCCACCTGAGTGCTGATTACTGTAGCATGTGCCATCACACTTGACTTGCCAAACTGATTTTCAGTCTTTGCCAATTTGATTTTACCACTAATAATCAAGAGTCTATATGGGCTAGAATTGTAGCTCCATCAAACTGCACTTGCCTAGCAAATTCAAGTCCCTGTATTAAATAGCGCCCGCGCGCGCACACACACGTCTATATCTTTGCCCTAGTAATAGTAATACAACATTAAATAGCGACTAATTTCTTAATGCGCTCTTACTCTGTGACAGACACTATTCTGAGTTCTATGCATCATCTCATTCTCCTTATTTAAAAACATGTAAGTTAAGTATTGCCCTGAAGATTGTATGTGTGTATGTGCACACTCATACAGTGCTAAGAATTAAACCAAGGGCTACGCATCCAGACATTTTTCTCCCTTTTCATGATTCTCTCTGTATAGTCTAACTATGTGACAGAAATATTTCCTTCCAACTTGGTTGCATTTTAACTTCGTATCTTATAATTTTTTCCCATTTTTTGTGGTCAAACCTGACTATTTATTCATGATTTCAGTGTTTTGCATCCTGCTTAAAAAAAAAAAAAAGTGCTAGCAAAGCCCTGGGTTTGATTCTTCAGCAGAAACAGAAAAAGCCAGAAGTGGCTCTGGGGCTCAAGTGGTAGAGTGCTAGCCTTGAGCAAAAAGAAGCCAGGAACAGTATTCAGGCCATGAGTTCAGGCCCCAGGACTGGCAAACAGAAACAAAAACAAAACACCTTTCTAGCCAGGTGCCCATGGCTCACACCTGTAACCCTAGCTATTCAGGAGGCTGAGATCTGAGAATCATAAAGCCAGCAGGTCAGGCAGATAAGTCTGTGAGACTCTTATCTCCATCCAATTAACCACTAAAATGCCAGAAGTGGAGCTGTGTCTCAAATGGTAGAATGCTAGCCTTGAACAAAAAAGCTCAGGGGCAGCACCTGGGCCCTGAGTTCAAGCCCCATGGACAGTACCAAAATAAGTCATTCAGCTTTGTCTGCTAAGGCTAGCTTCAACAAACATGCACACACAAAATGCTCAGGCTAGTGCTCTACCACTTTGAGCCACAGCATCACTTCTGGTTTTCTGGTGGTTATTTGAAGATGAGAGTCTCACAGACTTTCCTGCCTGGGCTGGCTTTGAACTGTGATCCTCAAATCTCAGCCTCCTGAGTAGCTAGGATTACAGGCATGAGCCACCAGTGCCTGGTTTGAGACCTGCTTTTATATTACACTCTTTTACTTACAGATTTAGTAAATATTTTCATATCTTCTATGTCAAGGCCTACCTGATTACTTTTTTTTAATGTCTAGCTAGTCTTATTTTATGTTCTAGGTCCTGTTAGAATCAGCTTGATCCACTTTCAAAAACTCCTATTTGGACTTTGACTGAAATTTTACCAAATTGCTAGTGGAGAAAATTAATGACTTTATGAAATGAGCCTTCCCAATGAGGAAATGTCTGTTTATTCACTGCTTTTTCAATGTCCTTTGTTTAAATTTTACAGTTTTTCTGATGTGGTAGTTACAACTTTATTATCCGATATATTTATAAGCACTTTAGGTTTTGTTTTGTTGCTTTTGTGAGTAAGCTCTGGTTTTCCTTATTTTCTATTAGTCACTGTAGGTATATAATAAAACTGTTACTTTTTACATTTCCTTTTTTTTTTTTTTTATCAAACCACCTTGCTGAACTCTTACTTGGTTTCAATACCCAATAGAATTCTTAGTTGATTTTCTCACCTTTTGGGGTAGATGATTATATCATCTATAAATTAGTTTTTTCTCTGAGTTTAACTCTATTGCTTTGGCTAGGGCCTGTATGTAGTAAAATGTTAAATATGCAATGCTAATGGGCTTATCTTGGTTTGCAAAAGGAATGCTTCTTTTTTTTTTTTTTTTTTTTTGGCCAGTCCTGGGCCTTGGACTCCGGGCCTGAGCACTGTCCCTGGCTTCTTCCCGCTCAAGGCTAGCACTCTGCCACTTGAGCCACAGTGCCGCTTCTGGCCGTTTTCTGTATATGTGGTGCTGGGGAATCAAACCTAGGGCCTCGTGTATCCGAGGCAGGCACTCTTGCCACTAGGCTATATCCCCAGCCCAAGGAATGCGTCTTGAATCATATAAATAAGATTCATGCGTATGTTCCAGCATAAACCGTTTATCAGGTTGAGGTCATTTCTTACTGCTAATTTGCAAAGATTTAAAATTAGATTAAATTTTATGAAATAATTTCTTTGACATTTATTGAGATGGTAAATTTTCCCTTCACTAGGAAAGGAATTATTGAATTGTTACAGTTGAATTATCTATATGTAATGAGTTATACTTACACTATGTATTTTTTTCCCACAATAACTTGTGTGTAGTTTGTATATTAGTATATATACAGACATAAACCTATGAGGCCTGGGGCCCCACACTATGTATTATTGATTTAACATATTGCTATGTTTAAAATAATAAATTTAAATTTTACATTTATTTGTAGAATCCTTAATATTGTCTTTGTCCAGGTTATGTCTTATTTGTAGAATTATTTAGGTAGACTTTCAATTTTTCTGTGCTCTGAAATAGTTCTTGAACAGGATCATCTATACTTTAAAGCATGGAAGCAAGAAGTTCTCCAAGTGTTAAAAGAAAATGGGAGGGGAAACAGCATAACCTAGTATATGAGAAGTCCTAGGTTCAATTCCATTACTACAAACAACAAAAAACTTAGTAGTGTTAGGAAGCTTTTCTTTCAAACTTTTAAATGTCTTTCTTCTCATTGAATATATATATATATAAATATTCATGCTTTTTAAATCTAAATCTTACCTTCTACTGAAGTAGACATTAGCTGAATAATAGGTAATTTAGGGTTTGAAACCAGGTATTCATTCATTAATTAAGGGATTTTTTTTCTCCTTTTGATGAGAAAAAAGATTAATATTAATGTTAATGTTACAAAGTAATAGAAATGCTAAGGATGTAAGTTAGTGTGTTTGGTTTGTTTGGTTTTTTGCCAGTCCTGGGGCTTGGACTCAGGGCCTGAGCACTGTCCCTGGCTTCTTTTTTTGCTCAAGGCTAGCACCACCTGAGCCACAGCACCACTTCTGGCCATTTTCTGTATATGTGGTGCTGGGGAATTGAACCCAGGGCCTCATGTTTACGAGGCAAGCACTCTTGCCACTAGGCCATATCCCCAGCCCTCATATAGATTTTTTTAAATAAATGGTTGTTATTAGTGGTTTGTGGCAAGGAAAACCCAGGGAGGCTTTTATGTAGACAAATAGTTTAGAAAATTGCCATGAGCATATTTTTAATATATCAAATGGGGAAAATATAGTCAAATATCCATTGGCTACCCAGCACACTAACCAGCATTTGCATACTTTTCATAACTTGTTTAGGAAGGTTGCCAATTTTTCAAGTGTGTTAATATTGAATCAGTACTAAATCAGATTGGGATAACAACATAAGATTCTTACAAGCAGCATAAGAACAAAAGTCACTGAACTATTTGCTAGTTGTGGTTTTAAAAGTGGGGGAGGGGAAGCTCTGTCAAGTAATCCAAAACAAAAATCTCTTTTTTGCTTCTTCTAAGTGCTTGGCTGTAGATTTTATTTCATCAGTATCACGTGTAAGGCAAGATGGTTCACATGGCACAGAGGGTTTTATAATATGCCAGGCACTAGCATACACATAATCCTAGCTCCTCAGGAGACTGAGGTGTGAGAATCAGTGTTCAAAGTTAGCCAAGGAAAACAAATCTGAGACACTCTTATCACCAAATGACCAGTAAAAATCAAGAACTAGAGGTGTGGCTGAAATGGTAGAGTACCAACCCATGAACAAAATAGGCAGAGTGAAGCATCCTTAGTCTAAGCCCCAGTATTGTCACACACACACACACGATGAACTATAAGGAGACAGGTGTGCTGACTGCTACTTTTCTTTTTAACTTGGTTGGTTACCAGTTTAATGCCCTGGTTGCAAATAATGGCCCAACTTTTTTTTTTTTAATTTAGCACAGCAAGTAGATACTCAATTCCTTTCCCTCCGACCTCTCCTTTGTTTGAGAGAGAGCCAGGTTCAGAGCCTCAGGGCCCCTCCGTTCTCAGAGGGTAGCTACATTAAACTGACTGTCATGGATCTGGACAATCCATCCAGATGTAGGGCAGGTAGCCAGGCCACAGCTCCTCAGTCCACCGGAGATGTTGAGGTACTCTCCTCCAGGTCCCGTCTGGTCTTAGCTGGTCACGTGAGCACTGCTCCTCAGCCCCTGATCCCCCATGTAGGGCTGGCTGCTGTACATGCCTGGCTGCCTTTATCCACTCATGGATTTGGGTGACCTCCAGCTTGCACATAACAGCTCACTTTTATCATTTCTGTATAAGCAGTATTCAACTTCTTAGTTTATAAGTCAAATATACATGAAAACCATCCTTAGAGAATATAGTGATCTTTTATATAAGCAGTAAGCCTGCAATTAGATGTCAGTTAATTAAGTTCAAGAAGTGTATAAATGTGTGGTACTGATAGTTTAACCATGTTGAGTCAAAGAAAAGAGAGATCCAGGTGCTGGTAGCTCACATCTCTACTCTTTTTTTTTTTTTTTTTGGCCAGTCCTGGGCCTTGGACTCAGGGCCTGAGCACTGTCCCTGGCTTCTTCCCCGCTCAAGGCTAGCACTCTGCCACTTGAGCCACAGCGCCGCTTCTGGCCGTTTTTTTTCTGTATATGTGGTGCTGGGGAATCGAACCTAGGGCCTCGTGTATCCGAGGCAGGCACTCTTGCCGCTAGGCTATATCCCCAGCCCACATCTCTACTCTTAGTTATTCAGGAATCTAAGGTCTGAGGATCCCAGTTTGAAGCCAGCCTGGGCAATAAAGTCTGTGAATCTCATTTATCTCTAGTTAACCACCAAAAAGCTGAAAGTGGCATTGTGGCTCAGTGGTAGAATGCCAGTTTTGAGTCAAAAAGCTCAGGGACAGTGCTTAGGTCCTGAGTTCAAGCCTCAGTACTGGCACGCACGCGCACACACACACACACAGAAGAGTGAGAACTGCTAAAAATTTAGCAAATGCGCTTTTGTAACTCCCTAACACTGAGAGAAATAGCAAATTGAGACTAGGTAAGACAAACTACATATTAATTTCCATCTAACTATTCTAGTTAAATGAATTTAAGCCTGGTATAATTATTTGTTTTTTCAAAGTAAGTTAAAGAAAACTCAAAGACTGTAAATGCAAGTTATCTGATCTCTAAGGATTAAAAATCCATCTTTTAGTCATCTCTGTATTGCTTACTTCTTTGGAAGTATTTTAATCATATTCCTTTATTGTTTACCACTTTTGAAGCATTTTAAATCATATTTCTGGGTTGTTTACCTCTTTTTTTTTGGCCAGTCCTGGGGCTTGGACTCAGGGCCTGAGCACTGTCCCTGGCTTCCTTTTGCTCAAGGCTAGCACTCTGCCACTTGAGCCACAGCGCCACTTCTGGCCATTTTCTGTATATGTGGTGCTGGGGAATCGAACCTAGGGCCTCATATATACAAGGCAAGCACTCTTGCCACTAGGCCATATCCCCAGCCCTTGTTTACCTCTTTTGTAGAGGAAAAAAACCTGTCTACCTTTGTAGTGACATATATACTAGATATATATTTATATTTTTTTCTTTATGTTGCTGGTGGTGTTGGTACTGAGGTTTGAACTGAGTTTGAACTCAGGCCTGGCAAAAATAAAAATAACTGGAAGGAGGAGAGAGAACCAAGTCTGGTAGGGCAACACCAGCTATTTAAGAAGCAGAGGTAGGAAGATCACGGTTTCAGGACAGCAAAAGGTAGTCAGACCCTATGTAAAAAACAAACTAAAAATAACAAGGACTGACAGTATACCTCAAGGAGTGGAGAACTTGCCTAGCAAGCTAGACTGTGAGTTAATTTTTTTAATTAAAAAGAAAAGAAAGGTGGTCAAGGTTGTATACTGGCTTCTGTAGTATTGGTGCCTATCTTTCTCTGAAATCAACCTGCTTCCTTAATGAAGGTGTGTCTTTTAAATAACAGGGAAGGGAGAGTGCTTTTAGAGTTTCCCTTTTTGTAGTGGCAGCAGTACTGAATGTACTGCTGGAACTGAGGATGAGTTTGGCACCTTCTACTCAGATCCTATCTCTGCCCAGAGCTCTTCTCTTTGTTCACTGTAGAGTGGACATTTGCAATTGGCCGGTCCAACTGCTGTCAGAGACCAAAGGTGACTGATAAGGAGTCCAAAGGTCAATGTGAATAATGTTGGGTTAATGTAGCTTTAAAGGGGAAAGCAACTTTGTTGGCTTGCAGGAATCAAAAACTGAATTATAGCTCAGGAAATGCTAAATTCATCAGATTGAACCTTTCAGCTCTGAAGAAAACACATAGCTATTAATTTTGAAACAAAAAAAATTTAAAGAGCATGATTTTATGTGATTTGTTTGGTTTTATTAGAGATATCAAGCTCTAGAGATGGTTTCTGTGGGAATGTTGCTTTGCCCAATGTAAGATAACCACTCATCAAATCAAAAACCAAAGTGAACAACAATCACTAGGGTTTCAGAATGGAAAGTCAATTAGATGATGTTCAGACATTTCATCTTTTGGCCTGTCAAAAGGATGTGATGGAGCAAAAGAACAAGAAATGCAAATACCATTTGTACTTCTTATGAGGGTTAACACTTTTTAATTAAATTAGCTTTTCCTAAATACTTCTTTCAAACTTCAGAATTTAGTTTCCAAAATAAGTGATCATCAGGCTGATTTCTTAATTAAGCGTGGCATGGTTGATATTCACCTATAATCCCAACACTTGGTAGGCTGAGTGAGGTTTCAAGGCCATCCGGGCTACATAAAGAGACCTTGTCCCAGAAAAAAAAAAAAAAGAATAAAATAAAAATCTCCCTTTTAGTGTCAGTCCCTTGAATTAGCAGTTGTCCTGGTGTATAGTCATAAGCTACATTGCCCTTATTTTTTTAAAAAAGAACAGGTACTTACTTAGTGGGGATTCATACAAAATGAGAAAATGCAGGATCTCTTGTCCAAAAACCATTAAAAATGTTAAGATATCATCAGCAGAACATTAAAGTAAGTGTGAGACCCTCCAAGCACTGGACAGGTCACAATCTCATAAAACTGACTTTGAGATGTGAATTTCAGTTACTAGGATTGATGGGGCTCTGCTACTTATTCAGATGTGTCTCCTAAACCTCTGGGTTTTTGTTGTTATAGTTTTTGTTTTTTGTGCTGGTACTGGGGCTTGAATTCAGTGCCTCGCTACTGTCCCTTAATTTTTCCCACTCAAAGGTGATGCTCTATCATTGAGCCTCACCTCTACTTCCAGCTTCTAGCTTTTTGCTGATTAGAGATAAGAGTCCCACACACTTTCCTGCCTTGGCTGGCTTCAAACCAGCCTCCTGCAGGATTACAGGTGTGAGCCTGGCTAAGCATAATTTTTAGTAACAAGATTGAAATTTAAAGGTACTTAAAGGTATTAATTGACTTGTTCAAGGTAATTTAATTAACAAATGAAAGAATAGTGATGAAAGTCCAGGCTTTCTGCATTTATATCACGTTTTTGTCCCATGCTGTATTTACCATTTATGTCTCTATTTGATGAATGTCTATTTTATTGATCACCTTCACTGTTCAAGACACTTGGAATGTATCACTGAACAAAGAAGACCAAGTGAGCTGGGGACTGGTGTTTCATGCCTACAATCCTAGCAACTCAGGAGGCTAAGAGCTAAGAATCTGTGTTCTAAGCCATCCTGGATAGAAAAGTCTGCAAAATTTCATCTCCAGTTAACCAGCCAAAAGCTGAGCTGCAGGTGTGAGCCTGAGGCCCTGAGTTCAAGTCCCTGATGAGTGTACTCTCACACACACACACACACACACACACACACACACACACACACAGAAAGATCTCAGAATTTAGATGTTCCAGAGTATAAATAAATTACAAAAAATGAAAAAAATCTATTGATGATACATCTCTAAAGCAAAAATGTTAAACCAGGAGAGAGGATAGTTTTTAGAGAAAATAATCAGGATATTGTTAAGCAGTTACTTGATCACAAATTGAAATCATTTAGGGTAAATGTATAAATCAGTTTTTAACTACTACATTTTATAGACCTTCTCACAATAGATGAGGATTGTTAACTGTTACCAACATTAACCTTTGTAGTAAGCATTGTATTATACCTTATGTTGAATCTCCTTTCCTATGTAACATGGGTAATAAAACCTTAAACCAGTAAAGCTCTAAATCTAGTAATTTTTCCTTTTATGCTGAGTCACTTATTGCATAAGGCAATGCTTAATGCACTGGGCATCTTAGATTTCTCTCATGGTCAGAAAATAAGTGCTGTAACTGAATGACATGTTCTACGTGGCTATTAACATGTCTGGAGTATCCAAGAGGTTCAGAAAATATCCTCATTTGGTGATCAGATTTAACTTCAGTGATTTTCAAAATCTTGATCATAATACATTATAAAATTGATCTCTTGTTATATCATAGTACTATGGGGCTTTAGTACATGAATTTTCACTTAATGATTAGAAATCTTTTATAATATAAAAATGTACCTTGTAGAGGAATTTTCAAATTTTTTGAGAGGAGACAGTATGAGGGATAGTCTATACAGTTTGTCTATTGTGTACTTTAAGAGGACGCAGTTCAAAATATTAATAGAAGACCCTTAGAAATACGCCTAAACCTTATCTATTTGTATTTCCTCTGGTTTCAAAATTATATTCAAGCATAAATCATTTTTTGCCTCTTGTTAAAGCTGACTTGTTATCTCCTAAAATGTGAACGGAAGTAGTGGGGATGTTGTTCATTCCTAGATGCTTGTTTCTTTAAGGCAATTAATTACCCAGTTCCTGTAGTCCTCGCTTTTAGATTAGGAAATTCATGAATACAGAGAAATAGTATGCAAAAAAGGGTCTGTAGATAATCAGTACATTAATTTTTTCCCTGGAGAAAATGTCATAACTAGCCTGGCACTGGTGGCTTATGCCTGTAATCCTAGCTACTCAGGAGGCTGAGATCTGAGGATCACAGTTCAAAGCCAGCCCAGGCAGGAAAGTCCCTGAGACTCTATCTCCAGTTAATCACCAAAAAGCCAGAACTGAAGCTGTGGCTTAATTGGTACAGCTCTAGCCTTGAGCAGAAAAGCTCAGGGACAGCACCCAGGCCCTGAGTTCAAGTTCCATGACTGACAAGAAAGAAAAAGAAAGAAAGAAAGAAAGAGAGGGGGGGGAGGGAGGGAGGGAATGCCATAACTTTCCTCAAATTCTTAAAGGAATCTAAGACACTTTCACCAATCCCCCTCCCTCCCTACATGTTGCAATTAAGTCCTGGAATAGTACTGTTTTAGACATTTGATTTAGAAGCCAAGTAAACTTTTTAAGTATTCTTTACTTACTAGTGAGATTTGTTTATCCATTTTTAAATAATCACTCATGATTTCCCCATGCTGAAAGAATTTAAGCTAATATCTTCTCTCTACTAAAGATTGTGCAGGCTTTTGAATACCTTTTCCCTTGTAATAGTCTTAGCATAGCTATTCCTAAAATTATTTGCTTTTAAAATTTTTTTTGAAAATTATAATAAGCCTGAATGTTTGTGTTTCAAAGCAAATAGTCACAACCTTTGTGAAGAGTGATAGAAGCAATGAGGTACTTCTAATACTTTAAACTATATCCAAGTAGGCAAAAAATGATTTGAAGTTACTTTAAAGAAAAAAATTATAAAGGGATATAGGAGAAATTCCCATTGCAATTAATACAGGTGCCGGTTAAACTAAGAACAAAGAGCTTGTTGGTTTAGGGATGACCGCTAACTGATGTAGGATTACACATTTAGAATGAATGGGCTTTTATTTGTGTTGTCAAGAATTCTCCTGTCCAGGGAAACAGTGGAAAACAGCACAGTATAGTAGACATGGGATAAAACTTCCATTTTCCCTGTGGTATATCTATGCCACATGCTTTCTTTCTCTGTCATATTTCTTTTCTAATAAACTTTTCTATCATCTTTACTTGAAAAAAATTCTGGGGCTAGGGATGTGGCTTAGTGGTAGAGTGATTGACTATCATGAAGCCCTGGGTTCAATTCCTCAGTACCACATAATCAGAAAAGGCCAGAAGTTCTGTGGCTCAAGTGGTAGAGCACTAGCCTTGAGAAAAAGAATCTCGGGAACAGTGCCCAAGCCCTAGGACTGGGGGGGGAAAAAGGAAGGAAGGAAGAAGGGATGGAGAGAGGGAGGGAAGGAGTGAGGAAGGGAAGGAGGGAGAAGTCACTGTAGAAATGAAAAGGGAACCGTCCCAAATATCTTTTCCTTTTCTTTTTCTCCATTTTTTTGTTTGCATTAACTGTTGATCTGAAAAGAAATGCACAGCAATTTCCATAACCTCCTCAGTGATACTAGAACTTTGGGAAAATATCCAACATCTGCTTATCTTTCCTGGGGTAGAAATGTTCATAATTGCAGTGTGCAGCTTCCTTTGAATGAAGATAAACGTATTTCTGTTTTGTTACACATGGGTTTCAGAAGTGTGCTTGCTGCATTCTTCAAATGTATTTTTCAACTCTGACATTTGGGGCAGGTTCCAGATTTTCTGGTTATTATTGGGGTTTTCTTAGCTTTCTCTTGAGGGCAGCTGTATTTTTTCAATATATTTTCCTTACACTTCCTTCTGGATTACAGATTTAGAGAGCACTTAAAATTGATCGCCCATATAAGTTTTTTACATTACCTGCACCACTACCATGGCCCAAACTCATATTAACACAATTTTTAAAAATAAAATCCAAGCTCTGCAAGCATACTGAGTAGAAAGTAAGGACAAGGAAAATCCATAAGTCAGCTTTGTCCTCATTTAGTTCTTTCCCTACATGCTAAATCCAGGAAAATATCAGCTAGGAGATTGCTAGAGGATTCTCCATAGCCAGACCCTAGTTTGGTGGGTCTGAAAATTGGTGATACCATGGTGGAAAACCTGTTTGCTCTAGTTCCCAGGAAACTAAACTGAACTTTTGCCCTGTTGACCTAGGCAGTTCCTTGTCCCAGATTAAGGTATGGCAGGCAGTGCTGACCAGTGAGTTACTTGAAAAGTATTCATTACTTTGCATGGCTGTGGCAGAGTTATGTATGTCAGAGATTGCTCTGTGTAGTTTTCAGATTATACATCTATATTCCAGGTGAAACAAAATTGAATGTTGTTCTGATGATTGTCAAGGTATGTATCAGTCCACTTTGTTTTGTTTGTATCTTTTCCCCTGTGAGCCTAAATCGAGGACTAACCCTTTAGTGGGATATGCATACCTCTTCTAAATATAATGAAGTGTGGACTTCGCTGATACTAAGAGAGACAGTAGAATAACCTTTGTTCATCTTCACTACTAGTGTTACAATTATATTTAAAGAAGTAGGAAAGGTGGGAGCCAAGCTAGTAGTTCATGCCTCCAGTCTTAGGAGGCTGATATTAAAGTTGGCAGCCAGCCCAGGGATACAAATCTGAGACTCTTTATCTCTACTTAACCAGAAAAAAGGCAGAAGTAGAGGTATGACTCATGTGGTACAACACAAGTGAGCAAAAGAGGCCCTGAGTTCAAGCCACAGTATCAGTACCAAAAAGAAAAAAGAAATAGGAATACAGCTTTAGTTCTGCTTAAAGGCTAATCTTTCCAGCAATTCAGTTTCCTTAGATAGAAAGATTACTTCACTAGGCCCATTAGTGCTTTGAATGCCAACTTATAAAAGCAGCCAAGGAAAGCTGAGTGTAGTGGTGAATGCTTATAGTTCTATCTAGTTTAGCCACTTGGGGAGACCAAGGCAGGGGATCACAAGTCTGAGGCCAGCTTCAAAATATAGAGACCCAGAAAGAGAGAGAAAAGGAAGGGGAAGGGAAAGGGAAAAAGAAACAAAAAAGAAGAAGAGAAGAGTGAACTAAGCACCAGTGGTTCATGTCTGTAATCCTAGCTATTCAGGAGGCTGAACAAGAGAATCATTGTTCTAAGTCAGCCCCAGTGGAAAAGTTTGAGACTCTGTCTTCTGCAAGAAGCATGGCTCAAATGATAGAGCACCAGCCTAATTAGTGAGCTAAGTGAGTACAAGGCTGGAAGTTCAAACCCCAGTACTGCTCAAAAAGGGCAGAAGAGGAGACTAGAGAAGAGGCCAAAAGCTAAGCTTATATGAAAATATGCCAAGAAGGTGGTTCTTTTTTTTCCCCTATTTCATTGCTCCAAAGTTAGCATTTATCTAGAAAGCCTAAACTTCATGTACCTATGCACTTTAGATTAATGACTTGCATGTTTATAATCACAGTCAAGTATTCTACCACTTGAGCCAAACCCCAGCTGTTTTTGTTGTTGTTATTTCTCAGATAATCTCATGCTTTTTGCCTCTGCCAACCTCATCTAGTGATCCTCTTACTTAGGCTTCTGGGTATAGCTGGAATTACATTCTTTATCACACATGACTTGTTTATTGTGGTTAGATCACACTAACTTTTTGCCTGGACTTGCCTTGAACTGTGATCCTTCTGATTTCTGCCTGCTGAGTAGCTGGGATTACAAATGTGAGCCACCATATGTAGCCTAAAAGATGACTTTCCCAAAGGACTCACTTAGGATCTTTACTCTTTTCTGAAGTAAAAAAATTACCTGTTAGAATTTATATGAAAGAAATTCTCCTTTCCCATCCTTTTCTTTGTTTAATTTTCCATCACTGGACAGGGATAGGATTCCATTTGCAGAAAAAAATTTTCCAGTGGAAGCAGGGATGCAATAAGCAAATTAACCATTTGGTTACTGAACAACATTTTATATCCTACTTGGTCAGTCACATTTGCAGAATAACCCAGCCCATTGTGATATAACATTTAGAGGCATTCTTAAAATGTTACCTCTTATGCTATGAAAAAAATCTAGTTGGTACTTTTGCTTGTAGAAATATGTTAATTTCATTTTAAGGTTCCTACTAAAATCAAACATGTGTTTTTATAATGTTCTATGAAGAAATTGAGATCTGGGTTTTCTCCCTCTGTTACATAATTTATTAGTGACAGAGCAGGACTTCCATGTACCTGTCAAGTCTATCCTCTTTTTCCTCTCTACATGTTTTTTTCAAAGCAGGTGAAATACTAACCTTCTCTTGGAGAAATTGTGAACCACTAAAATTGGCTCAAAAGTATCCCACCATAGGTAACATGGCACACAATTGTAATCCAAGCGCTTGAGAGACTGAGCAGAATATTATGAGTTGGAGACTAGCTTGGAATACATAGCAAGATTGGCTCAAAAACATAACAAAACTGAGCCCCAGGCACTGATGACTCACACCTGTACTCCTAGTTACTCAGGAGGCTGATATCTGGAGGGATGAGATTTGAAACCAGTCCTGGCAGAAAAGTCCATAAGACTCCATCTCCAATTGACAAGAAAAGAGCCAGGCTAGAGGCATAACTCAAGTGATAGAGGAGTACTAGCTTTGAGCAAGCAAGCTGAACAGCCCTAAGGCCCTGAGCTCCAATACCTGTAAACACACCACCACCACCACATACATACAAACAAAACTAAACAAAACATACTGAGAGGAGGAATCCAAACACATAACTCCTGAACAACTAATGTACTGTTTAATCATATACCAAAAAGTGGAAACATGTATTGGGAGGTGGGCAAAAGGAAGGCCCAAAAATAGAGGCAGGATGAACAAATGAAGTCATTATATTCAATGTATATTATGTTAAAAAATGAAGTATGTTACTTGAGGATAGGGACTAGAGGGTGAAAATGGTGGAGAACAAAGGAAGGGGTAACACTGATCAAGAAACATTATTCATAACCTGATTTATGGAATTGTAACCCCTTTGTACAACTACTAAATAAAAATAAATAGGCAAGGGGCTGGGGATATGGCCTAGTGGCAAGAGAGCTTGCCTCGTATACATGAGGCCCTGGGTTCGATTCCCCAGCACCACATATACAGAAAACGGCCAGAAGTGGCGCTGTGGCTCAAGTGGCAGAGTGCTAGCCTTGAGCAAAAAGGAAGCCTGGGACAGAGCTCAGGCCCTGAGTCCAAGGCCCAGGACTGGCCCCCCCCAAAAAAATAATAATAAATAATAATAATAAAATAAATAAATAAATAGGCAAGGCATGGTGGCTTATGCCTATAATCCCAGCTACTCAGAAAGTAGAGATTTAGGAGGATAATAATTCAAGTTCAATTCTGGGGAAAAGTCAGTGAGGCCTCCATCTAAACAAATAAGCCAGGCAGTGGTGTCATATACCTGCTATTCCAGGGACACAGGAGTCATAAGTAGGAGAATCAAAGTCTGAGTCTGGCACCAAGGATCAATATAACAAAAAAGAAATGTGGGCATCACTCATATAGTAAGAGTGCCTGCCTAGCAAAGTGAAAGGCCCTGAGTTCAAACCCCAGTTCTATGAAGGGAAAGAGGGCCCCAACAGATGACTTAGAAAGGAAGGATTTAGGGATATTTTTGGATTTCCACTGTAGAGCCCCTTTTCAAGTGCTGTGTACTGAGTGTAAGAGTCACCTTATATTTCTCATAGTATTTTACCCATAAATCTTGTTAAGTATTAAAATACTATTTGTAGAAGAGGTAGGAAACTATTAGTCACTTGTTATAACGTTATGATAATATTTCTATGACTAAGATATAAACTGGAGCTTGGAGCACAAATACATACATGTAATCTCAGCATACTTCTACAATCCCAATGTTTGGGAGATTGAAAGAGGAGGTTCAAGAGTTCAAGGTGGGGCTGGGAATATGGCCTAGTGGCAAGAGTACTTGCCTCGTATACATGAGGCCCTGGGTTCGATTCTCCAGCACCACATATACAGAAAATGGCCAGAAGGGGCGCTGTGGCTCAAGTGGCAGAGCGCTACCCTTGAGCAAAAAAGAAGCCAGGAACAGTGCTTAGGCCCTGAGTTCAAGCCCCAGGACTGGCCCCCCCAAAAAAAGAATAAAAAAAAAAGAAAGAAAGAAAAAGCCAGAAGTGGCACTGTGGCTCAAGTGGTACCGTGCGCTAGGGTTGAGCAAAAAGAGGCCAGGGACAGTGCTCAGGCCCTGAGTTCAAGCCCCAGGACTTGCAAAAAAAAAAAAAAAAAAGAGGGTGAAGTTGATTGGGAAACAATCTATGCATATGTGGAAATGTGGTCAACCTATCTTAGACAAACGGTGAATGCTAACAACAACAACAAAAAAGAGTTCTAGGCCAGAGTAGGCTACATAGTGAGTTCAAAGCTGGTCTAGACTATAGTCTAGGAGACCCTGTCTTAAACAAAGATGATAAGTCCTCTTTTAATTCTCATGTTTACATAACTCCTGATTTTAGAGATGAGGAAATTTTTAGTTCCTGAAGACTGTCTTCACATAGATATTCTTTAATAGTGGGTTATTTAATTTAGCTGGGTCTGTTGGTAATACCAGACAAAGGAGTCAATATTCATATTTTATTCACTTTCTACTCCTACTTGATTAGTCAGCATTTTGAGTGCTTTAGATTTTCTTGTCTTTCTGAAAAAAAGAAAGAACAGGAAAGAAATAAGGTAATTAAATCCAAGTATTCTGATAATCGAAATTGTTGTCTTGTGTGAAGATAAATGACTGCTTGTGTTGTATGTTTTATACTTTTACTTTGATTCTAACAATATATTAGAATTATAAAAAATAATAATTTAGCTAAGCCAAAGAAATTTAACAGTACTTCTTACAGTACTACCTCACTAAACTAGTCCACTGTACTATGAATGAATTTATATATTTGCTTTCTTTTGACTGAAGTTGGCTTTAGGTTTCTGATTTTATCCTTTGCTTGTTAATATATTCAGAAAACTAAGTGCTATTACTGGTTTAAAATAGTGATTTCAAAACTGAGCTGCATTATCTTTTCATTTAACTAGAGCCCATTTGTATATTGTGTCATATCTGTGGAATGGGAATAGGAAGGAGGGAAGTGCTTTGTTTTAAACTATTCTTTTTAGCTGTTTTTTCTTAATGCCTGGCAGGAAATGATATAGACATGTGTGATAACAAAATGACTTGAGGAAGAATTGCTTGTAAATATCCCTGATTCACCCAGATTGATTGGTTGGCAGCTAGTAGATAGTTTCAGGCAGATTTAATATCCAAATATGATGGTTAACAGAGTATCATTTAAGAGGAAATTGAGATGGTGGGAAAATTCTACTTTGAGAAAAGTTTGGGCAAAGGAAGATGGTATGAAAGTTGATATCCATATAAGTAGACTTCGTTTTTTACCTTCCACTATGAGAGGTTTAATGTATTGATATTTACAAAAGGCAAAGACCTGTTAGAGGAGCCAGAAGGAGTAAAGGGAGGAAAAACATTTATGAGTAGAGGGTATTTGCATATATTAAAGCATTTCTTTAGTTTTTGTTTTTTCCCCTTGCAATTGGAACTACTTCATGAAGTAAATTTTCCTCAGTATTAGAAAGCAACATAAACAAATAACCCAGATCTGTTTTCTCTTCATACCTCAAATCAAACCTTTCCTCTTGCAAAGGTAACATCTCTCTCCCTATTTCTAAGTTTCACCCCTATCTTAGAGTCCGTCACCACTGTAGTTACACGAGTCTTTCTAGAAATAAAAACTCTGGCTCTCTCTTATGTTCAGGATGAAGTTCAAATTTCCTTGCTACCATTATTTGATACATCAAGATCTGTACTCTGCCTACCTCTCCCATCTTTCTCCTTTTTTTAACACTAGAGTTTAAATTCCTGGCCTCGCGCATGCTAGGCAAATTCTCTACCACTTAAGCCATGAATCCAGCTGTTTTGCTTTAGTTACTTTTCAATTTGGGTCTTACGTTTTTGCCCAGGGCCAACCTCAAACTGAGATCCTTCTTCCCATGCCTCAGTGTGTCTGTGATTGAGATGAAGACCCCCTTTTCTTGCCTGAGATTAGCTTCCAAACCATGATCCTCCTGGATGTTGACCTCCTAAGAGGAAGTGGCCTGCTATCCCCATCTTGACTGCGGCTTAGTGTCTACGTTTTCACCATACAATAAGATTGTAGTTGTTCTGTCTTTCCCTCAGAACCTCCTTTTCAGGCTAATGTCTTCCTGAAATCTGTCCAGGCTTCAGGATGATGAGAGAAAAAAGAGTTCTTACTCCCATTCCTTCTAGAGACAACAGTAAATATTATTGGCTTGCTGTTCATTAATCCTTTGCTTTAATATCCCCTCATCAGAGAGCCTTGACCACTTTACCTAAAACAACAATTTACCCTGTTACTTTTTAGCCTTTTGCAGTTTTCTTGAGAGTATTTATTACCACCTGACATTTTGTCTTTGTTTACTTTCAACATTACAAATCTTTTAGTTTCTTAAATTTTATATTTATTACTATATTTCCAGTGCATATTAATGAGTTTTGATAAGCACCTTTTGAATGGGATCTATGATGTTTTCAAACCTGACTTTCAGAATCAGAGCACATAAATAATTATTTCTAGTTTGGGATCCTTGGTATAAGTTCTGACATTCACATTTCAAAACTATTGTCAGATTATCCAAACTCAGAAAGATTGGGTACTTTCTGCTTGGGAGATTTTAGTTCTACCAAACCTTGTGCTTGCTAGACAAGTACTCTACCTCTTGAGTTACCCACTCCCCAGTTCCTTCTTCTGTTTTGTATGTATTACTTTTGAGTTTAAATCTTCCTATAGTTGACTATAGTTTGGTTTCTGTTGTAACCTTCTGCTCCTATAGGATAAATGTGGCCTCTGAGCTAAATGGAATTAACTGAGAAGTTAGATTATTAGTTTTATTTTAATGAATTTGCATAGGCCTACAGCTGACAGCCTGTGTTGTCTGGAGAGAATAGTTAAGTAGAACCTCCAGAGGCTACTTTTCCTGAGCCAGAAGTTTCTAAAGTCTTTTGTAGTCAACTTGCCCAGAAGGCCAGATGTAGGGCAGTAACATACCCAGCTTCTCAGAAAAAGGAAGTTCAAGACAGGACACCAGATAGAGCTTTGCCAGTCAGTTAAAAGTTCTTAGGGGAGTGGAAGAAGTTCCCCTTTAGCACCAAGCATGATTGAGGCTGCAAATAAAAACAAGTAAGGCAGACTCTCTGTGGTTTGTATTTAAAAAAAAATGTGGGCTTTCTGACTTGCCAGGAAACACACAGTGACTTTCAAGCTTTATCATCTTTGAAAGTGTTCTTCAGTCCTCAGCATCCGTGTTAGCATTTTCAGGTCACATTTATTAAGTACTATATATGTGGCATTACACAGGCACTGTGTGAAAAAGAATAACATTCTTACTGTATCACCTTACATGTAAAAGGAACCAATAAAGACCTCTTAGCATTCATCTAACTAAATGGAAATTAAGTTTAACATAAACCAAATTAAGACAGTAGAGAAGATAGACAATTATTATCTTTGCTTTTACATGACTTTTTCTGTTTGCAATAAGTTTTTTATTTGGAGTTGGAACAAGGAGGGATGAAGGCAGCTTGAATCCACCCAGATTTTCTGTGCAGTAAGTTGTACCCTATCTCTTTCCTGCAGGGATGAGCTGTCTCTGCCAAGAGCAAAGTGGTGCTGCTACTGAACAACCTCAGTCACTTGAGTGGAGACTTATGAGCAGCTTGAGTTCTGAATAGGTAGACATGCTTGCTGGTGGCAAGGCAGTTTGGGCAGAAATGTAGCGGAACTTTTAATCTTAGAAAAAAACGGTATCTCGGCCGTGACTTTTAATTGTTGCTTTCTTCACACAGCACACTTTCTCTCAGGCTCCACCCCTCACTGCAGAAAAGAACTTGTTGACAATAGCTCCATTTTTTTGAAGTCTTACACAAAGGCAGATGTCTCTGGAAATGTAGCTTATGCAAAACATCTGTGTGCTTGACTCTGTTCCCATGGTTGTGTGTTTTCCTGTACTGCCACTCCCCCTCCTCCCCCCCACCCCCGGCTTTTTAATAAACTGAAGCCCAGAGCTGGGATCAAAGTTCAGAACCAGCCTGGACAGACAGAACTTTAGACTCCACCTCCAATTAACCAGCAAAAAGCCAGAAGTGAGGCCTGGCTCAAGACACAGTTAGCAACCCCAACTGTTAGCAACCCTGAATTCAAGCCTCAGTACTGAAACCATTAAGGAAATTTTTCTCTTTTGTATTTTTGTTTCTAAGTAATTGTACAAAGGAGTTGCCAACAAAGTAGCATATAAATACAATGAATCTTAATCAGTATCACTTCTTATATCATTCTCCCCCCAAAGGAAAAAATCACCCCCATGACCACTATTCTTACTAATAGCCATTTCCCATCTGGCCATATTATCTTCCCATTCTTCATATAGCTTTTTGCCTACTTTTATTTCATGCAAAAGTTGGCACATTTTATCATATAGTTACATCCCTGTTTTTCCCCTTATTTTGGCATTATCTTTTGGGTTTTGGTAGAGTTAATAAAGTAGCATTGCAGCTCATCAGCACCCTGTCTGAGAAACTTTGTTTTTTATTTTACTTTCTGTCTTATGGGACCCATTATTCTAGTTTCTACAATATGGCCAAGATTCAACTTTTATTTTTAAATGTAAGATAACATGTATAGAATTTTTAATTTTCTTAATACTTAAAACTTCATTAAATCATATTGACTTTACAAGACACATTACTATGCCTATCCCAGATCAGCCTTATTTAAAAAAAAAAAAAAGTCTACAAAAGTAAAGAGCAGACTTAGGGAAAGAGGAAGATGATCAGTCAGAAGATAAGAGACAAAGTACATTCACAAATGCATGTGTGAAAATGTCACAACAAAACTCATTATTTTGGGCTGGGAATATGGCCTAGTGGCAAGAGTGCTTGCCTCATATACATGAAGCCCTGAGTTCGATTCCCCAGCACCACATATATAGAAAATGGCCAGAAGTGGCGCTATGGCTCAAGTGTCAGAGTGCTAGCCTTGAGCAAAAAAGAAGCCAGGGACAGTGCTCAGGCCCTGAGACCAAGGCCCAGGACTGGCAAAAAAACAAAAAAAAAAAACCTATTATTTTATATAGTAAATATATGCTATAAACCACGTTTTAGTAGCAGAGTTTTACTAGTAATTATTTATCTACCTCACCATAGTTGTCCATATGTCTCATTCTTTGTCTTTTACTTAACAGTGAATAAACCCATATCCATGTCTCATTGTTTGCTTTTTCTTGTTTGAGAAACTATAACATAAAATGGAGCATGTCTCCTTAGAATGATTATATCTTGCTGCCTTCTCTTTTTAAAAGCATGGTTCCCTGTGCTTTGGTGTGTGTGTGTGTGTGCGTGCATGCACCATGCCTGAAGCTTGAACCTCTGAGCCTCCCCGGTGAATTTTTTTGCTCAAGGCTAGCATTTGAGCAACAGCTTCACTTCCTCTTTTTTGTGCTTAGTTGGAAATAAGAGTCTTCTGCCCGGGCTAACTTGGTTTGGTGATCCTCAGATCTCAGCCTCCTGAATAGCCAGGATTACAGGCATGCTCCTCAGGAGTGCCCAGCATAGATTAGATTTTTAAGGGTATCACAATATCTAGATGGAAAACATCCTATCCTGACTGGCTTAAGAAGCTGTATGACTTACATACAGCCTTACTAATTGTTACTAATAGCCATTTCCATCTGGCCATATTATCTTTCCATTCTTCATATAGCTTTTTGCCTACTTTTATTTCATGCAAAGGTCGGCACATTTTATCATACAGTTATAAGATCAAATACTCCTTAGGATGGTAGCTTTCCTTCTAATCATTTTAGGTATTTTGCATTTGGTAATAAAACTGATATTTAAAACAGTTTCTGTTTAGTCATTAGTTTGTGTGGGTTTTGACTTGCCGTTGGGGTAGATTATTGGACAGAGCTGAATCAGGACCTGAAAGCCATGTAAACAGAAGGTGTGCCTTTGCACTACATGCATATCTATTTCCACACTAGGGCAAATATATGAAGAGTTTTAGCATTTTTTTTCCTCTCCAACTTATTTTAAACATATAAATTTGCTCTTAGGTCATTGTGATTTGTATGTGTTTTTTTTTTTGTTTGTTTTGTTTTGTTTTGTTTGCCAGTCCTGGGCCTTGGACTCAGGGCCTGAGCACCGTCCCTGGCTTCTTCCCGCTCAAGGCTAGCACTCTGCCACTTGAGCCACAGCGCCGCTTCTGGCCGTTTTCTGTATATGTGGTGCTGGGGAATCGAACCTAGGGCCTCGTGTATCCGAGGCAGGCACTCTTACCACTAGGCCATATCCCCAGCCCCAATTGTATGTTTTTCTTCTTTGGAATTTTCATTGCTTTACATTGCTCTTTAGATTATTACAAAGTATTACTTAGTGATGGCTATCTCTAGTTCTCTGATTTCTTACAATCATTTTCTGGAAGATAAGGACTATTTTTCTTAATTGGTGCTTTATAAATTTACCCTAAAATGTGCATTTATTGAGTTTCAAAAGAATAAACTGGTAAAACACTGGATTGAACATCAAGAAAGCCCAATAATTAGAGTTGAAAGGAACAGTAGGAGGGACATTTTTATCTATAGTGGTGGTACAATTCTGTAATGATTATGGAAGGAGAAAGAATATAGAAAATAAGGAATATCAAAGTTTTGTTTGTATTGGTGTAGTCAGATTCTAGGCACAGTCACTTAGTTTTTCACTCATGGCAGTGCTCTTCCACTTGAGACACTTCATTTCAGGCTTTTTTGCTGGTTCATTGGAAATAATTCTCATGAACTTTGCTGCCCAGCCTGGCTTTAAACCTGGATCTTCAGATCTCAGCCTCTTAAGTGAGCTAGGATTACAGATGATCTACCAATACTCAGCTTCAAGTTGATGTTTTTTATTTTTTTGCTGCTGACATGATGTACCAACAATGTTGAGTGGCATTTTTTCTAAGTTTTTACTTCTAAAAGAAAAAATATTTCACCTCTAAAACTGTGATATTGAATAAAGTGGTTCTTCTCTTTTTTTGGCGTGTCCTGGGGCTTGAACTTAGGAAGCCTGAGCTTCTTTTGCTCAAGCCTAGCACTCTACCACTTGAACCACAGCACCTCTTTTGGCTTTTTCTGTTTATTATCATTATTTAGTAGAGATACTGTCCATGACCATATTTTTAATACAGTTGCAAAGCATCATTCCCTGTCAGCTTTTCACTGTTTTACTCTGTTGTCCTTTCCATCACATGTCATCTAATGTGACAACAACTGACTAGTTGTTAGATGGGAATATATATTCAACATCTCTGAATTTTTAAAGCTGGGAAATTCTTATTTTTAAATACAATTAGTTGTCAGTGAATTTGTTTTCAAAGCACTAAATATTAATCTGTATGGTTTAAGGACAGTTAGTAGGGTAGGGAAAGGTGCGGTAAAGTAGAGCAAGGTAGGACAAGGTAGAATGGGGCACTGAACTAAAATGCTCAGAAAGGTATGAGGTGATTTCATTGTGTTAGATGCTAAGTGGAAAGGGTCTCAGAAATGTGAAAATTATTTACTAGTGCACATCTGATGTTAAATGAAGAGCAGAAAGTTAAATCCTATGGTCTTTGCTGATGGTTCACACCTGTAGTCCTAGCTTCTCAAGAGGCTGATATCTGAGGATCATGGTTCAAAGCCAAGACAGAAAAGTCCATGAGACTATCATCTCTAATTAATTAGCAAAAATCTGGAAGTGGAGCTGTGGACAACCAGCCTTCAGTGGAACACTCAAGTGAGAGTTTTAAAAAAACCTTAATCTTTGACCTTTATATCCCATCACTTGGGAAATGATTGAGGAGTTTCAGAGGAGTGCTGAGACAGAGGAAGATGTAAGGGAGGTGAAGTTTGGCAGTACACATCTGTAATCTCAGTACCTGGAGGCTGAGACAGAAGGATCACAAGTTAAACACAGCTTGGGCTACATAGCAAACTGTCTCAAACCAAAAGGATGGTGATGGGTAGGAAAAAAAATGACAGGGAAAGAAAGTGGAGATAGCAAGTATAGACTTTGTTTTAAAGAATTTCAGTAATGAAGAGAACCCAGAATATGGAACCGTTTTGGAGGGGATGCTTTGTGAGAGGTTGGACTTGAGAGGTTGGGGAAAAGCAGTTACTAGGGAGATATACTTGGGAGGTTAGGGAATGTGGGTCAAGAACACAAGTAAAGGGGTTACCTTTGACTGCTGACCACATAGTTCACTCCCATTGGAGAAAAGCAGGTGAGAGTAATTGGGAGAAAGTACATCAGCTAGCTCCCATTTTCATGGTGTTATAGAAGGCAGTGTTAACTGGAGAATGGAAAGATGTAGGAGCTGTGATAGGATTTGTGGAGAGGGGGCAGGGTTTGGAATTACATTGAAGAGAATGAGAGAGAAGCTGTCCAAAGGTGTTAAGTGTCCAGCTGAGTGAACTCAGCTGTCTTCTCTGACATCCTTGTCACTGAAACCATAAGTAAGTGCTATGGCATCCAGACTCGTGGTTTCAGTATCTACTTCAACTTCAGTGTTAGGCTTTCTTTTTTTTTTTTTCATTGTTTCAGTATGTTTACTGAATAATCATTTAGGTATCCAGAACTATATTAGACATTAGAGAGATACTATTAAACAAGGTAAACTTTCTGCTCCTAAAGTGTTGACTTGCTCAACAAATAATAAACTCATCAAATCCTACAATTAATATTATGAAGGAAAGCAGGAACAAAGAATAAATTATAGGTTTATAATTTAACATATTTATAATAATAAATTAGAAGATAAGACATGAAACTAGGTTGGTTAAGAAAGAGAAAACTCGGGCTGGGGATATAGCCTAGCGGCAAGAGTGCCTGCCTCGGATACACGAGGCCCTAGGTTCGATTCCCCAGCACCACATATACAGAAAACGGCCAGAAGCGGCGCTGTGGCTCAAGTGGCAGAGTGCTAGCCTTGAGCAGGAAGAAGCCAGGGACAGTGCTCAGGCCTTGAGTCCAAGGCCCAGGACTGGCAAAAAAAAAAAAAAAAAAAAAGAAAGAGAAAACTCAAGAGGTTGGTAGCTTAGAAAAAAAGTTGAGGACTCAGAGGGACTAGGGGTTTTCCTCTGGTGAGGAGGGAGTAAAACACATGGGGGGGGTGTCACAAGAGGGCTCATTATAGTAGCAAGTTTTTGTTGGGGTGTGGGTGGGAAACTACAGCTTGTGAGAATATCTTTGACTGGATCCCTTTCCCCAGAACTTCCTGTACATTGTATAGTTATCATATCTGGGATTTTAGCAGCCCACAGCCAATATTAAAAATCTGACAATAGCCAGACCCCCCCCAAAAAAAAAAATTTAAGGCTAGAAACAGGACAAGACAAAACCAGTTACCATTAATCTTAAGAATATAAACATTGTGAATAATGAAAAAGTTAAGAGTGAATGAAACTTTTGTAAACCTCCAGAACAACACTTCTCAAAAGACCTTTTTCTTGACCCTCTGCAGAAAGAGATGACTCAGCAGTGTCATGAAAATGAACCAGTTAATGTTGATAAAGCTACAAGATTAATGGCTTAGTTGTAATACAGTTGTGATGCATCACATCCCTTCCCTAAAGATCAATATGTATTTTAAACAACTTTATTTAAAGAAAAAAAAAAGGGAGGGGGACTCAGTTTCTGAAATCAAGTTTTTCAAGATCTCAAAAGGGATCTCAAAAAGAATTCTGTTTAAACAGAGTCCAAGAGAGGGTCTTTGAAAATCAGATGAGAAATTTGGGGACAAAGCAATTGAATGTTTACCTATATGAATAATAAAATTCCAATGGGGCCAGGTACCAGTTACTCACCTAGCTGTTTCAGAGGCTGAAAATGGAAGAATCACAGTTGAAGGCCAGAACAGGCAGACGTGTTCTTAAGACTCTATAATATCAAAAAATAACCAGCAATAAGCTGGATGCCAATGGCTCATACCTGTAATCCTAGCTATTCAGGAGGCTGAGATCTGAATGTTGTGGTTGGAAGCCAGCCTGGGAAAGAGTCTGTGAGACTCTGTCTCCATTTAACCTCCAAAAAGCTGGAAGTGGAGCTATAGCTCAAGTGGTAGAGTGATAGTCTTGAGTGAAAAAGGTAAGGGATGGCACCCAGATATCAAGCCCCAGTATCTGAACAAAAAAATAAAAATACCTAGCAATAAACCCAACTGGAGGCTCTGGTGTGGCTCAAGTGGTAGAGGCCCAGCCAGCCTAGCAAACTCAAGGCACTAAAGTTCAAGTCCCAACACCATACACACAAAAAATTATAGTAAGAATCAGGGTGAAAGGTTGGTCAAAATAGGGAATAAATAAATGACAGAAATGAGATGTCAGAAGGTAACAAGAACAAGTAGAATATGACCTGGAATTCAAAAGAGGCTTTAACAGATATGGTATGACTCTGGTGGAATGCTTGAAAGCCCAACTTGCATTCTTTCTACAGGTGTGTTTTAAATACCAGGGAAAGCATTTGTTGAATTATACATACAAAATTATTTTTTCAAATGTTGAACAGTTTTTCTTACTTTCCTTTTGTTTATTTCTACCTGCTACTTTAAATTTAAAGTCAACTAATGTTGCTCATATCTCTTGGTAACCAATATACTTAACATCTTAAATACTGGGAAAGAACTTTTCAGAATCATTTGCTTTTGAATGTAGACAGCCTTTAACTTTTTCCTTTCAAAAGGAAAGCATTTGCATCTAGAATTTAAGGATGAGAAACTTAGTTAATTCAGCCTGTAAGGAATATGGGCTTCTTTGATCTGAAGCAGAAGACTTTCTCAAAAACTAAACTTCCTACCACTATTAGTCAATAGAAGACAAGATAACTTGTGTATTGAGATCAATTCCTTTCATGGGCATCTACTTTTTTGTGTGTTGTTGTTTAGAAGGATATGTCTCGAAGTCTCACAAGTGAGCTGAATTAAGCCCTCCTGCTACCATTTAAAACCCTGAAACCCTTCTTTTTTTTTTTTATTTTTTCTTGCCAGCCCTGGGGCTTGAACTTAAGGCCTGGACACTGTCCCTGAGCTTCTTTTGCTCAAGGCTAGCACTCTACCACTTGAGCCACAATGCCATTTCTGGCTTTTTCTGTTTATGTGGTACCAAGGAATCAAACCCAGGGCTTCCTGCATTGTAGGCAAGCACTCTACCACTAGGTCACATTCCCAGCCCTCTAGACCCTTTCTTGATGATAATTTTAAAATCCAAACCAAAAGCTAAACAGTTTTAATTCCTGAAAGGAGGTCATACAAGTGTGTGGCCAGATAGCAACTAGAAAGAAATACTCTTGGTCTCTGAGAAAACTGAAGAGGAACCAAGAACTGGGCAGGCATCCAAGTCTTGGCCTGTTTGGCATTTGTGCCTCCTTTGAAGATTTTGTGACCTTAATTTTTTTAATATTTGGTTTTTACATTATTGTCATTATTTTTATTATTATTTTGTGGTATTGAGATTTAGACTCGTGGCCTCATGATTGGAAGACTGAGTTCAAATGCTAGCACAACCCAAAACAAAAAAGTAATGAAAGTTTTTGCTTCATGGGAATATGTCTCAATCTTTTCCACTCAGACCTTAATTTTATCTTCCGGATACTCTGAAAAACAGATTAAAAATTTCAGCAGGCTTTGCAGTGAAATCCTGCCTTTGTTCTTTTAGGTTAATTGAACAGATTTTTAAAAAAAACAACAACAACAGGGTATCAGTCTGGCCAAGTTATCCTGCATCTTCCTTTCTCTGACTCCTTAGTGCTGGGATTATGATATGCTCTGCCATTTCCACCTGATCAAATGTATTTTTAACTGCTGTTTGCTTCATAGTTTTAAGATAACATGCCCTACATTCACTGAAAACAAAAGATGAATAGTTAAATTGCTAATCTGGGAGCTGGGTACCAGTGGCTCAAACCTGTAATCCTTGCCTTTCATAATGCTGAGATATGAAGATTACAGTTACCAGCCAGTCTCGGCAGACAAACTTTAGAGACTCTTTTCCTCAGTTAACCAGCAAAAAACAAAACTGGAGGATCTCAGGTGGTACAATGCCAGCCATACAGGGAAAAAGCCAAACAAGAGCCCAGAATTCAAGCCCCAGGCACACCCACACCCACAGGCACACGTGCATGTGTGCTGTCCTGGTGTCAGATGGCACAGTGGCCTAGTCTTGACTCTACTGTTAATAACCTGTGAGATTTGGGACCAGAGATTAAATTCTGTGGGTTATACTTAATATAGCTATTGTAAGCTCAGAAATGAATTTTAACTAACTTAAGCAAAATACTTGTCAGAGGTCACTTAATTAATGGGAGGCTGAAGGACCAAGTTCAGAGAACAAAGCCAGAATAAGGAAGGCCGTGAAGCAGGAGCAGACTGGTATAAACCTGTCCATTCTCCTCACAATGAATATGACTACATCCCACCATGTCTCCTCTTTCATTTGTCTAAGATTAACAGTCCAAAGGAAAATTTTCAGTAGGCCAGACACAAACCACATTCTGACTTTCTGCAAAGCCCTTTGCAGCTCCAAAGCTGAAGACCACTAAGTCCACTTTTGCAAAAGAAAAAAATAGTGTAATATTAGAAAAGAGTGTACTATAATTGCTAGATAGCCACAAATAGTGAATGTTAAACTAGACGTGTCTCATTTATAAAAATTGGAAGATTGAATTGTCTGATGAACAAGTGAAAGGGGTTTTTTTTGTTTGTTTGTTTTTGCCAGTCCTGGGGCTTGGACTCAGGGCCTGAGCACTGTCCCTGGCTTCTTTGCTCAAGGCTATTGCTCTACCACTTGAGCCACAGCTCCACTTCCAGCTTTTTCTATATATGTGGTGCTGAGGAATCGGAACCCAGGGCTTCATGCCTGCTAGGCACGCACTCTACCACTAGGCCACATTCCCAGCCAACAAGTGAAAGTTTTTTATCAAACATTTCTAAGATAATTACAGTTAAGAAAAATGACACAATAAGATTTTATCAGTAAATATTCAAAATAAATGACAGGAATTTTCTGGAGGATTTTCTTTGTTTTCTTTTCTTTTTTTGTTTGTTTCTGCCTCCACTTAAGGCCTATAAATGAAAACATCAGAAAGGTTAATTTGGGTTAAAATTTGTTTTTATGCTTAAAATATGCTTAAAGACTTTTTTTTTCTCCTTCTATTAAGAAAAGTAGGGAAAGGAGAAAACAAATAGCTACATCTAAGTGGAGATGTCCTAGGCATTGAACAACAATTTTAAGCAAATTAACTAGTACTAAAATAGTTGTAGTTAATAAGTAAAAACTAAAATCTTAAACTCTGCTCTGCTGTGCTGGTAATTGGTCTGTTAGCAAGACCCAGCCTCTGCTTATATGCTGATTAAGAAAGAAAGAATTCCACTATAAGTCTGGGAATTAATACCTCAGGGCAGTTGGTTCCAGGTATAGCTTGCCATTTGAATATTGTCAGTTGGTTGTTGAGTAATTTATGGTAGGAGTGGGAAATTAGAAAACAGTATAAGGTTTGTTTTGGAATTTTCTTCTAGTTTAAATTTCTTTAGGAATACAAAATATTTCTCATTAACTAGAAATGTGCTTTTGACTGTTTTGCAGTCAGATTTCATATATCAGGGCACAAAACGTTTTTCATTTTTTTTAACTTAGCCCTACTTTTTGATAGGGTCCTGTATTGATAGCTCTGTAATTTCTTGGCCTCTAGTCTGATATTTGAAACTCATAATTATAAATTTTCCTTTTGATGTATAGTCCTACTAGGCAGGTCCATGAATTCATTTCCACTTAGTCAGATTGACAAAGGTACCTGGCACCTTAATTTGGAAAGTTAAACAACTAAACAGGGAAACCTGGATATATAGGATATATTTGAAAGTTTCCTCTAGGTGAATATTGTTTATGTTACTATAGAGACCAGGCTGCCTTTGAACTTCAATTTAGAATATCCTTGCTTCAGCTCCCCAAGTGCTGGGATTACAGGCATGTACTACCACGTTAAGCTAGATGAATATTCTTTAAGGCAAAAATGTAAAAGTTCAGATTATATACATTTGATTTTTTTTTCTGACTAGTACTTAAACTTGTACTCAAGGCCTTGCCCTCATCAACTTGCGTGCTCACCCTGGTACTCTACCACTTGAGCCATGCCTACAGCCCAGCCTTTTCTGGTTAATTGAAGATAGAGTTAATATTTTTTCGGCCTAGGCTGCCTTGGAACTGTGACCCTCCCGATCTCAGATTCCTAAGTAACTAGGATTATAAGTATGAGCCACCAGCACCTGGTTTATATGTTTGAATGTCACATAACTGCCAGTCAATTCACTTTGTGTGGTAATAGATTGTGTGTAGCTGATAATACACAATTATTTACCTATAGGTTTTGCCTTCAGATAGAAATACCAACATACCCAAGAGCTTGACATTAGAAACTCTATACATGAGAATCTATTTCCTTTATTTTAATCTTGAAATATTTACTTTCTAAAACTTTCTTTCTCATAGTAAATTGTTTCTTCTGGTGTATGTTGCATGTAAAACAGTAGATTTTCTACTCAACTGACATTCAGCAATTTGGCCAGGTGTGTGGTTGCTTTGTTTTGCTCCCTTGACCTTTCCTTGTGGTCATGGATGATCACCCACCCAAACCACATTCCCCAAAGATTATTCCAGCCTCAGAATAGCAAAGTGTTTTCTTTGACCTTTCCCTGTATATACTTTGCCTGAGACAGAAGTACTACCAGTTAACAAACATGTTTTAGGAAGTGATTTTGATCAGAAGGGATTGGCAGTCTTCCCCGAAGAGTACAATCAATGCTCTTTCCTCCACTTTTAAGGCTGAATTGCTACTGTTACTATAGCAGAGATTACAGTTCTTAACAGTCCAGCCCAAATGGATTCATTTCTCAGCCAGATGTTCTTCATTCTCCTCCTTATAGTCTTTCTGTTTTGACCTTGAATGGTGTAGGAGGAGAGAGGGGAGACAAGAAGACTTGAGATCTGAATGGATGTCAGTCCTTTTCTCTCAACCTACTTTTAATTTTTTTTCTATTGAAAAGCTCTGTAAGGAAGTTATTGTGTTTTATATACTAAAAACTACTTCCTAAAATTAGAACAAAGAGTAAGACAAGAAAAGACAACTGTGTAAAATGAAATGTACTCATTACCTGACTCATATAATTGTAATACCTCTGTACCTTTATAATAGCATTAAAGCAAATGATTTTTTAAAAATTAGAACAACATAGAAAAATGATTCAGAACATGAGCTTTTAAGCCAGATCTTAGTTTCAGTCCTTGTACCAGCCCCTCAGTATCTTAATGTAAATTAGGCATAAAAGTAGTACTTATTCAGGACTAGGAATATGGCCTCGTGGTAGAGTGCTTGTCTTGCATACATGAAGCCCTGGGTTCAATTCCCCAGTACCACATATATAGAAAAAGCCAGAAGTGGTGCTGTGGCTTAAGAGCTAGAATGTTAGCCTTGAGCAAAAAGAAGCCAGGGACAGTGGTCAGGCTCTGAGTCCCAACCCCCAGGACTGGCAAAAATATATATATGTTGTACTTATTTCATAGATGTGTAATAGGTTTGCCATGAAGGCTAAATGAACTAAGTTTGTCATACCTAGCATGTAGTAGGCATCTGGTTAGCTTTTATTAGCTCATTTTCACATGTTACCAGAGGTGACTTTCTTTGTTGAACAAGTGATTTCATAGCAAAAACAAAAATAAACCTTTTTCAATTATGTTCTGCTGAGACTCAGGAGAACTTCTCTATTATGGTTGAAAAGGTGATCCTCTAAGTGTTATTTTCTTATCAAGGAGTTAATTGTTCTGTCTTTAAATCAAAACAGTGGAATCATCTTTTCTTGTTTCTTCCTTAATTTAGGGGTTCTGGGGTTCTTTTAGGACCTAAACTCTAAACCTGAATCACAGCTGATCCACCTAAACCACTTAACCCCTTCATTGGTTATGGATTTTGTATCTATTTGACTTAAGCATGTAGAATCATATACAATGCCTGTATAGAATTTTTTGGAGAAGTCCTATTTGGGGACCAGACTAAAGAACTAGTCAATTCTGAAAAAGATTTTCCCTGCCTTTGTAAAGAACAGGTTTTTAATCAGAGAACTGCTCTGACAATTGACTCTTCAGGAAGCTGTTTCAAAAAATACAATATTTGCATAAGTAAATTCCTTCCTGTTCTGTTAATATATACTGTTTTTACCTTGTACTGAAGTAATGACATTAATTTTTTTTGTTTTTGTTTTTTGTTTGTTTGTTTTTTCTGGGCTTGGGGCGTGGGCACTAACCCTGAGCTCTCTGTGGCTAGTGCCACTTGAGACACAGCACCACCAGCTTTTTCCGAGTAGTTTATTGGAAATAAGTCTCATGGACTTTGCTGCCAGCGCTGGCTTCGAACTGCAGTCTTCAGATCTCAGCATTCTGAGTAGCTAGGTTTACAGGTGTGAGCCACTGGCACCTGGGTATGACATTAAATTTACATATAATTTTATTTATGTACAAAGTATTTAATTTTCCAATTGAATTTGATCCTTCTGAACTCTAAAGGTGGTGAATTTTATTTTTAGTTCCATTCCATGGAACTTACTTCTTTTTTTTCTGGTGCCAGTCCTGGGACTTGAATTCTGGGCCTGAGGCTCTGTCTTGAGCTTTTGTGCTCCAAGGCTAGCACTCCACTACTTGAGCCACAGCTCCACTTCTGGCTTTTTGATGGCTAATTGAAGATAAGAGTTTCACAGATTTTCCTTCCTAGGCTAGTTTTGATCCATGGTTATCAAATCACAGTCTCCTGAGTAGCTTGGATTGCAGGTGGGAGCCACTGGCATTTGGCTTATACCACTTTTTTTTTTTTTTTTTTGCCAGTCCTGGGCTTGGACTCGGGGCCTGAGCACTGTCCCTGGCTTCTTTTTGCTCAAGGCTAGCACTCTACCACTTGAGCCACAGTGCCACTTCTGGCCATTTTCTATATATGTGGTACTAGGGAATCGAGCCCAGGGCTTCATATATACAAGGCAAGCACTCTTGCCACTAGGCCATATTCCCAGCCCAGCTTATACCATTTTTAATAGCATGTATAGCTTTGGATTTTTCTCCATTGGTGACAAGGGATTTCTGTAATCAGCCATATTCTAATTTCTGGTCCCCATTTGACCAACAATATGTCGCTTTTGTGATCACTTAAGGGTTGCAATGTGGGACCATGTATTAAAGAACATTAAGGCTGAGAATGTGGCTTAATGATAGAGTGTTTGCCCTACCATGCATGAAGCCCTGGCTTCAATTCCTCAGTACCACATAAACAGAAAAAGCCAGAAGTGGCACTGTGGTTCAAGTGGTAGAATACTAGCCTTGATCAAAAAGAAGATCAGGGACAGGGTCTAGGCCCTGAGTTCAAGCCCCAGTACTGGCAAAAAGAAAATAAATAAAATTAAAAATAAAGAACATCCATTCTATCACTGGGTTTTTGTCTGTTGTCCCTCATTAGTTGATGTCACACCTAGTGGCAGTCTCCTGGTCCAACTGGGTCTAGGATGCATTTTGTTCTTTCAGGAGAGTTTACTGAGATTTGTATCAATAATCCAAATATAAAGGCCTTATTTCCCTTAGAGTCTATATAGTGTCATTCCTTATCTTGATTTATAATCAGGATTTTTAAGATTCCAGGCAGCTTTCAATTAACCAAGGGCTCTTGTCCTCTGCCACAGCCCTCAGCTTCTAAAAGCAGTATATACACTTTGAAGAACACATTTAGCTGTGCTTTAAGGCAAATAATTTACTTAGATATGCTTTATTTAGAGTATAAGAAACAAAGTCAGAATGGCATTACAGAACTCCCAAAACCAGGAAGTTAGTTTTTCAACTACTGTTCGTCAAAGGGAAACTAGCTCTGTCTCACAAAAGGAATGAATGAAGTATACTTGGCTATTTTAAGCTTTCAACAAATATACTTCTTTTGTAAATACAGATAACCACTTTGTTTCCTGGAAACCAATGTGCCCAAAGCTGTTACTTTGCTGAATAGATAGAATATTAGCCTTATTTTTTCAAAAATATTTTCAGTTAGTAAAGCAGATAGTTGCTGTGTTGGCAGAAGTGTGAATTTCATTTCTTGTCTGTGGTGTACCCCTCTCATCCTGTCACTCAGACATTTTGTGTTAGCTTGTTCCCGTAATGTGGGTGAACAGTGACCCATAGCACAGTGGTATGTGCACATCAGGGATGTAACAAGAGACAGGGTTTGTGCAACAGACCACAAGAGAACAATTCTTTATTTAAAGATGAAAACAAAACAAAATCAAAACAGCCCCTCCCAGCCAGCATGCAATATTTTTTAAAGTAGCATCTGTAGATCCTTATGTTTTGTTTTTTAGCAGACCTAATCTATTAAGTTACCTCAAAAGCTTTTTCCACCTCATGCCACTTTATTCAAGGCCAAGTTGAGTCAACAACTGCTAGCATTATAGAGGTGATTTAAGTTCATAAAGTGGTGTTAATTCATCATAAACATTTTTTGTGTCAGTATTGGGGTTTGAATTCAGGACCTTAAGCTCTCACTCAGCTTTGACACTACCACTGGAACAATGCCTGTACTTCTAGCTTTTTGCTGGTTAATTAGAGATAAAGGCCTCAGGGATTTGTCTGCCCAGCCTAGCTCTAAACCTGGATCCTAAGATCTGTTTCCTGAGTAACTAGGATAACAGACATTGTTTATTTTAATGTGGTGAGAATTAAATTCTTAAATATATTTAAAAATTTTTACTAACATGGCAATTGTACATATTTATGCTGTAAAATATTTCAATACATGTATACAACATTTAATGACCAAATCAAGGTGATTGACATATCTACAACCCTAGACAATTATCATTTCTTTTTGCTGTGAACATTCAAAATCTTGTAGCTAAATTGAAATGTGCAGTTGTTGTTACCCATAGTTATTGAACTATGCTGTACAGCAATAGAAGTAACTATTCATATCCAGCTGTACACTGTACAGGCATCAACAGCTTCTCTACATCCCCTCCTCTCCCACATCATTCCTAGGTCTTGGGAACTACTATTTGGTGAAAATAAAATGTTCAGCTAACACTCGAGTGTGGTCTACTTTTTTTTGGCCAGTTTTGGGGCTTAGACTCAGGGCCTGAGCTTCTTTTTGTGCAAGGCTAACACTCCACCTCTTGAGCCACAGCACCACTTCCAGCTTTTTCTCTTTGTGTGGTGCTGAGGAATCAAACCCAGGGCTTCCTGCATGCTAGGCAAGCACTCTACTGCTAAGCCACATTCCCAGCCCTAGTGTGGTATACATTTTAAACACTAAACTCTTGTATACCCTGAATCTATTGTAACTAGATGTTGAAATGTTTCTCATCCAATCAAAATACATTGAGATGCAACTGTTGATAACTATAGATCAAATAATAACTAATATTTATTAAGGGCTTATTATTTTGAGTTTTTAGGAAGCTATATTCTCATTGACATCTCATAATGTCCTCATTTTATTATTCTTGTTTTCAAGATAAGGAAATGTAGGTTCATAAAGATTTACTCAGTCTGAGAATGTGGCTTAGTGGTAGAGTGCTTGCCTAGCATGCATGAAGCCCTGAGTTTGATTCCTCAGTGCCACATAAACAGAAAAAGCCAGAAGCAGTGGTGTGGCTCAAGTGGTAAAGTGCTAGCCTTGAGCCAGAGAAGCTCAAGGACAGTGCCCAGGCCCTGAGTTCAAGCCCCAGGACTGGCCAAAAAAAAGTTTGCTCAGGTTCGGGAACTGCAAAGCTTCAGACTAAGGAAGCTTGATTCCAGTGTTTGTTTAGAGACTTTAATTCCAACTACTACTATGTAATATAATACATACAGAATATTCTAATTTTGTTTTAGAACATTTTAACTACAGTAGCTAGGACTCTGTAATAACTAGTTACTTTTGATTTTGTTTTTATTTCATTTTAAGAAGTTGGAACTTTGGAATAGAGAGGAGAGTGATCCTACAGTGGGTCTTCATCCTCTAATTTTGCTCCTTAAATAATTATGTCCCTTTAACTTTTCTCCTTACAGCATCAGCGAGAGCTTTTTAACTGTCAAAGGTGCTGCACTTTTTCTACCACGGGGAAATGGCTCATCTACACCAAGAGTCAGCCACAGACGCAACAAGCATGCAGGTAAAGCTGTGCGTAAATCATTCTTTCCTTGGCTACTTTGGCTTTTGTTTTAAAAGACGGACTCTCTCATGTTTCCAACAGTGAGAAAAAGTGTTGTCCTATGCTGTGGTCACTTTTCTTTCACGCTCACACACTGTTCTTCTAGCACTTACTAAGCAGAATATCTTACACACAGCAATTTTTTTGTTGGAATAATGAGGAGGTATAGAAATACTCTTTAACCAAGGAATTAGTATACCACATATTAAAAATACCTGTTCTTAGGACCAAGCATGGTGGCATATGCCTAGGCAATACTCAGGAGGCTGAAGCAAGAATATGACTTGACGGGGCCTGCTTGGGCTACATACAAGAACTGTGTTGTTAATAACTTTTAACAAATTTTAATTTAAAAATTTTAATTTTAAAATAAACTGAAATTGCAGCTGGGACTGTGGCTTAGTGGTAGAGTGCTTGCCTAGAATGCATGAAGGTTCCATTCCTCAGTACCACATAAACAGAAAAGGCTGGAAGTGTCACTGTGGCTCAAGTAGTAGAGTGCTAGCCTTGAGCCAAAAAAAGACTGAGGTCAGGCCCTGAGTGCAAGCTCCAGGACTGGCAAAAAAAATTAATATTTTATATAAAATTAAAATTTTTTCCTTTATTTATTGTGTGTGTATGTTGGTCCTGGGGCTTGAACTCAGCACCCAGGCACTTTCCCTTAGCTTTTATGGTCAAGACTAGCATTCTACCACTTAAACTACAGCTTCACTTCTAGCTTTTAGTGAATAATTTGAGGTAAGAGCCTCAGACTTCTTTGCCCTGGCTAGCTTTGGACTTCAGTCTTCAGATCTCTGCCTCCTGAGTTGCTAGGATTACAGGTGTGAACCACTGGTACCCAGCACATTACCCGTTCTTACATGACAGTCTGCTTTTTGGCTCTGTATACAATAAAAGACTAGCTACTTATTTCTAGACTTTGAGAAAAAAAAATGAGTCCTCAAATAATTCTTCAGTAAAAGAATGTAAAAACTCTGGTTTTGAAATACCAGTAACAGTAGTATATATGTTGTTTCTCTGTATATTGGAAATGCACCTGGAGTGATGAGATTCCAAAAGACAGAATCATAGAAAATGTGTTTTAAGAAGAGAAGGATATCCACAGTTTAGGAAGATAATCAGCCTGATTGTTCTCTTGTGTCAGCAAGCCTTGTTTGTGTCTTTTTGAGGAAAAAGAGAAGTCAACCTGAGGGCAGTATTCTTGACTAATACTATACAAATAAGTGGTTGCTTGTCACAAATGTGCCTCTTTGCTGACTTATGACCTCCTGGCAGAAGAATTGCAATTTACTAGGAAATGAACTTGGTAGCAGAAGTGAAAGGCAGAAATGTTAGATCCTAGTGAACCAGTAGTTCAGTTTAACACTAGCGAATATAATCTTAACTGTTTTAGTAGCTGCACTAATTCTTGTTAGGGCCTTTAGTACATCTGTTACAAATGTAGCAGATTGTAATTATAATTAATTTTGTTAGGCAGTATTATCTCTCCAGCAGTAGAAAACATTTTTAAGTAAATGTGTATAAACTTGAAAGTTAGCTTGTGTTGTACTGTCTAACATCTTCCTTAGTACCTACCTCCAGAGATGGGGAAGGGGAGAAAGAGGGAGAGGAAACTTCTCCCCAAATTTGAATACATGAAGCAAGTAGGCCCAGCTAAGCTTCTTATTTCTTCATGTTGGTGAGAATATTTATCACTTACAGTAAAAAGAAGACAAATGATTGGTTTAAATCTACCTTGACTGATGAAGATGGTGGGCATGTTGCTTTGTAGAATGCAGTAATAAGTGGAGTAAGCATGGCTTTAAAGTTTCTGGCCCTGGTTGGCCTTTCCTTGGGTCAAACTTCTCATTCTAATCTTAACTACTCAGGAGGCTGAAATCTAAGGATTACGGTTCAAAGCCAGCCCTCACATAAAAATCCATGCATAAGACTCTTAATTCCAGTTAACCACCAAAATGCTGTAAGCAAAACTGTGGATCAAGTGGTAGAGCATTAACCTTAAGCACAAAAGCTTAGAAACAGTGCCCAGGCCCTGAGTTCAAGCCCTAATACCATCTTCCTCACCACCACCGAGACCTCTCCCCCGCCAAAAAAAATACGCAGGACAGAAAAAGGATGCAAGGCATGGCTCAGCATGAAGGAATGGTCTTGCCTAACAAGAACAATGCCCTGAGTTCAAACCTTAGTACCACCAAAAAACAAAAACTTCTACACTGAACTACCACTGAGATCGGTACTTGACGTTTATCATTTAGTTTTCTTTACACTAAAAGGAAAAGCAAATTGAACACAAACTGAATGGACTTGATTTGTGATCCAGACCAGAATAGATGAGCAGTATTATAAGTATAAATACAGTTTACAAAAGCTATACTTTCACATAAAGTGAAGCTCTTAACTAAGCTCACAAAAACTGAAAGGTGATGGAAGAATGAAGAATACATCATGGCCTGCTATTTCCATGCAATGGTACTTTCTTATGCACATTTCTCCCCGTTAGGAGTTGGTTGGTTAGCTTCTTGGAAAATCTAGGCTGTATTTAAAATGTCCAGATACTATATGCAATTTAGAAATGGTATTATTGGTGAATGAATCTCTTCTAATATCTTAAAAGAAAATGATGGGAAATATTTAGGGCTGGAGATGTGGTTCAATGGTAGAGTGTCTACTTAACAAGCAGACTTTCCTACCTGTGCTGGTTTCAAACTGAGATCCTAAGATCCCAGTGTGAGTAGCTAGTAATATAAGTATAAGCCACCAGTGCCCAGTCACTAATCTGCTTTTTGTCTCTGTTGATCTGAGTATTTTGGGTATTCTGTATAAATGGACTTATATAAATGAATTTTTGAGATAAGTTCTTTCACTCAGTGTAATGTTTTTAATGGTCTTCCATGTCTAGTTTGTAGCACTCTGGATATAGCACATTTTATTTACCTGCTGGTTTGTTGGTAAACATTTGAGCTGCCTCCACCTTTTGGCTATTACTAACGATACTGTGCAAATAGTTGTGTTTAAGTTCTTGTGTGGACATGTTTCCATTTATACATAGGATCCCATACTGCATCTTACATGTGAAACTTCTTTGGTTGCATCTCTGAATTTGAGATGTAGTAGAGTGACCAAGGCAAGGGACTCTTTTTATCTTTTTTGTGCCAGTATTGGGAATTGAACTCAGAGCCTTGAACTCTTGCTTAGCATTTTCTTTCAAAGCTGATGCTCTACCACTTGAGCCACACCTCCACTTCTAACTTTTCTGTGATTAATTAGAGGTAGAGTCTCTCAAATTTGTCTGTCTGGGCTGGCTTCAAACTATAATCCTCAAATCTCAGCCTTCTGAGTAACTAGGATTTCAGACATGAGCTACCAGCACTCAGCCGTGACTCTCCTTAAATTTGAAAGTTTAAAGATTCTTCAAGAATAGAATTGGTTAGAAGCTATCGTTGAGATGGCATGGCAAGGCAGGCAAGAAAAAAAAAAAAAAAGAAGAAGAAAAAGAAAAAACCCAGGCCCTCAACACATTAGTGGTTCTTAGTACATGGGAGGTTTGTGGAACTGTTCTAAAGCTAATTGTGGTGATCGTTTTGCAACTCTAAATATAATAAAAGCTAATGACGTCCATGATTATGTGGTTGTATAAATCACCTTAGACTCTTAAAAATACCTGGGCCTTCTGGGCAAGAATAAAGGTTTTAGTTTCCAGATTGTCATCAGTTATGACAGTATGTTATATAATTGTCTTCTGTTAGCCAAAGCCTCAGATTTCCTGGTATAAACTAGGAAATATAACAAAACTGATAATACTATAATACAAAGAAAGTTTAACTTTGTTTTATAAAATGTGTAAGAATAAGTAAGTAGCCAGGTACAATGGCTTACAACTGAAATCCTAATTACTCAGGAATCTGACATCTGAGGATCTATCTCTAATTTACCAATAAAATGCCAAACTGGAGGTGTCTCAAGAGTATGAACAAGGGGCTGAGGATATGGCCTAGTGGCAAGAGTGCCTGCCTCATATACATGAGGCCCTGGGTTCGATTCCCCAGCACCACATAAACAGAAAATGGCCAGAAGTGGCGCTGTGGCTCAAGTGGCAGAATGCTAGCCTTGAGCAAAAAGAAGCCAGGGACAGTGCTCAGGCCCTGAGTCCAAGCCCCAGGACTGGCCAAAAAAAAAAAAAAAAAGAGTATGAACAAAAACAGCTGAGCAAGAGCTCACGGCCCTGAGTTTAGACTCAGTACCAGCATGCATATGCAAAAAAGGAGGAAGAAGGAAAGAGTGGGGTAGATGAATTAAAAGAGGAAGAGTGGGAGGATGCAGTCATAATATTTAATGTATATAGGTGAAAATGGAACTAGGAAAGTCAAGGGGATGGGTTGGGCTGGGAAAGATGGAGAATAATTAAAGTGTGGCCTTGATAAAAATGCATTGTAATCATACACTGACTTACTGAATTGAAGCCCTTTTATACAACTTCTTAAAGACAATAAAAATGAAAGAAAAAAGAGCAAGAGAGGATTCAGGTAATGGTTTGCCATTTTTAAATGCCTAATATGTTCAGAAGAATAGATATCTCTAATATCCTCCACTTTATATATGTGCCCTTTAATATCAGCCATTAAAGTAGAAATTACTTTAAACTACTTACATTATTCTAGATTGAGTCTAACAATCTTAGGTTAACTGTAAATGAAAATTACAAAATTAGTAATAACAAAATTAGGAATAACAAGAGGGTTAGCTTTTTAAAACTTGGGAGTAATTCTGTGAATATTCTTTTTGCTACCTTTAATTGCCTGAAAGCATAGGCAACTAGTATTGCTTCTGCCCAACAATTTCACCAACTGATCTTTCATTGTACAAAACTAAGATTGTCTCAAATGCACTCTCCTTAGGACAGACTAAAAGTAAATATATAAATACACAGTTTATTCTTTCTGTTTAAAAATAATCATATTAATTTATTTCTGTGTCTGAGTCCTCAGTGAGCCGGAACTTTATTGCTTTATAAATTACTAGTGTAGAAGGAATCCTTTCTATTGATATTAGAATGGAGAATACTTATCCTTTGTTTTATAAATTTCAACAGGCGATCTCCAACAACATCTCCAAGCAATGTTCATATTACTCCGCCCAGAAGACAACATCAGGCTGGTAAGTTAATTGTATGATCATAACTCTTCCTCAAGAGACTGTCTAAAGTAGCCAGCCTTAAGCTGTCATTTTGTATTTCAACACATTGCTAGAAACTATGTGGAATAGAAAAGAAGAATGGCATGTCCTCATAATCCAGGAGCTTAGAATTTAATTGTGGGTATAAACTGTTGAGGAGTGATGTAAAATAATAACATTCAAGACTCTTGATAAGCGAAGTTTGTAGTTACTATCCATAATAATAGTTGCAGATGAGAAGAAAAAAAACTTAGGAATTTGACCTAGTTGAGAAATGTTTCCTTTAGACAGGATCCTGAAATTTGGGTTGCCTGAAAGAAATCATTCTAGATGAAATTAGAACTTAAAACAGAAGCACCCATAAGAAGAGACAGGGCTGGGAATGTGGCTCAGTGGTAGAGTACTTGCCTAGCATGCATAAAGCCCTGGGTTTGATTCTCAGTACCACATAAACAGAAATATCTGGAAATGGTGCTGTGGCTCAAGTGATAAAGTGCTGGCCTTGAGCAAAAGAACTTCAGGGACAGTGTGCAGGCCCTGAGTTCAAAGGACTGGCAAAAAAAAGGGGACAAGGTGAGAGTGAAATGACTACAGATGATGCTGACCTCAGAGTCACGAGACTAGGGCTTGAGTCCTTGCTAACCAGGTGATGTTGGACAAGTTACCTTGGGCTATTTGTGCTCTTTTCTTCATTTCCTGACAGCTTCTCACAGTTGACAGGATCAAACAAACATAAAAACATTAGAGTGTGAAATTCTGCCTAAATATGAGGATTATTGTTATATAGGAAAGACAGAGACCTGAAGACATGGCAGACACGTATGAATTTAATGCTTTAAACTAGAGGAGTCAAATTGGCAGCTCATAAGCCAGAGATATGTTTTGTTTGGATCACAGTGTTTTTTCAATGTTAGAATTTTAAAGCTGAGGGGCTGGGAATATAGCCTAGTGGCAAGAGTGCTTGCCTCATATATGTGAAGCCCTGGGTACGATTCCAAGTACCAGGACTGGCAAAAAAAAAAAGAATTTTTAAAGCTGAGTAGTTTCATTTAAAAACTCAGATTTGAGTCTTCAGAACTCAAGATTTTTCTGACAGCACTGAGAAAAGCATAGCTAGACTGATGTGGAGAGAAATAATGTGTAGGTTCTTAATTTACTATAATTTTCTCAGATCCTATTGTCTCTCAGACACTTAAAGTCTAAGTGTCACCATCTATCATCATTTCATGCACTGTTTACTCTTCAAAGAAAAATAGGGAAATGAAATGAGTATGATTCTTTGTAAAAAAATAAATAAATAAATAAATAAATAAATAAAATAAAGGGCTGGGAATATGGCATAGTGGTAAGAGTGCTTGCCACATATACATGAAGCCCTAGGTTCAATTCCTCAGCACCACATGAAGCTAATATAGAATGGAGAAGAGGAAGAAGAGGCCCACTAGGTAGTTACTGCAATCACCAAGATGTCTGATCTCAAGTCTTTCTAGATTAGTTAAATGTATGAAAGCCAAAGGTTAAAAACAGTTGATCTTTACTTAATGTCTAGTAAGAGAGGCAATGAGTAGATTTTAGAGTTGATGATCAGTCTTTGAATTCTCCAGAAATCACTGGATTCTCCAGAAATCACTGATTCTACACTTACTTAACCATTTTGTATTTAAATTTTGTTTTATCCTTTCTCTCAAATGCTGCCTCTGTGCCTTCTTTTTTGTCTTTTATCTAAATTAGTTTGTTTTCTAATCCAAAAATAAAAATATTATATATACTTAAATAAAACAGTAACATTGTGAGACCCTGTCTCAAAAATAGGTGAAGAGTGTAGTTATATTAAAAGCATTAATATCCTCTCTCATCAGTACTGAGGTTTGAACTGAGGGCCCTATGCTTGTTAGGTAGTTGCTCTACCACTTGAGCCATACCTGAAGACTTTTTTTGCTTGACTTTTTGCTCAGGCTAACTTCAAATTGTGATCTTTCTGATCTGTCTTCAAGTAGTTGTGATTAAAAGTATGAGCTACTCCATCGAGCAATGTAGCATTAATCATTGTAAAGGAGTTATTCTCAAACTTTTGTAAGCTAACAGTTACTGGTCTCCACTGACAGTTTGAATAGTAGGGGCAGTGGGAGATGACAACTTGTGTTTCCAAATAATGCCAATACTGTGGTCCAGAAATCACACTTTGAGTACATCTCTACTAAACCAAGTAATAGTAATTACTTGCACATGCATACTGGATGCAGTTAATATTTGCTGATAACTTCCAAAAATTGTGTGGTTTGATAAAGTTAAAACTAAGATCTATCATCATGCACTTTATCCTTTTCTCATTGGTAATTTTTTTTTTTTTGCCAGTCCTGGGGCTTGAACTCAGGGCCTGAGCACTGTCCCTGGCTTCTTTTTGTTCAAGGTTAGCACTCTACCACTTGAGCCACAGTGCCACTTCTGGCTTTTTCTATACATTCGTGGTGCTGAGGAAAAACCCAGGGCTTCATGCATGTGAGGCAAGTACTCTACCACTAGGCCATATTCCCAGCTTGGTAACTTTTAAAATTTGATTTGAGAGGGTGTGTGTGTGTGTGTGTGTGTGTGTGTGTGTGTGTGTGTGTGTTCTGGAGCTTGAACTCAAAGCTTGGGTGCTATCCCTGAGCTTTTCTTGCTCAAGTCTAGAGCTCTACCACTTGAACCACAGCTCCACTTTCAACTTTTTCTGGGTAATTGGAGTGTCTCACAAACTTTCTCACAAACTTTCCTGTCCATGCTGACTTTGAACCATGATCCTCAGATCTCAGCCTACTGAGTAGCTAGGATTACAGGCCTGAGTCACTGGCACCTGGCGTGAGCCTCTAAATATTAAATTAATTTACCACATGAGACTTATGAGAACACGAAGGATAGAATTAGAAAGGCAGAGCAAGAGATTCATTCAGTCTCCTTTTTTCCCGCTGAAATAAGCATCTTCAAGCTGGTTTATTTATTTTTATTTTTTGCCAGCCCTGGGGTTTGAATTCAGGGCCTGGGAACTGTCCCTGAGCTTCTTTTTGCTCAAGGCTAATGCTCTACCAATTGAGCCACAACACCACTTCCGGCTTTTTCTGTTTATATGGTACTGAGGAATCAAACCAAGGCTTCATGCATGCTAGGCCAAGCACTCTACTACTTAGCCACATTCCCAGCCCATCAGCTGGCTTATATTTATAAAATAAAAACTCAAAATATATCTGATGCCTCTGAATTAATTCAGAGTTCAAATGACAAGCCATTTACCGTTGTTTTGAATTGTTACAAACACTTAGTCATTATGTTTCAGATTATTGAGTGAGTCATCTTCAAGAAAATGAGTGAATGCATTGTATAACTTTAGACAAATTAGCACTTTCCAACTGAAAGGAACATTTGTAGTCTCAAAGCAAAGGGTTTTGTTTTAGTTAAATTTGGAATGCTAAAACTCTTATTATCTTGGGACTTGTGCATAAGGTTAAAAGTTTTATAGTCAACTGAAAGACTAGCCTTTATTTTTCTTAATCTAACCAAACCCCACATTTTGCTAAAATATTAAAATGTGATAAAAACCAATCTTTACGTACAAGGGACTCTGCTTTCCAAATACAGATACCAAGCATTAACTGTAGTTAATTATTTAGGAAATCTTTAATTGGTAAATTAAGGAAATAGTTTTAGTGCTATTGAAAGACCTATTTAATTTTAAAAAGTAGACTGGGGAATTAATTTCCTGGATATTTCAAGTAGTTTCAATAATGTTCTTAACTGGAGCTGAGGTCAGAGAACTACAGGATAATTTAAGAAAATGAGAATGAGATGCTTTTGTTCAAATGAAGTTATTTCTTAGTGTAAATGCATTCAAGTTTTGACTTGTATTTTGATTTTGTTTTCCTAAATGAGACAATACCAAAAGACATAAAGGTGAAATCGCCTATCCTATACTCTGAGAAAGCCATTCTTGGCAATTTGAGTATGTTATTCATCCAGTCTTATTTTGATGCTTGTATATGAGTGGAGGACAGAAGGACAAAGGAGGGAGGTATAAACTAATCAGGGAAAGCATACCTAGTTTGTTTTTACTTTTAAAAAAATAAGGTACCATTTTGTAACATATTTTCTTTATAATTTATCAAGGCTATCTTTCCGTGTCAGTAAATAATGTTTACATGGAGGGTTGGGTTGGATTTTTTTGTTTTTGTTTTTGTTTTTGTTTTACCATGCTGGGACTTTGGTACATGCTAGGTAAGTGTTGTACCACTGAACTACATCCCCAACCTTTAAATCATGTTTTTTATGGCTATAAAGAATTTAATTTGGGGCTGGGAATGTAGCTTAGTGGTAGAGTGCTTGCCTAGCATGTGTAAAGCCTCAGGTTCAGTTCCTCAGTACTACATCAACAGAAAAAGCTTTAAGTGGCGCTATGGCTCAAATGGTGGAGGGCTAGCCTTGAACAAAGGAGCTCAGGGACAATGGCCAGGCCCTGAGTTCAAGCCCCAGGACTGACAAAAAAATTAATTTATTGATTTTTTTAAATCTAAAAAACCTCATGGAAACAGAGTTTTTAAAATCCAGATTTCTTCCACCTTTAATCTATTTTTTTGAAGACAGTGTTCTTTATTAATGTCAATCTGAAGTCTATTTTAATCTTGGGCTTGTTGACTTTGCTTTGTTCTTTTGGCTAGAATTTAATATTTACATGCTTTTGAAACCTTTTCCTCTGATAAATTGAGTGAACTGCCTGTCTAGACATTGAGTCTTTCTAATGTGGCTTCCCTTAGGATAAACACGGAATGCATGCAGAGGCATGATGTAGAACTCTGGGTGAAGTGAAATTAAAGGCAAAAGTGCATCATAAGCTTAAGCAGTAGTATTTCCTGATATTAGATAATGCTGATGAAAGAAACTCTTGTGCCACATGGGATATACTTAGATTAAAATTTTAAACTAGATACTGAGAGACGCTTTACCATCATTCTGAAAAATAAGCTTTGAAAATAGTATAAGTGCTTATTTTTAGGTATAAGCAGAAGTATGTCTTCATATGAGAATCAGAGATGATTTCTCAGACCTACCTCAGCCCTAAGATTAGCTCTCGTTCATCTGACATTTATAATAGGATTCCAAATTTAGGCAATAAATGGACTTTCTTGTAATAATTTTCTCAGTTGCTATTGTTGACATGTTTTAAAATTCACAACTATTGTTTTGTTTGAGCAACTAGAATAGAATTCACTGGTGTCTTTTACTTTCAAGCTAACATATTGAAAACTTCAGCTTGCTAATCAAATGCATCTCAACTATCTTGTGCCAGCCATGTATTCGAAAATTCTGGAGACTAAAAACATATTGGAAATGCCTCCTCCTCCTCCACTACTACCCCAAGTCCTCACTATGTAGTCCAGCTAGCCTAAAATTTGCAATCTTCCTGCTTCAGTTTCCCAGGTGGTAGGAATATAGCTACAAATTGGCATTTTAAATTACATTTCCCTTATTTACTTGATAGATTAAATTAGATTATTAGATTTTGCTAACCTCACCAACAGAAAAATATGATATTAACTTCTAATGAATAAGGGTATAATATTAGTTATTCATTCATGCTTTGAGCTTATGTAAAGCTTTGGAAAGTTCCTTTTTTTCTTTTTTTTGCCAGGCCTTGGACTCAGGGCCTGAGCACTGTCCCTGGCTGCTTTTTGCTCAAGTCTAACACTCTGCCACTTGAGCCACAGTGCCACTTCTGGCTGTTTTCTATATATGTCATGCTGGGGAATTGAACCGAGGGCTTCGTGTATATGATGCAAGCACTCTTGCCACTAGGCCATATTCCCAGGAAAGGTACTTTAAAAAAAATTTTCCCGTGCTAGAGATCAGACCTAGAGCATTGTGCATATTAAGCATTGTGCTCTGCCACCCAGCTTATCTTCAGCCCTTAAAAGATATTTTAACATTTCCTCTGGCACTGCAGGATTAACTATCATAGACACTATTAGAGACCAGAGATTAAATCTCCAGGATTCTCAGGTCTATTCTTCCATCTAAGAAATGTACATAGATCCAAGATGTGCCTATCATTATTTTTGTGGGGGGAGGAAGGAAAACAGTATCTGCTTTGTAATTACCACTTGAACTATCCCTCTAGTCCTGTTCCAGTCATCGGTGATAACTGGGTCCTTTCCCATGTTCTTGATGTGTAAATCGGTACAAATTTCAAAAAAGACAACTGTTTGTTTGCCCTCCAAACGCCAAAAACCTCTTGGTGCTCACTTCTAACTTGGCCTGATGCTTTTTCATTATAGGTAATATTTATAAAGATTATGTTTTACTTTTTATCAGTTTAACTTAGCTAATCAGTTGCTACTGGTTTGTATAGGATAAATTGTCAGAAGCACAGTTCATTTGTTCCTATGGCATTTGTATTTTAGCCTTGCCTTGACAGAGAATGAAGAGCTTTCTAAACTACTCATAAAGCTAAATGGTTAGCTCAAAATTTGTCAAAGATTCCCCACACTTAAATATGTAATACTTGAGATCTTGTTTATAAGAAATTCTAGTTTACTTGTACTGGGTGTTCTGGTTAATTTAACATGTTTCGGTATGTTTTTCTTAATCAGAGAAAGTCAGTACTTCCTCTCTGCCTACCTTGTACTCCCATCTATCTTACATGTTTAATGTTTTTTCCTTGATCCTAATCAACTAGGTCTAAAGCATAGTTAGTTAAATGTTAGCTCCTCTTAGCTTCTTGTAAAGTGGATTTGATTTTGAATGCTCTGTTCTTAATGGGACATAAAGTCAACAGTATAGTTCTCTGGCTTGTACATTTGGCACCATAATAACGGGCATTACAGTCTAGTTGTGTCAGCACTTATTACAAATAAACTTAATGCAGCCATTTCTGCTTGTTCATGCTTCCCTCAGGTGTATCAGAATAGAGACACAAAGATAGCCATGGGAGTTTTGTCTCTGCCTTGCTAAATGGGTCATTTGAGCTCTTTAATTATGCCTCTTTCTCTTCGTCTGGAAACTTTGGACTAGTGACAGAACTAAGAAGGAGATTCCAAGAATATCAACCCTAAAAGAATTTCCAATAGAAATTTCTTTCATATTTCTGACAAGTATCTTGAGCTAGTTGATGGACTAGAACTGTTTCTCTTCTGACTTAGCATATAATTTAGGACTTAAATTTAGGTGTCCTAACTGCAGTGTTAGGTTTATAAAGTAGGTAGCTGGTAAAGGAGAATGCCACACGGTATTCAGGCAGGAAAGAAAGTTTATTACCGAACTGCTGGCCTGTGGCCAAGATGATCCATGGCCGGAAAGAAGGGAGAGAGAGAGAGTGACCCCCACCCAGCCCTGCCTTATATCTAGGGCAGGGGCAAGGGGTGTGGCCAGGTGGATTAGGATGTGACCTCAGGGAAAGGGGAGGTAACTGCCTCCAGGTCTGCAGGTTACCCAGGTAACTGGGTGGAGATTTAATGAGGTGGGGGCATCTACATGGAGCCCTCAGGGAGAGGACCTAACATTCCAGCCTTTTAATAGTTATGAAAAAGGGCGAAGACTCTCTCTGGCTGCTTCCTGCTGGCAAGGGGCATCGGCATTAGTGGTAAAAGGCAGAAATGTGGCCCCTCCTGGAGAAGGCGAGCAGCAGGGTCCCTTCGTGGTAAATGCCAGTCCTTGAATGAAGCCTGGAAGAAGTCTCCTGAGGCAGGGGCTGGACAAAAAAATATTAAGGCAAAAGGAAGGGCTTAGGGCACAAAATTAAAAATTGGGTGACTTGGCTAGTTCTTATACTCAGGTATGGACATTAGATGGACAAGCTACTATCTTTTGATCCCCCAGCTCTGATTAATTTTGAAAGGGTAAGACAAAGTGACTCCATTTTGGATGCGATCATTTTCCTCTTACTCCACTCCATGATACTTGTTCCTGAAACTGGCAGAGTCCCAGCGGTCTAGGTGCTTGTTGCTGGGATGGCTTGCCCCCATTGGCATTCACAGGATTTGAACTCAGGGCCTGGGCACTGTCCCTGAGCACTTCTGCTCGAGGCTAGTACTCTACCACTTGAGCTCCACTTCAGCATTTGTCTGGTAAGAGAAGTCTCTTCAGCCATGCTTCCAGCCTGGTTCTTCGCTGGTTAGTTGGGAGATGGAGTTTGAGAGAGATTTTCTGCCCTGGCTGGCTTTGAACTGCAATCCAAGGAGTCTTTGCCACAAAAGCCCTTTTTGATTTCCAATTAAAACAACAAGGAGACCAAGAGGACTAGAGCTTACCTATACCTTGTCAAGAACTGACCAAATACTTGCCAGAATTCTGCAATGACAAAACTCAGTAGATGTGATGAGTTTTAGCACAGATATATAGCTAGATGGACATACTAACAAATGACGTTTACACAGACATACACACTGTGCACATAGGTTTTACAGCATGCAAAAATGAATTTCAGCAGTAGACTCTTTCGGAATTCCAATAGTAAATGACATTTTTTTCCCAATATTTTAGAACCACGGGGTTGGTTAGAAAAACAATTTTACTAGCAAACAACAATTTTCAGATTATAAAATAGAGAAACCATATTTTGATAAACTCCAGTGGGGTGCCATGTTGAGGGGGGTGGCAGGAGGACATAACCACACTAACAGAGAACACGTAACATGGCTTGCTGGTGCCTGGTAAACCCAATATCCACCACGTGGTCAATGCTAGAGAAAAGAACTTTTAGATATCTTTGCTGACAAAGCACATTGGTGGGCAAGTCTCAGTTTCGGAGGTCTGTGAAAAGAGGCAGCTTTGTGAGCAAGGCACATTACCAGGATGGTACAACTTGGAGTTTCAAAGGAAGCAAGTAAAGCAGGCAGATGAGGGAAAAAAAGGAAGAGAGGAAAAGAGAAAGAGAGAGAGAGCCTGAATATAAGTGACTTCTGACCATTTACCATTGCAGTGGCAAAAACTGTATCTGTCGAGCAGGCCTCATTGCACTGTCAAGAGGCGTGCTAGCAGTGTCCCAGCTCGGGTGTGACTGTGATGCAAAACCCAAAAAGCATGGGAGGGAGGCGCCTGGTGAGTAGATGAGCTTACCGGGCAGAAGCGGTGGACAGAGCAGCAGAGAACCGGAGCAGCAGCAGTTTCACTCACCAGGGTAAACAAGTGGTGTGGATGTGGAGGCCAGCAATGATATTAGTGAAAAGTGCCGCATGGCGACTCGCAGCAGTTGGTTCGCGGAAAAAGGGCCGTCAGGACTGGGGATACTCCCAGAAAAAGAAGAAAAATAGATGGGAATTCCGCCTGTCCTGACTCGTAAGCCCCGTCCGAGTCACGGCACCATTTATGTTAAGTTTTTAAAGTACGTAGCCAGTAAAGGAGAACACCAGGCGGTATTCAGGCAGGAAAGAAACTTTATTACCGAACTGCTGGCCTGTGGCCAAGATGATCCATAGCCGGAAAAAAGGGAGAGAGAGAGAGAGAGTGACCCCCACCCAGCCCTGCCTTATATCTAGGGCAGGGGCAAGGGGTGTGGCCAGGTGGATTAGGATGTGACCTCAGGGAAAGGGGAGGTAACTGCCTCCAGGTCTACAGGTTACCCAGGTAACTGGGTGGAGACTTAATGAGGTGGGGGCATCTACATGGAGCCCTCAGGGAGAGGACCTAACAGGTGTCCTAACTGCAGCTCTGCTGCTTCCCTTTGAAAGCTTTAAGATGCTGATGGAACAAGGTTAAAATCTCTTCTAAATTTAATAATTTTTCTGATTTCTGTTATCCTTCAGGCTGTAAGACTGGAAAGTACTTACCAGAATCGAACACGCTATATGGTAGTAGTTTCGACTAATGGTAGACAAGACACTGAGGAAAGCATCGTCCTTGGAATGGATTTCTCTTCTAATGACAGGTATAGTACCATTAAAAAGGATGGGGAAGGGCTGGGGATATGGTCTAGTGGCAAGAGTGCTTGCCTCATATACATGAAACCCTGGGTTCAATTCCCCAGCACCATATATACAGGAAATGGCCAGAAGTGGCACTGTGGCTCAAGTGGCAGAGTGCTAGACTTGAGCAAAAAGCAGCCAGGGACAGTGCTTAGGCCCTGAGTCCAAGCCCCAGGACTTTCCAAAAAAAAAAAAAAAAGGGGGGGGGATGGGGAATCTCCTTTTTTAAATAACCTGTTCCAGGGCTGGGAATATGGCCTAGTGGCAAGAGTGCTTGCTTCGTATACATGAAGCCCTGGGTTCGATTCCCTAGCACCACATGTATAGAAAACGGCCAGAAGTGGTGCTGTGGCTCAAGTGGTAGAGTGCTCGCCTTGAGCAAAAATAAGCCAGGGGCAGTGCTCAAGCCCTGAGTCCAAGGCCCAGGACTGGCAAAAAAAAAAATAATAATAATAAATTAAAAATAAATAAATTATTTTTAGAAAAATTAAAAAATAAATAAATAGCCTGTTCTGTTCCAGTCACTTTTTAAGCCACAACAAAAATATCTTACATGGTCTTCTCTTAAATTCAAGGTATTATAAAATGAATAGACCCTGTGAAAGTGTCTAGCTACAGTTTTAGAAGACAAAAATGTTGAATGAAAGTGTTTGGTTGTATGTTCCTAACTTATGACTGTCACCTATCTCTCATCTTTAGATACTAATAATATAAAGCAGATAATCTGAGCTTGTATCTCTAGGAAGAAAGCAGCTTTTTCTTGGCAAACTACTGTGTTTTAATTAGTAATGATTCACTTTGGCAATTTTAAGGCACATGCTTTCTTACAGTAGTTATACCCATTGTTCTGGATTCAGGAGATCTCACTTGAATTTCAATATCATATGTTTGTTTACCCATAGCCTTAAACTTTGGTTTTACTAAATCTTATGTCTTTTTTTCTTCTTCTTCATAGTTAAAAACAGGATATGGTTCCTTAAAACCAAAGCAAAATCTTTTATAACCATGCACTTTTAGATTTAGTTGTATCTCACCTCCTGTGATTAAAGGTATCATACAGGACCTGGCTTTTTGTGTCCTCAACGCCTGTAGCTTTTTTATTTTCCCTACTTTTTCTGGAGAAACCTTGGGAAGATTGTGGAATGTGGCTGCTAAGCAGATCTTTACACTTTGAGATAATAAGCCTCAGGAAATCCTGCCAGATGTCTAAAAAGCATTGACTTCCTGGTTCAGGACTGGAATGGAACTGTAGAATAGCTAGGGGTGTGACTGAAGCCTAGGGGAATTTAGCCACAAAAACAGGAGGAAAATGGGAGTGATTCTAATTGTTCCCTGTGTTGGGGGGCAGGGGAATTACATGTTGTCACTAGAAGTTTCTCAATTCAATGTTTACCTGAGTTTGTAACTAGAAATCAACCTTAAAATGACTTGTGGGTTCACAGGAATCACAAGGCTTGAGTTGTTAGCTTGTACATCACTTACCACATTTAATTATATGCTCTGAATGTACACAGGTTTGTGGTTTAGGAAGCTTTCTCCTGCACTTTCAACTACCTTTCAGTAACTGTTTTCCCATAAAAGCACCTACTTGTCTGCGTCCATTAGGATTTTAGGACCTTTGGTTTGGGTTTTTATCTGTCCAGATCTGTACTGTATGTTAGTACGTTTGCACTAATCACCTGTGTCTATTTAGATAAATTAAAATAAAATGAAGGTAGGTATGGTGATACAAGACACTTGCAATCCCAGCACTCAGGGTGATGGAAGCAGGAGGCCAGCCTGTACTACATAAAACCATAAACAAATACATAAAAATCAGATTTCATTTTCTTAGTTATAACTAGCCACATATCAGGTTCTCAGTAGCAACATGTGAGTGGCTCCTATATGAGACAACACTTCCATTACTGCAGAAAGTTCAGTTGAATAACACTACTCTTCATTCATATTTCTTTTGTTCAGTTCTTTCTGACCCTTCCCATTTAAAAAAAATCCCTTTAAAACAGGAACTGGAGCAGCATGGAAATTTCAGTTGAGTCTTCCCCTAAAGATGAAAGGCAGTAATTGCATATTCTTCTGACTTTTAGTTTGAGCAATCAAGATGCCTAGTCTTACTTCTTTCATTTTGTCCTAAAGTTTACCAGAAGAGTATTAACAGCTAACAGTATTCATCCTCAATGAACCACATCTATCTGTTGCATAGTTCCACTAGATTCATATCTAGTGCTACTAGCAAAATTTTAGTTTGGAGAAGACAGAATTGGACATGAAAAAGTGAAACTAGTTTTTATCATGTTTCGTAAACCTGTTATGAAATTCCTGCACATCTGTTTGAGCCTGTTTTGAACAATTTTTTTTAATGCCATGCATTTCCGAATACTAGTACTCTCAGGGATGGAGCCATGGCTCACAGAAAGAAACCTACCTACCAAGCACAAAGCCCTGAGTTCAAACCCCACCACCACCAATTTTTTTTACTTAAAAAAAATACTGGTACTCTTGTCATTTCTGTGAAGGAATTTGTCTCAGAATATGAAAACTTGATGTTTCAAAACAATCAAAATAGAATCCAGATTATTTGTAACAAGTACAAATTGTTTTTAAGATACAACTAGTTCAATTTAGCCTATTTTAAGTATTGAATGTTAAGTGATTAAGCTTTTAATATGCAGCATGACCATACTTCTTAAACACACTGGATATATTTCAATTTATAAAATAATATAGCTTTGTGGTCTGAATTTGTTGGGTTTTTTTATTCTTTGTACCTGTACTATCTTGAATTATCTAGTATGTAGTAGGTATAAATGAAGATTTCTTCAATGGAGTAAGTATCTACTAAAATAAGTAGCTATACTTTAATGCAAAAAAAAATACATGACACTCAGGTATGCTTTATAAAAACACTAGGTGTGGAAGTAGTACTGTGGCTCAAGTGGTAGAGTGCTAGCCTTGAGCTGAAGCCCAAAGTTCAAGCCCCACAACTGACCAAAAACAAACAAAAAACACCCACCAGGTGTGCCTAATTTAATTCACTCCTTCCTGTTGTGTTAAGCTTATACTTAATGTGGGCACTAATGAGAGAGAGAAAGCTGAGTGAAAAGATTGAATGAGGGTGAATATTGTAGATTTACTTTATATGCATGTATGTAAGTAGAACAGTGAAAGTTGATGAAATTATTCTATGAAAAGTGGGGAGATGGATAAAGAAGAATGAATGATAGGGTGAAGTAAGTTAGGGTATATATATGTATGATGTGTATATATATGTATATACATATATGCAATAATGTCACAATAAGACACTCCCTTGTTACAATTAATGTTTGCTGCTAACATCTCTTAGTTGAATATTTAAAATAAATAGAAATCATTGTTATGTTTAGGTACTCTTACACATTTTTTGCCTAGTAAAGAAAGCTTTATTGTGTGTGTGCCTATTCTGGGGCTTGAACTCAGGACCTAGGCACTGTCCCTGAGTTTTTTTACTCAAGACTAGTGCTCTACCACTTGAGCCACAGATCCACTCCCAGCTTTTTAGGTAGTTAATTGTAGGTAAGAGTCTCATGGACTTTCCCGCCTTGTCAGGCTTTAAACCAAGATCCTCAGATCTCAGCCTCCTGAGTAGGAATAGATGTGACCCACTGGCACAGGCAAAAAGGCATTTTTTTAGTTCAGTGTGATGGCACATGCCTATGAGCCTAGCACTTATCTCAAAATAATAAAATAAAAAGAATTGTCTCCCAGTTTTACAGATGAGAGGCTGAGGCACAAAACATTTAAGTAATTTGCTTAAGCTTATATAGTTAGTGCCAGAACCCAGATTAACATCCAGCACTCTTCCTACTATGTCATGCTGCCTCCCTAGATATAGTGAGAGGGGTTGTGTGTTTTGGAGTCTTTTAGAGAATGTCTAGAGGGAAAGAATGGTTTAAGACAGCCTTTGAGAGTTAAACTGACAGAAGTCTTCGGTAGGTAATAGCTTTCATTTTTCCCCTCAAGTACTGAGAATGAACCTAGGGCCTCTGCTGAACAATGACCCTACCATTGAGTTATGTCTTTAATCCCTGAAATAATATTTTAGTAAACTATATTAGAGCTACTCTTTTGTTGGTTATTGACATTCCTATTGGACATTTTGGCATTCTAGTGCAGAGTTACCAATCATTTTTTCCAGGCACGGTGGCATGCTTCTATGTTCTAATTGAAGCACTTGGGAGGCTAAAGCAGGAGGATCCGTAGTTTGAAGCCACCCTGAACTAGATATAGTTAGACACTATCCCAGAAGGAGATAGAGAAGGAGGGAGAAAAGGAAAAGGAAGGGATGAAGGAAGGGAGGATGCGAGGGAGAGTGGGAGGAAAGAAAAGCTAAGCACTGTTTTGTTTAAGTTGTATTTGTTTATTTCATCTAAGTTGGTCACAAGCCATTAACAATTGCTTGTTTACGTTTTTTAATTCCCTTTTATAGACTCTTGAGTATGTTCTAGTGTTCAATAAATGTACTTAAACCTCAGCAACAAGCAGTAGTTCTTGACATTAGAAATAATCCTTGAGGGGCTGGGGATATATATAGCCTAGTGGCAAGAGTGCCTGCCTCGGATACACGAGGCCCTAGGTTCGATTCCCCAGCACCACATATACAGAAAATGGCCAGAAGCGGCGGTGTGGCTCAAGTGGCAGAGTGCTAGCCTTGAGCGGGAAGAAGCCAGGGACAGTGCTTAGGCCCTGAGTCCAAGGCCCAGGACTGGCCAAAAAAAAAAAAAAAGAAATAATCCTTGAAACTGAGTTGGATTCTGTGTCCTGTGTTAGTTGATACCTACAAGCAAGTCAGTAGTAATCACCTGGAATATTTTTAGATTGTAGACATTTGCAAGACAGTGATAAAGGATGCTCAATCTTTACAATTTCTTTCCTATACATACAAGGAACTTGCTAATCATCTTTTAAACAGTTCTTGAGGACTTATATGGAGTAAGAATAATGTGATAGAAATTTCTTCACTCTAGTATTTGTGCCACACTTCTAACATTAGCATTAATCCTTCGTGTTGAAATTGTTAACACAAGACTGCTTCCCAGAACAACAGGAAGTAACTTATAGAGTATTTCTTGTCTTGCAGTAGCACTTGTACCATGGGCTTAGTCCTGCCTCTCTGGAGTGACACCCTAATTCATTTGGATGGTGATGGGTAAGAGCTTTCTCTTTTTATTCTCCTACAGAAAGCCGAGGGGTGGAGTTCCATCTTAGTGACCCATTCATTCAGCTGAATGGGAAGCCCAGTGTGCCCAGCTGAACTGACATGTCAGCAGCTTAATGAGTCCTTTTAAACTCCTGTTTAGTAAAGTGGAGTAAAAATACAACTTGCCAAGGTCTCTCACTTCAGTTCTTTTAGGCTGACTATGGTAGGAATCCAGACAAAGAAGTAATAGTTTGTTGGCTCACTCTTCAATCTGAGCACGTGGGACTATTGCAGTGCTCTCCCAAAGGGTGATATGTTCTGTTTCAAATAACCTCTTGTGGCTGCTGCCAGCTGTCAGCTTACAATATAACCCCTTTCCTTGCCAGTTCCTTCCAGTGACACCCCTAGCCCCTCCTCCTGATGTTTTTAAAATGTGTCCACAAGAGACTGAGATGTTTTCTCTGGTTTATAAACCAGTGTCAGGTTTACTAAGAATCCACAAGATTTGCAAATAGAAATATAGAGCAAAACAGTTTGACTGTAGCTTTTTCTGAGAAACTGTAATTCCCTAACTCCACTATGGGATTCCATTTGTTTTGACTGGTACATAAAATCAGACAATTTATTGACATCTTTCAGTAAAGTTCTATATTTTAGTTAACCTCTATATCAAGTATCTGATGATTTCTTCTAATGAGTCAACTATTGAAATTGGAAACTGTAAAACTTAACTGAAATAATCTACTCTTATTTGTGGATTTTTATCTTGCTGTCTTTTGTCTTTAGTGGCTTCAGCGTATCAACAGATAACAGAGTTCACATATTCAAACCTGTATCTGTGCAGGCAATGTGGTAAGATGGACTTTTAATATCTTTACAAAACACTATTTTAAGCTATTCATAAAAGTTTAATATGTTACTAGAATGTTTTATGAGAAGTACTGTCGGAAATGTGACATTTCACTCTGCAAATGCTGTATGTGTATGGTTTTTTTGGTGTGTGTAGAATTTTGTGATTTGTTCATGTGACCATTATAGAGATGACCTAGAAATGAAAATTTTGTCACAGTGGAAGACCTTCAGTACTGGTGAACAAGTGAACTTCAGAAATTTCTTAGGCTCTGGAACTGAGTTTCATAGGGACAGTTACTAAGTTAGCAGTCTTTAAGAGCCAAATCTAGGACATCTTCTATGTACTAACTCTCAATTTCTTAGGGTAATCAAGGTTAACATTAACAGAGTTGCATTAGATAAATATATTTGCATTAAATTGACAGCTATTTGCATAATGCAAATCTAGAAAAAATTTGTTATTGTTAATAATCATCAGCTAGTATACAGGTTATTTACTATGTTCCAGGTGCTTTACATTTAATTAATTATACCAACGCTTCCAAATAGTATTGTCATCTTCTTATGATAGATGAGAAAACTGAGTGTTTTAGAGGGATTATGTAGCTGGCTTGAGAGAATCCTCTTCATTTGGACAGAATAGACTCTTTTTTTTTGCTCAAGGCTAGCACTCTGCCACTTGAACCACAGCGCCACTTCTGGCCGTTTTCTGTATATATGGTGCTAGGGAATTGAACCCAGGGCTTCATGTATATGAGGTAAGCACTCTTGCCACTAGGCCATATCCCTAGCCCCAGAATAGACTCTTACTTGTGTTTGATTATCTAGAAAATGATGTGGTCAGGAAATGATGAGATTCTCTGATACAAAACCCATCCTCTATTCAGTTTCTCATCCAGCTGCATCTTCTGTAGGATACATCCCCATGCGTTGTAGAATGGTTAGACAGCAAACCAAATAAGAAATAAAGGATCGTTGTAGACTCCCAGGGGGGAGATAATTTTACCCCTAAATAACAGAATTGATGAGATTTGGCTGGGGCTGGGAATATGTGGCAAAGTGCTCACCTTGTATACATGAAGCTCTGGGTTCCATTCCTCAGCACCACATATAAAGAAAAAGCTGGAAGTGGCACTGTGGCTCAAGTGATAGAGTGCTAGCCTTGAGAAAAAAAGAAGCCAGGTGCTCAGTCCCTGAGTTCAAGCCCCAAGACTGGCAAAAAAAAAAAAAATTTCGGTGGGCAGAGTCCTAAGTGTCACTGAACAATTAATAGTCATATCACTTCATGCAGTAATTGAGGTAATGTGTTCATGCCAACTAATTTAGATTTAGGGCACATGTAACAAGTGAATTGCTCATGGAAAGTTTATAATCTCCTTTGACTAAGAGTCAGATAAAGAGGTAGGCACCTATCAGTGCTCTAGCCTGTAATCCTACACTGAGGTCTGAGGATCAAGGTTCAAACCCAGCCCAGGCAAAAATGTCCATGACACTCTTATCTCTAGCTAACCACCAAAAAGCAGAAAGTGGACCTATGGTTCATTTGATAGAGCACCAGCCTGAGCAATAAAAGCTAAGAAGCAGTACGTAAGCCTGAGTTCAAATTGCAGTGTCTGCATTCACACAAAAAAGTTAAAGGCAAACAACATATCCCCAAGGACTAAGTAAAACCAAGTATCAGCATAAGTACCATAAATGACAGTGTTTTTAGGGGAGGGGACAAGCAGTTTGTTTAAGTAATAACTTTGGTTCAAGTGTTGATGCTCTGAAGTAGGCTGATGGTCCTATTTCTTTTTTTTTTGTCTTTTCTTTTTTGGTACTGGGGACCGAACCCAGGACATTGCACTTGCTAGGCAAGCACTTTGCCACTGAGCTACATCCCAGCGGTCCTATTTCTTATAACTTATTGCAGAGGAACTTTTTGGTACAACACATGTGGAATCTTGAGTTGAAAGGTCATAGAAAACAAATAGATGTTGTATAGATCAAAGCAGAATTTAGGGACTGAAGCATGGCTAAAGTGGTAGAGTGCCTGCCAAAAGAGCAAAAGGCCCTGAATCCAAATGCCAGGGAAAAAAACGTAAAAAACTTTAAACTATACGTTTCCTTCACAAGACGGTAACATAATCTCTTGTTCCTATGATACAGGTAGGCTGCACTTCAGGGAAGTTGCAGCAGACTCTGTGGATGAAGAAAATTTCCAAGATGAACAAAAACATATATTGATTATCCTGTATATTTACTAACCTGGCCCTTATCCTTGAAGTAATGCTTTTTCCAAAATTACGTAATATGGAATTGATAAAGATTTAAGGACTGTATTCGTTTATTTGTTTTGTTTTTGTTGCCAGTCCTGGGGCGTGGACTCAGGGCCTGAGCACTGTCCCTGGCTTCTTTTTGCTCAAGGCTAGCACTCTACCTCTTGAGCCACAGTGCCACTTCCAGCTTTTTTCTATATATGTGGTGCTGAGGAATCGAACCCAGGGCTTTCATGTATACGAGGCGAGCACTTTACCACTAGGCCATATTCCTGGCCCTAAGGACTATAAATCATAAACTTGGTAGAAAATAAACTTGAAAGCCGGGTACCAATGGCTCACGCCTACAATCCTAGCTACTCAGGAAGCTGAAATCTGAGGATCAAGGTTCAAAGCCAGCCCAGGCAGGAAAATCCATGAGACTCTTATCTCCAATTAACCACCAGAAAACTGGAAGTGGTACTGTAGCTCAAAGTAGTAAAGCACTAGCCTTGAGAAAAGAGCTCAGGGACAGCACCCAGGTCCTGAGTTCAGCCCCACGACCAACAAAAACTAAATGAATACACTGGAGTAGCCTTTCTGGAGAATGATTTTCCAATATGCATTATCATTTTGTATGCCCTTAACCTAGTAATTTTATTAAGAATTTGCTCTGCTGGGGCTGGGGATATAGCCTAGTGGCAAGAGTGCCTGCCTCGGATACACGAGGCCCTAGGTTCGATTCCCCAGCACCACATATACAGAAAACGGCCAGAAGCGGCGCTGTGGCTCAAATGGCAGAGTGCTAGCCTTGAGCGGGAAGAAGCCAGGGACAGTGCTCAGGCCCTGAGTCCAAGGCCCAGGACTGGCCAAAAAAAAAAAAAGAAAGAATTTGCTCTGAGATAATAATCATGGAAGTGTGCAAAGATTTTTAGCTATAAGAACATATCTGTGGTCTCATAATAGCAACAAATAAAAAGTAAGTTAAATATCCAAAAAATAGGAATTAGTTCAGTGGTATAACCATGTAAAAGAGCAAGTTATAAATAATATACACAATACAGCCATATCTTTATTTATCATGAGTCTACTCATAATTGTTATCTTGTTCTCTTTTAGTATATAGTAGGCAAGTTAAAGCCCCCATCTATAAAGTTTTTCAAATGATCATAGAAAATAAACAAAAAGGGTTTGTCTTGTTTTGTGCTGGTCCTAGGGCTTGAACTCAGAGCTTGGACACTGTCTCTAAGCTTCTTTTGCTCAAGGCTAGCACTCTACCACTTAAGCCACAGTTCTATTTCTGGCTTTCTTAGTAGTTTTTATTGGAGATTATGAGATTGGAGTCTTATGGACTTTCCTGTCCAGACTGGCTTTGAACTTCCTCAGGTCTCAGTTTCCTGAGTAGCTAAGATTACAGGAGTGAGCCTCCAGTGCCCAGGTATAAAATGGTATTTTTAAGAAAAAGATGAAAGGTTGAGTAAGGAGGCTCACCCTTATAATCCTAGTGATTTAAGAGACAGAGATTAGGAAGATTATGGTTGAAGGCCAGCCTGAGAAAAAAGTAAACCCATCTTAGCAAAAAAGCTGACCATGGTGGCACCTCATCCTAGCTACACAGGATGCATAAGTGGGAGGATCATGCTCCAGGTCTGCCTGGGTGAAAACATGAGATCCTACTTGAAAAACTGCTTATGTGGTAGGAGGCCGACCTAGCAAGCTCAAGGTTCTGACGTCAAAGCCCAATACTACCTAAAAAAGTTATAAATGAATTGGCCACAGAATCCCCTTTTACTGTCCTTTTCCTTTAGGAGAGACAATAATGTGTAGCTATTTTTCCTTTGATACATACCTAACTGAGTTCCAGCTGTGAGCTGGGCCTTCTTTTAAGCACTTGAGACACCCCAATAAACAAAATGTAGAAAGGTCTTTCCTTTTGTGTAACTTCCCAGCTTTTCTCGTTTAAGCTTTTTCATGAATATAAGCAAAAAGTACTTTTTTAGTTCTGTTTACCCTTTTTGAGCTTCTGAATTCAGAGACAGAAGGTTTAACTAGTCTCAGAATAACCAGAGCTGTAGAAAGTAATTCGTGTGTATGTGTGTGTGTGTGTGTGTGTGTGTGTGTGTGTGTGTGTGTATGTGTATGAATAAAGGGTTTAAAGAAACCGGAAGACTAATGCAACATAAAGAAGAAATGTCATTATATGAGTGTTTCCTTCACATTAAAGGAGATAGGTTTTCATGACTTAAGGGCATCTATGATCTATGTAGTTAATAGTTAATTATTGGGAACTTTAGTCTTCTAATGATGCTGTCACAGCATAGTTCCAGCTATAGAATTGGGTGCTCTATTCTTTCCTAAATTTATTTTTCACTGATGAGTTGTCTGTTTTCTTCCCCTCCCCCAACATCCTGCCTGAAGGATGCATTATATGTTTCAGCAAATGTCTGGCTAATATGGATAAATAATGTGATATTATCAGGCTCATAGAATCTGGAATTCCAGGGAAAAATTCTCCAAAGTCCAAATTCTTTAGAATTTACACATTAGAACAGTAAGATACACATGGTTTTTTGGCATGTGAATAACCCATAGTTCTACAGTACTCATTTTCCAGCATATCTTTCAGGTCTGCACTACAGAGTTTACACAAGGCCTGTGAAGTGGCCAGAATGCATAACTATTACCCAGGAAGCCTGTTTCTCACCTGGGTGAGTTACTATGAGAGCCATATCAACTCAGATCAATCCTCAGTCAATGAATGGAATGCTATGCAAGATGTGCAGTCCCATCGGCCCGACTCTCCAGCTCTCTTCACAGATATGTAAGTCAGCTTGCTAAGGATTGTGAAGGCATTCTGTGTTGCTTCTTAGGCAGCATGTTCCTCCCTCATCTCTTCTTTTGAGGAATTAATCCTACCTAGTGATAATAGCTACCATCTATACCACATTTCTGGCACATATAAAGAACCCAATCTGTGGCACAATGAATTTCTATAACCAAGAACTACCGTGCCATAAAATCTGTTACTCAGATTACACTAATTTTCCATTTAAATTTAAAGAATTGGGCTGAAGTTTGCATTCACATACTCAATAGGCTAATTGATGGCAAGAAGCTTTTAGAGAGATGGTTGTAGTATATAAGACCACAAGATGCCTAATCAATTTTAAAGAATGCCTAGATTGTTAATTTCAAACTTAATATCTCTTCAGATTTTTCTTAGAACATTTTATTATTCCAGTGTCTTACTTTGCTCTATTTTTGCCTTGTTAAATCCTTGTTAAATCCTTGTTAATAAGATTTTACTAAATCTCCCTGGTATACTATGCATTGAATAAAGGTCTAAGGTTGCACCACTGTTTATTTCCTTTTTAGGTCTATGTGTTGAAACTTGTTGCAATTCTTGTTACTATTTTTTTTTAATTTTTTTTTTTTTGGCCAGTCCTGGGGCTTGGACTCTGGGCCTGAGCACTGTCCCTGGCTTCTTTTTGCTCAAGGCTAGCACTCTGCCACTTGAGCCACAGCGCCACTTCTGGCCATTTTCTGTATATGTGGTGCTGGGGAATCGAACCCAGGGCCTCATGTATATGAGGCAGGCACTCTTGCCACTAGGCCATATCCCCAGCCCCCTCTTGTTACTGTTTTGTAAACTTTTTCACTTAGTTCCTGCTTTGGAAATTAATCAGGATGTTTCTCTATAAATTTATCTTTCTGAACTTTTAAAGTATTCTACAACTAGGGGGAAAGGGGAAGAGTGGCCACTTATATTACCTTATCAAACAGGATTTGTCTTAGAATTCTGGAACTCAAGCCAAAATACTTTATGATTTTTTTAGGGCTATAGATATTAGTTTAATAATGCCTTTTACTGGAAAAGGGGTAATTTCCAGCTGCATGCAAAACACAGTAAAAATAAAACACCTTTTCAGTACCCCTAAATCTTATCAAGAGTTCATAATAACTAAATATATGAATTTGTAGAAAATGTTATTCATAATCCCATGCTTTGCTGCTGGTTGATGTTCAGAAGAATGAATGAATGTTTCATCCAGCTCAAAAAAAAAGCACATTCACCTGGTGCTGGTGGCTCATATATATAATCCTAACTACTCAGAAGGTTGAAATCTAAGGATCATTGTTTGAAACCAGCCCAAAGAAGGAGTCTATGAAACTTTTTAGTTGGTGGTGGTGATAGGGCTTGAACTCAGGGCCTGGGCGCTGTCGCTGAGCATTCTTTGCTCAAGACTAGTGCTTTACCACTTTGAGCCACACTGCCACTTCCGGTTTTTTGGTTTCCTGTCTGGGCTGGATTTGAACGATGATCTTCAGATCTCAGCCTCCTGGGTAACTAGGATTATAGGTGTGAGCCACCAGTGCCCATGAAAGCCAGTTAACCACCAGAAAAGCTGGAAGTTGAGCTGTGGTTCATATGGTGGGATGCTAACCTTGAGCAACAAAAAAAAAAAAAAAAGCTTAAAGATAGCACCCATGCCCTTAGTTCAATCCCTGGGACCAGCACCAAAAATAAATAAATACAAGCACATTCTAGTTGTTCAAAGTGATGCATGTCTATAATGTTAGTTACTAAGGAGGCAGAGATCCAAGAAATTACACTTCAAGGCCAGCTGGAAAAATAGTTAGACACACACACACATCTCAACAAACTAGGTGTGGTGATACACATCTATAATCCTAATAACATGGAAGATATACCTAAAAGGATTGCAGTCCAAGGCTAGTCCCAGTGCAAGGTCTATCTCATAAAGCAAAAAGGTGTTGAGAATGTGATTCAGATGAGAGCACATTTCTAGCATATGTGAAGCCCGGAGCTCAAACCCCAGTACAAAAACAAAAACAAAAAAACTACATTCTAAGTCATACTTACATGAGACAGAGAAAACACTACCAACCAGAGTAGAAAGTCCACAAGACTCCTTCTCCATCTTCAATAACTGGCAAAAAGCCAAGCTGGAGTCATTACTTAAAAGACGGTAAACCACCAGCCAAGCAAGCATGAGTCCTTGAGTTCAAACTAGTAATACAGAGGGGTAAGAAGGGATAGGCAGCTTGAGTAAGAACTATTCCTATCAAGACAAGGACACCTTTGTGACTGACACTGAAGGCACAGGTATTAGCTATATTTTGCAGCATTTGTGAGAAACTAAAAGGGCCAAGAGGTATGGAGCTCCAGTGTGGAGTTAGAACATCTATCTTTGGAGATTACTGAGGCTATTTTTACCATCAGTGATAAGGCTGTAGGCAGCCAAGGACAGGCAGGATGCCCAAAGGCTTTAGTCCATTTCCATCTCCAAATAAGGAGGTATAGAGCACATACCTTTCTTGAGTAGGTAGCAGAGGGAAGATGAAGCAAAAAGTATTATCCACTTCCTTCACATTCTGCACAATATAAATTAATGCTTTTACAGGAAGCATCCAGTTACATTAAACCAATACCCTTCTAGTAATTGAAGAATGTAACTAGTTTGATTTCATATTTAAATTCCAAGGCCCATTTACTTACTTACTTACTTATTTATTGTGCTGGCCCTGGGGCTTGAACTAAGGGCCTGGGTGCTGGTCCTGAGCTTCTCTGCTCAAGGCTGGCACTCTACCACTTGAACCATAGCTCCACTCTGGCTTTTTTGGTAGTTTAACTGTTGACAAGGGTCTCACAGACCTTCCTGTCCAGGCTAGCTTCAAACGTTTCTGATGTAGTGATTTTATTTTTAAGAGAGTCAGAAGACTCAATCCTGTATGTAGAGTGTTAGGCTGGTCTTAGTGTTCTGATTTTATTGTCAGTATGTATAAGCATTAGCAAATCTTTAAAAATATGTTTTCTTCCTAATGAGGATAGAAATTTCAAAGATAAGACTGGTATGGCCTTTAATTCCAGCATTTGTGAGGCAGAGACGAGCAATCACAAGTTCTAGGCCAGGCTGGCTACTAGGTGAGACCTTGTCTTAAAAAACAAGGGAAATGTTTTTGGAGATATTCTGAGAACTGTCATGAAAAGGAGAGCACTTTGAATGTAAATACTCTAGGTAGTTGATCCCCACATGCCATTTGGGGAGAGAATTTGCCTTATTGAAAGAAGCAGGATCGTTCTCTCTTTCTAATTTTCTAGAACAATGAGTTATCAGCTTAAGGTGGCATTTTAAACTATAGGAGACAGGGGCTGGGAATATGGCCTAGTGGTAAAGTGCTCGCCTCGTATACATGAAGCCCTGGGTTTGATTCCTCAGCACCACATATAATAGTTAAAAGCCAGAAGTGCGGGGCTGGGGATATGGCCTAGTGGCAGGAGTGCTTGCCTTGTATACATGAGGCCCTGGGTTCGATTCCCCAGCACCATATATACAGAAAGCGGCCAGAAGTGGTGCTGTGGCTCAAGTGGCAGAGTGCTAGCCTTGAGCAAGAAGAAGCCAGGGACAGTGCTCAGGCCCTGAGTCCAAGGCCCAGGACTGACCAAAAAAAAAGCCAGAAGTGGCACTGTGGCTCAAGTGGTAGAGTGCTAGCCTTGAGCAAAAAGAAGCCAGGGACAGTGCTCAGGCCCTGAGTCCAAGCCCCAGGACTGGCAACAAAAACAAAACAAATAAACTATAGGAGACCAAGTTCCATAGTGAGTGGTACCACATGTTATTGGGCCTAAACTCAAGGCCTTACACTCTTGCTGCTTTTTCACTCAAGGCAGTTACGGTATGGCTTGAGCCATATTTCCACTTCTGGTTATTGCTGGTTAATTGGATATAAAAGATTCAAGGACTTTCCTGCCCAGGCTGGCTTTGAACCATGATCCTAAGATGTCAACATCTTGAGTAGGATTGCAAGTGTGAGCCACTAGAACCTTGTTCCCAAAAATAAAATTTCCATTTGTAATGCCTCTACAATACAAAGTTGAGCAGAAGATAAACATTGTTAAATGGTATATTCATAAGCCTAATCAAATTTCCTGCTTAAGAAAAATCACTTCTCTCTTGTTCTCAGACCAACTGAACGTGAGCGAACAGAAAGGCTAATTAAAACCAAATTAAGGGAGATAATGATGCAGAAAGATTTGGAGAATATCACATCCAAAGAGGTAAGAGATATTGAGTCCTTATTGGTCCAAGGCTAGGAGTGTGATAACAATAGATATGGGGGTAAAAATAGTACACAGTTGAAAGTACAGAGGGTCTTCACAGAGATTAGTAAAATATGTCATCTTTGTTTCAGATACGAACAGAGTTGGAAATGCAAATGGTGTGCAATTTGAGAGAATTCAAAGAATTCATTGATAATGAAATGATAGTGATCCTTGGTCAAATGGATAGTCCTACACAGATATTTGAGCATGTGTTTCTGGTAAGTTTTAGAGCCACTTTAAATAGTGTGTTGAAGTGAGCCTATATGGACTGGGGGAGGGGAACAATTGTTAAGCCTTTCAAGTCTTCCAGATGTGTCGAAGGTCTGATATATTTGAACAGAGCAGGTGGGAACTACTTATAATTGATAGGCTCTTGGACTTTATTTTCTTATTTTTTTGTAGACCTGAAGATTTAACCTAGGGCCTTGCATATGCTAAGCATATGTTTTGCCACTGAACTATATTCCTAGACCTGGACTTTTACACAGAAAGTATTGTAGCTACATTTTGAGTTGCATGAGTAGTTTTCATAGTTACCATAATCTCAGCCAGGTAAAATTATCCTTTATGGTTCCTGAACATTTAGAGACCTATAACTAATTATAGGAGACTTTCGTGATGGATTAAGAAAGCCTCTAATATCCTAAGGCCTATTTTCATTCTAAAATGTTAGAGTCCTAATTTTCATCTGTACAAAATTAACAAAGATAATTAAAATCAATGAAGAGCTGGGCACTGGTGGCTCACATTTTAATCCTTCTTACTCAGGAGGCTGAGACCCAAAGATTGCAGTTCAAAGCTAGCCCAGCAAGAAAAGTCTGTGAGACTCTTACGTCCACTTAACTACCAAAATGCCAGAGTAGAGCTGTGGCTCAAGTGGTAGAGTGAGTGCTAGCCTTGAGCAAAAAGCTCAGGGACAGCTCCCCAGGGCCAGTACTGAAAAAAAAAGTCACTGAAAAATGCAAAAAATCATTTTATTTCCACTTCTGACACATTTTGACCAAAAATGTTAACAAAGAACTAAATCAATCGATTTGAATTTCACTTCCTTTCTCTTGTAAACTTTCTCTTTGTAAACTGTGAAATGATTAGAATCTGGGAAACAGGAGAGAAGAGAAATAAATGCATGGGAATTGACTCAACTGGATCACCTCACCTTGAACACTCAAGAATTTATTTCACCAGGCAGTCAGGCTGTGTGCCATTGAAAGTCTGTGCCCTTAGTTAATCTGTTGACATTCTAGAGCTTGTGTGTCTCTAGAGTGATTCATGTGGACCATAGCTATGAAATTACTCATGAAAAGTTGTGAGCTGGCAGGGGGACTTCTTTTCCAATACTTTAATTTAGCCAAAATGTGTTGCCATTTCCAGATGCAGATTATACTAGCATGAGCAAAGCACCTGGATTTGTTATCTTTTCTTTATATTTCCATGAGGGCCCAAAGATAAACTTACATTGTTGGAAAGAATCTGCCTATTAGAAAAGTTTCTATCCAGTGGCCCATTTTCATTCTAAATGTGACTTAGAAGACACTCATTCAAATGTCTCCATAAAACCTAATTTTTTGTTTGTTTGGGTTGTTTTTTTTTGCCAGTCCTGGGGCTTGAACTCAGAGCCTGGACACTGTCCCTGAGTTTCTTTTGCTTAAGGGTAGCACTAACTCTACCACTTAAGCCACAGCTCCACTTCTGGCTTTTTAGTGATTAATTGGAGATAAAGAGTGTCACACTTTCCTTCCCAGGCTGGCTTTGACCCTCAGTCCTCAGATCTCAGCTTCCTGAGTAGCTAGAATTACCAGCATGAGCCACCAGTGCCCCACCTTGAACTTGGCTTTTAACACCAAGGATGTGGAACCTGCCTAGTATGTGCTACAGCTCTATAATCCCAAAGAGCATTCTCCCATTTGAAAATTATTTACTCAAAAAGAATATTTACAATGAAAATAAAATATCATCCGGCACCTGTGGCTCACTCCTATAATCCTAACTACTCAAGAGGCTGAGATCTGAGGATCATGGTTCAAAGCCAGCCTGGGCAGAAAAACCCATGACACTCTTTATCTCCAATAAATCACTAAGAAAAAGCCAGGAGTTGCCGTGGCTCAAGTGGTAGAGTGCTAGGCTTGAGCACAAAGAGGCTCGAGGACAGCACCTGGGCCCTGAGTTCAAGCCCCAGGACTGGCAGAAAAAGAAGAGCATTTGCTTTTTAAAATTTTTTATTGTTATTATAAGGTGATTTGCAGAGGGGTTACAGTTACATAAGTCAGGTAAAGAGTACATTTCTTTTTGGAGAATGCCATCCCTTCCTTCACTCTCCCACAGTGTTTCTCTCCCATCCCCATCCACAAGTTGTATAGTTCATCTTTAACGTAGTGTCTAGTGAGTGCCGCTGCTGCATTTATTTACCCTTTATCCCTCCAGCTCTCTGCTCTCCTTACCAAAAAGAAATGAACAGCAACAGAGGAAAAAATACTCTTGTTTCCATTTCCTGGAGTTCATTTCAATAAATATTATTTTATATAATCAGATGCCCATAAGGCATTGTGTCTTCTTGTTCCTCTCCTAAGAATATCCTCCTTTGGTCTCACTATGTGTGAGTATCTAGAATCCTGTACATTTACTTTTTAAATACATAACTGTGTACGTATTTTTGAACAATGGAAAATCTCGTTAGCTGCACTTATAATTCTTCTTTTTAGGGAATGAACATTTTATTTTCATTGTGAATATTCTTTTTTTTTTTTTTTTTTTTTGCCAGTCCTGGGGCTTGGACTCAGGGCCTGAGCACTGTCCCTGGCTTCTTTTTGCTCAAGGCTAGCACTCTGCTACTTGAGCCATAGCACCACTTCTGGCGATTTTCTATATATGTGGTGCTGGGGAATTGAACCCAGGGCTTCATGTATACGAGGCAAGCACACTTGCCACTAGGCCATATTCCCAGCCCGTGAATATTCTTGTTTGGGAAAATTTCTTCCAAAGGGAAGAATCCTGAAGTTTCAACCCCTATCCAACAAAATCAGTTCATAAACAGATTGTCTGAACATCTTATCGTACTTGCTCTTTGGTAGCTTCCTGTTTGTACCACTATGTCCTGTACAAACCCCTGTCTCCTCCAGTCAGCCTGTTCACTGCTGTGTTCTCCAGCCATTGACATGGAAAAAGAGGTCATAGCCTAGTGGCAAGTAGCGGTGTTAATTTTCTGCATGGTCATCTCATCTTATGTATAGCTGCCATGCCTGGAGCTCAACCACACTGTGAAGAGAAGCAGCAGGATTGCTTCCTCTATTTGGAAGAATGGTCAGCTTTGCAGTATATGGCACAGAGATCTGTTTACTTAGAAAAGGTATCCAGCTCATGTGGAGAGGGAATGTGCAGAACATAGTTGAAAGAAATTCTGCAGTAAAGGTGTTACTAGGATAAGAAAAGGTTCTTCCACATCCTTACAAGTGTACAAGTACAAAATAATACTTTTCTGAGCTGGAAGCCTTTGCCCAACTAGATTTCAGTATTTTCAGTTCTCCTGGAGGCTATGTAATTTGGCTGAGAAAAGGCTAGATGTGAATAGAGAATCTCTGCAGAAAAACAAGCAATCTTTTCAATTAAAAGAAATGCAAGAGTATTAGGTACGCAGAGAGTGCATGAATATAAAAGTAGCAGAATTTTTATTGCTAATTTTCTTTTTCAAGATTTGGCAATACAAAATCCTTTTAGAAGAATATTTCCTTTTCAAAGAAAATTCAGCCTCAAGGTGGTTCCATTTATTGTAGGTGCAGAGAAATGGAAAGTGTGTGAAGAGAAATGAAACAGCAGTCAAATGTGTTGTTTTTATCATAGTCATGGTTTTTGTCCCTAGAAATAAGTGGCATAAACTAAGAAGGAAAAGTTAATAGAGAACTTATGCTTGGTTACCACAATAATGTGACTTACAACATTGAGGCTTCAGGGTTGATAAGGATAGGGATATCAGTCCTTAGAGATTATATGGTTGTATTTATCCTGTCAGAACCCCCAGTGCAATTCTTATTAGTATAAATATATTTTCTTTTATTCTGCTTGGAACAGTTGGACCCCAGCAAGGCTATTACCTGAGGATAACATCTGGAATTAACTCAGTTACTTGGATCTTTGGACCAGTTGCTCAGTGTTGGGAGAATGAGCAAAAAATGGAAATGAACTTATTTTAAAATACATTGCTGTCTCCAGGTTTCATTTTATATTTCAGTACGAATAGAATTAAGACATACTAAGCATGTAAAGCCTGGGGTTAAAAATTAAAAGATTGGTTCTGTTGAGGGTCCATGGGGGCTAATATGCCTGGTATTTGTATTGAAGACAGAAAAGGAATTGCACCAAGTTGACTCTAGTTCTTTCGAATTGAACCTGAAGCAGCTCTATCCACAGTCATTTTTTGTGGACTTTATTGTGTCAGTAACCATTGCCTGTAATTTATTTTGCCTCTGGATAGATGTCATTTTAGATTTTTCCTAGACAGGTAGATTAAAAACCATGGACTTTTCTATCATGTCAGGGTTATTTCTATCTAACTGGACAGAGCTCTGCGGAGGATTTAGATTTCTAAATTAAGAAATAAAGTCACATTTCCCTGGCTCCAGTTTAGCCTCCACAACCTTTATTGTTTGATGTCTGTCTCTCTGAAGTCCTTGTTGGGTGTGGGGGCTAGTTTTCTAAAAGCACAGAATCTTCCATAATTATTTAAATTTTTCCCACTATTCTGGCTTGAATTCAGTGCTTCATGCTTATTATTCAGCTTGCTTGGCCATACCTTCAGCTTCAATTTTTTCTGGTTAATAACAGATGGAGTCTTGTGGACTTTTTTGCTGGCTTGAACCTCTATCCTTCGTACTTGTATTCTGAGTAGCTAGGATTACAAGCATAAACCACCAGCACCTGGCCCCTTCCATAATTTCTGAGAACAAGTCAGCTGAGCCCTCATCTGTAGACATTAGCTAATGACCTTTTCTTTGCTTTTCTTTTTTTCAGCAAGGTGAAATTTACTTCTGCTCAGAAGGTGTGCCCTCAGCCAAAAATCTGGCAAGCAAACACTCCTTCTCTTTAATGAAACATCATTCAACCCAATGACTTTGAGATCTTTCACTTCAGCGGTTAGATTATAAGTCACTTGTAATGTGATCGTAGTGAGATCGTAGTGATTATATGACATTGGATGGTTTCTAAGTGGCTTGTTTGTTTGATCACTTATTCAAAAAATATTTGTTGATTCTCTTTATTGTGCCAGTGTAAGACTAGGTATTTGTATGGTCTAATTCTAAAAAGTGTAATGAATCATATCAGAGAAAGGCTCAGAAAAGGCTACAAAATCAAGGACACAAAGAAGTCTAATCAGGAGATTAAATAGTTAAAAATTATCATTAGTAATATTAGCAAGAGTGGTGATGGCAGAGGCCAAGGTCCTATGGGTTGATTCACATAGACAATAAGGAAATAGATCTTGGCTATGAAGGGAAGGAGAAATAGTATCAAGGGGAAGATTCAGAATGGAGAAAGATTTTTCTTTTTTTTTTGGCCAGTCCTGGGCCTTGAACTCAGGGCCTGAGAACTGTTCCTGGCTTCCTGTTGCTCAAGGCTAGCACTCTGCCACTTGAGCCACAGCGCCACTTCTGGCCGTTTTCTGTATATGTGGTGCTGGGGAATTGAACCCAGGGCCTCATGTATACAAGGCAAGCACTCTTGCCACTAGGCCATGTCCCCAGCCCAAGATTTTTCTTTTTAATACAGTATAAACTTTATAGGTAGGAAAGATACCTATTGAATATATAAGACTGGAGTGGGAAGGGAATTCCATTTTATAGATAAAGACAAAGCAGAAAGTTTAAGAGTTCCAAGATTCATATATGAATTCAAGTATTATGATACTAAATTCCATTTACTACATCTAATTCTGACATAGGTAAACTTTATTTTAAAGTGTTTGCCTTGGAGCTGGGAATATGGCTTAGCAGTAGAGTGCTCGCCTTGCATGCATGAAGCCCTGGGTTCAATTCCTCAACACCACATAAAAGGCTGACACTGTGGCTCAAGAGCTAGATTGCTAGCCTTGAGCAAAAGAAGCTCAAGAACAATGCCCAGGCCCTGAGTTCAGGCCCCAAGACTAGCAAAAAAACTAACACTGTGAAGTTGTTTACTTTTAAGAGAAAAAAAATTGTTATTCTGAGATAGCATTTCACAACTATAATAAAAAAAATTCAAAAACTAAATCACACATTTTGTTGTCAAAGTTATGAGGAAAAGTGACACACTATTGTTAGTGGGAATGCAGAATTGTTAGTCCTTAGTTAGAATAAGGTTAGTCCACTTTAGTTTTTTGTCTAGAAATCCCACTTCTACAATATGTAATCATTCATAGACTAGTTTTATAAGTTCTATCAGTACCTAGTGAAGTACTCTTCAGAAGTAAGGAAGAAAAGGGAGATTTCTATGAGCTGTTATGTGAAGTATACAGTTCTAGGTTTTATGGCATAGTTTGGAGATAAATTGGAAAATGAAGACCAAAACTGGAGGCACAGCTTAAGTAATAAAGCTCTAACAATGAGAAAGCCAAACAAGAACTCAAGGCCCTGACTGAGTTCAAACCTTAGTACCAGCACACACATAGAAACAAAGAGCAAAAAATTACTTACAGTATTCTACTCTGTATTATGAGAAGTGATAATATACATTTGCTTATATTTTAATAAAACATAAGCGGTATAATCTATAATGAAAATGGTTACCTGTGGGAATTAAAGGTATAGATGTGGGTGTTGAGACTTCCAAGTTTACTTTTTCTTCCTCCCTTGATACAGGATCTCTCTGTACAGCTCAGGCTTGCCTCATACTTGCTACATAGCCCAGATTATTTTGAATGCTATCCTCCTACATTAGCTTCCCAAGTGAAATTACAAGCTTACTTTTTAAATAAACTTTTGACTTTCCATTATGTAAAAGTTTTGCTACTCACAAAATTAAAAAGAATGTAAAAAGCATACTCTACAATTGAGTACACAAAATTAACCCAAAAATATATATCAAATTGAGACCTCACAGAAGATAATTTAAATAACCTTTAGGCATGATTCTTTGCTTTTATCCCTAGTGAAATATGACTAGGAAATCAAGACCAACCAAAATATTGAATTTGGTAGGTTTGTCATTGGTTGTGCTGAGTATTATAATGTTCAATTTATTTTCTGTTTTTTTTGTTTGTTTGTTTGTTTTTGGCCAGTCCTGGGGACTGGACTCAGGGCCTGAGCACTGTCCCTGGCTTCTTCTTGCTCAAGGCTAGCACTCTGCCACTTGAGCCACAGCGCCCCTTCTGGCCATTTTCTGTATATGTGGTGCTGGGGAATCGAACCCAGGGCCTCATGTATATGAGGCAGGCACTCTTGCCACTAGGCCATATCCCCAGCCCCCAATTTATTTTCTAAGAGCAAAAGAGTTGCTGGTAACCAACACTTTTACTGTAGAGTAGGGAGGTACAAATACTGGGTGAAGTCAAGAAGGTGAGAAAGAACCTGTGGTATTGAATGTGAATTGGAGGTAACAGTTTACACTTAATATTTTTAGAAATATTAATATTCTTAGCTTTGCTGAACAGTTTTACAAGCCCATCTAATTAACTGGTATCTTGATTACAAAATACCATTCTTTATTAGAAAAAACCAGCGTTATTTGAGGACATGGTGACTCCATTCACAAAAGTGAACCTGGAACTTTTTTTTTTTTTTTTGAGGTACTGTACTGGGTTTTAACTCAGAGCTTCAAGTTTGCTAGGCAGGTACTCAAACACACTTGAGGTTATGTCTCCTGCCCTTTTTGTTCTAGATATGGGGGGGGGGGGTGAAGAAGGGAGGAGGTAAAGACCAGAAGGTGTAGAATTAACAGACCTACCCTATTCCCTGAGAGACAGCACCTGGGCAGTGTTGGACTGGAGTTAACAGGCCACTCCACCCCTGAGAGATGGCACCTGGGCAGTGGTAGCAGGTGGACAAGAGTCAATTTAGGCAGTAGAAGCTGGACGCTTGGCTGCTTCCTTGTTCTAGGTATTTTGAGGTAGGACTTTATTTTCTGCCTGGGCACATCACAATGTTTCAGTCCTAGCTGGGATTACAGGCTCATGCTGACATACCCAGCTTCTTCCCATTGAAATAGAGTCTTTTAGACTTTTCAGCCTGGGCTACCCTGGAACTGTGAACCTCCTGATCTTAACTTCCTTGTAGCTAAGATAACAGGCAAGCAAGCACTACCACGCCTAACTATGAGTCAAGGAGGAATCTCATGGATATGCCACGCCTATAATCCTAGTTACTCAGGAGATCTGGGATCACAGTTCTCAGTCGGCCTGGGCCAACAAATCCAAGAGATTCTTCTCTCCAATTAACCAGCAAAAAGCCAGAACTGGAGGTGTGGCTCTACAAAGAGCACTATCCATGAAAAGCTGAGTGAGAGAACAGGCCCTGAGTTTAAGTCCCAGTACACCCAGTACAAGGAAGACAGGAGGAGGAGAAGGAAAGGAGGAAGAAAATTTTCTCAAACTTTTGCCTTGAACTACAATCCTGGATCTCATTCTCAGAAGTGGCTAGGAAACTAATAGCAAGCTATAGACATGAACTACCAGTGCCTGACTAGGAAAAAAAATTACCTTGATGAGATTCCCATTTGCCAAATTCAGGACAATTTGAGCATCAAAATAATGTTAAAAACAGCTTTGAGTTATTGGCTCAGTTATTGTGCCTGCTTTGTGCTCTGAGGTCTGGAGTTCAGACTCCAATATTGTAAGACAGAAAAGAAAGTAATTTTAATAAAAAGATGGAAAGAATAATTAGATGAAGCTATATTGAGGATGAGTACCAGATAACATACACAAGTATCACTGCTTTGTAACCCCCAGAAAAATAATTTATTTGGGCAAGATGAGAAATGGCTGTTAAAACCAAAGGCTAGGAAGTAGAGCTGTGACTCAAAGTGGTAGTCTTGAACAAAAGAACTCAGGGACAGAGCACAGGCCCTACCTAATTCAAGCCCAATGACTACCAAAAGAAAATGCTAAAAGTTACCATAAAACTGTATAGTCACACAACCCCAAAGATAACTAATAGTCCTAGATTACTAATTAATTGCAAAGAAACCTTTATAATTGAGAGATAGGACAGATACAAAGAAAAGTACAATGAACTCAAACCTAGCATAACAAATAATGGAACAAACTAATACCATGTGTCTCCCAGTCTGATGCAGTAGGAAGAGTACAGTGTCACTCTTGGTTGTTCTTTGTTTTTGTTTTTTTTTAAGTGGGCTGGGAATATGACCTAGTGGTAGAGTGTTTGCCTCATATACATGAAGCCCTGGGTTGGATTCCTCAGCACCACGTATATAGTTAAAAGCCAGAAGTGGTGCTGTGGCTCAGGCCCTGAGTTCAAGCCTCAGGACTGGCCAAGAAAAAGTTTGAGCTGTCAGGTGCCAGTGGCTCATAGGCCTATCCTATAATCCTAGCTACTAAAGAGGCTGAGATCTGAAGATCCTGATTCGTAGCCAGCCCAAGCAGACAAAACCAAGAGACCACTCAAGTGGCCACTTTTGCTCACTGGCTAGTACTCTACCAACTAAGCCATACCTCCAACCCCAAATCTAAAAGACTTCTATGTCTAACCAGCAAAATGCTAGAAGTAGAGCTGAGGCCCAAGTGGTAGAGCTCTAGCCTTGAGCAAAAAAAGCTAAGCAAAGTACAAGGCTCTGAGTTCAAGTCCCAGTAATAGCTCACACACAAAAAGTAGTTTGACCTGAATCTGATCATAGGAAATAACCTAAGGGCTGGGAATGTGGCTTAGTGGTAGAGTGCTTGCCTATCATGCATGAAGCCTTGGGTTCGATTCCTCAGCACCACATAAACAGAAAAAGCCAGAAGTAGTGTGATGGCTCAGGTGGTAGAGTGCTAGTCTTGAGCAAAAGAAGCTCAGGGACAGTGCTCAGGCCCTGAGTTCAAGCCCCAAGACTGGCCAAAAAAAAAAAAAAGAGTAGAGAAAGGAGGTATGGGCAGTTCTATATTAGAAGAGAAAATAGAAATATGGCAACCACATGTAAGGTATGCCCTTTGAACAAATATAAGAGATATTTGGGGGGCTGGGGATATGGCCTAGTGGCAAGAGTGCCTGCCTCATATACATGAGGCCCTGGGTTCGATTCCCCAGCACCACATATACAGAAAATGGCCAGAAGTGGCGCTGTATCTCAAGTGGCAGAGTGCTAGCCTTGAGCAAAAAGAAGCCAGGGACAGTGCTCAGGCCCTGAGTCCAAGCCCCAGGACTGACCAAAAAAAAAAAAAAAGAGAGATATTTGGGAGACAGTTGTGGAAATTCAAATATGGACAGTATATTAGGTTGTTGAATCTGTGTTGTATTTATTGAGTGTGATAGTAGTATTTTGTAAGAAAATTTCTCCTTTTTAATAAAATGAATTTCAGAAAGTAGAAACATGTTCTGGGGGCAGGGAAGGCAAAATGGAAAGGGCACAGGAGTGGAGGGATAGTGAGCAAATGCAGTCATTATTATATTCAATGTACATTGCATAAAAATTGAACTGCATATGGGGCTGGGGATATGGCCTAGTGGCAAGAGTGCTTGCCTCATATACATGAGGCCCTGGGTTCAATTCCCCAGCACCACATATACAGAAATTGGCCAGAAGTGGCGCTGTGGCTCAAGTGGCAGAGTGCTAGCCTTGAGCGAGAAGAAGCCAGGGACAGTGCTCAGGCCCAGAGTCGAAGGCCCAGGACTGGCCAAAAAAAAACACTCCTTAGTGGTCTTGAGCAGAAATTATTTTAATATTGAGTCAGTTATCTTATATGTAAAAAAAAATTGAAGCCAGGCACTAAATGTACTAATATATAAAATTCCTGGTTCTTCCTTACACAGTGCTTTTTTTTGTTTGTTTTTTGGTCAATAATGGGGTTTGAACTCTTGGCCTGGGTGCTGTCCCTGAGCTCTTCAGCTCAAGGCTAGTGCTCTACCAATTGAGCCACAGCACCACTTGCAGTTTTCTGGTAGTTAATTGGAGAAAAGAGTCTCATGGACTTTTTCCTGCCTGGTCTGGCTTTGAACCATGATCCTCACATCTCAGCCTCCTGAGTAGCTAGGATTATAGGCAGGAGCCACCAGCGCCCGGCTCAAATATTTTATTTTGTTGATTTGCTAATGCTTCCTAACCTTGTTATTTTGGCTCCTTAGGGCTCAGAGTGGAATGCTTCCAACTTAGAGGATCTACAGAACCGAGGGTAAGCACACAGAGGAATTACTGACATTCCTGTGTGACTGAAATCTCTGTTAAACTTTACATTTCTCATGAAAGTAGTATTGGCATGGTATGTAACTTCAATCTTTGTACTTGCTACCACGATTCTAAACAGATATAATTTAATAAAAATTAAAATGTCTTTTCTCTTAACTGTTTTATTATCTCACTTTCCAAGAAAGTTCACTTGTATTAATGGGTGATCTTTTTTTTTAATTGTATTTATTTTGTTTATGTGGTACCAAGGAATTGAACCCAGGAGTTCGGGCATGATAGGCAAACACTCTACCACTAAGCTAGCAGCTGTATTCCCTGCCTAATGGAAGTTCTTTTTTTTTTTTTTTTTTGCCAGTCCTGAGGCTTGAACTCAGGGCCTGGGTACTGCCCCTGAGCATCTTTTGCTCAAGGATAGCACTCTACCACTTGAGCCACAGCACCACTTCTGGCTTTTTCTGTTTTTATGGTACTGAGGAATCAAACTCAGGACTTCATGCTAGGCAAGCACTCTACCACTGAGCCACCTTCCCAGCCCCTGGAATATCTTTTTTTTTTTTTTTTTTTTTTTTGCCAGTCCTGGGCCTTGAACTCAGGGCCTGAGCACTGTCCCTAGTTGCTTTTTGCTCAAATCTAGCACTCTGCCACTTGAGCCACAGCACCTCTTCTGGCCGTTTTCTATATATGTGGTGCTGGGGAATTGAACCCAGGGCTTCATGTATACGAGGCAAGCACTCTTGCCACTAGGCCATATTCCCAGCCCCTGGAAGGTCTTTTTAAAGATAAATGTTCAGGCTCATACCCTGAGATCAAACCCCAGTACCACTAAAAAAAAAAAAGTCACAAATGTACACATTGGTGCCTTTTAAAATCAAATGTAGAGGGCTGGGAATATGGCCTAGTGGCAAGAGCACTCGCCTCATATACATGAAGCCCTGGGTTTGATTCCCCAGCACCACATATATAGAAAATGGCCAGAAGTGGCGCTGTGGCTCAAGTGGCAGAGTGCTAGCCTTGAGCAAAAAGAAGCCAGGGACAGTGCTCAGGCCCTGAGTTCAAGCCCCAGGACTGGCAAAAAAAAAAAGCAAAATAAATAAGTAAATAAAATAAAATAAAATGTAGGAGCCAGGCACATAGCTCATACCTATAATCCTAATTGATAGAGAGGCTCAGTTTGAGGCCAGCATGGGAAAAAAAGTTTGTGAGACCTCATCTCAATGGAAAAAAAAAAATAGACATGGTAATGAATATCAACAAAAAGCATAAACAAGACAGTCTAGACCAATCAAGTAAAATGTGAGACCCTATCTCAAAAATAAAGCACCCAAATGCTGTTTGCTCATACCTGTAATCCTAGCTACTCAGGAGGTGAAATCTGAGGATCACAGTTCAAAGCCAACCAGGCCAGCAGAAAGCTGTAAGTGGAGCTGTGATTGCTCAAAAAGCTGAGGGATAACATCCAGGCTCCTGAGTTTAAGCCCAGGACAGGCACAAAACAAAATTGTTATTGTTGTTGTTATAGTGCTGGTGGGGCTTAAACTCAAGGCTTGGGTGCTGTCCCTGAGGTTTTTGTACTCAAAACTAGCACTCTACTACTTTTGAGCCACAGTATACCATTTCCCAAAATTAAAATTAAGTAAACAGAAAAACGAACTAGAGCTTGTCTAACAAGCACAAAGTCCTGAGTTCCAACTCTAGTACATACATATGATTATTTAAGATGAGGCTAAGCAAAATGAACTCCAAGAGATGGAAACAGAAGGATTTTATTGTTGCCATTATGTTTGTTGTACTAGGTGAATTTCCTTTGGTGTACCCCCTGTGGTCACTGTATATGATTTTGGTACACTGGATATTGTATATATGCTTATCTGAACTAGGGAAGGGAAAGAAAAATGAGGGGAGGTATAACAAATAAGAAATCAACTCACTACCTTATTATGTAACTGTACCCCCTCTGTACATCACCTTGTCAATAAAATTTAATTAAAAAAATAAAAATCACACAATTCCTTTAAAGAAAAAAAACCTCTAGTATATACATACATACATACTAAAGTGTAGGATCCAGCAGTGTAGCTCAGTGACAGAGCACTTGCCAAATGTGTAAGACCCTGGGTTTAATCCTCAATACTGCAAAAAAAGGGGGGGGGGATACACTAAACTACATATTTGTGGTTTACAGTTGTTCATTCAACATTTAATTAGTGTCTTCTGTGGATCGAGCATAGTGCCAGTAATCCATTCTGAAATAAAACTCACTTCTTGCTCTTTTATCCTTTCCTAGCTATTTGAAGAGTAGGTTATGAATGTAAAATGAGCAAGCTTTTGAAATTGAAGAAAACCTGCCTTATATTAAGAAGAATTTTGTGGCTTTGATGCTAAGTTAAATCACATTAAATTCACATCCCAGAAAAAAAATTGTACACTTGGTCTTAACCACAGAGTTGATTAGCCCTGGCTCTCTCTTTTGTTGTCATTTCCTTGACTTCAAAGGTTGAGTTTGTAGAAACCTACATTTGGTTGTGAGAAGGAAGCAGTTTCTGCAGAGAAAAGCAAGTGAGTCCATGTTTTAACAGTGAACTCTAGAAATAGCTGAGTGTACATAGCATTGAAAAAAGATTTTTTAAAAAGTAAATCAGGGGCTGGGAATATGGCCTAGTGGCAAGAGTGCTTGCCTTGTATACATGAAGCCCTGGGTTCAATTCCCCAGCACCACATATATAGAAAATGGCCAGAAGTGGCGCTGTGGCTCAGGTGGCAGAGTGCTAGTCTTGAGCAAAAAAGAAGCCAGGGACAGTGCTCAGGCCCTGAGTTCAAGGCCCAGGACTGGCAAAAAAAAAGTAAATCAAAGGTTAAATTGAGTGAGTACAGTAAGATATACTAGAAGAAATTTTTGATAGAGAAGCCTTTTTCTGCAAGTATATCAGTATGGGAGAACCCTCAGAGTCAGTTTTGCTGCCATAGCAGCCAGGAATGCAGCCAGATAGAGTTGAAGGAATTTCAAGTCCAGCTCTCCTGACCCTCCCAGCCCTGGCCTCATTTGCCTTTCACAAAGTTTAGAGAGAGTAACAGCACAAAGCCTAAAATTTGGCATTTAGAAAAATGGAATTTTTCTCCTTTTCTCTCTTTTTTCTTGGGATACATGTCAGTGGTCTGGTTTATAGAAATAAATTCCAAAGAAAATGTGTACTGTTGATTAATTTTAGTGACAGAAAGAGAAGTTGCTAGGGTATGGGTCTCAGGTTGATTCTTAGTAAATATGCTGCTTCCAAGAGACTATCAAAGACAAGTTGTATAACTATATATGTATACATATATAAGATGAAAATAGAATTTACATGTTAAATATGGCAGATACTGTGCTGGAAGTTGGGTGTAGTCTGAGTAGCAGAGTACATATTCTCCCTCTCCCTTGGTTTCTTTACAGGGTGCGGTATATTTTGAATGTCACTCGAGAGATAGATAACTTCTTCCCAGGAGTCTTTGAGTATCATAACATCCGGGTATATGATGAAGAGGCAACCGATCTCCTGGCTTACTGGAATGATACTTACAAATTCATCTCTAAAGCAAAGTGAGTAATAGCCCCACACAGACATTCTGACCCTATTTAACCAAATATATTGCTATTTAACCAAATATTTGAAGTCTTACTATGTGCCAGGTACTGTGTTACTTAGAATTAACATACTGAATAATTTTATATACAAGGTAATTAGCTCTGCATTGTTGTGTTTGTTTGCTAGTGTAGCTTTGTGATAGTGGTGTTTTTATTTCTTTCCATTAAAAAAAGAGCTGGACACCAATGGCTCATGCCTATAATCCTAGCTACTCAGGAGACTGAGATCTGAGGATCACAGTTCCTAGGCACACAAATCTGAGAGATTCTTATCTCTGACTAGCCAGAAAAAGCCAGATGTGGAGGTGTGGTGCAAATAGTAGAGTGCCAGCCTTGAGTAGAAAAGCCAAGTGGAGAACAAGTTCAAGCCCCAGTACTGGTGTACCAAAAACAAAAAAGTGGGTGGTGTAGGGCTGTAGTATAGCTCATTGGTAGAGCATGTGATGTATCATATGTTCAGTTCCCTGGGCTATTTGGTCAGTCCCTAGACAAGACATGGCATGTAGGGTTGTGAAAAGTAATATTCAGGGCTATGTCTAAATAGAAAGTAAGGTTGGTTTCATTTGATTTGTGTTGGTTCTTTTCTCTAGGGAAAATTCCTTACTGGAATTTTCTTTTCAGGCTGAGCACTGTTGCTGAGCTTCTTTTGCTCAAGGCTAGCACTCTACCACTTGAGCCACAGCACTACTTCCAGCTTTTTCTGTTTATATTTTGCTGCAGAATCAAACCCAGGGCTTCATGCATGCTAGGCAAGCACTCTACCACTAAGCCACACTCCCAGCCCTTACTGGAATTTTAACTAGAAGCAACTCTAACATTTGTTGGTTCTTTTTGTGTGTGTATGCCAGTCCTGGGGCTAAAATTCAGGGCCTGGATTCTGTCCTTGAGCTTTTGTGCACAGGCTAGTGCTCTATGATTTGAGCCACAGCTCAACTTCTAGCTTTTTGGTAGCTCATTGGAGATTTCCTGCCTGGACTTGCTTCAAATCACAGTCCTCAGATCTCAGCCTCCCACATCGATAGGCTTACAGGCATGAGCCACTGGCACCTGGTAAAACAACTCTAACCATCTGAATATATAAGATGAATCACTATCATACCTGTAACCCGGGAAAATGCCAGTTCTTTTTCTTTTTTTTTTTTTGCCAGTCCTGGGGCTTGTACTCAGTTCCTGAGCACTGTGCATGGCTTCTTTTTGCTCAAGGCTAGCACTCTGCCACTTGAGCCACAGCACCACTTCTGGCTTTTTCTGTATATGTGGTGCTGAAATCGAACCCAGGGCTTCATGCATGCGAGGCAAGCACTCTACCACTAGGCCATATCCCCAGCCCCTGAGACCTATCTTTTAGAATAAAATTTGTGTGTTATATTTGCATCTCAGCACTTTGCATATTCTTTTATATATGGTAAATAATAAATCTTTATTAAATGAATTAAAGAGATTTAATGTTAAAACTGAATACTGTTTAAGAGTACACTCAGATCTGTCACATTTGCACCCATGTATGTGTGCTCAGGTCTTCATACATGTACATGAATATATTAGAATGGGGGCATAGTATAACAAGAAAATAGACAGAACAGAAGACTTGGGAAAAATCTTGGAACCAGCTTTTAAAATATACTCTCTACTGTTCTTCTCTTCACCTCAATCCCCAAAATTCTCCTAGGAAACATGGATCTAAATGCCTTGTGCACTGCAAAATGGGGGTGAGTCGCTCAGCCTCCACTGTGATCGCTTATGCAATGAAGGAGTATGGCTGGAATCTGGACCGAGCCTATGACTATGTGAAGGAAAGACGAACGGTGACCAAGCCCAATCCCAGCTTCATGAGACAACTAGAAGAGTACCAGGGGATCTTGCTGGCGAGGTATGTTCTCAGTGTTTCTCAGATTTTTACTCCTACAGCTCCATAAAACAAGGTGAAGGGTCCTTCTCTGAAGCTAGTTCTGAGCCTGATGTGGATGTGGTATTTTTTTAACTTGGACTACATTCTTTTGGTCAAATTTTCCAAAATCAAGTATAAGCACTTAAGATTAGCATGGAAGATATAGGTATTTAATATTTTAGGTTGATGTTATGTTAGTATTGAATACTAAAGGATAGAAATACTACCTTGTAATTTCAATTCTCAAACTAAGTAAAAATTGTGTGTGTGTGTGTGTATGCGTGTGTATGCGTGTGTATGCACATACACAGACCAATCCTGGGACTTAAACTTAGGGCCTGGGCCCTGTCCCTGAGTTTCTTTTTTCTCAAGGATAAAGCTCTAGTCACTTTAGCCACAGGTCCACTTCTGGCTATTTTGGTGGTTAATTGGAGATGGAAATCTCACAGACTTTCCTGCCTGGGCTGGCTTTGAACCAAATCCTCATGTCTCAGCCTCCTGAGTAGCTAGAATTACAGAAATAAGCCAACCAGCACCCCGCTCAACTAGGTGCACATTTTATTTATTTTTATTTATTTATTTATTTTGGCCAGTCCTGGGGCTTGGACTCAGGGCCTGAGCACTGTCACTAGCTTCTTTTTGCTCAATGCTAGCACTCTGCCACTTGAGCCACAGCGCCACTTCTGGCCATTTTCTGTATATGTGGTGCTGGGGAATTGAACCCAGGGCCTTATGTATACGAGGCAAGCTCTCTTGCCACTAGGCCATATCCCCAGCCCGGAGCACATTTTAATAAGCATTTCTCAACATATTATTATAATCTTGGAAACAACTGCCCTATCAAAATATATAAAGTTACTCCTAGGGTAATGTTAAGCTAAGCTGAAGTACTTAGGAAAGAAGTACCTATTTTTACTTTGGTATTGTTTCAGTGAGCCTTCTTCAGTAATTTTGATCATGTGACAAATGTTTGTAACCTATTTGAGGTATTTGTAAACCTATTTTTCCCAGAAACAACTCTTGTATTTTTTAAAATCCTTTAATCAAATTATATATAATACATATACGTGTGTGTATATATAAAGACATATACACACACATATATATATAAGCATGCTTTGCAAAAGTGTAGGAAATTACTAGGAGAAAAATACAAACTCAATGCTTACAGATATTATCTCACCTATTTCTCTATTTTTTACTTCACTACATATTTTGGTGGGTATATTTTCCACAGAAAAAACACTTTTCAGACTGCTTCTCTGGCCCAGTATTAGGTCTTGAATATCTTCCCATATCAGTAAGAGACAGCTGTTGTCAATAAGAGTTGGCTATTAAAATAACTGATTTTATTACCTCGCTACCCCTTTGGAGGTGAAAACCACCTTCAGCTGCTCTTGGGAACAAGCATTCAATACTAAATAACTGCAGGATCAGTTTCTTGAGCTGCCACATGCTGAATTTCTTTGGATTACTAGATTTTGCTTTTTTTTTTTTCCACGTGGGCCTGTTCTAGGTGGTAGTATTATGATGAAGGCACAGCTGTTGAGAAGCAATTGATGATGCCAGAGTTTGACTTCCAGTGAGTCTCATGACTTGGTTTTGACTGTAAATCTGGGCTGCATTTCTCCAGAACCCCCAAAGTATTGTGAAAATGTGGCCTAATATAATGGTTTCCACTAAAAACCCCTCCCATTTATTCAACATTTGGTATGATTTTGTCTGAGCTGTTCTGTTAGGAAGCTGAGAAAATACTCAAGCCTTCTGTTTAAAAGAAATTGTAAGTCTTGGGCCAGATTTTGATGATATTTTTATATCTTATCAGAAGGTACGACTCAGAAGTTCCTTTGGGCACAAGAAAGACATGTATGAGTCTGAAGGGACATAAATATTCCCCAGACACACAAGACAGAGGATGTTAGGCAATGTCCTCACGTGACCTACTGAGAGGAAGGCTACTACATGTCCTGCCAAATTCAGTATTTATTCTGGAATCCCAGACTACTGCAAGCTGTTGGGTTGTTACTTTGTTTTGTTTTGTTGTTTTTAAAGCATATGTGGTTTTTCTAATATGTTAAATGAATTTCAGAAAAATCTTAGATGAGGTTAGGAAGGGCAACGCAAACCACAAAATTCTTCTCTTCCTCTGTCCTCCCCCCTCCCTTTTTTTTTTTTTTTTTTTGTTTAATCTTAACTTCCTAGGCTTGATTCATAAGGAAAGGCAGCAAGTTCTAAGAGGGATAACCACAGAATTTGAGTCTGTAGATGTTCCTAGTTCACCCCCTTGCTGCAACCTTGGAAATTACTTCACATTTCTCATCCTCACCTGACCTTACTTATAAAATGAAAATCAGTCTGGAAGTGTAACTCAGGTGGTAGAGCACTTGTCATGCATGCATACATGCATGGATGGGTAGATGAATGGATGCCTCTCAGGGTTGTGAATTAATGAGTATTAATGTCACTATGTATTATTAAGGGTTGTTTCTCATCTCCTTTCTCTATGCCATTTACTTTCTCTTTAATCCCAACCACGACCTCACACCATAAGCAGGCTAATTCTACAGAATCTGGTGTGGAAAGTGTTCCTAAAATTTCTTATATTGTGATGTTGCCTGGCTCTTAAGTACTAGAGTCCAGCATATGGATATAACTTAGGCTACTTTTAGCTGCAAGTAATAGAATACCTCCATCTTTCAGTATCTCACCAAGAAATAGCAATCTCAGATTAGGATTATTTGAAAAGTTTTATGTGGCATAATCAAGGGACTTGTATCTGTAATTGAATGATAGCTCCTAGGCCCAATGAGGAAGGGAGCATTTACTATAACCTGAAGGAGATTCTTGCAGAGAAAAGTACTTTTTGAAACTAGCAGACATTCAGTCAAAGACACTCATCATAAACTCTACACATCCTTATTCACAGGCCTGCCTGGATGTAAGCATAAAACCCTATTCAAAAAAGAAATAAAGCAGCTGGGTGCCAGTGGCTCGCGCCTGTAATCCTAGCTACTCAGAAGGCTGAGATCTGAGTGTCTTGATTTGAAGCCAGCCCAGACAAGAAAAGTCCATAAGACTCTTACTCTCCAATTAACCATAAAAAAGCTGGAAGTGGATCTGTGGCCCAAGTGGCAGAGAGCAAAAGAACTCAGGTATAGCACCTAGATCCTGAGCTCAAGCCCCAGGATTTACACCAATAAAAGAAATAAAGCAGAATGTACTGAGGGCATGACTCAAGTGGTGGAATGCCAGCCTAGCAAACACAGGTCCTGAATTCAAATTTAAGTACCACAAAAGTGGGGGGAGGAAAGAGGAAGAACAAAAGAATCCCTAGATTCCTGGGACACATGTGATAGTTTTCTCCCAAAGAAACAGGTCTGAGTCTAGCATTCTCTAGCCCCATAGTAATCAAGATTGCACTGGGTTCTTAACTGGAAAGGGCAGGTCTCTGTCTGAAGACATTAATTGAATACCTTGACCTCTTAGAGAAAGAAAATTTTACATTGTGACACCAGATTCCTGTCGGAATTTATGTCTTGATGACGATCTTACTCAAAATGTGACTAAGACTTTGCCAAGTAGACAACGCTCTGAAATAAGGGACTTTTTACATATTTCACAATATCATTGGTAGCTTAGAGAAGCCTGAATTCATATTCTCCTTCAAACTTAAAAAGGAAGAAGATACTAAAAAGCTAATGTATTCCTATCTGATTTTATTTTTTTCTAGTGTTTGTTTTGTATATGCATGTGCGTGTGTGTGTGTTGCTGGGGTTTAAACCTAAGGACTCATCTTTGCCAACTGAGCAAGTGCTCTACCAGGAAGAGTACTTTGAGCTATGCCTAAAGCCCTTTCTTTTGTTTGTTTTTGTTTCTGAGTTAGGATCCCTCTACTATCTTTGACTGGGCTATCCTAGAACTTGAAGTCCTCTAGCCTCCACCTCCTAAGTAGTTTGTTTTTGTTTTTATAGTTAAGGGATGGGAGCAAGATCAGAGAAGGTGGGTGTGAGTGTGTGTTGAAACTCCATTGAACTGCTAGCAGTCCTGTTTGTTATTCTGCACTCTGATCATTCAGGTATCTGGCAGGTTTATGTTCTATCAAACAGGTTTAGATTTCAGGCATACCGTGTGTCTGTGGTATTAGGTTCCAGTGTATAGGGGACAAGGAAGAAAACCTGAATAGTAGCCAGAGAAAATTTGTGTCACATATCCCCGGAAATGCCATTGTTGATCTTTGAAGGCCCCTGTCACATGGGCCAGAGAAAACAGATTGTCTCTTATCCTAACTTTCTAGTGGTAATACTGAAGTGTAGTCAATTCAGTATCAGTGCACAGTGGTCAGCCGTCAACCAGGGCCTGAAGACAAAAGGACATGGATTCCTGGTCAGGTGATGAACCAAGCCCAATTGAAATTTAAAGGGATTTTCTTAAAAGCTGTTTTTCAGCATCTAGGATTATGCACAGCATAGAGAAAATGTTCCATCAATGCTTTTCTTTTCCTTTCTACAGACCACCTAATTCCTTGAAAATTAACCAGTGTTGACTACTCCTAAAGCTGAGATTTGAGGATCAAGGTTCAGAGCCAGCCCACACAAACAGATCCATGAGTCTTTTATCTCCAATTAGCCAGCCAAAAATCATAACCAGAGATTGGCTCAAATGGGTAGAGCATCATCTGTGAATGGGAAAATGCCAACCCACAAACATGAGGTCTTAAGTTTAAGCCTCATTACTGCACCAAAATGTCTTGATTTTTCTGTAGCCAGGCCTCTGTTCTTAACAGTATTTTCCTCTGTGTATCTTTCTCATTTGATGAAAAATACAACATGAAAAGAGGACAGCAGACATAGTATAGTAGCTCACTTAGTGTAATTCAGTGGAGTGGAGACAGGAGGGCAATGCTAGGGCAAAGTTACTGAGACCCTGTCTGAAGAACACTAAAATTAAAAGAACTAAAGGGTACAACTCAGGTGGTAGAGCACTCACCTAGCAAACTTGAGGTCCTGAGATCAATCCTCAGTACCACAAAACAAAAACTAACATAAAATAAAATAACTGGAGGCAAGAGAATGGCAATATGCATCATAACATTTAAATTTCCTTCTTGTGCATAAGTGAAAAATCAAAATTCTTATGTGTAGTAGCCTAGTCATCGTGTGTGTGTGTGTGTGTGTGTGTGTGTGTGTGTGTGTGTGTGTGTGTGTGTGTACATGAATCCAAAATCAGGTCAGAGGCCACTCAAGGGAGAAAAGGACCTGACACTTAGTTGCATCATCCAGGCTACAGACCAACTCTGAAGTTCTTTTTTGGCAACTTGTTTATTTATTGCCTCCCTGCCTGGAATAGGAAAGGGAGTCAGCTGGATTTAAAAGCTAATCATTGGAAATAATAGATATGATCTAATGTCTTACATCTACCCGAACCAGTGGCAGGGTGTTAGAATACCCTGGTTCTAAACAAAGTTTCATTGGAAAACAGTCTAATGTTACCAAATAAAACTGATGATGATGGATTAAAAACTCTATGAACTACATTTCCCATTCATATGTATAACAACTTTGAGAAACTAAAATGTATACCGTGCACAAGAATGTCTATGACATTGTTTGTGATAGCCAAAGCTGTTAATAAACAACATAGATAAATGAATTGCAACATATTCATTACATTCTATGAAATATATTTACAGTGATGAATCTTAAAAACATAGTGTTAGGCAAAATACCAGTTGTAGAAAAAATATATATAGTATGATTTTATTTATATAAAGTTCAAAACATGTAAAACTAAGCAATATATTAAGAATAAAATATGTAGTAACACTTTAGGGCTGGGGATATAGCCTAGTGGCAAGAGTGCCTGCCTCGGATACACGAGGCCCTAGGTTCGATTCCCCAGCACCACATATACAGAAAACGGCCAGAAGCGGCGCTGTGGCTCAAGTGGCAGAGTGCTAGCCTTGAGCGGGAAGAAGCCAGGGACAGTGCTCAGGCCCTGAGTCCAAGGCCCACGACTGGCCAAAAAAAAAAAAAAAAAAATATGTAGTAACACTTTAAAGAAAAAGAATGAGCCAAGGCACTGGTGGCTCACACCTGTAATCCTAACTACTCAGGAGGCTGAGATCTGTGGATCACAGTTCATAGCCAGCCCAGGCAGGAAAGTCCATAGACTCCAATTATTCTCCAATTAACCGCCAGAAAACCGGAAGTAGCCCTGTGGCTCAAGTGGTAGAGTGCTAGCCTTGAGTTGAAGAGCTCAGGGACAGTACCCAGGCCCAGAGTTCAAGAAAGGGAGGTGAGGGGGAGCGAAAGAGGGAAGATGATAAGCCCAGAATTCTAGAGGGAAGTTATCCTCAGAGAAGTAGTAGTGCTTCAGTAGCAATAGTAATGACTGTATGGGAGAGCAGGTCTTATTGTAGAAATGGTAAAGGGAGCAGCCTCAGACCATCTTTAGATTAGAACTTTTCCTTCACCATTCTTAATGGACTCCAGTTTGATTCTAGAGCCCCACCCAATACTTTCTGGTGATTATCTCTCCCCTACCACCACCCCCACCCCTAAGAGAAGGAAATCCCTGCTGAGCATCATAGCAGTGAGGTCAGCTACTTCCTCTGAAACATGGAGTGTTTATGCTCCTTAGCAAAATTTCAGCCTCTGATTCCCTATTGACTAATGAATGGTTTGAAGACATTTAAAAAAATTATACTTTGGAGGATTCTTGGGGTCATGGGAACTTCCCGTTTGCCTGTTGACTGATAAAATCAGCCACTCTTTTATATTATTAGAAGGGTGAGAATAGTTGCCTTCTTAGTTGTCTAGCCCAGTCATAGTGAATCATAAGTATTGTCCTACCTTGGAGGACAAAAAGAGCAACCTCATTGATGGGTGACAAAGAAGTTAGGGAACAGAGTCATATGTAGGTATGTATGGATATAAGAGAAGAACCTTTGTTTTTTTAATAATTTAGGCCCCATTCACCCAAGCAGTCAGCTTGCCTCTTCCCCCAGCCATCTACTTGCTCCATGTGTGATATGTTGTCTCCTCCTAGGGGTGGCTTCAGTTCTTGCAGCTTGGAAAAGGTGAAAACCCTAGCTAATTGATTACAACTTGTCTTCATAAACAGTCTGTCTGTTCCCTACTCAGGAAAGAAAGCGCCCCTCCAAAACTGAAATCTTAGAGGGCCACCATACAAGCAGCAGACAGATAGGGAACTGAGAGCAGGTGCAGAATTAAGAAGAAATAGGGTCACATTAGTACAGGGTATGACTCAGCAGTGCCGGGTGTGGCCCTCAGCCTGGGGAAAATTGTTTTGCGCCCAGCAATTAGGTAACTGTTCATTGGCTTGGAAGTCATGAGACTGCACCCCACCCAAACACCTTAGTGACCTCGTCTCTGGTCACTAATAACCACACAGCCAGCTTTCTCTTTGGGGTCCATGCTTTGGGAATTTTGCTTCCTGTGAATGTGTTTGAAATGAACCTCATCCCCACCTCAGACTTTGTCTCTGTAAAAAAAGCCAAAGGATGGCTGTGCGGTAGTTTGAGAGGATAGAAGGGGTCTCCTTTTGCCCACCTGTACTTGGAAAATAGGTGGGCAAAAGGAGGCCTAAGACCCTTATGAAAAATGGCCTGTCCTTTATGTTCATCTTCATTCTGTAGGAAGCATTCTCCAAATTTACTAGCCCCACTTTTGTTTTCTAATTCAGGAGTAATCATTCTCCCCACACCTCCATAACAGCCACAAATCATACCAGAGTTCTTCATTCCCAATTACAAGCACTTGGTAATAAGCTCCAATAGAGTATTTCCCTTTGTATGATTTGTACATTATTTTGATTTTAGATATTTTTATGGTTCTAATTACTAAACATGCTCTTTTTAAATTAATTATTTAATTAAAATTAATCTTGCTGGGCACTGGTGACTCGCACTTATAATCCTAGTACTCAAGAGGCTGAGATCTAAGAATCACAGTTCAAAGACAACCTAGAGATAAAAGTCCATTTAACCACCTTTTTTTTTCTCAGTCATGGGGTTTAAACTCTGGGCCTGGGCACTGCCCCTGAGCACTTCAGGTCAAGACTAGCTCTGTACCACTTGATCCACAGTGCCACTTCCGGTTTTCTGGTTAACCACCAATTTTTTTTATCTCCAATTAAACCACCCAATCTGGAAGTGGAGCTATGGCTCAAAGTAGTAGAGTGCTAACTTTGACCAAAAATCTGAGTTCAAGCCCCACAACTGACCAAAAAAAAAAAAAAATATCCAGGCTCATATAAATTTGTTGTTACTGTTGTCTCACTTTTTTGTTTTATTTTGTTTTTATATATTGGACTAAGCATCCTTTGAAAGGTTTATTGCCTTGTCCCTTTGAGTAGTACCAAAACATTTTGCAGGTTAAGATTTAAGTTTGTCGATGGCCACCAATGACCTGTAATTCTAACTACCTAAGAGGTTGAGATCTAACTGAGCACTGGTGGCTCACGCCTATAATCCTAGCTACTCAGGAAGATCTGTGCATTGCATTTCAAAGCTAGTCCAGGCAGGAAAGTCCAGGAGACTCTTATCTCCAGTTAACCACCAGAAAACTGGAAGTGGTGCTATGGCTCAAAGTGTAGACAGCTAGCCTTGAGCTAAAAAGCTCAGGGACAGCACCCAGCCCAGTTCAAGCCCCATGGCCGACCAAAAAAAACAAAAAAAAGTGGCTGAGATCTAAAAATCACACTTTAAAGCCAGTCTTGGCAGACAAATCATATGAGACCCCTGTCTCCAATTAAACAGAAAAAAAAAAAAAACAGAACTGGAATTGTGGCTCAAGTGGCAGAGTATCAGCTGTGAGTGAAAAAGCCACCAGAGCACAAGGCCTTGAGTTCAAGCCCAAGTACTAGCACACAAAGGTGGGGGGACAATTTTCCTAGGAAGTTAACTGTTTTTAGCAGCATAAGATGTTTCTTGTATATGTCCTCCACAGCAAACAGCGGCATAACAAGCTCTGGAGATCTCATTCAGATAGTGACCTCTCAGACCACCATGAACCCATCTGCAAACCTGGGCTGGAACTCAACAAGAAGGAGATCACCACCTCAGCAGACCAGATTGCAGAGGTGAAAACCATGGAGAATCACCCACCTATACCTCCTGTCTTTGTGGAACATGTAGTCCCACAAGATGCAAATCAGAAAGGCCTGTGTACCAAAGAAAGAATGATCTGCTTGGAGTTCACTTCTCGGGAATTTCATGCTGGACAGATTGAAGATGAATTAAACTTAAATGACATCAATGGATGCTCATCAGGGTGTTGTCTCAATGAATCAAAATTCCCTCTTGACAACTGCCATGCATCCAAAGCCTTAATTCAACCTGGACAGGCCCCAGAAATGGCCAACACGTTCCCAGACTTAACAGTGGAAGATTTGGAGACAGATGCACTGAAAGCAGACATGAATGTCCACTTACTGCCGATGGAAGAGCTAACTTCTCGACTGAAAGACCTTCCCATGTCCCCTGATCCTGAGTCACCTAGCCCCCAAACCAGTTGCCAGGCTGAAATCTCAGATTTCAGTACAGATCGCATTGATTTTTTCAGTGCCCTGGAGAAGTTTGTAGAGCTCTCTCAAGAATCCCGGTCTCGATCTTTTTCTCACTCAAGGATGGAGGAGTTTAGTGGAAGCAGAAGTGAGAGCTGTCGACTGTCGGTGGTGGAGGTAGTCCCATCTGAAGTGACTGCTGATGACCAGAGAAGCAGCTCTTTAAGTAATACTCCCCATGCATCTGAAGAATCTTCAGTGGATGAGGAACAGTCAAAGGTAAAAACCAAACTATTCCACACTACTGTGTTGACTTCCTTTTCTTCTTTTGTTAGTTCTTGGGTTCAGACCAGGGCCTCACACATGCTCAATGAGCATTCTACCACTAAGCTACACTCCAGTCTTGACTTTATCTTTGACATCTTTAGGAAGGCAATCTCAATCTAGTTGATTTTCTTTGAAAGTTTAGGTTTTAAATATTTTTAAAATCAGTTGTCTTCTGATGATTTTTATCTTTTCAGACATCTTATTGTAATTGGAAGCACTTCTGAGAGGGGATAACAAAAAGAAGGAATAGACAAAAAAACATGTATGGGGGCTGGGAAAAATGGCCTGGTGGCAAGAGTGCTTGCCTCATATACATGAAGCCCTGGGTTCAATTTCTTAGCACCACATATATAGAAAAATGACCAGAAGTGGCCCTGTGGCTCAAGTGGCAGAGTGCTAGCCTTGAGCAAAAAGCCAGGAACAGTGCTCAGGCCCTGAGTTCAATGCCTAGGACTGGCAAAACAAAAAACCACAAACATATATGAACGGGCTGGGAATGTGGCTTAGTGGTAGAGTGCTTGCCTAGCATGCATGAAGCCCTGGGCTTGATTCCTCAGTACCACATAAACAGAAAAAGCCAGAAGTGGCACTGTGGCTCAAGAGGAAGAATGCTAGCCTAGAGCAAAAGAAGCTCTGGGACAATGTCCAGGTCCTGAGTTCAAGCCCCAGGACTGGCAAAAAAATAATAACACACACATATATACATACACATATGTATGTATGTATATATGCTAATGAGAAGAGTATCCCCTCTGTAGACCTCAGCAGTTCGGAACAAATCTCACCAATAATGATGTGCTAGGAACTCAGGTGATGGATGAGTTGAGACCTCTATCTCCCTGAGAAAGTTGGATTTGTTTGGGAAACTCTTTTTGTGTCCAAAAATCCACATTTGAAATAGTTGTTGGAGTAGCAACTTATTCTCATCTGAGTTCTTGCTATTAATTGTTTTTTAATTCTTCATGTCCAGCCCTGTGGCACTCAAGAATCAAGGGTTAGTTTAAGGAAATGAGTTAAGAGCAGACAGAATCCTAAGATTCCTAAGTGCCATATGACTTATGATAAGCCTCCTCAGACCAGGGAAAAAATAGTATATATCATTAAAAAAAATTAATGTTTTTCTGAGCGGGGCACTGGTGGCTCACACCTGTAATGCTAGCTGCTTAGGAGGCTGAAATCTGAGGACTGCAGTTAAAAGCCAGCCTGGGCAGAAAGCTTGATGAGATGTTTATCTCCAGTTAGCCACCAAAAAGCTGGAAGTAAAACTGTGGCTCAAGTAGTAGAGTACTAGCCTTGAACACAAAAAAAAGGACAGCATCCAGGCCCTGAGTTCAAACCGCAGATCAGCAAAAAAAAAAAAAAAAAAAAAGTTGTTTTTCTATTTTTTGAGACAGTCTTGCTGTGTAGCTCAACCTGGCCTCAAATTTATAATCCTCCTGCCTCAGCTTCCCACGTGCTGGGATTATAGGTATAAACCACCATGCTGTCTCTGAGCACTTTTTGCTCCAAGCTAATGCACTACCACTGGAGCTACAGTTCCATTTCCAGCTTTTTGTTGTTGTTAATTGGAGCTAAGAGTCTCAACAGACTTTGCTGCCCCTGCTGGGTTTGTACCACAGTCCTCAGCCTACTGAGTAGCTAGGATTAGAAGTGTGAGCCACAGGCACCCAGCTCAAGGTGACTCTTCTATGTGCTTCTTCTGTCTCCTTCCTTCCCCAAAAACTATGACTATTTTGTTTCTGCTGGGAAGTCAGAATGCTTGAGCTCTTCTTTTGGATTAAACAGTGCAGTAGGAATTACAGAAATAACCTTCCTTGCGTATCCTTAGTCATATGAGTACTCTCTCCAAGGTCCCTGCATATGCCAGGCTTGCTGTGGCTTCTCTCCAATCTTGACAAGTCCACCTCTACCTGACGTTCTGACAAATTTCCCCCTAAAGTCAGAACTGACCTTGTTAGTTTGTATTACAATTCAAGCCAAATTGATTCCTAGGAAAATATTTTACTTCAAAGTCTTATTTTAAAATGTTAACTAGATGGGGGCTGGGAATATAGCCTAGTGGTAGAGAGCTTGCCTCATATACTTGAAGCCCTGGGTTGAATTCCTCAGTACCACATCAACAGAAAAGGCCAGAAGTGGCGCTGTGGCTCAGGTGGCAGAGTGCTAGCCTTGAGCAAAAAGAAGCCAGGGACAGTGCTCAGGCCCTGAGTCCAAGCCCCAGGACTGGCAAAAAAAAAAAAAAGTTAACTAGATGGATAATCATACTAATAAAACCTGATTTTGCATTGGCTCATTTTCTTTGGGCCTTGTTCTTTGTTGTTATCGTTGTCACTTCTTGGGCTTGAATTCATGGTGCAGGCACTGTCCTTGAGCTTTTTTGCTCAAGGCTAGCACTCTACCACTTGAGCCACAGCACCACTTCCAGCCTTTTCTGTTTATGTGGTACCGAGGAATCAACCCCAGGGCTTCATGCATACTAGGCAAGCACTCTACCACTAAGCTACATTCCCAGCCCTAGCATTTTTTTCTTTTGGTGTTGGTTAATTGAAGGTAAGAAACTCACAGACTTTCCTGCCCAGTCTGGCTTTGAATTGTGATGCTCAGATCTCCGCTTCCTGAGTAGCTAGAATTACAGGCATGAGCCACTTGTACCCAACTTACATCTTGAGTCCTTAATCCATCAAGAGTTTTGAACTGAAAAGAAGACACACACAGGGAAAAAAAAAAAAAGGAGGAGGGGAGTCAGAGCTTTTGCCAGGCATAATCCTAACTACTCAGGAGACTGAGATCTGAGGATCACAATTCAAAGCCAGCGCAGGTAGGATGCTTATCTCTGATTAACCATCAAAAAGCCAGTATGACTCAAGTCCTAAGCAAAAAGCCAAGTGAGGAAGCATGAGTCCCTTAGTTCAAGCCCCAATACCTGCTCCAAAAAAAAAAAAAAGAGAGTTTGAGCTGGTAAAGCTGGTAGAGTGATTGTTCCTAAGTTTGCTGAAGCATGTGGGTGAAAAAAACTTTTCCCGTGTGAAATTTAGGCAGTATGTGGTCAGACAGTGTTTTTTTCCTGCCTTTTTATGTTCTGAGAACTACTTGGAGAACTGCTACTTGGAGAAGCAGTGGAAGGATGTGGATGAAAAAAAGTTTAAGAAGAGAGCAGTGGGTCTCCCACATCCGTCTTGCCCTGTTTCATGTCCGAGCTGGTCACTAAGCTTTGGGCCTTCACCCTGAGCAAGTTAGGATTGAACTGGAAGTTGGTCAGTCGGAAGGGAAACGTTTCATTACCTGAGGACGGCCTGAGTCCTAAAGGTTCATAGACCTAGGAAAACATGGATTCTAGGTGACTCCAAAGCTACTTGCTGTTTTAGAGCAAGGTACTAGATTAGAATTCTGCCTAAGTAAACAGACCAGAAAATTTACTAAACAGTTTTATTACCTATAATGAATTTTCTATTCTCTGGCCTTTTCCTTATTGTCTGACAAAACAGTGGGCAGTATGGTACTGGACCTTGACTGTGTTCTCATAGCTAGGTAGATTCTCTTGAATTAGAGAGTGAAGAAGCAGACACTAACATTTGCAGATAAGCTACAATTTTCCATGCTCATCTTGCTACTTTCTCTTCTCAGGCACTCTCAGAACTGGTCAGCCCAGATATCTTGATGCAATCTCACTCTGAAAATGCAATTTCAGTCAAAGAAATTGTGACTGAAATTGAGTCTATCAGTCAAGGAGTTGGACAGATTCCGCTGAAAGGAGACGTCCCATCCAACCCATGCCATACACCAAAGAAGAACACCATCCATGAGCTGCCCCTAGAGAGATCCCAGAGCCCTGAAAACAAGCTTGGACATATGGAGCAGGATGAGAGTTTCTACACAGCCCAGCCTGAACTAGACCAAGACTCAGGGAAGTACAACCCAGAAGGCTGCCTAGCCATACACTCAGCCACAGCAGATGTGGAAGAAGACAACCAAGAGGAAGGGGAACATGAACTCTGGGGCCCAGGGATGCATCCCAGTGCCAAGTGGTGCCCTGGATCTGTGAGAAGAGCCACCCTGGAGTTTGAAGAGCGCTTACGGCAGGAGCAGGATCACCATGGTACTAGCCCTGCATGTACCTCCTTGTCCACTCGCAAGAATTCTAAGAATGATTCTTCTGTGGCAGACCTAGCACCAAAAGGGAAAAATGATGAGTTCGTCTCAGAACACTCATTTGCCCCTAAGGAACGAGAGATGAGCAAGGGCAAAGAGAAATGCCGTGGGTCTGAAGCTAGCTCACTATCCCATTCTGAACAGAATGTCATTGTTCCAGCACCCCAGCTGCCAGAGTATCACTCCTTCCCTTCCCAAGAGTTCCCAGGATCAGATACCAGAACAAAACAGGATGGAGTCCTGAAGGAGCAGAGGACTGTGATTTCTCACCAAGCACCTGAAACACAAGCCGTCCCTCCTTCCCTTCCCAAAAGGATAGAAATCATTGAGTATACCCACACAGTTACATCACTTGAGCATACTGAGCTAGGGGGTAAAATAGCCCCCAGAGAAGAGTATGAGGAACAAGGACTGAGGAAAGTGAAGGTAGAGAAGTCTATCACTATGCTCTGTGCCCTGGATGAAAATCTGAACAGAACTTTAGACCCCAACCAGGTTTCTCTGCACCCACAATTGCTACCTCTGCCTCATTCTTCCTTTCCTGAGTATAACAGGCCCACTGACTTGACCTTCATGCTGAGAAGCCCTGAAGACAGGGGCAATAGCCCATCTACAACCTTAGAGACAACAGCACCTTTTGTCAGTCATACAACCCACATGCCACCTACCAGCTTGGATTACCTGCATCCCCAGACCATGGTTCGCCTGGAAGGCTGCACAGAACAAAGCAGCACCACAGACAGTGAGCCCTCCGCAGAGCAGCTTAACTGGCAAGAAAGCCAAGGGGGCCCTGTCTCCAGTGGCCATGAAATGCCACACAAAGGCTCTCAGTCAAGTAATGAAGATGTAAATTTAATTAGCAAACTTGGTGACAATGTTGGGGAGTTGCAGAAACAACTGGATCCATCACTCGTAGCCTGTCACCTCCCACATAGCTCTGCTGAAAATGTAAAGGGTCTCGGCCACAGCCCTGGTGTGGTGAAGGAGCGTGCTAAAGAAATTGAGTCTCGAGTAGTTTTCCAGGCAGGTGTCACCAAACCATCCCAAATGAGGCGCTCAGCTTCCTTCGCCAAGTTAGGCTACCTGGACCTTTGTAAAGACTGCTTACCAGAGAGAGAGCCCCTCTCCTCTGAATCCACTCATCTCAAACTGCTTCAGCCCTTCATCAGAACAGACTCAGGCATGCGTGCCATAGAGGCCCAGGAGCCCCCCAAAAACCCAGGTGCCCCTCAGAACCCAGAGCCTACCAAGTATTTTGTAGAGCAACTCCGAACAACAGAGTGTATTGCACAGAGCAAGCCAGTGGAGAGGCCCCTCGTGCAGTATGCCAAAGAATTTGGTTACAGTCAGCAGTGTCTGCTCCCCCGGGCAGGACCAGAATTGACTAATTCTGAAGGAGGCCTTCCTTTGCTCCAGACCCAGGAACTGCAATGTGCAGGCTCGGCTCCAGGGCTGGCTGTGGCACCCCGTCAGCAACATGGCAGAACTCACCCCCTTAGGAGACTGAAAAGGGCAAATGACAAAAAACGGACAACCAACCCCTTCTATAACACCATGTGATTCTGAGCCTATACATGTGATTTTCTAAGAGAAATGTTTGTAAAAGGGGCAGGTGTAATATGTAAGGAACATGCACTTTATTGGTTAATTTTATAATATTTCTGTCATTTTACTGTTCCTGGCACATGCAGGGTTTGGGTTTTTCTGTGCGTGTGTGTGTGTTTGTGTTTGTGTGTGTGTGTGTGTGTGTAGAGTAAGATTGACTTGATGGCAAGAACGTTATCACTTTTTATTTTTTAAAAATTCAAACCTCAAAAAAATACATTTTTCAAAGAACACCTTTATCAAAGGCAAATTGCTGTTTTTCAATCAACTGCCACCTGCTCCTCATTTTGCCCTCTGAGAAAAAGCATGCTTGATTTTCATTTTATTGAGGGAAGGAAGCAGATGGGGAAGGGTGGCACTGAAGCTGAGAAACGGAAACGTTCCCCAGGCCTGCAGCATTGAATGGGCTGAAGGACGGCTGGAGGGTCGGCATTCTCAGCCTTGGTCTCCAAGCCTAGCTCTGGGACTTCTGGAAATGGGGAGGTTCCGCCTTGCTTTTTGATGTTTTTTTAGACAGGGTCTTACTATGTAGCCCAGGCTAGCCTCCGCCTCCTAAGTACTGGTATTACAGGCATGCTCCACCAGCCCTGACTCTGCTTTGCTATAAAAAGGGTCTTCTAGAATTCATATCTTCTGGTGTTCTAGAGTATGTCATTACAGAAAGGCAAGATAGTGTGGCTGCTTTTGTAAATTTATCAAGCATATGCGTTTTCCCCAAGGGAAAAAAAAAGGAATGAATTAAAAGGAACCCCAATTGAAATCTGGCAGATGTTCAGTAGAGTGTAAGGGGGATTGGCCGCTGCCCAGCACTTCCTGAGTTGCAGGATGCACACAGGTGGTCACCTGTGCCAACTCCGCTGACCTATGACCTACAGCAGCCTCCGACTAAGACACAGTGGGGACTGGTTTGAAAAACAGCAATCAAAAGTCCATGTGTTCTTGTAAAATGGATACATATGTAGGGTTTTAACCCTCCCATTACTTGAATAATTCTGTAGGTCTTCTGAGTCTTATGGCCACATTTTTTCCAGTATATTTTCCTTCCCCTTGCTGTTTGCCCCATCCTACCTATTTTTTTTAATTTCATAGGTTATATTTGAATTGTTACATTACATATTACATTGAATGCAAAGTTTTCTACATTCTCACTGTTAACACTTGACATGTTTTTTGTATGGTTTTTTTTTTCCTTTTCCTGGAAGGTTTGTCATTTTTCTAAAGTTTATACACAGTATTTATGTACATTGTGTTGTCACTTGCTTACTGTTTTGCTGTTGATATAGTGGGGCCCTTTTCTTTCTTTTTTGGTAAGAAAGAGTAGAGTTGCAACTGGAAACACATAAAGACATGAGAAATAGTCATTGATAGGAACCTGCGCAGCATATTGGTGGCAGTTTTAATTGTTCAAAGAGGCTTCTAACCTCCAGCTCTGCTCCTGTTGGATCACAGTGTAGATGAAGACTGATTTGTGTTTGAGATGTTGTTTGCCAGGAGCTGAAGCACAGCCAGGAAAAGAGAGAGAGAGAGAGAGAGTGTGTGTGTGTGTGTGTGTGTGTGTGTGTGTGTGTGTGTGTGTGTGTGTGCGCGCGCGCGCATGTGTACATGTGTACAAGATGCCCAGGGTAGAAGCTCCTAATGGAGACTGAGAGGCCACAGGGGAGTCCTCAGCCAAGAGTAAGCACCCATAATGAGTCCATTTAGGATAGCTTTTCTTTGCCACTGTCATGAAGATCCTTAACACAGGAGCACCTGCCACAAACAAGCCACTTTGAGCTGCTTACAGGAAACAGATTTAGCCTGGAATGAAACTCCCAACATAGCTCATCAAAACTGAAGAGGTTGCGGATTTGCTTCCTGTCTGCTTTGGTTGATATCTACATTGTTGAGGATTGGGTTTTGGTTCATCGTAACAATGAGAGAAAAAGATGCATGTACAGATTGTCAAGGTGATATCAGAGGCCAGGGTTTGGAGAGGGGCAGGTAGTAGGATATAGAAAAAAGTGGACTCAAGCTTCCTTTAAAGCAGACGTTTCAAAGCAAATAGATCCATTTACCATATAGAATCCATGAGTGGGTCTGATAATCACTTCCAGGAGGCAGGTTGGACAGGAAGCCCTGCTAAAAGTATATGGTGTAGTAGTTTTGTGTACCTGTGCCATCCTTTCAGTAGTTTCCTTAAATCCTAGTGTTTTGTGGTGACTGGATATCGTTGTTAAGGGTTTTGTTAGGTGATTTATATCAGCTCAAGTATACTTGGGAAACAGGGTGATCAATTCCAGGGCTCATCCATCTAAAGCACCCTGTCTTGTGGAGGAATCCCACTACCAGCTTGTTAGGGAAAGGACAAGAAAGTATGGCAAGGATGAGGAGAAGAGGAATTGAATAGGGATTGAGTGACATCAGTGCCCCAGACATTAAAAAACAAGCAGTATCCATCACAGGACGCTGTTCCCTCTCCTCACCCCCAGTCTTTAGTGCTCACACAACAGAGTCTGGAAGGGAACCCCCTCATGCCATGAGGAAAAAATGTAAAACCCAAACTATTTTTTTTAAGAATGGAAGAAAGTCTTACTCTGCCTTTGTTTTTTTATTATTATTACATTTTTTACCATTTAACTTACCTGCCTAAGTAAAACATCTTTACAGAGTTTATGATCCAGCCATGCCGAGGGGTCTTGCCAGCCTCTAAACCCCCACATTTGGGTGTTCATGAGTGATGTACATAGCTGAGTAAATGTCCAGGAAAAGCGCACATAATGAACTGCATAAAGGACTTTGCAGTCTCTTCAGACATTTTTTAAAATAATTTCAGGTGATCCGTTTCTCCTTTCTGTTCATAGAAAGCCCATCAGGTTTGGCAAATTAACAGAACTGAGCAGGAAAACTTTGACCTCTTGTCTAGTGTTTGTACTCTTGCTCGGGATTTGACTTCTTTTCTTTTTCTAAGATCACTCTAGTTTCTCAGTAACTCTGGAGGAATGTTTGTGTGTGCATGCTTGCACAAGTGGACATGTGCATTAAAAAGTCGTGACATTTCAGTGCATGGGGTAAAAGCCCCAGAGCACATGGCTTCGAGTTGTACCTGGATGGTTACCTGATCAGTAGGAGAGAAACCCCATTGCATCTTAATTTTCAGAAACACTTAGCAGTAGCATATACTATAGTAGACACTTAGCACTGTAGTAAGGTAGTGATCATCTCTCCCCATTTTGGTTGCCTTTCAAATTCAATTGAGAACATGTTCTGGAATCATTCCTAGCATCTCAGCCTTAGCAGGCTCTTTAGTGTTTTCCTCATTCTGTACCTTTGTCCCAAATGGTATTTCCTCACTTTGGAAACTACCAAGAACTCCAAGGACAGCCTGAGGGTTCCAGCCTGGGCTCTGAGGTCCCCTCCTGTTCATGGGCCCCAATTATTGGGTAGACCTGAATAATTTTCAGTCATGAAGTGATCTAGTTGAGTAAAGATGTTTTGTGAAAGTAACTGTTGGGTTTGGTTTTTTTCCCCTAAGAAAGCATTATGCAAAAAGAGTCACTTTTAAGGGCATTTTCAAATAAAGCCATTTTTTGGCTTTTTCAGACAATTTATGGATACTTTGTTTACATTGTGAGTATTAAAATATGCATCATCTCATTGGCCACTCAGTCCTCCAGGCACCCAGGCCCTGGCTGTCCTGTGAGTCCTCACTCGGAGCAGTGCCATAATGTCAGCCCTGTGGATAAGTGGGTAAAGCCTGGAGCTGACTACCATCCATATCCTGTATCTCATCCAACAGTCATCATTTCTAAAGTGGTGGTGTGTCTTAATAGTGATGGTCATGATGGTGAATGGGTAGTATGTTTTTGTTTAATTTTGTTTTCCTTTTTTGATGGTAGACAAGATGAAATTTTAATTGTTTTCAGCACCATCCAACTTAAAAGCATTGTGGACTTTGTTTTCCCTTCTGAACTAAAAGATCAAAGCATGTATTAGACATAAGTGTATTTGTTGCCTCAACTCATCCAACATACTTGTATTAGGGAAAGGCCTGCTTCCAAAGATGGAAGCTGCACATTCCTTACTCCCAGTGATCGAGGTCCCTTGACGCCATTGATGAGCTGTTGCAAGGTGCTTCTGTATCTTTTTTCAGCCTGGAAGTGGAGGATAGCTGGGCCTAGCTTCAGCTATGAAAACAGAACCAGCCTCATCTTCTCAATGCCCCAGAGATCTAGGAAAGGATTTCTAAACTGGACTCACCCTTATCAGCTTGAAGATTCTCCCAAGAGGTATAGGACTGGTGCTGCCATCCATGCCCTAGAGTATACTGGTAGCAGCATCCTGGGTACACATGCAGAGCTGACCCTGAAATGCCTCCTAATCAAGAAGCCCACCTGGAATTGTTTGGGTTTTATGCTTTGTTGGCTTTTGATTTGCTTGGCATAGCTAAAGGTGCCTTTTCTTGTTTTTTTTTTTTTCTTTATTTTGTAGGACTTGTTCTAAACATGAAAAAAACAAGTCCAGAAGACTCTCCCACCGACTGTTACCTTTGCCCCCAGGCTACCCCAAACTTTGATGCTCACATTTTATTAAATAAAGCAGGTGCTCCCTGGAATCTCTGGGAACTTTTTGAGGCATTTGAAGCAGAATATAGAGTGGTCTCATCTCCTTCCTTAATCTTCCTGGTGGTTGGGATGTTCCACTTGTATCATAGAGTTTTTTTATTACTGATGTGCTCCGCTGTTTTTAAATGTGAACTTGTGCGCAAATGTGCAGATTCAATGTTCTTGTTACAGATTGAATAAATTTTTATTTTGAAGATGAAACGTGTGTTTCTTCAAGAACAACAAAGGGGGCGGGGGCTACTGGAGAAAGTAGAAGGGTTAGAAGAGGAGAGCAATGATAACAGATCCCATTCAGGCACACCCCGAAAAACCCTGTAGGAAAAGATAGGGCCTTCTCTCTTCACAAAAGAAAAAAATACTGGATAGGAGAGGAGAAAGGAGCACTGAAAATTATTTCAGACAGTGTGGTTCCAATCAAGTGACCAAGCTGGGAACTTGTCAAAGAGGCATTTGCCAAAGTTGCCACCTGAATGTTAAAAGAATGAATAAGCAAAAGGACCAAAATTCCCGTAACATCTGTGGTGCATAGTGACTGATCTGGGACAGCTGCAGTGACCTAGCAGAGACTGAAATTGGTGAGTGAGTGACCTCTCTGGACATTAGTGAAATAGAGCTAACAAGCTTTCAGCACGGGGCACCTCAGCTCACCAAAATGGGACATGAAATTCCAAAGAAGTAAAAGTTTCCATTCTCTCCCACCAGTAAAAGAGAATCTGTGATGTGGTGCAGGAGGGAGATAGGGCCAAAGAACAGTTCTGACAAATGAGAGGGAGACAGAGTCCTCACTTTGACTTTTCCAACACAGGGTTCCCCATTTCTCACATTTCCACCATTCCATTGTGAGATGTTTAATTATGCTATTCACATATAAGAGCACTACTGTCTAGAGACAATTCATTTTCCCAATTGTCAATCAAATCTGCTCAAACTTCAAAAAGGGAAAAAAAATTACTTCTTTCTGAATCATTATCAGTGGGCAGGCTACTTGTAAGTCTCTAAAATGAGTGCATGGTGGTGAAGTTGTAAGGTTACTTAATAAAGTATTCTTAATAGTGCTAGAATCCCTAACAAAACTTAGTGTTGGCTTTCTCGCTAAAGCAAATGGACCAAATTATGACTAAGTTATCAGGTCACCTCCTCCAGAACAATGGCTTGGTGAATTGAAATCGGTGCCTGTTCTTAATGCGTTGCCTGCAGTTCAGATCCCAGCTACAAGTTCTAAGGGGAGGCACCAAGCCCAAATGGCTCCACCCATGCCCTGGCAGGCCTAGTGGCTAGACTAACCCTAACCCTCCTCCCAGATAATGGAACTGAAGGCAGGATGGACTAGGGGATTCCAACTTCCTAGTCCCACACTTTATTTCTGTGTCAGTCCAGGGGCTTGAACTTAGGACCTGAGTTGTGTCTCTGAGGTTTTGTGCTCAAGGCTGGTGCTCTACCACAGCTTGAACCACAGCTCCATTTCTAGATTTTGTATGTATGTGTGTGCAGTTAATTGGAGATAAGATTGTCATGGACTCTCCTGCCTGGGATGGCTTTTAACCGAAATTCTCAGATCTCAGCCTCCTAAGTAGTTAGGATTTACAGGCGCGAGCCACCAGCACCTAGCTTCATTTTATTTTATTTTTTGTATGTGTGCCAGTACTGGGGCTTGAACTCGTGGCCTTGTGCTCTTATTTAGCTTTTTAATGGAGAGAAAAAATCTTGGGAATTTGTCTGAGGCGGCTTTGATCCTCAAATCTCAGCCTTGGTGGCTAGGATTACAGGAGTAAGCCACTGGCACCTGTCCCACATCTTTATAGTTGAGGGAAAACCATTTCGGAGAATGAAACAAAAGGTTAAATCTAATTCATGCAAGCAGTTCTTCGTGTGACACAACACAACTTGAGATGAAGTGGCATTTTATCACATTTGTGAAACAGTGTCACTCTTTTTTTTTTTTTTTTTACCAGTCCTGGGGCTTGGACTCAGGGCCTGAGTACTGTCCCTGGCTTCTTTTTTTTTTTTTTGCTCAAGGCTAGCACTCTGCCACTTGAGTCACAGCGCCACTTCTGGCCATTTTCTATATATGTGGTGCTGGGGAATTGAACCCAGGGCCTCATGTATATGGGGCAAGTACTCTTGCCACTAGGCCATATCCCCAGCCCCGTGTGTCACTGTCTTTTAAGAAGCAGAATATGGGGGCTGGGGATATGGCCTAGTGGCAAGAGAGCTTGCCTCGTATACATGAGGCCCTGGGTTCGATTCCCCAGCACCACATATACAGAAAACGGCCAGAAGTGGCGCTGTGGCTCAAGTGGCAGAGTGCTAGCCTTGAGCAAAAGGAAGCCAGGGACAGTGCTCAGGCCCTGAGTCCAAGGCCCAGGACTGGCAAAAAAACAAAACAAAACAAGAAGCAGAATATGTGGTGATGCCAGATCCTGGAGCAAAAATCTCAGCTTCACTGACCACTAGTTAAGCGATGGGTAAACTACTTCATTGAGCCTCTCAGTATGCTCATCTGTAAAATAGAAGTGACTACTCATCTCTGGAATTTATCAGACGAGATCAGGCGCGTTCAAGGTGGTATGGCTGTAGACTGGAATTTATTATCAGGATGTGATCAACATGTGTGAAGCCCCTAAAGTGGATCCTCACTTGAGCTAAGTATGAACTAGTTATTATAAACAGATGCCTAAGTCACTGAAGTCTTTTCCCCAAGGAACTTTAAGGTTTTAAAAAACAACCCACCTCATCCACCCTCATGGACCCCTACACAATGGGTTATTTCTGGAGCATCATCTAGCAATTTCTGGTTCTGTTTCCCTGGCCTCTTCCTAGGAAACAAAGGTACCTGGCATGTGGGGACCCAATGGTTCCCACCATCTTCCTTCCACCTTTTCCTCAGGGCTAGCCCTCCAGAAGGTTGTGTTCCGTTCATTCCAGGATTGCCCTGGAAACTCGGAAGTAGTGATTGTCCCCACTTTATCCTCCAAGGCCTTGCCATAGAAAGAAAGAAATCAGTGTGCAGCGACTAACTTCTGGCTATTCTTCACTGTGTGTTGGTCAGGCTACTTTTTTTTAAAAATCCCCTTGACTTTGAACAATATTTGGGATCTGTAGGTCTTTGGGAGCTCACCCCTGGGCAAACGGGTACCCTCTCAACCTAGGCCCAGAAGATTTTAGGAGCTGAGCAAGACATCTGGCTGCTCTAACCCCTAAAATGTGGCTAAAGCCAGACACCGGTGGCTCACGCCTGTCATCCTAGCTACTCAGGAGGCTGAGATCTGAAGATCGCAGTTCAAAGCTAGCCCAGGTCTGTTGAGACTCTTAACTCCAATTAACCACTAGAAAACTGGGAGAGACCCTGCGGTCAAAGTGGTAGAGGGAGCCTTGAGCTCAAGAGCTTAGGCACAGCACCCAAGTCCAGAGTTCAAGCCCCACGACCAAAAAATAAGATAAAATAAAATGTGGCTAAAGAGTTTGTGCCTCTTCCCGCCAAACCTGGTGGGGGGGGGGAGGGGAGGGGAGAGGAGGGGAAGGGTCCAGGTAGTCGGGTTCCCTTTCCTCCCTTGCCTGGAGCCTCAGCCACTCTGCCCTGCTCCGTGGAATCTTCCTAGGATGAAACTCCGGTCACAGTGCTGGCATTTTTAGGTTCTCCAAATGATCGCTTTTGCTATGAATAATAACTGGCATTCACAGCCCCTTGTGGGCCACCCAACGGCCCTCTTCCAGCAGCTGGAACGTCCCCTGGGAGCATCTTGGGCGCCTCCTCCCAGAGGTGCCTGCAGCTGCAACCCCGACGAGCTAAACTGGGAGCGCGATTGCGGCAGGAATGCGGCGCGAAGGCACCTGATCCCACGCGGCCGCCCGCCCCGGGGACACGCGCCCCCCTGGCCGGCTCCGGCTCCGTGCCTCGCTTTGCTGCCGGGGAACACGGGCCTCCCCAGGCTACCCGGGAGGCACCCGAAAGGACGCACGGGCGCGCGGGCCCCGCGCACACTTACTTTTCACGTCTTACCCAGACCCATAGACTGCAGCGCGGGGGCGCCGTCCGGCGGCCTGGGGGCTTTCCCCGCGCAGGAAAGGGCGGGGCCTCTCTGGGGCTGGCCCCGCCCCCTCGGGGAGGCCCCGCCCCCGCAGTTGATGGCCCCGGCAGCTGGGACTGCAGCGGAGCACCGCGCTGGATAGCCGCAGGCAGCGGCCCGAGCCGTGCGGCCAACACGCAGACCCCAGACGCTCTGGACACCGAGAGAAAGCCACCGCGGTGCCCTGACGCCTTCTTCGGCCCCCAGCGTATCCCCAGGCCCCTCCGCAGAGAAGTCGCAGCGTGAGCGCCCTCCCGTCCGCCCTAGGACCAGGTACCCCCCCACACACACATCCCCACGCACGCACGCACACGCCGCCACCGCAGCCGGGAGCGGGCGCGGTCTCCCGAGGGACCCGAGGTCTGCGCCCCCTCCCCCGCGCCACCAAATCCCGTCGGGGCAGGGCGGACTTGGTGTCTATATTTGGCCGGACGGCGGCTGGCCGGGGCGCGCAGACACCTCGTGTCACAGGAACGCAGTGCTGGGACAGGGGCCTGAGGAGGGTGCGGGGAGGCCGGGCCTCAGGCCCGGGGCTGCAGAAGCTGCTTGAAGGGCACCGGGATGCCTGCGGCTGGGGAGGGGCGGATGCCCGTGCACCTTTGGAAGAACTTGGTCTGGAAGAGAGTAGCATACAAGGCTCAGGCCCTGACTCTAGAAAAGGCACTTCACCCTCCCTCCCCACCCCTGAAAATCCGGTCGTGGCCCCGACGTCAAGGTCCCCCACCTCCAAATCAGTTTACTGGAAGGAAGACCCAAGCGAGGGTAGAGCCCCCAAAGGAGAAGCTGGATTTAAAGTTTGGTGTGCAAAAATCCAAAAGCCATAATGGTCAGGGCCTTTTAGAGAATCCAGTAGAGGGCTGAATGGAAGGAGAAGAGATAGGAGGAACCTGATGAGAACAGCAGCCAGCTCAGGCTAGCTGACAGGAGGAGTTTCTCCTATGGCAAATTTGTAAGAATTAGGATCCTGGAAGCTTCAGTCGTAGCCCAGGAACTGGCCTTGAGCTAAGGTCCAATGCCCAAAGCCTCTTGATTCTAGACAGGGTGCTTCTGGGAGATACAACCACTTTGTAAAGAGATGATCCTCCAGGCTGGCTGGGTATTGAGACTCCTCTCTAAACATTTTGTCTTCGAGGAGCTTTCCACTTGCCAGGCTTCGTTCCCCTCAGCCTGGGTCTCTAAGGAGAGTTCAGGCCCAAATCTAAACTCTGAGTTAGACCCTCACATTTAACAGCATTTGATAGGTGATAAGTTACTATCTCATACTTTGATTACCTTAAAGAAAGCTCCTGTTCTGGCTAGATAACCCTTCTTACTGGCCACCTCTTCCGCTCCTTCTCCTTCCCACAGCTCACAGGACTAAGCACCAAAGCCACTTCTGGGCACTGAGATCCTGTATCTCTGCCCCAGCTATGAGCCGGCGTGTGGTTCGGCAGAGCAAGTTCCGCCACGTGTTTGGTCAGGCAGCAAAGGCCGACCAGGCCTATGAGGACATCCGAGTGTCCAAGGTCACATGGGACAGCTCCTTCTGTGCTGTGAACCCCAAATTCCTGGCTATTATTGTGGAGGCTGGAGGTGGCGGTGCCTTCATTGTCCTGCCTTTGGCCAAGGTAGAGGATGATGGGAGGTAAATAGTGGGAGGACACTGGTTTGGGGACCCTGGGGACTCCTGACAAGCAGCCTAAATTTTCACCCCGGTCCATTCATTAGATAGGAGGGCACTTTGTATGGATTGGCTGCCCTCTATTCCTGAAGCCCTCCAGGACCAGTGGGAAGGCCCCTCACCTCACCCTCAGCAGCAGTGTCACTGTCACCTACACCCACTCCCTAGGCCATCCATCTCTGTGCACACCTTGCTTCTGAGTAGGGATTGGGATGGGAGTTAGGTGATGGAGATGGGCAGGATGCAGCAGAACCAAGACTTAGCAGGATTCTGTCCCTGTCTCTCCTAATGCCACACTCCCTCATGTTTGGGGGCTGGAGATCCTTCCTCAGCTCTGAATGCCCATTAGATTAAATCACAGACCGGAGCAGCACACTTAAGGATAGAGTCAGACTCTATCCAAAGGATTCCTGACTCCTCCCACTTTGGTTCTGGCAATGGAGTAGAAGGAGAGTAAAGGGCAGAGACATAACATTTAAGATCAGAGCCTTCCCTGCCCCTAGGGACGAGGGCCAGGCAAATGACTGTCACTTTTATAAAGCAACCTGAAGACTCTACACCGGTGATGGACACCCAAAGGCACGACCTTGACTGGGATTCTGGCTCCTCTACTAGAAGGGGGAAGGCACATTGGCAAGGTCAAGAAAAGGCCTGACAATAGCCTGTGACTCACCCAGGACAATGCAGACACCATCCAGAGACAGCATCCCCAAGGCTCAAATTTCAGTTAGAGCCACCTCCTCCCTAAGTATGACTGTCATTTCAATGCTTCGTGGCTACCCTTCTCTCCTACCGCCTGGTCTGCATCAATGCCAGTCCCTGAAAAGGCCTCAGGTCTGTGAAGACCAAAATAGTTGCATTCCCAGCCCCTATTAAGGAATAACAGGTTTCAGGATTTCCTATTTCTGTTTCCAAGGTAAAGCCAATGACAAAAGAGAGACTTGCCAGGGTTGGTTAGGAACACTGTACTGAATATTGCCTCATGTAGTCTCTCCCACTAGGAACTTTCCACAGACAGGTTCAAGAATAATCTTCTCAATGTGGACATGCACTGTGGTGGACAGCCATAGTCCTAGCACTTGGGAGGCAGTGGCAAGAGAATTACAAGTTTGAGCCAGCTACATAGAGAGCCCCTGAAAGAAAGAAAGAAAGGAAGAAAGAAAGAGAGAGAGAGAAAGAGAAAGGAAGGAAGGAAGGGAAGAAGGAAGGAAGGAAAGAAAGACTAGCCTTCTCCATATAAGTGTCTTTTCAAGAGCACCAGACTGAAGGTTTATCTGAATTCTTTACTAGACTCTTATTGTGGGCCCCAGTTTACATCTCTGATTCTCAAATAGAAATGATTTCAACTTTCTGCCTTTAGACAAGCTCATAGTAAACCTTGGGGTTAGAGGTTAAGAGTCGGGTCTGCAAACAGAAAACAAATTATACACAATTGATATGTAACAAAGCTACCCGCCATTCCAAAAGCACACATAGGATGAGCAAGTGAATGTAGCTCAATAGCAGAGTGCTTGCCTAGTATGTGAGGCCCTGGATTAGATCTCTAGCACTGAAATGCACACACAGATGACACACAGGCAGGTGGCCCCACATCTCCTTCTCTGATCCTTCCAGACAGGACGAGTGGATAAGAACTACCCACTGGTTACTGGACACACTGCCCCTGTGCTGGACATTGACTGGTGCCCCCACAATGACAACGTTATCGCCAGTGCCTCGGATGACACCACCATCATGGTAGGAGCCAGGTGGTTGCTGTCAGAGTTGGGCAGAATAATATAAACAGCTGTCTCACCTGTGCTGGGAAGGTGCTAGGAAGTACAGAGTCCCAGAGTCCTGACCTGCCCTGCCCATTAACCAGGGCTATTTTTAACTCCATGCCCATTCCCTCCCACGATGCACTGCTTAGGACTAATTATAGCCATGGATAACTTGGGGCCCATAGAGCAGGGGGACCATGCCTGCTGGAGTGAATGGGGAGGTCTCTGGAGAGCTGGCAGTGCCCCCCTCTGGTTCCTTGCTGCTTCTGCCCTAGGCAGATATGACTAGATCTTGCCCTGTATTTTGATCCTTGCCACTGGAGAGAGCCAGTAAAGCTAAGAAGTAGAGATGGAGGGTAGAGAGGAATAAAGAGCTGGTTCCTTATCCCACTTATACTTACTTTGCCTTTTCTTTTTTTTTTTTTTTTTTTTTTTTGGCCAGTCCTGGGCCTTGGACTCAGGGCCTGAGCACTGTCCCTGGCTTCTTCTTGCTCAAGGCTAGCACTCTGCCACTTGAGCCACAGCGCCACTTGTGGCCATTTTCTGTATATGTGGTGCTGGGGAATCGAACCCAGGGCCTCATGTATACGAGACAAGCACTCTTGCCACTAGGCCATATCCCCAGCCCACTTTGCCTTTTCTTCCTATCAGGTGTGGCAGATCCCAGACTATACCCCTGTGCGCAACATTACAGAACCGATCATCACACTTGAAGGCCACTCCAAGCGAGTGGGCATCCTCTCCTGGCATCCTACTGCCAGGAACGTCCTGCTTAGTGCAGGTAGGAGAGCTTAGGGAGGGTCCCTGCTGGACATGAAGGTGGGGGTGGCAAAGGCGGGGCGCAGGTGACCATATCTGGCCACTCTGGATAGGTGGTGATAACGTGATCATCATCTGGAATGTGGGCACAGGAGAGCTGCTGCTGAGCCTGGAGGACATGCATCCCGACCTCATCCACAGCGTTTGCTGGAACAACAACGGTAGCCTGCTAGCTACCACCTGCAAGGACAAGACACTGCGCATCATCGATCCTCGGAAGGGCCAAGTGGTGGCGGTGAGTACCTAACCACTGCCTAGCAGCCCTCACCTGGTGACCAGCGGGCACACTCTATTACAGCCATCAGAGCAGCTTTCACCAGCCCTTTCCCTACTCCTGAGATCGATCAGTCGTGCCTTGACTCAAGTCTCTGCAACCACAACCCCAGCCCTAAAAAAAAAAGAAAAAGAAAAAGAAAAAAAAAATCTCCAGCCTGCAGTTCTCTACCCAGCTCCGATTCCCTCCCCTCTCTTCCCCTCCCCTCCCGGCCTCTCCCCTCCTTTCACCTCTCCTGCATCCCAGAAGCACAGAGAGGGGTCTGTTTGGCTTTGAGACTGAAATTCCGCCTCCCATCAGCACCTGCATGAAAACCGAGCGCCCGGACCCGGTCCTCTCAGAGGGCACGCAGCGCCGTCCTCCTGGGTCTAGGGTCCGACCTCTGGTGGGTGGGCTGGCCCCTTCCCGCTCCTGTGGAGCCCGCCGGGCGGGACTAGGCAGCCCCCGCTGCGGGGGGCCTCACTCACCAGCCTCGGTCTAACCTGGGGCGCGGCGCGCGAGCATGTGTGCGTGCAGCCCGGGGGCGGGCGGCGCGCGGGCGGGCGCTCTAACCCACTCACCCTGTGAGCAGGAGCGAGCCCGGCCTCACGAGGGCGCCCGCCCGCTGCGGGCCGTCTTCACCGCCGACGGCAAGCTGCTCAGCACCGGCTTCAGCAGGATGAGTGAGCGGCAACTCGCGCTCTGGGACCCGGTAGGCCAGGCTGCGCCAGGCGCGCTCCTTCGCTCGCTCGCTCGCTCCCTCCTTCCTTCACTGGGTCGGCCAGGAGCGCCCTCCCCGAGGGCAGAGACCCGCACCCTGGACACCAGAGCGGAGAAGCCAGACGACCTCGCCGGCTCTAGGGATCAGCCTTTGAAGGCGCTTTGCGGGCTGGGGGGTCTGTGGACAGCCGCGCGTGCCTCTTGGCCCAGATGTGCTCCAGGCCCTGGGGCCAGCCATCGCCGACCCCCCAGCATCCCCAGTGAACTCTCAGGACCCTTTCATCTCCCCCTATCTCCACCCCAGTACCCAAGACAGCACACGAGGTGCTCGGCCCTCCAGGGTTCCGCAGAGCAGACAGCTGGGTGATGCCCCTCCCTTCTCCCCTCCCTCAGGAGAGGTTTGCGGCCCACGAGGGGATGAGGCCCATGCGGGCTGTCTTCACGCGCCAGGGCCATATCTTCACCACGGGATTCACCCGCATGAGCCAGCGAGAGCTGGGCCTGTGGGACCCGGTAACGCCCCTGGAGGCTTGGGGGTGTGTGCCCCGGGGACTGGCATCACGGGAGAGGGGCCAGGCGCCCCCCACCCACCCCACAGGGCAGGCCCACCCGGACGCAGCTGGAGGCTGCTGCCACCTCAGCAGCGCGCACCGGCCCCACAGCCACCCCGCGGCCCGGCTTGGCTGCGTCGCCTGAAGGAGTTGGCTCTGGCGCCTCCGCCTGGTGATGCCGAGTCCCTGGGGGTGGTTTGCGGTGACTGCATGCAGCGGCGCAGGGGGGACACGTGGGGACAAATGCTAGGGTGACATGTCTAAGGGAGGAACCCGTCGCTCTCAGAAGAGCTGCCTTGCGTGCGCATGGGATTGGTGGCAGGCAAGAAGCGTAGAGGGGGATTCCAGAGAAGCAGGGAAAAATCATGCCTTCTGTGCCCGGGCAGAACAACTTCGAGGAGCCAGTGGCACTGCAGGAGATGGACACGAGCAACGGAGTCCTTCTGCCCTTCTACGATCCAGACTCCAGCATCGTCTACCTGTGTGGCAAGGTGCGCTGCTCAAGATGCCGGGCGGGGGGATGGAGCAGGGTGGAGAAGTGAGGGCGTAGCCTGGACCCTCTGAAAGGACTGGTTTTGCAGGGTGACAGCAGTATTCGGTACTTCGAAATTACCGACGAACCTCCTTTTGTGCACTACCTGAACACGTTCAGCAGCAAAGAGCCGCAGCGGGGCATGGGTTTCATGCCCAAGCGGGGACTGGATGTCAGCAAGTGCGAGATTGCCCGGTCAGCAGCCTTGGTCCCTCCTGCCTGCATGCCTCCTTTGTCTATTCTTGTCACGTCTTTCCTAACCTTTGGGGTTTCCCCGACAGCACTGGGCTTTGGAAAGGAAACGATTAAGGTGGGATCAAATAGATCGTTTTTCAGTAGCAGCCACATTCACCTGATATTCTTTGATGATACCCAATGAGATGTGTATTGCCTTAGGACTGATGGTGACTATAAAGATCAACACATGTGGTAAACTCAGCAAGGGTTAGCCTCCAACCCTGGGACCAAAATGAGAGGATTTAAGGAAGTAGCATCTTCTAGGGTGCTGAGCACCATTTCCTTACAGGTTTTACAAGTTGCACGAACGAAAGTGTGAACCCATCATCATGACCGTGCCCCGCAAGGTGAGGATGGGACGGGGCTCGGAGGTGGGAGGGAGGGCGGCAGGCTCAGCGGCCTGGCTCACAGGAGTCTGCCCGTTCACCCACTTCCGCAGTCAGACCTGTTCCAGGACGATCTATATCCGGACACGCCAGGCCCGGAGCCAGCCTTAGAAGCCGATGAATGGCTCTCAGGCCAAGATGCTGAGCCTGTGCTCATTTCGCTGAAGGATGGCTACGTGCCCCCCAAGCACCGCGAGCTCCGGGTCACCAAGCGCAACGTCCTGGACGTGCGCCCACCCTCTGGTCCCTGCCGTAGCCAATCCGCTAGCGACGCCCCCTTGTCGGTGAGATCTTGACCCGCCGTACCCAGACTCAGTCTGCATATTCCCCTTATAACTCTATTGACATAGCCTTTTGTCCTTCCCGCCCAGCAGCAACACACCCTGGAGACGCTGCTGGAGGAGATCAAGGCCCTTCGCGAGCGTGTGCAGGCACAGGAGGAGCGTATCACGGCTTTGGAGAATATGCTATGTGAATTGGTGGATGGCACTGACTAGCCAGCAGACCCCCGGGCAGGACGGAGTGGGACGCACGGACTGCACCCCACCCTGGCTTTTGGTCTAGGACGCTAACCCCACCTGCCTGGGTCCCTGGGTTGGGGTTCGTCTTGGCTAGGAAGGAAATCCTCGCCAGACAACTGGACAAATAGTGTGTTGGGGAGATTGACTTCTGGCTGGCAGGGGTCGGGTTGCGTGCAGGGGCTGGCCTGGGAAGGCCTCGGCAATGGTGCTGCTGCGTGGCCGGGTACCGTCCACCACTATTCCTCAGCTAGGGCAGGGGAAGTGCTTAGTATTCCTGCAAGCGATGCTTGTACAAGTTAGGAAGTCTGTGCCTGGACCCCAAAGGGATGACTTTCCAATGGGGACTTTCCCTGCTGGGGAAAATCAAAGGTTTTTCAGTCAGCTTACTTGATTCATCACTCACTCAGGGAAAGCCAGACAGGAGGGCCCCCAGTTCTGCAGACACATGCACAATCCTTTGCCTACAAAGTCCAACCCACTGGCTGCAGTCACTCAGCAGTCTAAGGCAGTGGGCTCCCTCTTTCCATGGCCAGAGAGGGTGGTTTCCTTGAGACCAGTCCCTGCCTAAGAAATCTCAGGGGAACTGGCGTCAGGAAATAGGTTCACCCATACCCAGCACACACAGTGCCCCCACCCCCAGTCTCCTGCTGTGGCCTTGACTCTATGAGGAATACAAATATTTTACTAAATCTGTGCCTCCTGAATGGGTGAGAATGAGGGCGAGCCCCTAGCCTCTGCAAGTGCTGGGAATCTAGAAAATGCAACCCTGGGCGGAGAACCCACCACCAGGCAGCAGTTAAAACCTCAGAGTCAACACACTATGGCTCAACAGGACCCCACTCCCACCAGGGGTACTCCTCCCCCAGTAAAGTCAGGTAAGAAAATCCTCCAGTTTTGAAGCCTCTTTTATTTGTGCCTCATAATCAGTCCGGTGCCCCTGGCATCAGGAAAGGGTGTGGGAAGGACTATTTCTTTGTTGCTCTTTTCTTCTGTCCCCTTCTGAGCCTCACTGGCTGAGCAGGAAGGCCAGTATACGAGGCCATGGACAAGAGTGTGCGGTGGGCCCCTGCCCCTGGCGGGACCTGTGCTTCTGTGGTGGGTGGGGAGAGCCAGGGGTTAGCACCATTGGATGAAGGGTTAGAGTCAGCCCCCAGAGTGGGGACAAGGATGCACAACCACAGAGGGCTAGCAGCAGCTGGTGGGAAGGGTAGGTGGTGGTGCAAGGGTCCTCGGCAACCCCTTTGTAGCCAGTTTTGTATCAGTTTTAGTGCTTGCCCCCAGCCCAATACCTCCCCTGCCCCACATACACAGTCTTCAAGGCACCACGAAGAAGTCAGGCTTTGCCCAGGCCTGGGGGCCACCTTGGACACGGGACCTGATCATAAAAACGTGCCTTGAGGATGGGGATTCCAACTTCTGGCTGCCCGAGGAGAAGCTGGGACCACCCTGAGACCCAGGACAGGCGTGGGGGTTGAGGAAGCAGGGCACCCCGCTAAGTGCACTTGACGCTGAAATGACAGGATGTGGGGGCAGGGACGCTGAGCCCCTGATGTGCTGGTTTGTGTCTGGGACAAAGCAGCAACACAGCACAGGGGGAGCTCAGCTGCCTCCCAGGGGTGAAGAGCGGAGATGCAAAGGCTTCAGGGACAGTGTCCTGGAATGGGGTTAGTGAGTGGGAAGGACAGCCAGCCAGAAGGAGCCAGAGATGGAGACAACGCTCCTCTAACGGTTTCCTCTTCAGGACCGCCCAGCTCCTCCGCCCTTGGGCCATATCCAAGCGCAGAGGAGTGGACTAGGGGGTCATGATACAGCCAAGCAAAGAGGACCGGGCAGTGCCAGTTGCCTCTGGGGGCCCTGGCCTGGAAAGTCACCCCGCGCATGTCAAACCCCTCCCTGCCTGGTGTCTTGTGCCTGGTGCGCTGCCACATGCCTCCCGCTGCAGTTCGGCAGGTACTCTGGCCGGGCCTGTCGCACCCTGGCCCCCGGTGGGGTGGCGCGTGGAGTGGGCGAGGGGCCCAGCAGGGGGCGCTACTGTTCGGTCAGCGAGAGCCGCAGAATGCGCTCCAGCTCCTCCTCCTCCAGGCGCGCACGCCGCCGCCGCTCCTCCTGCTCCTGCGCAGACAGCTCCATGGCCAGCCGCAGTTGCTCGTCGTAACTCCGGAACACGCGGCCAGGGCCGGGGCCAGGACTGGGCCTTGGGCTGGGGGCTGGGGCTGGGGGCACAGGCTGTCGCTGCGGCGTTGGCGGGGCGCTCCTGAGGGTGGGGAGGATTTGTGGAGTGCTCCCTGTGCACCTGCTCTGCTCTAGGGCGAGAGACAGCATGGAGGCCCCAGAGCAGAGCAGGCCCACCAGCCCTCTATAGGAGGCATTGAGTTGGGGGTCCACCCCAGTGGTAGCACATCTTGGCCTCAGCATCCTGTCTGGTGTCCCCCACATCCTCTATGGTGAGGGTCTGCATGCTGAAGGCCTGGGGCCCTGCCCTCTACCTGCCTAGGGAGCTCTGGCCATGACTCAGCACCAGGAAAGGCTGGTGTAGAAGCCATCTTGTTACCAGGTAGGAGCCTTCCTAAAGAATACACGTTCTGAGTGGGTTGGGCCAGAGGCTCACGCCTGTCATCCTAGCTACTCGGGAGGCTGAGATCTGAGGTTCGGTTTAAACCCAGCCCAGGAAGGAAAGGCAGTGAGACTCTTATTTACAATTAACCACTGAAAACCCAGGAGTGGCATTATGGCAAGTGGGAGAGCACTAGCCTTCAGCACAAAGAGGCTCAGGGACAGAGCCCAGGCCCTGAGTTCAAGCCCCACAATCAACAAAAAATAAAGTGTTCTCTAGGCATAGAAGGATTCCAGCATCTTCACTCAGTGTGACGGGAGTATGAGAGACTGTGTGTTTGGTGGGGGTGCGGGGAGTCCTCTTTGGCCTAGCATGCACTGACCTGTCCTGTCGGCGACCCTCATAGGACATAGGGTGGGTGCCTGGCTTGCTGTTGGTTAGCGCCTCCCAGATTGTGACCTGGAGGGAGGGGCCTGTTAGCTGTGCAACTCCACACTGGCATGGCCCGACGTGGCATCAGGGACACACCTGGTCATACTCACTGCCCGCCTCAAGCAGGCTCTGCTGGATGGCGAACTGCAGCAGGTCGTCGTCATCGTCCCGGGTCGTTGCCTCTCGCTGGCCACCCAGCACACTGTAGCCGCGTGGCGCCTCAAACAAGGCTGGGGAGATCTCACAGCTGCGGCATGAGGCTGGGGGCAGGGCCTGAGGGTCAGGCATGGGCAGGGCCTCCCCCTCCAGGTGACTCTAGGGGCAGCATGGGGCTGGAAATTGAGCTGAACGCAGAGAGGGCATGACTGTGAGGGGTGCGAGCCTTACTTGTAGAGCTGGAACTGCTGACACTGGAGGAGTCGCTGCCTGGGGAGGGGGTCTCACTGCTGGGGCTGCCTCGGACGGAAGGCACAGGCTCGTCGCAGCCATTAAGGTTCCCAAAGGTGATGCGGGCATTGAGGATGTGGAAGATTGGAATTTCTGGGAATGAGACAACCATCAGGCACTGCATGTACACATAGCCCCCACCGCACCTCAGGGCTGAGGCCCTGACCTCATCCCAACCCCATCCCACCCTCTATAAGTGCTATGGGAAATGGTGCTGCTGGTGGTGTGTAGGGGTCGGGTTTGTTTCTCACCAATCTTGACTGGGAAGCCAGGAGGCAGACGCAGGGTGATGAAGTCCCGGAGCTTGGCAAAAAGTGCATTGCTAACAGCCATGAGGTCAATGATGGGGGCCACCTGCTCACACAGGGACAGGGGGTGCTCCTCACACAGCCACAGCTTAGCCTTGAACCTACCCACCAGATCCCAAGGGGTAGAGGTTGCTGCAGGAAGGAAGCTGTGGCCTCCCAGTACCTCTTGGAGCTCCGTCCCTGCCATCCCTCCCACACAGAAGCTGGGGGCCTCACTTTTGTGTCTTGGTGGTCAGTTCCATGGGACGGCCCATGTCGCGGTTGCCAAGCTCGAAGTTGGGATTGAAGTATTCTTCTGCAGTGATGGCAGTGGGGTTGGCTTGGCTCAGGGTCTGAGTAATCAAGGTCTATACCACATGGGAGAGACCATGAGCTCTCAGTCCAATGCCAGGGAGCCTCTTGGTACCACAGGGCCCCAGCTCCTCCCTGCCAATGTGGAGCTGACATGGCGGCGTGGAGACACACACATAGGCCAAGCTTCCTAAGCCACATCCACACCCCTCCACAGAGTGATGGCCCTGGAACACACTCACCCCATTTTGAGGGCCACCATGCTGCTCAGCAATTCCCAGGAAAGACTGCAGAGGTGTCTTACAGCCTATAAGAAATGTGGTATCTCAGGACACTCAACCCCACACACGGGCACCTCCTCAGAAGTGCAAAACCCAGGACCTAGGGAGGAGGCTGGTCCTTGGAATAGGGGAGAGGGAGGCAGCTTTCCCACACAACATCTTCAAGCATCTCATCTAAAGGCGACTAAAGGCTTCGAGGGGTGGAGCCCTGACCCCTGCAAGCATAACTGGAATAAAAGGCTTCCCAAAGTGCTGCTCTCCAGGCTGGTGACACTAGACACAAATGTCTTCATTTGCTCTCCTGTGATGTAGGAATTATGTGTTTCCATTTGAGACAGGTTAACTAGTGCCCAGAAAATCTAATACATATGGACACTCAGAATCAGTAGCAGGCTCCCTTGCCTTTCTACACCAAGGCCATGTCACAGTACACTACACTAGACTAGCTGATAAATGGCATGGCATGATAATTCTCCCACTCCTAAATGAAATGCAGGCATTCTTAACCAGTTGTAGTATGTCCACCTGCTGAGCTTAAGTAAGTCCTAAGAATCTTAGTATACTAGGCAGCTGCAGTGACTTGGCACTTGAAATGTTTGCCTGAATAGGCCATCCTGACTGCTGCTGGACTGCCAAAGGGAATAGTGAAATGGGTTCTGAAGTGGGATCTAGTTCCTCCAGTCCTGCAGCACTTCCTCCCATCCACCTTGGCCTCATTACCTTTGACCTTGCCCTTGTGCTGTTCTGAAAGATGCTCTGTCCGAGTCCGTGTGATGAGCTCTACATTGGAGGCCCCATATACCTGAGTACAAAGAAAAAAGTGGCTCTGTGCAATGAAAGGTCCTGGAGTGGCTCTTTGCTCTGGTCCCCAGGTCTTTGGGCAAATAAATAGATCTTTCATTCATTAAACTAATATTTTTGTTATGCTGGGGAACCCGGCCTTGCTCTAACATACTGTGTGTGTGTGTGTGTGTGCGTGTGTGCTGTTACTGGGGTTTGAAGCTCAGGGTCTTGTGCTCTTGCTTGGCTCTCTTGTTCTGTGCTAGTGCTCTATCATTTGAGCCACACCTCTGATTCCATATTGTTACTGGTTAATTGAAGATAAGAACCTTGGATTTGGGCTGGGAATGTGGCTTAGTGGTAGAATGCTTGCCTAGCATGCATGAAGCCCTGGGTTCGATTCCTCAGTACCACATAAACAGAAAAGGCCCGAAGTGGCGCTATGGTTCAAGTGGTAGAGTGCTACTTTTTTTTTTTTTAATCAAAAAAAGAAGTTCAGGATCAGTGTTTAGGCCCTGATTTCAAGCCTCAGGACTGGCAAAAAAAAAAAAAAAAAAAAAAAGGAAAGGAAGGAATCAAGGAAGAAAGAGTCTTGGAGTGGTCTGCACAGGCTGGCTTTGAACCTCGATCCTCAGATCTCAACCTCCTGAGTAGCTAGGATTACAGACATGAGCTACCAGCACCTGGCTTAACACACATTTTTGTGTTGGTCCTGGAGCTTGAACTCAGGTCTTAGACTCTGTCCTCGAGCTTTTGTGCTCAAGACTAGCATTCTACCTGAGCTACAGCTCCACTTCCAGCTTTTTGATGGTTAATTGGAGATAGTCTCACTGCCTTTCTTGCCTGGGCTGGCTTTGAAACTGTGGTCGTCAGATCTTAGCCTACTACTCAGCTAATATTATAATGCTCAGCTGTAATACCATACCATCCTTGGAGGTGACCACTAGATATACAACAGTGAACAAGCCAGACTCAATCCCTGTCCTCATGAGTTAGCCAGTGTAGCTGGAAAAACAAGTAGACAGTTATAAATCCCTATTTGGTATTACCATACCAAGATGAAAAACATCAAAGATTAAATGGGATACAGGGAAGAAGAGCCCCAGTCCACATGTGTGAAAGAGAGGTAAGAGCACCTGATGGTGCAAGGATTAAATGATACAAACAGCCATGTAATGTTGAAACTGTGCCAGGGACAGGAATGTAGTAAATGCCCTTCTCCTAGGGTAAGCATTACCCTAAGGCTTTGCTTGCATGCAGCCTCTAAACTAGGGAAGGCTGGTCAGGAGGCCCCTGTCCAGTCCAGTCCTAATCAAGTGTGTGGCTGGCTCTGGCATTGGGAACTAAGGTCTCACCTTGGCTTCATACCCATTCACTATCTCTGTCTTCTCACTGCGCCAGCCCAGGATGCCAGTCTTGTTCCTGAGGAGGTAAAGCGTCTAAGTGATGTGGGGACCCAGGAGGCTGGCTCCAGACTGGACAGGTGATTTCCACTCACCTCTCAAAGGAGATGTTTTTGGTGTCAAGCTGCGTAGTAACGACAGGTGCGGTGAGGCGGCTCAGCACCTGCTCCTCTGTAGGCTGGGCAGCCGCCAGCAGCAACTCCCGGTCTTGGCCCGCCAGTGCCAATGTCTCTGTGTATACTACCCGGCGGTCGTGGTCAATCTCCATGACTACGGCACTTGTGTCTGCCAGCCATGGAACAACACAAGGGGTCAGAGTGGCACCGGGCTTTCACCCATCCTCCCTGCCCTGCCCCACCTCTTGCTTGTCTGACCTTGACCCCTAAAGATGAAGCTTCGGTTCCCTCGCTGCCATGTCATGTGGTCAAAGCCCAGTAGCGTAGTGTCTACCCTCAAGTTCTGCCCACTCTTCCATACTTTGTAAGTGTCGCTAGGGCAGATCTTGGACACCAGGGGGACTAGGTAGAAGTGGAGGTCAGAGGTGACTTCAGTTTGCTTGGCCTACAGAGCCTGGACCAGAGCTTAGGGCATAGGAGTCAGGATCAGTGATGTGGTCAGAAAAGAAGGGGAGCACTGGTAGGAGAGCAGACTCTCCTTCCACTTCTACCCACAACAGATACAGCCACATTCCCTCAGATGCGAAGAGCCAATGGTTGGGGTCAGGCAAGACTTGGCCACTACTAAGTCTGTGGCAGCCAATGCACACTAACTCATTCACTCAACCTCTCTTCTATGCAGTCCATATTTATTGAACATCTACTACATATAGGCACTATTTCAGTCCGCAGGAATACAACACTGAACAAGACAGGACTCGTGCCCTCTGGCACTTACCTTCCAGCCTGGTAGAAAACCAACAGATCACTACCGAGGAGTGAAAGAATAGGGGAAGAGGATAGTGTCTGGGGCACTCTGGAGAGACCTAGCTGAGAGCTAGAGAGAAGCAGCCCCACAAAGGGCAATGGGAGGGTATACCAGGCAGGACGCGGCCCCACTCTACCCCTCTTACCCCAGCTAGTGAACTCCCACTTCATCTCCACGTAGAAGTCCTGAGCCTGAAGGATGACAAGGAGAGGAGCTGAGCCAGCACTAGAAATGGGGTATAGGGCTCTGGTGGGGAGGCAGGAGGCCAGGCCTCACCTTGCGCAGCTTCTCCAGGAGCACAGGGATGCCTGCGAGCCGCTTCACCACCCGCTGGTAGTCCCGGTACCGCAGCACCAACTGCACCAGCTCCAAGTCCCGGGTACTCACAGCCTCCTGCAGCACTGGGCACAGGGAGGCAAGGTTACAGGGCAGGACACTGCAGCCGACCCCAGGGGAGTTCCTGATATTGGGAGCATCCTGGCTGCAGAGCTGGGGCGACCAGGGGTGCCCACCTGTCCAGCCACTGCGATTCTCCCTGCCCACATCTGCGCCATGTGCCAGGAGCACCCGGGCACATTCCAGGTGCCCCAGTGTGGTGGCCAGGTGCAGGGGAGTCCGGCCACGGGGATCCAGCTGCTCAATGTCCACCTGGAGGAATCGAAGACGTAGCCCTGATCACTTCTGAGGCAACTGGCCTGAGCCTCGCAGCCCTTCAGCAGGCAGCAACTCTGGCTGCGTCACAAGGTTGACAGGATGAGCTGCAGCCAGGTAAGAGGCACTAAGAAGACAGGGCAGAAAAAAAGGAACACTGGGAGAGGGAGGGACTTCCTCCTTTCCTGTCCACCTAGGCCCCCTGGCTAGATCCTTCCCACAGGACCCAGTGGGCTCCCTGGAAAGAGTAAGCCAAAGAGTGAAGGGTGGCCCCATGAGGCTGTTGGCCAAGAAAGGCACCTGAGTGTTCAATTAATAAACAAATAAAATAAAAAAAAGAAAGGCACCTGGGGCTGGACCCATTTAAAACACCCAGCCCTCACCATGAAGGGCCACCAATTTCCATCACTGATGTTATCACTAGGTAAAGGCTAGTGTGCAGGTACAGTACTACCTTGATAGCAACAGAAGAACATGTTGACAGCACAACTTCAAAGCCGTGCCTTGTGCCAGGGAGACACTATGCTTTAACAATTTGCGAAAGCCCTATTATTTTGTGACTAGCATGATTATGTGGCATGAGACTTTTGCTGTGTGATAAAATTGTATTTGTTAAATACAAGTATTTAAATGTATCACAGGAGTCTATGACTTGAAGTTAAATACAGCAAACTGACCATATGCATATAACTCTTCCTGTCCTTGCCAAAACTTGACTGAAATGCCAGTAAAAGGTTTCTCTTCCAGCCATGATGAGACAGCTGAAATTTCACTCCCACCATAAAATAGCTAAACAAGAGAATGACAATCTGAAATAATTCCTTCCAGACACGACAGTGTAGGACTGCAATCCCTGGGTTAAGTAAGAGAAATGATCACTATTGATTTTTTTATTATTATTATTTTTACTACTAATTAGCTCTATGGCTTCTCCAGGTTTCTGCCTGGAGGAATACTCCAGAATGCAATTCAGAAGGGGAATCCCCAGCAGAGTCTGGTGGTTATACTGAATTGTAGAGACAGAGATGGGACTCCAAGGAGACTGAGGTAACCAGAAGTTGAAGGACAGTGTTCTAGAAGGGCATGAGCCTTTGAGTCCTTGCTGATTTTTAAACTTTATGTATGTATAGTAAGATAGTGTGAAAAACAGCAATGAACTGATAAATTCTAAAGAGCTCACCCAGGGCAGAGAAAATTCAAGCTTCCATCTGTTAAGGGTGGAAGGAAAAGCATCCATTAGAAATCCTAGAAGTTATGCCTTAATAGTAGGGCTAAACTAGCCCTACAGAAAAGCCCCCCACCCCCAGACCCACCCTAACAAATTGAAACGCCCTCCAAAAGATCATTTTCATTTACAAGCACTTTATTTAGTTTCCAGAACAAAGCCTAGCACTCTAAAAGAAGAACAACAAAATCCAGATACTTATAGTATTTATAGTGTCTAATGTCAGGTTACATCTATGAAGCTGTTAATGTAGCTCAGTGCTATAGTACTTATCTAGCATATACCGTGAGGCCCTGTATTCAGTCCCTGACGCACAAAAACTAAAGGGAAAAACAAAAACACTAAAAATGAGACCAGGCATGATGGCTCACACTTGCTTTTTTTTTTGGCCAGTCCTGGGCCTTGGACTCAGGGCCTGAGCACTGTCCCTGGCTTCTTCCCGCTCAAGGCTAGCACTCTGCCTCTTGAGCCACAGCGCCGCTTCTGGCCGTTTTCAGTATATGTGGTGCTGGGGAATCGAACCTAGGGCCTCGTGTATCCGAGGCAGGCACTCTTGCCACTAGGCTATATCCCCAGCCCTTTTTTTTTTTTTTTTTTGCCAGTCCTAGGGCTTGAACTCAGGGTCTGGGCACTGTCCCTGAGACTCTCTGTGTTTAAGGCTAGCTCTCTACCACTTGAACCACAGCGCCACTTCTGGCTTTGTCTGTTTATGTGGTACTGGGAAATCGACCCAGAGCTTCATGCATGCTAGGCAAGCACTCTACCACTAAGCCACATTCCTAGCCCCATGGCTCACGTTTGTAATCCTAGTTATCTAGGAGGTAGAGACTGGGAGGACCATGGTTTGAAGACAGTGTAGGTGAAAAGTTAGCAAGACAGGGCTGGGAGTATGTCCTAGTAGTAAAAATGCTTGGCTCCTATACATGAAGCCCTGGGTTCAATTCCCCAGCATCATATATATAGAAAATGGCCAGAAGTGGCACTGTGGCTCAAGTGGTAGAGTGCTAGCCTTGAGCAAAAAGAAGTCAGGGACAGTGCTTAGGCCCAAGGCCCAGGACTGGCAAAAAAAAAAAAAAAAAAAAAGCAAGACCTGGGCACGGTGGTGGAGACTTGCAATCTCAGCTACAAGATCGTCTTACATAGGTAAGTAGGAGGCTCTCAATCTGAGGCCTACTCTGAGGAAAAACATGAGAGAGGGGGCTGGGAATATGGCCTAGTGGCAAGAGTGTTTGCTTCGTATACATGAAGCCCTGGGTTCGATTCCTCAGCACCACATATATAGAAAATGGCCAGAAGTGGTGCTGTGGCTCAAGTGGCAGAGTGCTAGCCTTGAGCAAAAAGAAGCCAGGGACAGTGCTCAAGGCCCAGGACTGGCAAAAAAAAAAAAAAGAGAGAGAGAGAGAGAGCACAAGCAAGCAAGTAAAAAAGGACTTAGGGCATGGCTCAAGTGGCAGACTAGTAAGTGCAAGTCCATCAGTTCATATTCCAGTACTGCCAAAAAAAAAAATATTAGAAACCAAGGACTAGCAACTCACATCTGTAATACTAGCTACTCAGGAGGCTGAGATCTATGGATTGCAGTTTGAAGCTAGCCCAGGTAGGAAAGGCAGTGAGACTCATCTCCAATTAACCACCAAAAGCCAGAGTTGAAGCTGTGGCCTCAAGTGAAATAAAACCAGCCTTGAGCAAAAAAGCTCAGGGATAGAATCCAGACTTTGAGTTCAAGCCCCAGGACCAATCCCCACCCCCTCCAAATTATCTATCTTATCTAGCTAGCTAGCTGATATAAATCTCATTAGATATGTCACAGGTAAGAAAATATGAGCCACAATCAAGGGAAAAAATAAATGTATCAGAAGTGAAAGAGTGGCTCAACATGCTTAACAGTTTAAAGAAAAATATAAGCAAGATGTTCATAAGAGTTACAAAAAATAATACAACACAAACCATCTAAAGAATATAATGTCTAAAATGAAAACAAAACAAAAAACCAGGAGCCAGTGGCTCACACCTGTAATCCTAGCTATTCAGGAGCTGAGATTTGAGGATCCAGGTTTGAAGCCATCCTAGGCAATGAAGTCCAAGAGACTCTTATCTCCAATAAACTACTACAGAAAAAGCCAGAAGTGGGGCTGGGGATATGGCCTAGTGGCAAGAGTGCCTGCCTCATATACATGAGGCCCTGGGTTCGATTCCCCAGCACCACATATACAGAAAATGGCCAGAAGTGGCGCTGTGGCTCAAGTGGCAGAGTGCTAGCCTTGAGCAAAAAGAAGCCAGGGACAGTGCTCAGGCCCTGAGTCCAAGCCCCAGGACTGGCCAAAAAAAAAAAAGAAAAAGCCAGAAGTGACAATGTGACTCAAGTCATAGAGGGCCAGCCCTGAGCACAACAAAGCTAGTGGACAGTGCCCAAGCCCCGAGTTCAAGCTCCAGAACTGGCAAAAATAAAACTGAATAATTGTATGTAATGAACAGTGTTTTCCTTTTTTGTGCTGGGCCCCTGGCTTGAACTTAAGCCTCAAGCTCACTCAGCTTTTTCCTCACCAACAGTGCTCTGCTACTTTAGTTACATTTCTAGTTCTGGCATTATGTTGGTTCTTTTGGAGATGGGAGTTTTCTGGTTGGGCTAGTTTTGAACCAAGATCCTCAAATCTCAGCTTCCTAAGTAGCTAGGAGCCACTAGTACTTGGCATATATTTTGTTATTTGTTGAAACAGGGTATCACTATGTAGTCTAGACTAGCCTCAAACTCATGATCTTTCCCAGCCTCCAAAGTGCTGGGATTATAACAGTGTGCCACCATGCCTGGCTTAACATTTAAGGATTTATGTATTTTTTACCAAAAAAGATTAGTGAATTTGAAAACACAGCAATAGAATTATACAAACTGAAACATGGGAGGGGGGACAGTTACTAGAAAAAAAAAAATCAAAGAGCCTCGGTCATCTGTGAGACACTACCCAGCATTCTAACATATTTGTAATTGGAATCCCAGATATAGACATAGAGGAAATAAGACAAATGTAAAAAACAAAACAAAATATTTTTTTTCCAATTATTTGGGGGTGGTCAGTTGTGGGTGAGGCTTGAACTCAGGGCCTGGGCACTGTCCCTGAGCTCTTTTGTTCAAGGCTAGTGCTCTACCACTTTGAGTCACAGTACCACTTCCAGTTTCCTGGTGGTTAATTGGAGATAAAAGTCTCACAGGGACTTTTCTGCCCCAGCTGGTTTCAAACCACAATCCTCAGATCTAAGCCTGATCTAGGAGGCTAATCCTAAACTAGGATTACATGCATGAACCACTGGCACCTGGCTCAAATATTTTTGTTTGTATGTTTTTTGTTTGTTTTTGCTAGTCTTGGGGTTTGATTGAACTGGGGGCCTGGGCTCTGTCCCAGAGCTTCTTTTGCTCAAGACTAGCACTCTAGCACTTGAGTCACAGCACCACTTTGAGATTTTTCTGTTTATGTGGTATTGAGAAATCGAACCCAGGGCTTCATGCATGCTAAGCAAGCAATGTACGGCTAAACCACATTCCCAACCCTCAAATACTTTTTATTTGGTTCCTTGAGGGAGTCTCACTATGTAGTCCCAGGCTGGCCTCAAAACTTGCAATTCTCCTGTCTCTGTCTCCCAAGTACTGTGATTTACAAGTATGTACCACCCAGTTCAAAAAATGTTTTTTGGGGGCTGGGGATATGGCCTAGTGGCAAGAGTGCTTGCCTTGTATACATGAGGCCCTGGGTTCGATTCCCCAGCACCACATATACAGAAAATGGCCAGAAGTGGCACTGTGGCTCAAGTGGCAAAGTGCTAGCCTTGAGCAAAAAGGAAGCCAGGGACAGTGCTCAGGCCCTGAGTTCAAGGCCCAGGACTGGCCAAAAAAAAAAAATGTTTTTTGTTGTTTTTTCCCCAATTTGATTCAAAAACTATTCTAGTGGAGTGAATAATAGTGTCCCATACAAGATCAGTCCATATCACAACCCAACCCTCAGAACCTGACCTCATAGCCTTATATGGGAAAAAGTGTTGTTGTAGATATAATTATGTTAAAGATCTCAAGAAAAAATCATCCAGAATTATCTTGGTGGTTTCAGAATCCAAAGAAAAGTGTCTTCATAAAATACACAGACCGGGCCTATAGCCCATGCCTATAATCCTACTGCTAGCACGCCTCTTGACAGTGCAATGAGGCCTGCTCGAAATACTCACACAGATACAGTTTTTGCCACTGCAATGGTAAATGGTTAGAAGTCACTTATATTCAGGCTCTCTCTCTTTTCCTCTCTTTCTCTTCCTTTTTCTCCCTCTCTCTCTCTCATCTTCCTGCTTACTTGCTTACTGCATAAAATTCCCAAGTCCTACCTTGTGTGCGTTGCTCACAAAGCTGCCTCTTTTCACAGACCTCCGAAACCGAGGCTTGACCACTAATGTGCTTTGTCAGCAAAGATATCTAAAAGTTCTTTTCTCTAGCATTGACCACATGGTGGATATTGGGTTTAACAGGCACCAGCTCAGGCGCCATTATGCCATGCCACGTGTCCTCTGTTAGTGTGTTTGTGCCCTCCTGCCACCCCCCTCAACATGGCATCCCACTGGAGTTTATCAAAATATGGTTTCTCCATTTTATAATCTGAAAATTGTTGTTTGCTAGCAAAATTGTTTTTCTAACCAACCACGTGGTTCTAAAATATTGGACAAAAAAATGTCATTTACTACTGGAATTCCGAAAGAGTCTACTGCTGCTCTTACCAGCCAAATACTGGAAGTGGAGCTCAAGTGGTAGAGTACTAGCCTCAAGCAGAAGTGCTGAGGGACAGTGCCCAGGCCCTGAGTTCAAATCCTGTGAATGCCAACGAGGGCAAGCCATCCCAGCAACAAGCACCTAGACCGCTGGGACTCAGCCAGTTCTGGGAACAAGTATCATGGAGTAGAGTAAGAGGAAAATGATCGCATCCAAAATGGAGTCACTTTGTCTCACCCTTTCAAAATTAATCAGAGCCGGGGGATCAAGAGATAGTAGCTTGTCCATCTAATGTCCATACCTGAGTATAAGAACTAGCCAAGTCACCCAATTTTTAATTTTGTGCCCTAAGCCCTTCCTTTTGCCTTAATATTTTTTTGTCCAGCCCCTGCCTCAGGAGACTTCTTCCAGGCTTCATTCAAGGACTGGCATCTACCACCAAGGGACCCTGCTGCTCGCCTTCTCCAGGAGGGGCCACATTTCTGCCTTTTACCCCTAATGTCGACGCCCCTTGCCAGCAAGAAGCAGCCAGAGAGAGTCTTCGCCCTTTTTCATAACTATTAAAAGGCTGGAATGTTAGGTCCTCTCCCTGAGGGCTCCATGTAGATGCCCCCACCTCATTAAGTCTCCACCCAGTTACCTGGGTAACCTGCAGACCTGGAGGCAGTTACCTCCCCTTTCCCTGAGGTCACATCCTAATCCACCTGGCCACACCCCTTGCCCCTGCCCTAGAGATAAGGCAGGGCTGGGTGGGGGTCTCTCTTTTCTCTCCCTTCTCTCCTGCCATGGATCCTCTTGGCCACAGGCCAGCAGTTCAGTAATAATCTTCCTCTCCTGCCTGAATACCGCGTGGTGTTCTCCTTTACCGGCTACCTACTTTAAAAACCTAACACTTATCAATAAAATTTAATAATAAAAAAAAATGAAGGAGAGGGCTGGGGATATGGCCTAGTGGCAAGAGTGCCTGCCTCATATACATGAGGCCCTGGGTTCGATTCTCCAGCACCACATATACAGAAAATGGCCAGAAGTGGCGCTGTGGCTCAAGCGGCAGAGTGCTAGCCTTGAGCAAAAAGAAGCCAGGGACAGTGCTCAGGCCCTGAGTCTAAGGGCAAAAAAAAAAAAAAAGAAGGAGAAACAGACTTTTACAGACAAAAGCTAAGAGAATTGTTGCCAGAAGACATGTGGGATATGTTAAAGGGAATTCTTCAGGTGAAAAAAAAAAAGGAGTAACAGATGGAAACTTGGATCTACACAAAGGAACAAAGAATACCAAAAATGTTAAATCTGCAAGTATAAGAATGTCAGTAAAATATTTAAAACCCACAAGAATAAAGAAGAGATGTCAGCAGATAGGAAATTTCAACACATCTTTAGAACATGGCAAGTGGCTGAGGCCCTGGCACTGATTGGGAGCAGAGGAAACCAGAACCCCATCACTGAATGGTGAAATGTGCCAGGCCCCAGTTCTCCTGGAAGTTGCAGGACCAGGCAGTGGGACTGAAGCTCAGAGCTATAAGGGGGAGGGGGAGGGCCTAACTAAAACCCAGAATGTTCTGGTCTCTCTCTCTCTCTCTTTTTTTTTTTTTTTTGCCAGTCCTGGAGCTTGAACTCAGGGCCTGGGCACTATCCCTGAGTTTCTTTTGCTCAAAGCTAACATTCTACCACTTGAACCACAGCACCACTTCTGGCTCTTTCTGTTTATGTGGTACTGATGAATTAAACCTAGGGCTTCATGCATGCTAGGCAAGCACTCTACCACTAAGCCACATTCCTTGCCCATCTTTTGGTCTCTTCTACAACCTCATAAATATGAGAGATAACCTCTTACCACAGGATGCCAGGAATTTATTCTTGTGGGAACTGATCATGGCGTATGAATTCAGGAATACTGGCCACAAGATGATAGGGCTAAAATCTCATGACCAGTGATGTGTGATACAATTTAGCTCATATCCCTCCAGTGGCTTCCTATTGTGTTGACCAGAATATTTGACAGTCCTGAGCTGCTCTTCAAAGTCATCTTCTCTCCAGACTCCCCTCCACTCATACTACCGGCTTTCCTTAGAAGGACCTCTTGGATACCCTACTGCCATGGTTTGGATGTGGTTTGTCCCCTAAAGGTTCATATGCTGGAAACTTGGTCTGCGGTGAGGTAATGGAGAGAGGTGGTTCGAGACGAGGGTGGTTAGCTCATGGGCACCCTGGAAAGGAGTCAAAATGCCCTCCCAGTAGAGTAGGTCAGGTCTACTAGGACTAGAGTAGTTCCCACAGGTAGAAGAATGGTTTTTTAAGTAGACTTTAGCTGGCTCACTATCTTGGCTCTCTCTGGCTCTGTTCTCACCCATGTTGGTTCCTTCTGCATTAATTTATCCCCCATGTTGTAACACAACCAGGGGGCCAGTGCCAGATGCTGGCACCATGCTGTGTGGACGTCTCAGCCACCAGAATCACAAGCTAAAGAAATCTTATTACCTTATAAAGTACTCAGTGGCTGTTTTTTGGTGTGTTTTTTTTCTTTCTTTCTGCAGTGGTAGGCAGGGCCTTGTGTGCCCCAGGCAAGTGCTCTATCCTGGCCACACCCCAGGCAATCAGGTGTTGTGTTGTAGCTACACAAACAGACCAAGACACCTAAGAGCCACAAAGCTACCTCGCTCACCTCAGGTTGCTGCCCAAATGTCACCTCCTTAGATTAGTCTGCCCTGACAACCCATCTCAGGTGACAGTTGCTACTTATCTATCCACTGCCCCTTATTTTGCCCTGGTTCTCTGCCAACATCCAGGCTTGTTTACTTTTTCACTGTCTCCTTCACTTAGAACATGCCCCTTGAAAGGCAGGGTCCTGTCATTTTCTTCACTAAAAGCCTCTTTGACCCCCAGGCAACTGGATGCTCATTACTGGGTGTGGAAGAGATATCTGCCTCCAAGACTCTAAGGGGGAGCATGAGGAGGAGAGGATAGCAATGTACAAAGGTGAGAAACTAAGATAGTGGTAGAAGTAGCTTGGTCACAAATACAGAGGTAAATTACAAGAAAGGACCCAGAGTTCCAAGTGGTCACCCCAGAAACGAGACCTGGAAGAGGGAGTAGAAAAGTCACTCTGAAAAGCTACTTTTCATTCAAAGCCATCAAGCAAGATAGTATAAAACTCCTTTGTCAAATATAAGGCATTTGGACTGGAAATATGGTTTAGTGATAGGGTGCTTGCCTAGCATGCATGAAGCCCTGGGTTCGATTCCTTAGTACCACATAAACAGAAAAAGCCAGAAGTGGCACTGTGGCTCAAGTGGAAGAGAGCTAGCCTTGAGCAAAAAAAAGCCAGAGACAGTGCTCAGGCCCTGAGTTCAATCCCCAGAACTGGCAAAAAAAAAAAAAAAAGGCACTTTAATTTATATTATTGTTTAACATGTGTTGGAACTTCCTCACCTTTAAAAATGGTGTTTTTTTTTTTCTCATTTAAAAAGCAAGTGTAGAGCCAGGTACCAGTGGCTCATGCTTGTTGTTTTGTTTGTTTTTGTTGGTTGTGGGGCTTGAATTCGGGGCCTGGGTGCTATCCCTGAGGTCTTTTGCTCAAGACTAGTGCCCTACCACTTTAAACCATACTGGCACCTGGCTTAAGTGGCTCATGCTTGTAATCCTAGCTACTTAAGAGGCTGAGATCTGAGGATTGCAGTTCAAAGCCAGCCAGGGCAGGAAAGTCCGTGAGACTTATCTCCAATTAACCCTGAGAAAACTACAAGTGGCACTGTGGCTCAAAGTGGTAGAAGCACTAGCTTTGAGCACAAGAGCTCAGGAACAGTGCCTAGGCCCTGGTTCAGGCCCCATGACTGACAAAACATACACAGAAACACACACATGCCTGGGCCCTCTCCACCCCGAGCCTTGGCCTGTGAGAGTCCCCACAGAGAAGGGGAAGTACCCTTTGCTGTCGGGGGTAGGTTGGCCTCTGGGGGTCCCAACGTATGTGGGGTCCTGAACCCTTGCATGGGAATGGTGGAGAATCCCTCACAGTCCCTCTCTGGCTGAGGAAGTCAGGAGGTAGCCTTCCCCATTCCCACCCAGCTCTGCCCCAGATGCTACCTCTGCTAACAAGGCCCCAGGGACCTGACAGGGCCAGGGACTCAGATGCTGCGCACCTTCCCCATCAGGTGCCTCACTCAGCTCCAGGCTCTAGAGAGGCTGGCACTGTCTGCCAGAAGAGCCCCTCTCTGACATTCCTGGGGAGTGCTCCTGAAGCCCACCATAGGACACCGTTGATTCTAAGATCTATGTGGACCCCAACACACATAGCCAGGCCCTAAAGCAGCTCTCCCCAGGGGTCCAAGCAGGTCTGCAGTGCAAGTGGCACCTGCACATTAATCTCATCAGCAAAGGCTTACAGCTGTTTAATCGCTGGAATGAAAAGGTTTCCATGAAACCCAACACCAGGGCTTCCCCGACAACTGAATGGAGCCCCTGGACCCAATGCACCTCAGCACGAGTCAAAGCTGGTGTCTTAGGAGCTGAGGCTTCCTGGGCAGACAGCCTCCCTGCCTCCACTCAGGGGCATGCACATACAGACACATGCATGCTGGTGTGTGCAGGGCCACCCAAAAGCCTTGTTCTGTCTCCACACACGTTGCCTGTGTCACCCTAAGGGTGCAGGCACATTCATGCCCAGCTGTGCTCTGGCTCTGCAGGAGTCTCCTCCTGGGTAGCACCTGCTCTCCCAGCCAGCATCTTGTACTGAACACCTCTTACACCCATATGCATTAGCAGGACGTTTTCCAAGCTCCTTTAGCATGGACAGACTCCTGTCAAGTGAAATCTTTCACCAAAGTCCAAACTGGTAGACTAAAGCTAGGTGCTGGAGAAGAGCCAGGGCCCGGAAGGTAGCCTGCCTGCTTGGTCTCTGCTTTACTCCCTGCCCCCAGGGGAGAAAGTAGGGACTTGGGTTTGGTCACAGCTTCTGAGCTCTGGCCCCAAAGTGGGGGGAGGGGCGCAAGTGTCAGATAGTCTGAGATCTCTTAAGATGTGAGGTGGTGGGGGGCTTCCTCAGGCTGCACAGGGGACTAGAATGGTTGGGGGCAGTGCTTCTGACTCTCCAGCCACCCTCCATCCCTGCAGCCCCTCCTCTTCATCCTAGAATGCATTGATTTTTGGTTTCTGGGGTTTGTGGCTCCCTCTCCCTGAGCTTCATAGCTCACCAGCTGTGGTGATGTCCCACACCCAAGACTTGCGGGAGAGGTCACAGGTGCTACCCAAGGTCCTGGACATAACCAGTGGGGCAGTATCTTAGCATGGGGCCCCATCTTGATGGACTCTAGGTTGGAAGGATGAATGGGGAGCATAAAGGACAATGGCAGAGCCAGCCCCAGAAAAAGAGACATTCTAGAGATCATAGTAAGGTCCCCTACAGAGTCCCTGTTGCCAGGAGAATTCTGCTCCCCTGGCTCTGCCTGCACATGTGCCTCCCACAGGGAGCCATGCAATCTAATCCTGTTCCCTCACCCCCAGGGAACAGCAGGGACTCGTGACTCCACAACCCGGGCCATGCCCAACTGGCTGTTACAACCCTAAGGCTATGCCAGGCAAGGGGGAACTGGCACATCCACTGGCTATAACTAGCTGTGTCTCCTAGCCTGGCAGGGCACCCAGCAACCACAATATTGCCAGGCACCAGCTAGGTCCCTTCCCTTTACTTCAGCATCTCCTACCTGTCCCTGACTCCCAGCAAAGCTGATGAGGGCTGAGCCAAGCCCAGGAGTCTGCTCTGAAGGCCACTATGCTCACCCCCTCCTTGGCCAGCAGCAGCACTGCCAGGCCTGCCCACAGACCTCTGTAGGGCTTTTTTGGAGTGAAACAGAGACAGCTATGCCAAGGGAAGGCAGGGAAACCCAGATGCCAAGTGCTTGAGAAAAGCCTGGCTGTTTTCTGTGGCAGCTGATGCCAAGAGCACCCGAGAGATCAGGGACCCCCCCCCCCACCCCCGCCGAGGATGCCAAGGGTCTCAGGAATTTTGTCATATTAGGCAGCTGCCACTCAGGTGTTTTCCCTGCACCAAACAGAGTCTGGTGGCCCAAAGATGAGGCAGTGCATATCTGTGAGCAGCACTCTGGGCCAGTCCTGGAGCTATGGGTATAGCCAGAGGCTTTCCACCCAATGTGATTGGCATGCCCTTTCTTGGTGCCTAGAGGAAGGAGAGAATTGGCTCCCCTGTAGCTGAACAAGGGTTAATCTCCCTGGTGCCCTATATTCCCCTGGCCTGGATTGAGGACAGGGCAGGTGGTGTCCATTTCAAAGAGACATTAACTCACCAGGACCAGAATGAGGTAAACCTGGTACCTGCTTCCTCAGGCTGCTTGAGAAGATGAGGGAGGTGCCTCTCCAGGCCACCTTTACCTCAGCAACTGCTCTACTCTCTCTCCCCCAGCCTCCCTTAGCAAGATGGCTGAACACTTCAGAGCTGCCAACAGAGAAACCTAAGTGGAAAGGCCTTGCTACCAGAGCATTCTGTCTCTCCAGTCTGCAAGAAAAGAGCACCCACACTCTTCCTACAAGGGAGTGGACCTGAGGTTCATTCTTTAGCATTTTAACAACCCTTGGACTTCCATGAAGTTACTCTCAGACCACACTTAAGTCCTTCCAGTTGTAACCTGTCAGCGGCTTTCTTCCTTTGCTTTCAGAGTAGGGAAGCAGAGAACTAGAGAAGAGACTGTCTGGATCTCAACTCCCAGCCTGACACACCTGTAATCCAGTCATACCTGCCTTCCCAGAACGACATCTCATTCAGGACAGATACTGGGCCTTGTGTGTCTTTGTTCCAGAGCACTCCAACCTCTCTTTGTAAGAACTCTCATGGCTTCCAAGCACTTCTTTCAATGATGGATAAACCACTGGGCTGAGAAGCAACTTGAAAAATCTTTGTAGAAGCCGAAGTAAAAAGGAAACAGACATGCAGACCAGTCCCACAGGCTTACAGGCCCAGTGACCCACTATTCACTGGGGAACACTATGCAGAACTGGATGCCACACTGGTCTGGGAGATTTGGTGATAAACCACAGAAACACAGCCCAACCCTCCTCTGCCTTGGTCTGATGGCCTACCCTGGACTTCTCCCTTGAGAATTGGACAGCTCCTCACACTGAACTTCCATGACTCAGGAAGGTGCCTGGGCACAGCCAGGCAACTCCTGAGCCAAGCATTCCTGGCTCACAGTCCTAGGACTCAGACCCCAATTGAGTGTGTGTGTGTGTGGGTCCCAACCTTGGCAATAAAGGGCAGCCTGGGCTCAGCTCTGCCCACACTCCACTCTGGAGAGTGGACAATCTCCACATCAGTGCCTACCCTGCAGCCTGCCTGGGCAGCAAGAGCAGGAGAAGGACCATAGTGACCTGGGCCTGCCTTTGTCCAGAAGAATGACCAGTAGACTCCACCCCTTCCCCTATCTTGATGGAGGCCACTACCTAGCCCAAAGCCGGGAGCCCCAAGGTCCTCACCGACCAGCAGGAACCAGGATGCCCATGCTCTATGCAGAACCTCAAGCCATTCCTGAGGCCAGTTCCCTCTGGTTTGATCCTCAGTGCCTAGACGCCGAGCCACGGCCCGAGAGGGCAGGCGAGGCTCTTCAGCACCTGGACAAGGCCCTGCTGGGTTGCAATGGGGTCTTTCCTCCACTCCCCTTTCCGAGCCGGACTGGGGTTTGAGGGACACAGTGGCAAACAGAGAAGAGCACTCAAGAGGAAGAGAAAGAGCACTGGGTGGGGCGGGGATGCCCGGGAGTGTCACGCCGCCCGTGCCCTGGTCCTGACCTGCGGCCCCCTTCCCCACACGGGTCTTTCCCACCTCCGCAATCCCACGCGGAGATGTCGCGGCTCGGCTGAGCCGGGCGGATTCTCCCCTCACGTGGAATCCAGACCGAGCCGACGGCCCCTCCCCGCCGTCCTCGCAGCCCGGACGGCGAAGGGGCAGTGTCCCCTACCCCAATAGAGGAGGGCCTGGGCCACGTGGGGGGCCGCCCGTCCGGGCAGGAGGGGAGCGGACCGGGGCCGCTCCCACCACCCGCTCCCGGTCAACAAGCACAAAAGCCGAGGCTGCAAACAAAGAAGCGCTGCAAAGTCGCTGGGGAGGCGGGCCGGCCGGCGCCGCGCCCCCTCCCCACGCGGGGTCCCCGCGGCCCCCCGACGGCGCTCCTACCTGGCCCGCGCGGACCTCCTTCTCCAGCTCGCGGTGGCGGTTGTGCCACACGAGGTAGTGCAGCGGGTATTTGCCCTCGGGCCCCTTCCTGGCGGAGGCGTTGGCGGGGATCATCGCCCGCTCCTCATGCCGGGGCCGCGGCGCCCGGCCCGGGAGGAGGGACGGCGCCAGAGCCGGGGCCCGGGGCCGCGGGGCGGGCGGCGGGCGCTGTCTGCTCGCAGGGCTGCGGCTCGGGCATGTGCGAGCGGCGACGGCGGCGGCGGCGGCGGCGGGCGGGGGCGGCGCGCCCGGCGTGGTGCGGGCGGCGCGGGCGGCGGGCGTCCTCGCGAGGCGACGGCGGCGGCGGGCGGCGGGCGGCGCGGAGAGGCCCCCGCCCGCACGAGGAGGGAGCGGGCACTCGGCGGCGCGGCGCAGCCTCGCCTCCCGCCCCCACCCCCACCCCCCGCACCGAGAGACGCCGATCGGCCCAGGGAGTAGGCGCCCGCCGCAGGCACGCACGGGGGCGCACGGGGCGCTGCCTCCTAGGATGCCGCCGCCGCAGGGACGCACGCCCGCAGCCCCCGGCTCCCCGCAGCCGCATAGCCAGGCCAGGGACGCGGTGCGGGGGTGTGGGGAGGGGGGTCCCGGGGACCCCGGGCGGAGAGGGCTACAGATCGCCCCGGGGCATCATGGGGCTTGTAGTCCGCCTCGTGGAACCGAGACTATGGAGTGACCAGGGAGGGTCTCGCTCTGTCCCCCGATTCTCTGAGAAGATGGACAGGTGGGGCTGGGGCAGGGCCCCATCCTCTAACGTTTTGCCTTTTGCCGGAGAGCCAGAGGGCTCTGGGCCTCGGCAGTTTTTGGGTGAAGGTCCTTCAGAATTGAGCTTAGCTCCCAAGACCCTAGGAGGAGGATCTGGATGGCCAGAACCATGACAGGGACTCATGAGAAGCATGCAAGGATCGTTAGAGCAGCTATGGTTCTGGCTGAAATATTCTTCTGGGGTCTACTATGACCTCTTGGAAAATTAAAATCCATCTTCCACATATGACATTGGAAATAGAATCTATGTCCAGTAGGGTGGAAAGGATAGTGCTTCCTCCATACACTGTGCTCAGTAAGAGGTTGGGCAGAGAACGCAGCAGGTGGCACCTTCCACCTGATCAAAGGGAAGTGACTCCTCCAGACTGCCTCCTTCCTGAAATGAGCCAGGGCAGATGGGTCCTTCCAAAAGAATCCTTTCCTGAGTGTGGTAAAAAGTAGAATCAGCTCTGTGGACTCAAATTGCAAGGGCTTGGGAGGCTCAAGAAGCTCAGCTCAGCCCTTGGAGTGAGGAAGTACTTCAATGTCAGAGAGATGAGTTCAAATACCTCCTTACCAATTACAAATGGCTTACCATTTTCCCGAGTTTCTCAGTCCACCCATTTGTAAAGTGAGACTGGATACTATCTTCCAGGGTGAACTAAGCATAAAAAATGCCCTGGGAACCCCCTCCCTCCTGCAGCCAGGAGGAACTTGGTGCTTTCTTGAGCCCACCTTAAAACAAGGCAGGAATAAGGGATTCCACACCAGCTCAATTATCCGAGAAGTGTTTGTGTAGGAGGTGCCAGCAAAAAGCCTGCAAACTCCCTGCGCCTTTCTCAGGTTTGTGGTGTGTGTGTGTGTGTGTGTGTGTGTGTGTGAGAGAGAGAGAGAGAGAGAGAGAGAGAGAGAGAGAGAGAGAGAGAGAGATGTCTTCTCTGCCTCCCCCACACCCTGCTGTGCCAGGCATCTAGCGACAAGTGATGGGGCTGGAGAGGACTGCCTCGCCCCATTCTCCAGTCTGGGAGGAGCCTGCTGGTGTCCCTACGGCCCAGGACCGCTGCCCATTTTCACCACCAGAGGTCAGCAGAGCGTCGTGACTGCAGCCAGATTTGGGGAGGGGGCTAAAGGGGGGGGGGGAACAGGAGTGTAGTGGCCACAAGAATGCCCATACAGTTTCTCATTAAAATGTTTTTAGAACCCATGTGTGATTCCACTTTAGCTATCCTGCTTCCAGTGGTGGTGGTAAATCCAGAACCGCCTTTATCTGCAGCTTGGCTGTGATGAGGCTGAAGGTTGAGGAACAAAGTTTTAGACTGTGTGTCTGTGCCCAGGGCCACTCCCAGATAGCCCTCCGGTCCAACCAGAAGATAGGACAAGGTTGAATCCTCCTTCCTCCTCGGTACCACCCTGGAGCCCAAGGAGCAGGGAGCTCTACCTGGGTTTGGAGGAGGGAGGCAGCCCTCTTTTTGCCAGGCGGCCCTGCACACCAAGCCTAGGTCGCTTTCCCTTTGATCTGAGTGCTCTGGCTGCCACGTGCTTGAGACGCGCCCACACAGCAGAGAAACAAAGACAGCCTAGCGGCAGGGCTGCCAGCAGCCGCCTTGACATTTAATAAATGGAATTCCATAGCTGGGGGTCGATCGGGGGTGAAGAGGCGGCCACTGCTGTGGGCTGTGAGCCCGGTTTGAATTGTCAGGCCACTCCTCTAGCTCTCCCCCCCACCTCCCCAGTCCCTCGCAGGAGCCACTAAAACCGTGGACTCCCGGGTGGGAGCACAACACCCCGGGCAGGTGGTGCTCCCACACACACCCAGGAGTTATCTTTGCTTTACAGAGGCTCCACCAGCTTAGCCGCTGGTGTGGGGGAAAGGAGAGATGCCGCAAGGAGGATTTTCTAAGGTGTGACTATAAATATATTCTGTTGATCGCGATTTCAAACAAACGTGTCAATCTGGGCTGCAACGAAAGGCGATGAAGGCATCTTTGCCATATATTTCCCGTGGTGTGACTCACACAGTATGACTTGTCTCCCCTAGGGAAGGAGCCCGCTGGCCCACAAGTCATTACTGTTTGAATGTGGCTGGGATCTCCACCCGCTCAGGCACCAACCTCTGTCCTGATACCAGGAAGGAATCCAGACCCTTGGGGAACACCCCCACCCCCACTTCACATTTACTGTGCTTCTACCCTCTTCCCACAAGCAGAACCCATCAACTGGCCTTTTGCTTCTGCAAGAATGAGGGCTAGGTGCGGGGAGGTGGGGGGGGGGGAGCTTCTGTGGTTGCAGGGGTGAGCCCGTGTGTATCCTGAACGTTAGCTCTGCCCTCCATCACGACCCTCTGTGAAATCCAGGAAGGCCATCACCACCGGAAGCTCGTGTGACTTATATGCACCTGCTCTGCACGCACACCCTTCTGGGATCTCAGGAGCTGTGGGAACAAGACAGATGACAAATGGAAATTAAGTACACAGGAAGTGGTCGTTTTTAGAGGTCTCCCTGCGGTTTGTAGCAAGGATGCAAGGATAGGTGGTAGCTGGACTAAAAAGTCCAAAGGCAAGAGGACACACTGCATGCACCTCTCGGGCACCTGGACTTCCATGCTGTTGGCGATGTGTATGCTCAGCAAGGTGTGACCGGAGAATTCCCCAAGACACAGATGTGGAAACATGGAGCTAGGACAGACACCCTACCCTAACGCAAAGACAGAGGGGCAATCAAAGGTCCAGCCTCTTTGACAGGAAGGGGCCCTGGGCTTGTGGCTCTTCTCCCCTCCCCCCTCCCCCGCTGAAAGTTAAGGGGACAGGGCTACTAGGGTGACTCACAATGCCTCTTGGGCCAGGGGGAGTGCCCGAGCCGAGACCAGGGCCGCAGACAACGCTGGCGGCGGCCGCGGCCCCTTTAAGCGCTCCCGCCCCCTCCAGCCCGCGCGCCCGGCTTCCTTTCTCCAGGAGGCGCGGCCGGCAGCGCCGGGCGGCTGAGCGGAGGTGCGGGCCGCCCCTCCCCCGGTGGGCAGGGCCTGCGCCGCTTCCTGCAGGAGCGGCCCGGAGCCGCGCAGGGGGCGGGGAGAGCGGCGAGCGGCGCGGGGCGGCGCGGGGCGGCGCGGGGCGGAGGGCGCCCGAGGGCGAGCGGGCAGGCGGGCACGGCGGGTTCCGGACCAGCCCCGGGGGCGGACGGTTGGCCCGGCGCGCGGAGCCTAGCCGGGGCCTTGCCGGAGCCGGGCCGGGCAGCAGGGCCGCCGCCGCCGCCGCCGCCGCCCGGGCCCGCCGCCCGCGCCCCCCACGCTGGCCCAGAGGGCTGCGGCCGCGTCGCCGCTGAGGATGTCCCGGAAGGGGCCGCGAGCGGAGGTGTGTGCGGACTGCAGCGCCCCGGGTAAGCGGACGGGGCCGGGGGCGGGACTGGGTGTCCAGGCCGCCGCCAGGCGGGCGCCGGGGCCTGGCGGGAGCGCCGGGCCGGGCCGGGCCGGAGGGCGGGGCGGGGGGCTGCGGCCTCGGGCCTCGGCCCATACGGGGGCCACTGCGGAGCCGCGTCCATGGAGGAAGGGTCAGCCCGGGGGTCCCGTTCGGTCGCGTCCGCGGCCAGGCGAGGTAGGGCATTTCCCCGGCGCCACCTCCCACCCCTCAGCCTGAGGGAGGCGGGCAGCTCGCCGCCTCCCCACCTCCACCTCGGTATCCAGACGGAAGCGCCGGCCTGGGGTGGCGGGAGGGGCGTGGGGGAGGCCGGCCGGGGTCGGGAGGTGGGCGCCGGGGTGGGTTTGTGTCATCTCGAGCCACCCCCGCGTCTTGCACCTGCTGCTCGCACGGCCCGCTTGCCCGCTGGGGCCCTGGTGAGCCAGGCGCCCGGGCTGAGCACAGGTTTCTCAGGAGCCACCTGGAAAGCGGCTGTTCCTGGGACTCTGTGTCCCCGCAGCCCAAGGCCGAGGTTCCGGCAGGGGAGGGCCTGGTGCTCCGGGCCAGTCCCCGCCAGGGCATCTTCTCCGGAAGCATCCCCAGGCCCCAGGCCTACTGGGAACTGGGGACAACTGTACTCACGTTTCCTGTTCCCGGTAAGCCTGCTTGGGAAGATGGGCTTGGCATTGTCCCGGCCTGGCTAGGAATCCCTTCTTATACCTTTATCCCAGTCTGGACAGAATCCTGTAGGAGGCAGCGACAAGGGGGTGCCTAGACCCCTCTCAACCAGCTGGCTTCCTAGCCAGCCTCCTGGCTGTACTTAGGTCACTGTTTTCCCTCTTCTTCCCTACAGAGTCGATCCAGGCCGATGTAAAAGCCCCCTGGCAGGAAGGGAGGGACAGTGACCTACCAGGGCTGCTCTTGTTTTATATGGGAGGACACTGTCAATGATGGGGCTCAGCAGCTGGCTTGGAGAAGAAAGTTCTAGACTCCATGTCCATTCTCTCGTTTAAAAAGAACTGTCCTGGACTGGGAATGTGACTTAGTGGTAGAGTGCTTGTCTAGCATGCATGAAGCCCTGGGTTCGATTCCTCAACACTACATACACAGAAAAGGTTGGAAGTGGCGCTGTGGCTCAAGTGGTAGAGTGTTAGCCTTGAGCAAAGATGCTCAGGGACAGTGCCCAGGCGCTGAGTTCAAGTCCCAGGTCTGGCAACAACAACAACAAAAAAGCTGTCTCCCTAGGCATGCTCAGAGGATGCTGTGAACTCCGGGGGGGGGGGGGTGAGGGGAACGACTGTGGGCATGATTGAGAATGTGGGGTGCTGTTTTGTAGACCTATAACTTGCAGACACTATCTGTCTATCTATTTATTATAAAGGTGATGTACAGAGTTGATTGCAGTTACATAAATCAGGTAATGAGTACTTTTTTTTTTTTTTTTTTTGCCAGTCCTGGGGCTTGAACTCAGAGCCTGGGCTCTGTCCCTGAGCCTCTGTGTTCTCAAGGCTAGAGCTCTACTACTTGAGCCACAGCGCCACTTCTGGCTTTTTCTATTTATGTGGTACTGAGGAATCGAACCCAGGGCTTCATGCATGCTAGGCAAGCAATGAGTACATTTCTTTTGGGGCAGTATCACCCCTGCCTTCACTTTCTCCCCAAGACACCTTTTGAATATCCCCAAACCCTGACAGATTGAGCCCCACCAGGCATGGTGGCCTGGTAGTTCTTAAGCTCCAAGCTAGAGTGTTTGGGAACTATGGATAGCTGTGAGGAGCATGGGCACAGGATGTCCTGTAGGTGATGATGACCCTGAAGCCCCCTCTCAAGGCAAGGCATGGTTTGGAAGGCCCTGCAGGAACCATCTGGGAGCAGATATCCTTCCCACAGATTAGCTGGAAACTGACTCCCCTCCCCCAGCTGCAGGCTGGTCTGGTGCTGGAAGGACGAATGGGAGACCTTGCCTTCCATGTGTTCTTGGCTGTTCTGCACCTCTTTTGAGTAGGCATGGCTGGGATTTAGCAAGCCCTCCCATCTCCATCAGGGGAGTCTGGGTTGTAGTGTTGCCTTTGTTTTTTGCTTACTCTGTGACCTGTGGCAAGACTTTGCTCACTGAGTGTCAGTTTCTTCAACTGTGAAGTTGGAGTCAAAAATCTGTGCTCCTGGTGCTGGTACAGAGGCCTGTAGGGCAGCATCAGCAAAGCAGTTAGGCTTTCTGCATTGCTTGTGAATGCCTGGCTTAAGCCTCTGGACGCCCATTGGGCTCAGGGAGGAATGATGTGTCAGATGTGTTGTTCTAAACAGATGTTCCTTCCCCAGAAGCGTCTGATCCAGAATACAGATCAAGCATGGGGAAGTGGGTAGCAAGTGACCAAATGTTACTCATCCTCCCTCCCTAACACCTAGCAGTGTCTGGCACAGGGCAGGGATCCCCAAGTATGTTTCGGTTTTAGTGCTTGTCAGGACTGTCCTATACCTCCACCTTGCCAAGCTAGCCCTTGTAGGCAGCGGCATTCTAAGTCTGGGCCCATAGCATCTCAGGCATGAGAACACACAGAGGTATGGAGGCTAGACCCAGTGCTGCTTTCTTTGGTATATGCCTCCAACCCAGAGTTACAGGCTCCTCTCTCAGTGCTAGGAACCCTGAAGCCCCAGTCCTGTGTGTGAGGTTGTAGTCTTTTTGTAGTTGGTTAATTTGGGGGATAATAGAGATGAGAGGTGAGTTGCAGCCTGTATCCAAAGGGCCCTGGTGCACCACAGACAGGTGTGAGTAAGCACTTGAACCCAATGTAGTTGCTATGGCAGTTACTGCCATCTCATCAAGTGTTGTATCAGGATGCACTGGAAAGATTGCCCCCTTTAAGCTCAGGTGGCTCACACCTGTAATCCTAGCTACTCAGGAGGCTTAGACTGAGGATTGAAGTTGGAAGCCAGCCTGGGCAGAAAAGTTCATGGAACTCCTATCTCCAAGTTAACCACCAAAAAGCCAGAAGTAGAGCTGTGGCTCAAGTAGTAGAACACTAATCTTGAGCAAAAAAGATCAGTGACAGAGCCCAAGCCATGAATTCAAGCCCCAGGACTGACTTCTACCTACCCTACCATATGGCTTCTGTCTCAAGTCCCCTTGGCTTTCAAGTGTCTTATCTTACAACATGTATCCCCAGGTCAGCTTTTCTGCTTTGGCAGCCCCAGGAGCGGGCATAAAGACCTCAAGATGGCCAGGCACTGGTGGCTCATGCCTGTAATTTTAGCTACTCTATAGGCTGAGGTCTGAGGATTGCAGTTCAAAGTCACCCTAGGCAGGAAAGTCTCTGAGACCTATCTCTAATAGATTACCAAAAAAGCCACAGTGATGCTGTGGCTTAAGTGGTAGAGTGCTAGTCTTGGGCAAAAGAAGCTCAAGGACAGTGCCCAAGCCCTAAGTTCAAGCCCCAGGACCGGAAAAAAAAAACTTTTTGAAAAAAATTAAAACACCTCAAGATGCCTGCCCTATGGGCAGCCATAGGATATGTGTGTGTAAATGTGTTAAATATGTAAAATATTTTCATAACTCTGAGGATTCCCTTTTAATTTTATTTTTTTTTTTTTGCCAGTCCTGGGCCTTGGACTCAGGGCCTGAGCACTGTCCCTGGCTTCTTTTTGCTCAAAGCTAGCACTCTGCCACTTGAGCCACAGTGCCACTTCTGGCCGTTTTCTTTTTTTTTTTTTTTTGGCCAGTCCTGGGCCTTGGACTCAGGGCCTGAGCACTGTCCCTGGCTTCTTCCCGCTCAAGGCTAGCACTCTGCCACTTGAGCCACAGCGCCGCTTCTGGCCGTTTTTTTTCTGTATATGTGGTGCTGGGGAATCGAACCTAGGGCCTCGTGTATCCGAGGCAGGCACTCTTGCCACTAGGCTATATCCCCAGCCCCTCTGGCCGTTTTTTGTATATGTGGTGCTGGGGAATCGAACCCAGGGCCTCATGTATACGAGGCAAGCTCTCTTGCCACTAGGCCATATCCCTAGCCCTTATTTTAAAATTTTATGTGCCAATCCTGCGGCTTGAACACAGGGCCTGGGCACTGAGCTTTTTTGCTCAAGTCTAGCACTCTACCACTTGAGCCACACAACTCTGCTTCCAGTTTTTTTAGTAGTTCATTGGAGGTAAAAGTCTCACAGACTTTACTGTCCAAGCTGGCTTTGAACTGTGATGCTTAGATCTCAGCCCCCTGAGTAGCTAGGATTATAGGCATGAGCCACTAGCACTCAGGTGAGGTTTCCTTTTGCCTCCTCAGCTCATGGCTCTATAGGTAGCCACCATTTTGACCTCATCTCCATGGAATACTCTTGCCTTCTTTCAAGGTGTTGGACTTTTCCTTCTTGTCTATTGAGAATCTGACCCTTAGATAATGAGACCAGCTGGCCCTAAAAGCCAGTGATAGCTTTGGGTCATGGCATGAATCCATCTTAGTCAAGTCTTCTTTGGTGTTGGCACTAGGTATGGTATCCCAAGATCCCTCCTGCTTCCTACCCTTACATACCAGACCCACACTATGACTGTGGAGCCAGAAGGAAGCCATCACCTTTCCTAACCTGAACATTTGCTGTCCCTCTGCCTCAAGTTTGGTCCAAGGAGTTTCTCTCTCTCTCTCTCTCTCTCTCTCTCTCTCTCTCTCTCTCTCTCTCTCTCTCTCTCTCTCTCTCTCTCTCTCTTTTTTCTTTTTGTCAGTTGTGGGGCTTGAACTCTGGGCCTGCTGTCCCTGAGCTCTTCAGCTCAAGGCTAGCGCTCTACCACTTGAACCACCGTGCCACTTCCCGTTTTCTGGCAGTTAATTGGAGATGAATCTCATGAACTTTCCTGCCCAGGCTGGCTTTGAACCACAATCCTCAGATCTCATCCTCCTGAGTAGTTAGGATTACAGGCCTGGGCAACTGTCACCTGGCAAGGAGTTTCTCAGGCGCAAAGATTCCTTACCCTACAATAGCTGTTTGACTTTCAGCAACTCTCCCTGACCCTTCATCTTGGGAACTGGCCTTGGTGGGGTTTAGGGCTCTAGCTTGGGTGGGCCTGGGGTCATTTGGAGATAAAGAATTGGTGGAATAGTTTGGATGGGCTTCTCATTGGTGTCTTCCAGAACTGAGCTTGCCACCAGTGTTTCTAGACCAAGACAGGGTCTGCTGATCACCCTTCCTGTTTTAGGTCACTGCAGAGGAGAGGGAAGCCTAGAGGTTGAGAGAGAATGCCAAGCAAAGCCTTGGATCGCATTCCTTGGGTCCTGATTACTTGGATGATGCCATATCCAGGGATTCACTTTGTCTAGTCTGTGAGGTTCTGGAGACACTGAATATCTATCTGGTTCTAGGCCAGGCTTCTCTGGGGGGCAGCAAACCTGGGGTGGAGGCCTCAGGGCAGTCCATTTATGATCCTGTCCTGGGCGTCTCCCTGCTTACAGGAAACCCCTCCATTTCAACAAGAGGAATTTAGGCTGCATCATTTCCCGCTTCCTGCCTGGGCTGCTGGAGGTGACTGGCAGACCCCTGACCCAGTGATGTTTAGGAGTTGGGGGAAGGGTCTTTCCATGCCTGGGTTGGTTCACTGGGCAAAGCCAACATGAAAGTGTCCTAGGGCTCTCCCTCTTGGCATAGATAATCGGTCCCTTTCTCATGAGCCCTTAGAATCAGTCCCTTAGGAAGGTGTAGTGTGGTCACCCTTTGCATCCTTCATTGCCATATTTTGTGAGATCCCTAAAGAAGTCTATATCCAAAGACCTAAGCTTTCAAATCCTGTTTCCATGCTTCATTGGGGGGGCCACATGGTATGGGCAAAGCTCACAACTCTGAGAACATTGATGGGAATCCTTGGGCAGAAGATCTTGAGAATCACCTTCTGATTGGGAGAGAATCCCATCACTCAAGCTTTTGCCTCCTCTGAGGGGGTTAGAGGAAAGTAGGAGAAACACCGCTGGGCACCTTGAGCACTGACAAGGCTAGGCCAACAGCTAGATCCCACCCCCAGTCCTGGTTTCCTGAGTCTAGGCGGGGCCTGGACAAGCTGAGTGTCCTGAGAGGCTCCCTGCCCCCACTCTGGACAGCACACAATGGCTGCTTTCTCCCCCATGACCTTTCCTTTCCGTAGCTGCCTCCTCCCCTCTCCCTAGGGGCCTGGGATGGGTGGCATCTTCCCTACCCTTAAAGGCCTTGCATCCAGACTTACCCTCCTCCTTGTTTCCCAGGTTTGCATTTCCCCTGGGAATGGAGAGTACTAATTGGGGTTCATGCCTGTCCAGGGCTCAGGGACAGAGGACAGCAGCAAATATAGACCTTGCCTAGTCTCTTGTCAGAGTTCCTCAGTCCTCATCCTAGCAATTCAGTACTCACTAGTTGTGTAACCTTGAACAGGCCTTCTGACCTCTCTGAGCCACTGTATCTTCTGTAAAGCACAAGCATTTCTCCCTTGCCTGGCAATTGTAAAGGCATCAAACATAAAGCCACTCAACTGGCACACAGGAGATGTTCAGTGAAGGTTAGTTCCTTTGCTCTGTCCATCTCGCTCCTGCCCCCTCCATACTGGGCTTAGAACTCATTGCCTTGCACTTACTAGGCAAGCATCTACCACTTGAGGTAGCTATGCCCCCAGCCCTGTCCATTCTCCTTAGGGCTTCAGCTCATAGTGATGGTGGTAGGAGGCTTAGGCCTCTTAGCTGCCAGTTTGAGGGCAGGGGCAGGAGCTGTGCGAGGGCTGCTCCCTCTGTTTGGCAAGTTCTGACAGATCCTGGGTGCAGGAGAGATGTGGCACTGACCCAAAACAGGAATGTGCTCACAACTATGTGGCACATGGCATCGGGGTCATGTTCCATAAAGGATCCTTGCTTTCCTATAGAAGAGTTGGGCAGCAAAACCTGCTCCCTAGGGAAAGGCTATGAGACTGGTATTTGTTGCTTTAAGATAGGAAACTGTACCCACTGAATCGGTCCTGGAGACCATGTGCCCCCAGAGGGGCTAGGATGTGTAAGAAAGGATGTAGCCCTGTCAGCCCTAAGCTTTGAGGCCTGGGGGAAACCTCTCATCTATAACCTGGTGGACTGTCATCCATTTCCTAGGCTTCTAGGGACTAAGTGATTGTGCGTGAAGTATAGTGCCATTCTACAGTGGGGACTCAGGAGGTCTTGACCATCCTCCAGCTCCAGCTGACTTTCCCTTCTTCCTCTCTGCAGATCCTGGCTGGGCATCTATCAGTAGGGGTGTGCTTGTGTGTGACGAGTGCTGCAGTGTGCACCGGAGCCTGGGACGCCACATCTCCATTGTCAAGCACCTTCGCCACAGCGCCTGGCCTCCCACACTATTACAGGTAGGAACTGGGCCACTGTTTCTCCTTCTTTACTGACCATGTGCTGAGCCTGAGCATTTCCCCTGTACCAACTTTTTTTCCCCCCAGTACTGGGGCTTAAATTCAGGGCTTCGGTATTTTCTCTTAGCTTTTTCTCTCAAGGCTAGCACTCTTACCACTTTAGCTACAGCTCCACTTCTACCTTTGTGATGATTAATTGGAGATAAGAGTCTTGTGGACTTTCCTGCCTGGGCTGGGTTGAACCTTGATCCTCAGATCTCAGCCTCTTGATTAGCTAGGATTACAAGCGTGAGCCACCAGTGCCCGGACTGTCCCCCACATCAACTTAGATATCTGTCATCTGCAGTTTCCAGGAACAGCACCTCTTTGGGCAAGTCTAATTCTGACCCTTTCCATCCCCCTCAACCCACAAAGAAAGGAAAATCTAAGCCTGGCTCTGCCATGTATTTACGAAAGGTGGCTTTGAGCAGGTCACTTAGCCTCTGTGAATCTTGGCAAAATTTACCACCACATTTAGCTATCCTGAAGCACTAAACAAAACATAGTCTTTGTGTGGCCTTACTAGATTGAGTCTTGGAGTCACAGTAGGACCCTTCGTGCCACTGTAGCAATGTCAAGCACTCTGAGTATGTTTGCCTTAGTGTCCAGCATGCAGTGGGCACTCTTAACTTGGCATCTCTTCACTGCAGATGGTCCACACACTCGCCAGCAACGGGGCCAATTCCATCTGGGAGCACTCCCTGCTAGACCCTGCACAAGTGCAGAGTGGCCGGCGCAAAGCCAACCCCCAAGACAAAGTCCAGTAAGTGGGGCTATAGGGGTGGTGGGGAGATCTGTGTACTCTTGGCCAGGGGCGCTGGAGATGGCTGGGTTGCCTGTCTTTTCTACTCTTGACATTGTCTCCTTTGTGCCTCATGCAGCCCCATCAAGTCAGAGTTCATCAGGGCCAAGTACCAGATGCTGGCATTTGTGCACAAGCTTCCCTGCCGAGATGATGACGGGGTCACCGCCAAAGACCTCAGCAAGGTTTGGGGGCCCATATAACAGATGAGCAGCCTCTTCTCTTTCCAGACCCATGACACCTAAATTTCCTTTGTCACCACTGAGCCCTGATCCCAAAGACAGGACAACAGTAGAGTCAGGGGAAGATTGTTCTGTCAAGTTTCTGGTGGTCAAGACTCCTTAGCTCCCAAGTAGACACACAAGTCTAGAATCCTCCAGCTGCCATTGATACTTAATATTTGTTGTTCTGGTGTTTGAACTCAACTTGTTAGGCAGCTGCTCTACCACTTGAGCCACGCTTCTAACCACCCAGCTGCCACTGAAAACTAGAAAAATTGAGAACAGTTATTTAGTCACTTTAGAAACTGTTTTCTCGTTTAAAAATGGGAAACAATAGTATTTCCCTCATAGATATTTCTTCCCAAAATAGCATACAACACATGGTAGATGTAAGAGCAGCTCTTTATTTTTTTGAGACAGGGTCTTGTTGTCTCCTGAGTGCTGGTATTGCAGGTATATACCACCATGCCTGGCTAATTTGTTCTCTCTCTCTCTCTCTCTCTCTCTCTCTCTGTGTGTGTGTGTGTGTGTGTGTGTGTGTGTGTGTGTGTGTGTGGATTGAGATAAGGTCTTGCTGTGTAGTGCAGGCTGACCTTGAACTCATGATCCTTTTGCTTCAGCCTCCTTAAGGATAGGATTACAGCCATGTGCCACCACACCCATCTCAGCAGCTTTGATTAATTGGCATAGTAGGAAGCCCTCTGTCTTGCCTGATATGGCTCGGTGTTTGGCTGGGCCACCTGGAGCTGGGAGCAGTTCCAGGGGCAGCTCAGTCCACGTGTAGCTTAGGGGTGGAAGGTAGGCTTTGTGTACACATATTAATTGCACACTCTACTCCTTCCAGCAACTGCATTCGAGTGTACGGACTGGCAACTTGGAGACATGTCTGCGCTTGCTATCCCTGGGTGCCCAGGCCAACTTTTTCCACCCAGAGAAGGGCACCACACCTCTGCATGTGGCTGCCAAGGCAGGTCAGACACTGCAGGCAGAGCTGCTGGTGGTTTATGGGGCTGACCCTGGCTCTCCTGATGTCAATGGCAGGACACCCATCGATTATGCCAGGTGAGGGTCAGCTGAAGGCTGAGGCTTGGGTGGGGGGATTGGGCTACTTCTGCAGGGCTGAGCCATGCCCCTCCTCACAGGCAGGCGGGACACCATGAACTGGCGGAAAGGCTAGTGGAGTGCCAGTATGAGCTCACTGACCGGTTGGCCTTCTACCTCTGTGGACGCAAGCCGGGTGAGCAGAGTATGATGGGCCTGGCTGGGCTAGGCAGGTAGGACCCAGACACACCCCAACAGCAGGTGCCATAGTTACAAAGCCAGCTGGGGAATGGTGTTGCTAGGCAACTGTCTCCTGTGAAATTGCTGCAGGCTCTTGGGTTGCTGCAAGCACTTTGGGGCCAGAGAAGTGGGGTGGGCCTGACTTCCAGCCAGCCTCCAACACTCTTGGGGTGGCCTGTCCTCCTTCCTATCCCCTGACACTTACAGCTGCCAAGCCCTGCTCACAGCATTGAGAGGGGCTCTTTAGCTGCTGAGGCCACCTAGCATCAGTGACTTTGCGTTTTTATTTTTGTTCAGATCACAAGAATGGGCATTACATCATCCCACAAATGGCTGACAGGTGAGTGCCCACCTGATGCCCCTTTCCAGAGGCAGAGCCCCATTCCTAATACTTGGAGCTCCAATGCAGGTCAGATACATTATTTCAGCATGCACCAGCTCCATCTGAATCTCATGACTGTTAAATACATGCAGCATTGAGTGCAAGGAAAGGCTTAAGCTAGGATGGTAGACAGCTAGGTTCTGACCTATACAACCTTTAGGTCCAGGCTTCCCTTTGTGCAGGGAAGTGAGCTTGGGAGTTAGCCAGCTTTGTACTGCTGTCCAGTCCTCTAGTGTGTCCCAAATTGGGCAGGATACACATGGGATGTTTCTGCCTCTCCTCAAAGTCCTCAAGTGCCCTGGCAGTGTGGAACACTCAGCCATTCAGCCAGTTTACAGGATGTGTGCTGGCGCCACCTAGTGGCCTTTAGATGGTTCCATTTTCCTGTCGATGAACTTCCTGGCCCAACTTGGGGAGACGGGTACTCCCTTCCTCACCAGGGGCTTGGGTGGAGGAGATGGGACAGACAGGGGCAGCTCAGATCCCTTCTCTGTGCTAAGACCGCTTTACTTTGTGGTCTAGTTCTGCTTGGTGTGTGTATGCATGCTTGGTATGCATAGTAAACATGCCCATGGATGGATATACATTCAATGATTGTTAATTGAGTACCATCTCAGAGCCAGCCAGTGCGCTGGGGACACAGAGGCACCAAGCCAGGCTCTGAAGTCCACTGAGCAGAAAATAGTAAGAAACCGGGATGAAGAGCTTCGAAATTAGCTCCCAAGAAATGCAGGAAGCTTATGTGGCTGGAGCATAATTTGAGAGCAGGGAACAAGACTGGATAGCAGCAAGAGAATGACTAGTCCTGTGAACCTCTGTGAGAGTTGTGAGCAGCCTGAGATAGCAAAGTCAGCTCTGTACTTACTGGCTATGTGATTGGAGGCAGGCTGTTTAACCTTTCTGAGCCTTAGTTATCTTACTAGTCCTTTTCTGGACTAGTGAGAGGATGAAGTAAGATAGTACATACAAAATGCTATGCATGGGTGGGAATGTGGCCTAGTGGTAAGGTGCTTGCCTCACATATGTGAAGCCGTGGGTTTGATTCCTCAGCACCACATATATAGAAAAAGGCGCTCTACCTCAAGTGGCAGAGTGCTAGCCTTGAGCAAATAGAAGTCAGGGACAGTACTCAGGCCCTGAGTTCAAGCCCCAGGACTGCCCCTCACCCCAAAAAAAGGGGGCTATATATATATTATTTAAAGAGCTTTTAGATGAAGTGTAATTGGAATGTTCTTTAAGTATTTATTACTGTTGTTTTTTAAGGGGGGGGGTGTCAAAAAGATCACCTTGGTGGTTAAAAAGGAATTTAGGGGCGAGATTGTAGGTGGATTGAACACTTGCTCAAGTTCATATGAGAGGAAAAGATGGCAGAACTGGGAAGCTTGGCTGGGATTTGAGGCAGATTTACAGGTAGTTGACATGAAGTAAATGGACAGGTAAGAGAGAAAGGGGTGGGAGGCAAGTGCCTTTTTGTATACTCTGGGTCGGGTGTGTGTAGAGACGTGTCTGAGCATGATGTGAGGTGTGCGCTGCCCTGCTCCTAGATAATCGCTGCTCTGTCCTCTTCTTCCCTCCACTGCCTTCCTCTGGACTTAGATCTCGGCAAAAGTGCATGTCTCAGAGGTACACAGTGCCTGCCGGGCCACAGGCTGAGTTTGGGTAGGGCTGGGAGGCTGGTGTGTGTGTGTGTGAGTGGCATGGAGGTCTTGTCTCCCTGAGATCCCTGCATGTTTGGGAGAACCCTGGCAGTGGCCTGGCCACCTCTCATGCGTGGCTTCTCCCCTTCTCCCTCCTCTGTAGCCTTGATCTGTCCGAGTTGGCCAAAGCTGCCAAGAAGAAGCTACAAGCGGTGAGTATACTTAGGCCAAGCTAGTGATGCTTAGAGCTGCTCTGCCCTTCTCCAGTCTTACCAATCTCCTCCCTGTGTCCTTCCCATGCCCTTGTCTTTGACCTTACCTAGCTCTGCCCTCCAAAGTGTTAGGGCTCCCAGGGCCTCCTTTCTTCTGATGTGTGAAAGGATGAACAAGTCTGGCCTTCTGTCCTCTTCCTGCTTAGAGCTTGGTATATAGACCCCCTGCCCATATCCCATTTCTAAGACCAGGGGGCTGAGGGCATCAGTCATTCTCTAGTTCTCACATCACACAACATCCTACTGATCTGCCTTGTTGGCAGCACCAAGGCTAGTTGCTTTAACAGAACCTGGATCCACCTCTCTGCCCCCAGCTCAGCAACCGGCTTTTTGAGGAACTTGCCATGGATGTGTATGATGAAGTGGACCGAAGAGAAAATGATGCTGGTGAGTGGGGAGCGGCCTGCTGGGAAAGGCTGTGACCTGGCCTGGACCTCTCCTCCATTAGTGGGTCTAAGAAAGGTTAGGTAGGGTTCATGCTGCTTCCTCCCTGCCAGGCAGGCAGTGTGTGCCAAACTAGGCAGCCAGCTGCTTCCCTACCCCTCCCTGCACGGGGGCTCATCTCCATTCTGGCTGCCTCCCACTTTGGCTGTCTCCTCAGCCCTGCTCCGCCCTCCTTCATCACTCCTTCCTGGCCACAGCCAGATCCCAGCCCAAACTCTGGGTCTGGCATGGCAGGACGGGCCTTGTTCTGCTGTCAGTCCACGGTGGGCCTCACCCTGCCTTAGCTGGCTTCATGTGTGTGGAGACCGCCTTGTCTGACCACCAGCACCAGCACGAGCACGGTGGGTGTAGGAGGGAGCTGGAAGGGCTATCTTCAGCACTCCCCGCCCCGGTGACTGGATGATCTGCTCCCTGTCCCTCCCCCAGTGTGGCTGGCTACCCAAAACCACAGCACCCTGGTGACGGAGCGAAGTGCTGTGCCCTTCCTGCCAGTTAACCCTGAATACTCAGCCACACGGAATCAGGTAAGGTGGCTGGGAAGGGGGTCTAGGTGGTCTCCTTCCTTTTCAGAGCCCTGTGGGCTGGGGCCTCCCTCAGGTTTTGGACTGGGGAAGAAACCCATCTTCTGAGCACTTGGGAAGTGTTCCAGCTCCCTCGGCCTGTTTGTGGGCCTGGCCTTGGGCAGCTCTGCTGCTGACTGGGATTTTTTAGCTGTGGCTGCGATTGAGTCAGACAGACAGCAGGGTGTTGCCTTGCTGGTTTGTTCCACCCTATAGGTCAGCAATAAAGGTCCCCTCGTCCCTCATGTGGCCTGGCACTTTCTGCTTTTCAGGGGCGACAGAAGTTGGCCCGCTTTAATGCACGAGAGTTTGCCACCTTGATCATCGACATTCTCAGTGAGGCCAAACGGAGGCAGCAGGGCAAAAGCCTGAGCAGCCCCACAGGTAGGGCACGTGTGGTGTGGGCAGCGGCCCATCCTGTGCTCCCCTGCTGCCCTTGCAGGGGACTTGGTAAATGGCTTGAGTAGCTGAGCGAGCCTGGGGTGACAGGTCTTGTGTCCTCAGACAACCTCGAGTCTGTGCGCAACCAAAGTGACCTCGACGACCAGCACGACTACGACAGTGTGGCCTCTGATGAGGACACAGACCAGGAGCCCCCACGCAGTGCCAGCGCCACTCGGAATAACCGTGCCCGGGTCTGAGCATTATCCCTCTTCTGTCCCTTCTATACCTGCCTCTGGGCCCTGATCAAGGTCCCACTCTGTGTCACACCCCAGAATCTTGGGAACAGTTTGGGGTGTCTGCTTGTTGCCCCTGTAGCTGATGGGCTTTGTCTCTGCAGAGCATGGACTCCTCCGATCTGTCTGATGGGGCCGTGACGCTGCAGGAGTACCTGGAGCTGAAGAAGGCCCTGGCTACCTCTGAGGCCAAAGTGCAGCAGCTCATGAAGGTCAACAGCAGCCTGAGTGATGAGCTCCGGAGGCTGCAGAGGGAGGTGAGGACTGGGGCCTCACAGGAGGGGAGGGAAGGCTTCTAGACACAGACTGGGGATTTTCTTCCGAAAGATGGACCCCACTGTTAAGCACTGTCATGTGCACTCCCAGATCCACAAGCTGCAGGCAGAGAACCTGCAGCTCCGGCAACCATCAGGGCCAGTGCCCACAGCCCCTCTGCCCAGTGACCGGGCTGAACACTCAGCTATGGGTACCAGTGGGAGCAGCCATCGCCGGGACCGCCAGGCCTTCTCTATGTATGAGCCGGGCTCTGCTCTAAAGCCCTTTGGGGGTGCCCCAGCGGACGAACTGAGCACACGACTACAGCCTTTTCACAGCACTGTGAGTTGCCTGTAGGTTTAGGTGGGGAAACATAAATGGGGGATGCCACAAGGCCTCCATGATACCAACTATGCTACCTCACCCCAGGAGCTAGAGGATGACGCCATGTATTCCGTGCATGTGCCTGCCAGCCTTTACCGGGTAAGCATGGCCTAGGGAACGTGGATCCACGCCTCTATGGGCCTGAGACCAGGCTGCTGTAACACAGCGGCCTTCCTGCAGGTAGGTTGGGTCTAGAGTAGAGCCTGACAGTGGCTTTGATCTGGCTTTCAGATTCGGAAGGGGGTGTCTGTGTCTGCCTCTGCCTCCGCCTCCGCCGTGCCCTTCACTCCCACCTCCCCGCTGCTGTCCTCCCAGGAAGGAAGCCGCCATATGGTAACATTTCCACACCCCTGCCTGGGGATAGTGTCAGGGGAGTGTGGGCTGTGAGGGTTCACCCTCCCCCATTTTCATGCCCTCCAGAGCAAGCTTTCCCGCCATGGAAGTGGTGCCGACAGTGACTATGAGAACACACCCAGCGGGGACCCACTGCTTGGGTGAGGCGCGCTTGGTTCTCCACCTAGCCTTGCTGGCACGGGGAAGGGAGGTGATGGTGAGGGCCTGAGTGTCTACGGGCACAGGCAAGCAGCCTGTGGCTGTAACGGATGGACCTCCCTTTTCCAAACCTGGGCTCAGGCTGGAAGGGAAGCGGTTCCTAGACCTGGGCAAGGAAGATGATATCCACCCTGAGCTGGAAAGCCTGGATGGAGACCTAGACCCTGGACTCCCCAGCACCGAAGATGTCATCCTGAAGACAGAGCAGGTCACCAAGAACATTCAGGAGCTGTTGCGGGCAGCTCAGGAGTTCAAACATGACAGGTAGGGGTGTGGCTTCTTAATGCTCTTGGGGGAGAGAAGAGGGGAATCCTTAACAGCCCCTCAACCATCCCTCCCTTCTCCCACAGCTTTGTGCCCTGTTCAGAGAAGATCCATTTGGCTGTTACTGAGATGGCCTCTCTGTTCCCAAAGGTACTGGGGCCAGAGAGGAGAGGGAAGGGAGGGACTTGGGGTGGAGCAGCAGCTAGGAACCTGACTGCTGCCCAGGTAAAGATCCACGCCCAGTGGGCCAGCGTCAGGTGCTTAGCTTAAAGTCCAAGGGCCAGCCTCCCTTCTCTTTCCTTCAGAGGCCGGCCCTAGAACCTGTGCGCAGCTCACTGCGGCTGCTCAATGCCAGCGCCTACCGGCTGCAAAGTGAATGCCGGAAGACAGTGCCCCCAGAGCCTGGGGCCCCTGTGGACTTCCAGCTGCTGACTCAGCAGGTGATCCAGTGCGCCTATGACATCGCCAAGGCTGCCAAGCAGTTGGTCACCATCACCACCCGAGAGAAGAAGCAGTGACCACTCTCCCTGCCCTTACCCATATCCTGGGACCTCACTGTCCACAGGAGCTGGGCCACTCCAAACACTAACCCACCCCAACAGAGCCACTGGCACAAGTGCCCTTAGCGCTGCCACTCTCCCAGGCAGCCAGGTGCCCTGGTGCCCACCCCCTCAAGCATCCTTAGGGATGAGGAGGTGGGGTGGCAGGTCTTCTGTCCCCCACATTCCATGCTCTTCCCTCCCCTTGTACATAGCACCCCCTCCTTTCTGGTGTGCAGGGGCCTGCAAGGCACCTCCCACTAGCCCCTCAACCTGCCCTCAGGGCACCCTCAGCAAAGGGTCTGACAGGGACACTCCAAATGGGGCAGCTCCTACCTGCACCCCACCCCCATGAGCCAGTTCAGCCCTATTGGGGGCTGAGCGGGGGCATCCCCTTCCTTTGTATATAATCTCTTGGATGTCCCCGCCCTGTAGCCACCAGCCCCCTTGCTGCTCTCCTTTAATGCCAAACTGGCCCCTGCCTAGGGCAAAGACCCAACTTATGTGCTGGGGTCCCCAGCAGCAAACACTGGAAAATCTTTTCTTTCCTCTCCCCTTCCCCTTAATTTTAACTTTGTGGTAACTGAGTGTCCCTGCGTAAGTGTGCGGGCGGCAGTGCCGTTCAGAGGGCTTGCCTATCTGGAGCTTTAGGTGGCAAGGGGACCAGAGCAGTAGGACCAGCATTGGGGTCAGCCTTCCTCTCCTTAACCTGGAGCCAGGGACTGCCAAGGTCGCCAGCCGAGATCCTGCTGCTGCTCCACTCTCACCCCTGCTCTAGGAACTAAAAAGGAAAACCACTTCCCTCCCTCTTCTCTCCCACCCTTGTGGGGGGAAGTATGCTGGTCAGGTGGAGGACTGAGCACCTAAGCCTGGGGCTGGCTCCCCAGGGTTCCCAACTCAGCCCATGGCTGTGGAGCTGAAAGCCCTTCTCCCTAACCTTGGCAAGGCCAGCACCTACATCACTACCTGCACCTGTGTTGGTCCCACCCTCTGGAGGCCTGGGGACCTGGCTGCAGCCAGGAAGGCTGGAGAGGCACCCACCAGCTCTCCCCATCTGCCTCCCCTAAGGGGCCAGGCCCTACCTGCGTGGTGACAGGTGGGCTGTCAAGATATGTGTCATGTACATTTGTATCAAAAATAAATAAGTGACCATGACTGCTTCTGATGCTTAGGTTGGGGTGGAATGGAAGTAAACCCAGATGGGAGACAAACCTGCAAAAGCATGAAGACCCTAATGCTAAGGAAGCCGTGTGCAGGAAAAATCCTTTAAAAGATATATAAATAGGGATATCAGCATAATCACCAGTAGCAGCAGCTACTAACACCCCTAAAAGGCCTGTGCCTTAAGCTAGTTCAGGTGGACTGCCATGGGCCCAACCTAACTAGGAAATAGCACCACAAATACCACCAAAATTGCCTAGGGCCGGTTTCCTGAGGGAGTGTGACTGTGTCACAGGCTCAACTCCTAGCTCTATTAAAAATAATTTAATTAGAAACGGAATTTGGGCAAGGGAGGCAGAAAGGGCTCCCCACCTCCCCTAAGCCCGCCCCTCTGGGCGACCTAACCCATCCCCCACCTCCACCCCGCCCAGGAAGCCGCGGCAATGGGCCGGCAAGCCCCTCGCCTGCCGCCAGGGGGCCCCCGGGCAAAAGGCCCACGTGGCAGAGGTGGCCCGCTCGGCGGGAGGAGCCGGGGCACGGCGCGGGGCTGGGGCCGCTCAGTCGGAGCTCTCCCCATCCGGGCCGCTGTCCGGCGCGGGCTGAAGCAGGGGTCTTCGGCGAGAGCGTTTGACCCGGCGCGGGGCCAGCAGCAGCCTCCGCTTCAGCACAGCTGTGGGCGGCAGGGTGCGGTCAAGGGCTGGAGAGCCCTGGGCGGGGCAAGGGGCGGGGCCGGCCGGGCAAAGGGCGGGGCCGGCCGGGCAAAGGGCGGGCGGGCGGAGCTCCTCACCAGCCACCGTGTCCTGGCTGTCTGCCGTGGGCCCCCAGTAGATGCTCTCGCTCCGGCGGAAGTTTCGGTGCAGCCGTGTGCAGAGTGTGGCCAGGGTGAGCAGTACTAGCAGGAAGGTCAGGGCCATGGCGGCCCAGGCGGCCTCCTCCGTGCGCGGGGTGGGGCCCCGGGCTACCCGGGGGGGTGCCGCTGCCCGAGGGGCCATGGAAGCCTGACTTGGGCAGGCACAGCTCTGTGAGCGGCCCTGCCCTTTGGGTATTTGAGCTCCTGTCCTGGAGCTGGCATTTCCTCCAAGTCCTCCGGATAACAAGGGAACGGAGGGCATAGATGAGGTATTATCTCCCTCACCCAGCGTTCCCAAAATGGGCTGTTGGGCCTTTAAACTCCATGGGGAAGCAGAAGCACCCCTCAGGCCTGAGGAAGTAGGCTGGACTTCAAGGACAGCACGAAGGCCTCGCTTCTTGGCACCACTGGGAGATCTCCTGGGACCTCTGGATGCCACCTCTGCACCAGGAGGCCTCCAGCTTCGCAGAGCAAAGGCCAAAGCTGGGGCCTAAGGGAAAATAAGAACTCTCACCCTTGCCCTGCTCAGATAACCCAGTGACCACACCACCAGCCAACCTGGGCCCAGCACACCCCCTCGCCTGCACACCCTCTCTGGCACAGCCTCCCTTTACTGGGGGTTGGCAAAGGAAAACGGCCCAGAAAGAGCGTCAGAATGAAATCATACTTTCTTCCTTTGTTTCCGCCACTGCCTCCTCTTCAGCCAGTGGGCAGCCCAGGCTGGATCTACCCACGCCATCTCCAGTGCCATCCCCCATGCTGTCAGCACCAGAGGCTAGAAAAGGAGGTAGCTGTTAGGACTAAGATGAAGACAGAGAGCAAGAAGAAGCCCTTGAGTTTCCCTTGCTCTGCATGTGGGGCTGCACCCTCCTGCCAGTGCCGGACAACACACTTTTCCTCAACTACTCACCCGGTCCCTAATGAGATTGGAATCAGGGAGGAGTGTGGGCTTAGATACACAAATGTGAGCCAGAAGGACAAGCTGGAGCTTCAGCCAGGGGTGGGCACAGGGGTGGTAGAGGAAAGCAACACCCTCAGCCTGCAGGGAAGGCACAGAGACATTGGGTTAGGCCCCTCCCAGAGAAACATTTGTGTGTCCTGAGTCAGCATAAAGGGGATGCATGATGTCTAGATGACCCAGGAAAAGGCATTGAGTACTTGCATGCCACTGAGCTTCCAAAATAGCATGCCTTGGTAAAGCTGTTAGAATGACACTTAACTATATTCCTCTACCCCTGTGATAATGGCTCTACAAGTCCCCAATCCAGGCGGTAAGCATGCCCCTAAATGAAGACCAAGTCTATTTGTTGAATCAATCTGTATGATCATCTCCCAAGAGCATCCAAAGATATAGCACGCATGCAGCAGGCAAACAATTTCAGAATGGAAAAACTTCACCAGTCATTATTCTTTGATCACATTGGCTGTGAGCTCAGCACTGTACTAGATACTGTAGGAAATGCCAAAAGAGAACTCTTGGATTCTGCCTGCAAGGATTGTATAAGAAATGCAGGGAGACAAGGCTGAAGAAAGGCTGACAAGACTAGGCTAGGTGACTCCTACACTGGGCTATGACAAGGATGGGGAGAGATTTCAAGGGGGCGGGAACTGCAGGCTTTAGGTCAGAAATGGAGAATAAACAGGAGCCAAGAAGCTACAGGAATAGATAGACCAACAACGTGACTGAGAGGAACAAAAGATATGAAGAGCACAGATGAAAGTTGGTGTGTTTTGGGGTTTTGTTTTTTGTTTTTGGCCAGTCCTGGGGCTTGAACTCAGGGCCTAAGCACAGTCCCTGAGCTCTTTTTGCTCAAGGCTAGTACTCTACCACTTGAGCCACAGCACCAATTCTGGCCTTTTCTGTTTATGTGGTACAGAAGAATGAAACCCAGGGCTTCATGCAGATTAGGCAAGCACTACCACTAAGCCACAATCTCCCAGCCTTACTAATTTAACTAAGGCCTGAAAGCCAGGCAGGAGAGTATGCCCACAAAAAGGTAGAAAATAAGGAGCCACTGTTCATGGTTCCAGAACAATGAAATGTATTAGTGACACTGGCAATAAAGACAAAGAAGGGACAAGCCATGGAAGCTAAAGCCAGTTTAGAGCCCAATATCCTGAGACACACTCTTAACAGAACAGAGCTTTATTTATACCTTCTTAAGTGCTGCCAGACTACTAATTCACTCCTCCCACATAGAGGCAGGAGTTAATACCCTCTCTTACACAAACCAGAAAGCCAAGAGACCACCAGTCACCCAGAAGTGCTGGCTGTGAGCTGTTTACTCCTGCTACCCTCAGAGTTCCGCTTGTCTACAGAGCCAACTACTCAACAGCATTCCTGACGCAGCAGTGCACAGAATTGAGGGCCTCGGTCCTGATTGGGGAACTGAAGCTTGCCTCTTTCTGCAGGAAGTGGTAAGTAATAGAGCTGAGGACCCAGAAAAGGTGGAGGAAGCTTGCAAGTTACAAGGATGGGCCTCCACTTGCACTTACCTGTCCTGGTCTCACCTGTGTGTAGGTCACTCTTGGTAACACCTAGATGTGGGGAAAGAAGAGAGCTTAAGAGAAGTTGGGAGAGTGGGCGGGTGGAGGAGATCAAAGGCCCCAATCACATTCCGGGGTAGAGATGTGGGCCACTGAGGGCAGGAGAGCCAAGAGAGGTCTCCATAGAGTGCATCTAGGCCAGGGTGAAACTGAGCTACTCCTTCATACCCCTTTCCCCCTCGGCCTTCCAAGGTTCCTACCTGTGGGGGCAGAGGCCACAGGCCTTCAGGACACCGGGCTCCTGCCTCCTCCACCAGCACAGTCACCACCACCTGTGGATCCAAAGAGCAGAGCTGGGGCGTTGGCCTCCACAAGGGCCCGGCCGGCTCCCCCTCGGAGGCGCGGCGTAATAGAGAGGGCTCCTCGACCCTCCCGGAGAGCCATTACTTCCAGGACGAACTTTTGGCTGAGCGCTTTGAGATCCCGGGAAGCCTTCACTTTACCTCTCTGGGACCCAGGAACCCCGCTAGGGCTGCCAGGAGGAGCAGATGGGCCGAGGACGGAGGAGGCACCATTTCAGTCCCGCCCGCCGTCCGGCCAGCAAGCGAGAGCGCCGCCCGCCCAGCCCCCGCGCCCCCGCGTGCCCACGTAGACCCCGAGCCCGCGCGCCGTGCTGCCGCCCCCTCCGGCCCTGCGCGCACCAGGCCCCGCCCCCGCCAGGCCCCGCCCCCGCCAGGCCCGGGCAGCGGAGAGTGCGCGCACGCGTCCTAAACCCGAAGCCTGAAAACTAGAAAGTGTCCGAGCGGTGCTCGGTGGGCGCCGTCCCGAGGCAGGTGGGGACCATCGCCCCCGGGCCCGGGATTCCTCCCAGCCCATCCCCGCGGCCTGCCGCGTCCGGGAGGAATCTCGGAGCGGGGCAAAGGGCGGGAAATGAACTCCCTGTGAGCCCGGTGGCTGAGGCGGCGGCTTGAGCGCTGTCCCGGCAAACCCACTTCACACCCGCCCGCGACTAGACGTGAACCAGAAGCACGCAGTCCGCGCAGCCGAAGGCCATTCCCGCCGGGGCTAATCATGCGCTAGCCCGGAGGCCTGGGGGATCGCCAGCCTCTACCCACTGCTGGCCCAGAATGCCCGGGAGGCAGGCGCTGGCTCTGGGGCTGCGTTCCCCCCCCCCCCCCTTCCCCCGCCACCGTCTTCGTCCTCTTCCCGCACTCGTCCATCGCCCAGCAGCGACCCGGGAGGCACGGGCCACGGGGAGGCGAGCGAGTTCGTCTTCCGTCGGCCTCTTCGCGGCGGGGCGCGGCCTCCGGTGTCCTCGCCAGGATTTTGAGGAAAGACGGAAACCCGGGTGAAGTGTGGGGGCTGAGATGCCCGGTCCCGAACGAGTTGTTTCAGCCATCGCCCTGGTACCCCAGACGCGCGGGGCCTCCTGACTCCCTCCCCACCCCGACGGCGATGCGGGACCCCCACCCCCACCCCGAGCTGACGAAGGGTTTTCCAATTTACCCCTGGCCTGCCTCGGCCCTCTCCGTCCTAGCCTTCAACTTGGGGGCGGGTGGGGTGTTTCTTCTAGGGCAGAATGTTGTCCTGAGGCGCGGTAGTGAAGATTCCCTTCAGCTGAGGTGAGGCTTCTGGGGCGCCTCGCTTGGGGCGGTGGGGACGAAGGCGGGATCGGCGGGACAGCGCCCCGTGGTCCGCAAGGGAATCAACAGCAGCTGTGTCCCGGGCTGGACGGCTGTCCTCGCTGGCCGGGTGCGGTGCTCTCCCCCCACCCCCCGCCCCGCCGCGTTATTGCGCAGCTGTGGGTGCTAGCGGGGGCTGAGCGCCACAGTGAGGTCAGAGGGCCGGGACAGGGCGGCAGGGCGGCGGGCAGCCCTGGCCACGGCCGCTCGCAACCCCGCGGGAGCCGCGCGCGCGAGTCCCTTCTGGCGGTGGCCTCCGAGGCCGCAGCGACCCAAGGTCTCTCCCCCGCCAGGCACTGGGTGGAGGGCCGGGGAGCCGGGGCTTCTGATGCTCACCCCGGTCGGCGAGTCTGTCTCTGGGTCTCACCCTTTCTTGGCTAGCAGTATCCCCGCTCCGTGACCCCCGCCCACCCCGGCTCGCTCGCTCCCCCCCTCCCGGCGGCCTCGACTCCCTCCACCCTCCGCAGCAGCTTGTTGCAATTGCTGTACAAAGGGCTGGGGGCGGGCGAGGGGAGTTCGACCCGAACTGGCTGCCGCTGCGGGGCCGCAGCCAATCCGGAGCGCGCGCGCCCGCCCGCCCGGGCGGGAGGGCCCTGGGCCGCCGCGGGCGACCGGGCGGAGCCGCGGGCATAGCGCGGAGCTCGGCGTGGGGACAGCCCGGCCGCCCGCCTGCCCTCTGCCCGCTGGGGGCTCTTCGGCCCCGCCATGCCGCCGTGGGGGGCCGCTCTCACTCTGCTCCTGGCGGCGCTCGCCCTGCTCTTCCTGCTCGCCCCGCGGCTCAGGCGCCCCCGGAGCCGCGCCGTCGGGACGGAGACCCTGCCCCAAGCCCCGGCCCCCGATCCCCAGGAGGAGGTAGACGGCCGAGGCCTGGCGGATCCGTTCAGCGCCGGGCAGGAGCCGCTGCCCGGAGGGTGCAGCCTCCTCTGTAAGCCGTCGGCGCTGGCGCAGTGTCTGCTGCGCGCCCTGCGGCGCTCGGCGGCGCTGGAGCCCGGCCCGCGCTCCTGGTTCTCCGGTCCCCACCTGCAGACCCTCTGCCACTTCGTCCTGCCCGTCGGCGGGGCCGGGCCGGAGTTGGCCCGGGAGTACCTGCAATTGGCGGACGATGGGCTGGTAGCCCTGGACTGGGTCGTGGGACCCTGCACCCGTGGCCGCCGGGTCACCAACGCCGGGGGGCTTCCGGCCGTGCTGCTGGTGATCCCCAGCGCGTGGGGGCGCCTCACCCGCAACGTGCTGGGCCTCTGCCTGCTCGCCCTGGAGCGCGGCTACTACCCGGTCATCTTCCACCGCCGCGGCCACCACGGCTGCCCGCTCGTCAGCCCCAGGCTGCAGGCTTTTGGGGACCCGTCCGACCTCAAGGAAGCCGTCACTTACATCCGCTTCCGACACCCTGCCGCCCCGCTGTTCGCGGTGAGCGAGGGCTCGGGCTCCGCACTGCTGCTGTCCTACCTGGGCGAGTGCGGCTCCTCCAGCTACGTGACCGGAGCTGCCTGCATCTCGCCGGTGCTGCGCTGCCGGGAGTGGTTCGAGGCCGGCCTGCCCTGGGCCTATGAGCGCGGCTTCCTGCTGCACCAGAAAATCGCCCTCAGCAGGTGGGTACCAGGCCGGAGGCAGCAGGGAAGGGGGTACAGGTCTTGAGGCTGGCAGGGAAACATCTTTGTCTGGTTTGGCAACGAGTCCTTGTGAGCCAGTTTGGGCAAAGTTCCCCGAACATTTCCAAAGCTGTTCAAAACCTATAGTCTGGACTCTCAGAAGCCCGGCAGCGGGATTCGAAGCCCTAAGGTGGCCTCAGCATCCTTGTGATTCGGCAGGACTTCCGCGGGGGCCCCACAGCCTCAGCTCAGCCGTCGGTGTCCTAGCAACCTGAGCACTTCACCCGCCGAGGCGCACCTGACATTTACCACTTAGTCCATAGAGTGACAGGTCAGCAAAGAGGCTTCTGGAAGCAATTGCAACCCATTATCCATCCAGAGTGTTTACTTACAGTCTGAGAGCCAGGAGGTGACAGTAATCAGCAATGTGACTGCGCTTGATTCATGAAAATGCTTTACACTTGCCAGGCGTGGGTGGCTCACACCTGCAATCCTACCTACTCAGTAGCCTGAGAGAGGAAGGTAGAGGTTCAAAGCAAGCTGGGGGAAGGAGAGTCCGTGAGTATGTAATCTCTCCAGTTAACTACCAAAAAGCCAGAAGTAGAGTTTAGGCTCAAGTGGTAGAACACTAGCTTTGAGTAAAAAAGCTCAGGGACAGCACACAGGCCCTGAGTGCAAGCTCCAGGATCCTCTCCCTTTCTCCCCCCCTTTCCCTCTCTCTCCCTCTCTCTCTCTCTCCCTCTCTCTCTCCTTCTATCTCCCTTTCTCTTCCTCACTCTGTCCCTCTCCCTCTCCCCCTTTCTCTCCCTCTCCCTCTCTCCCTCTCTCTGTCCCTCTCTCTCCCTCTCTCTGTCCCTCTGTCTCTCTGTCTCTCTCTCCCTCTCTCTCTCCCCCTCTTTCCTTGTCCCTCTGTCTCCCTCTTTCCTTGTCCCTCTGTCTCTCTCCCTCTCTCCCCCCTCTCTCTGTCCCTCTGTCTCTCTCTCTGTCTCTCTCTCTGTCTGTCTCTGTCTCTGGACTTGACAAAAGGCTTACATAGGGCTAGGAATATGCTCTAGTGGCAAGAGTGCTTGCCTCATATACATGAAGCCCTGGGTTCGATTCCTCAGCTCCACATACATAGAAAAAGCCAGAAGAGACACTGTGGCTCAAGTGGCAGAATGCTAGCCTAGAGCAAAAAGGCAGGGACAGTGCTCAGGCCCTGAGTTCAAGGCCCAGGACTGGCAAAAAAAAAAGTTTTACATATTCCTGGCATACACTCAGCATTTTGTTGAAATTTTAAATATTTAAACTTTTTTATTTTTAATCTAAAAGAAGAAGAATTACCACCAGGTTACAGGCAAGGCTTTTCCACAGAGAAGGCTTGAATGACAATGTTAGTCTATCATAGATGGCAGAATTCAGTCCAAGGCATTATGGCAACAGTATCATGTAGCAGAAAGACCTAGGACATGGGATCAGACTTGAGTTCAAATCCTGCTTGTATTCCCAGCAAGTTAGCAAACCCCTTTAAGATTCACTTCCTCTTTCAGTTAAATGGAGTCAATAATAACCATCTCCCCCAAAGGAGTTATAATCATTGAATGAAAGAAATTAAAGCAAAAGCTGGTATTGACAACAAATGGCAGCAGTTAGGATTCTCTTTCCTTGCCCCATTTTGTCTGCATTAAGGTCAAACTCTGAACTGAACAACAGCTGGGAGTGCTGCCATGGTAACCCAAAGAGCTTGAGCAGTTCAGAGGCAAAGAGCTCTCATCCTGCTTAATTGCCATAGTTTCCAACTCCAGAATGACCACCACCAGCACTGACCTTGGGCACCTGCTGGGTGAGGTGATAGAAGTGGAGAAGAAACCTGTGCCTTTAGGAAAGCTTGCAGCAAGCATCTTTCAGTGTTTTCAGGAGACACATATCTAAATACATCTTGCCGGGCTGGGGATATGGCCTAGTGGCAAGAGTGCCTGCCTCAGATACATGAGGCCCTGGGTTCGATTCCCCAGCACCACATATACAGAAAACGGCCAGAAGCGGTGCTGTGGCTCAAGTGGGAGAGTGCTAGCCTTGAGCAAAGAGAAGCCAGGGACAGTGCTCAGGCCCTGAGTCCAAGGCCCAGGACTGGCCAAAAAAACAAACAAACAAATAAATACATCTTGCCAAGGCTAGTCTACCCACAGGACTGGGCTGCCCACTCCCACTCTGGCCTCTCCAGGGTACTATGCCCTCTTCAGGGAGCTGGAAATAGCAGCTGTCCCTCTTCCCCAACAAAGTACTGTATTTTGGGAACTATACAACAAATGAATTCCACTCCATATTCTCTATCCTTCTCCAGGAAAACCTGCCCCAGGTGCACCTGATTAAGGAGGTCACGTCAGAAGAGCATATATAGCACACAGATAAAAACTAATGCAGTAAAAATGTGATTGTGGGAAGAGTGTCACTTGATGGTTTGGATACTCTGAGCCAGGAGTGACAGTCCATAGCAAGCTTCCTGGAGAAGGCTAGAAGTTGAGGCTGGGAGGAGAGCTGTCCTTATAGTTGAGCAACTTCACAATCAAATTCTGCCCATAGGCCTGATGGGCACTTTTTTTTTTTTTTTTTGGTCTGTTGTGGGGCTCTTTCACCCAAGGGTAGCATGCTCTACCACTTTGAGTCACAGTGCCACCTCCAGTTTCCTGGTGGTTAATTGGAGATAAGAGTCTTACCAACATTCCTGCTAGGGTTGGCTTGGAATCAAGATCCTCAGATCTCAGTCTTCTTTTTTTTTTTTTTTTGCCAGTCCTGGGCCTTGGACTCAGGGCCTGAGCACTGTCCCTGGCTTCTTCCCGCTCAAGGCTAGCACTCTGCCACTTGAGCCACAGCGCCGCTTCTGGCCGTTTTCTGTATATGTGGTGCTGGGGAATCGAACCTAGGGCCTCGTGTATCCGAGGCAGGCACTCTTGCCGCTAGGCTATATCCCCAGCCCATTCCTTTCTTTTTTTTTTTTTTTTTTTTTTTTTTGTTTGGCCAGTCCTGGGCCATGAACTCAGGGCCTGAGCACTGTCCCTGGCTTCTTTTTTGCTCAAGGCTAGCACTCTGCCACTTGAGCCACAGCGCCACTTCTGGCCATTTTCTGTATATGTGGTGCTGAGGAATCGAACCCAGGGCCTCATGTATATGAGGCAAGCACTCTTGCCACTAGGCCATATTCCCAGCCCCAGATCTCAGTCTTCTGAGTAGCTAGGACTACAGGCTTGAGCCACCCACCAGTGCCTGGCTTTGATGGGCACTTTGACGCAGGAAGTAATGCTATCCTTTTAGCCAGATCTTCCCACTTCCCTAAAGAGGCCAAATCTCCTAACTGCTGTTAGCTGATGCACACAAAATTTAAATTTTTGAAGATGCTGTACAGCCATGAAGCCTCTATAGCCTGAATCTGGCTTAGGGGCCTCTCCCCTGCAGCTCTTGCTGTCAGCTGGTGGTCTGATTCTTCCCTCTCTCCCTTTCCTATTCGCTTGCTGCCAGATATGCCACAGCCCTAGAGAACACAGTGGACACCAGCAAGCTGTTTATGAGCCGCTCTCTTCGTGAGTTTGAGGAGACCCTCTTCTGCCACACCAAGACTCTCCCCATCAGCTGGGATACCTATTGGGATCAAAATGACCCCCTCCGGGATGTGGATGAGGCAGCTGTTCCTGTTCTGTGCATCTGCAGCACTGATGACCCCATATGTGGGCCCCCTGACCGCGCACTGCCTGCTGAACTCTTCCAAAGCAACCCTTATTTCTTCCTGCTCCTCAGTCACCAGGGAGGCCATTGTGGCTTCTTGCGCCAGGAGCCCTTGCCAGCTTGGAGCCACGAGGTCATCTTGGAATCCTTTCGGGCCTTGACTGATTTCTTCCGAACGGAAGAGAGGTTGAAAGGACTGAGCAGGCGTCGAACTTCATTCCTAGGAAGCCGGCGTCGCTGGGGAACCCTGCAGAAGCGAGAAGTCTCTCCCTCTTCCAATCTAGAGGTCTTTAGCTGGAAGCGATCATACACAAGGTGAAGGTTGCTTGAAGAAGGTCACACTCGGGCAAGGAAGGAGAGCTGGGTACAGCGGAATCAAAAAGATGGTGAGGGGGGCTGGGAATATGGCCTAGTGGCAAGAGTGCTTGCCTCATACACATGAGGCCCTGGGTTCGATTCCCCAGCACCACATATATAGAAAATGCCAGAGGTGGCGCTGTGGCTCAAGTGGCAGAGTGCTAGCCTTGAGCAAAAAGAAGCCAGGGACAGTGCTCAGGCCCTGAATCCAAGCCCCAGGACTGGCAAAAAAAAAAAAAAAAAAAAAAAGGCAGTGAGGACTTGAGGCTGAAGGTGTGCCTCAAGTGGTAGAGGGGCTGCCTAGCAAGTACAAGATCTCAAATCCCATTACAAAAAACACCAAAGAAAAATAAACAGGTACATTAAAAAAAAAAAAAAAAAGAACAACAAGGACATGGGGAGGGGTCAGGGGAAGCTCAAGCTTTTTATTTCTGAAGCTATCATTTCTCTTTTAAACTGGTCTATAGAAGGAGATGCAACGTTTATTCACTACCTAGAGCAGAAATACTGTCCGGGCTCTGTGAAACACATTCCCACTCATCCTGGTCAGCCCCTGTCACCATCTCTTTTTTTTTTGCCAGTTGTAGGGCTTGAACTTAAGGGCCTGGGAACTGTCCCTGAGCTTCTTTTGGTCAAGGCCGGTGCTCTACCACTTGAGCCACAGCGCCACTTCTGGCTTTTTCTGTTTATGTGGTACTTAGGAATCAAACCCAGGGCTTCATGCATGCTAGGTAAGCACTCTACCACTAAGCCACATTCCCACCCCCTGTCACAATCTTCTTAAACCAAGGGATAGCAACTTTTAAGTTCATGAACTTGAGAGAAAAAGCTTCTCTTCCAGTTGTGACTATGGGGACAATGAATTTGTGAGTGCCATTGAGTGGCCCTGTTACACATAAATAATCAGCTTGGTGACTCTGAGTCTCGAGCTGGAGCCACTTGATGTAGAAAGGACAGGATGTTTGTGTCTCAGTCCCACTTCCCTCATTTGCTCTGTGGTTGTGGCTCTGCTCTGACTTAGTGCATCAGCAGCTGTGGAAGCCAGCTCCCAGAGTTGCTGGCGTTTTCAGCAGCCTGAGAAGGCAGCAGAGGCAGGAAGTGCTGTGCCGAGACCAGCCTGGAAAGAGCTGACACCGAACAGGGCTGATCTGGGGCACCAGCCTTGCCCCTCAAGTCCCCTGAAATGATCCCAAAGGTATTTCAGGAATAGAAAATGCCTTGCACAGAGTCTAGCAGGAGTGGGGGAACCTTTCTCCTGCCGAGGGTCATTTGGATATTATAACATCATTTGTAGGCCAAAATGATCAATGTAGGCAGATGGCCATGTGAAGCAGACAAGGAATGTATTGTCTATTCCATCATGTACCAAGTGATTTTGCAGACCTTATTCAGCTTGTAGGCTGAATGTTCCCCACCACCAAAGGGCTGTGATAGAACACGGCTCAGGTTGTCAGATTCTGGCACCTTATATGTTTCTCTTCCTCTAGTTGTAACTTTGGGTTTCCTTCAGATAGCCCCAGCCAGACCTGATTTTTCTCTTGAGATTTGGGCTTTCTTGAAGTCAATGATCAGTACAAACCTCATAACTGAGAATTTGTTTAGGGACTCCCTTTTCTGATGCTACTAGCCTCTCCCTTTCCAGAGCCAAGAGAGACATCTGGGACCAAAGGAAATAAAAGCCCCAAGAGGTTGACTAGAGCTGACTGTGATTTATGAATGTCTCATATTATGATGCTTTGTCTGCTCAATTATTCAAAAGTCCATCCATGCAAAGGCAGAAAAACTTCTCTCTGGACTTGACTACTCAGAGACCAAATGAGTATTTGGTTTTATGAAGAATAATACTGAAGACCAAAATAAAGACTAGTATACAGACTGTTCAACATAGCCTGTTTGGATTAGACCATTAAAATTGTTTTTAACAACAAAGCTGGTTCCATGTGCTGTGAAAATTCATAATATTTGTCCTGTAATATATATATTTCACATTGCTGGGGACTGAGCCCAGGGCCTCACAAGTAAAGTGCTATACCGCTGAGCTACACTCCAGCCCAGAAGGTTTTAATTCATCAATGGGAAAGAGGACACCTGCTCTTTTTTTTTTTTTTTTTTTTTTGGCCAGTCCTCGGCCGCGAACTCAGGGCCTGAGCACTGTCCCTGGCTTCTTTTTTGCTCAAGGCTAGCACTCTGCCACTTGAGCCACAGCGCCACTTCTGACCATTTTCTGTATATGTGGTGCTGAGGAATCGAACCCAGGGCCTCATGTATACGAGGCAAGCACTCTTGCCACTAGGCCATATTCCCAGCCCCCTGCTTTTTTTTTTTTTAATAAATAGTTTTTATTTATTTATTTTTGGCCAGTCCTGGGGCTTGGACTCAGAGCCTGAGCACTGTCCCTGGCTTCTTTTTTTGCTCAAGGCTAGCACTCTGCCACTTGAGCCACAGCGCCACTTCTGGCCGTTTTCTGTATATGTGGTGCTGGGGAATTGAACCCAGGGCCTCATGTATACGAGGCAAGCACTCTTGCCACTAGGCCATATCCCCAGCCCGAGGACACCTGCTTTGACCTCACAAAGAGCAAAACAATCTTAAAATGATGCTTATACCAAAAGGCACATGCCAAGGTTTGTTCTAGGGTATTCCTGGGATCATGAGTTCAGATTTGGATAATCTTGTCCCACTCTGTCATGTTCTTTTAGATCAAATTGAAAACAAAAACGATAACAAAAACTCTCTGAACTAACTCCAAGAATATGAACTGAAATACAGACAGAATTTGATTGTATAAGACATTGTCCTGTGAAGATTGTCCCCCTCCTTTCCCTTCTTGCTCCTCCTCTTCCATATTCCTCCTCTAATATTCTTTCACCATTTGTGAACAGGAGAAATAAAGAGGAATTGAAATATAAATAAGCCATTTCATTGTTGAACCACAGTTGTGAGGTAGGCTTGGTAAGGGAGGATCACTGACATCTGGCTACCAGCCCCTGCCCAACATCTGGGATAGTAAGGATTTCAGTTAATTAGAGTCTTATAGTCCCACATGCCTTTGAGCCATTCAAAACTGACTGCAAAATAGGAAGCAACACAGAAGTTTTTTTTTTTTTAACCCTGAGGCTTAAAAGGCCCCAAATAGCAAGTCTCTCTCTCTCTCTCTCTCTCTCTCTCTCTTTTTTTTTTTAAACCACAAGTCCTGTTGTTTAAGAGTAGCTTTTGGAGAAATAGTGCCTAGAGTTCCTTCCCCCCCCCCGCCCCCCCCAGTCCTGGGGCTTGGGACTCTGGGCCTGAGCACTGTTCCTGGCTTCTTTTTGCTCAAGACTAGCACTCTACCTCTTGAGCCATAGCACCACTTCTGGCTTTTTCTGTGCATGTGGTGCTTAGGAATGGAACCCAGGGCTTCATGTATGCTAGGCAAGCACTCTACCGCTAAGCCACATTCCCATCCCACCCTTTTTTAATGAGAGGGAAAAAAAGCTTGCTAGGGAGGGAAATATACATATTTTTCAGGTTTGTTGTTTTTTTTTTTTTTTTTGGTGGTGATGTTGACAATTGAATGGAGGGGAGAGTCTAGGACTTCCTAGGCAAGTACTTTTTTTTTTTTTGTCAGTCATGGGGACTCAGGCTTAGGGACTGTTCCTGCTCAAGACTAGCACTCTACCACTTTGAGCCACAGCTCCACTTCCTGGTTTTGGGGTAGTTAATTGGAGACTAGAGTCTCATGGACTTTTCATTCTGAGCTGGCTTTGAATCTCGATCCTCAGATCTCAGCCTCCTGAGTAGCTGGGATTATAGGCATGAGCCACCAGCACCAGGTTTTAGGCAAGTACTTTTACTACTAAGTTTCCTCTGGTCCTGCAATTAGTCTTTTTTGGGGGGCAAGGGGTGTGCCGATACTGGGGCTTGAACTCGGGGCCTGGATACTATCCCTTAGCTTTTTCTGCTCAAGGCTTTTTTTTTTTTTTTTTGCCAGTTCTAGGGCTTGAACTCAGGGCCTGAGCACTGTCCCTGGCTTCTTTTTGCTCAAGGCTAGCACTCTACAACTTGAGCTACAGTTCTTCTTCTGGCATTTTCTATATATGTGGTTCTGAGGAATGGAACCCAGGGCTTCATGCATGCTATGCAAGCACTCTACCGCTAAGCCACATTCCCAGCCCCTCAAGGCTGACATTCTACCACATGAGCCCTAATTCAAGCTCCATGCATCCTGTTAGGCCACAAGCCCTTAAACCCTAAAACATTTCTTCTCAATGCCCCTCATGGTGCTATCTCAGGGAGCTATTTATTTTCTTTTTGTTGGGAATTGTTCCTTAGCTTTTATGCTCAAGGCTAGCGCTATACCTCTTGAGCCACAGACTCCACTTACAGCTTCTTTTGAACCACAATCCTCAGATCTCAGTCTCCTGAGTAGCTAGGATTACAGATGTCAGCCACCACTGCCCATCAGGGTAGCTATTTCCTTCCTTCCTTTTTTTGCCAGTCCTGGGGCTTGACCTCAGGGCCTGAGCACTGTCCCTGGCTTCTTTATTAATTAATTAATTTTTTTGCCACTTGAGCCACAGCGCCACTTCTGGCCACTTTCTATATATGTGGTGTTGGGGAATTGAACCCAGGGCTTCATGCATATGAGGCAAGCACTCTTGCCACTAGGCCACATTTCCAGCCCTGTCCCTGGCTTCTTTTTGCTCAAGGCTGGCACTCTGCCACTTGAGCACCACTTCCGGCTTTTTCTGTATATGTGGTGCTGGGGAATTGAACCCAGGGCTTCATGTATATGAGATGAGCACTTTACCACTAGGCCTTATTTCCAGCCCAGGCTATGAAAATTTCTATCTAGCTTTAGTATTTGAAGATCAGATCACAGACCTAATCAGGATAGAGCATACTGAGCATTGAGAGATGACAAAGATTTTAATGAAAATGCCCTACAAGGTAATTAAGAGTGTTTTTTTAAAGATATCCAGTAATTGTGCCTTTGTCACAAATGCCCAAGGGAGAACTCAAATTTCGAAGTTAAAATGGAATTTCATTAAATTCAAAAGACATGAAGGCCTCCTCATGTAAGCCCTTGTAGCTCCCACTCTTGGGAGGCTGAGGCAGGATTTCAGGTTTGAGGCTAGCCTGGGCTATGCAGTGAGACCTCGTTACAGCAAGAAACATAAAAAATAAGTCTCTCACCTTTCCTGCCTCCCCCTATACAATAAGGCAATATCTTGTCACAGTGTTTATCACTAGTGTAACTGAACAAAATTTTCTATCCAATTTGTTTGCCTTCGAATAGTAATCAATCGTAGTTTCCCTGCAACAGCGGAATGGTATTATTTCTTAAATCTCCAGAAACAAACACATGCTGTTTGTCTTCTGAAGTCCTCTGTGTACCAAGCCATGCTTACTTACTGTGGAGCTTAGCAGAGCTCCCCTGCACATTCTACATTCATTGATCGTTGCCTCCTTTCTGTAAATGAAGCTTTAACTCTAAGCGGGCCAGCTTTATTTAATGAATCAACAGGCCTTCTGCTCTGGGCTAACCATTTCTCAGCAGGCTTAACATTCCCTGATCATCAGTGGTAGCAACATGATTTTTCAGGGGGAAAATTAAATGTCTGTGTATTGCATGAAGTACGGAGGTACTGATGTGGGTTAATTTCTACATTACAATGATTTGAAAAGTCTAAAAAGATAAGCTGTAATTTCTAAGGTCTTCCAAGATATAAGGAGATAGTAAAGCAAGTAAATACCATTTTCCAACTCTTAATTCCCCAAAACCTGATCTCAAAGCTACTGTGATAAAGTAGCTTCTGCTTTCAGATCAGACTAGTTCCAATTAACTAATTCCACTGCAAAGTTGGGAAGGGCCTGTAAGTGCAGCGCTTTGAGCCTCATAATCTGAGTTGTGGATTGCCTGATGAACAAACTTTCCCTCTGACCATGCCCACGCTAATACTACATTACAAGGGAAGTTTTCATAGTGGCTCACTCATTTTAAATCAAAGCTACCTATATTTCTAAGAGGTTAAGGTCAGAAAGGATGTGACTTTTAAGAGCCCACAGTTAGTGATAAGGCTAAGGCCATAATCCAAACTAGGCGCTTCTCCCACCACCCTCCTGGCACTGCGGTTTGAACTCAGCATGCTTCCTCAGCTAGTGCTCTACCACCTGGGCCACTCTTCCTACCTGGCTCTTTGCTACTTTGGAGGGGGAGTCTTTTCTGCTGAGGCTGGCTTGAATCCATGTTCCTATGGATCTTAGCCTCCTGAGTAACTAGGATTATTAAGTATGAGCATCAGCCTTCGGCCTTCCTCCATCTCCCAATGCTGGGTATTCAACCCAGATCATTCTGCATGCAGGTAAGTGTTCTAGCCCCCACATAAGTACTCTTTATACTATTTCCTAGAAAACCAGTCTGATAGTGAATGCCTACTTAGACCTCATAATGTAAAAGGTGCTAACTAAAAAGGGGAAATTTTCAGAGCTACTGGGGTACATTAACTCCATAGGAGCTTTTTTTTTGTTGTTGTTGCCAGTCCTGGGGCATGGACTTAGGGCCTGAGCACTGTCCCTGGCTTCTTTTTGCTCAAGGCTAGTACTCTACCACTTAAGCCACAGCGCTAATTCTCGCCGTTTTCTACATATGTGGTGCTGAGGAATCTAACCCAGGCCTTCATGTATACGAGGTGAGCACTCTTGCCACTAGGCCATATTCCCAGCCCCTCCATAGGAGCTTTGGTAGTCTATAAAAGAAACCCACCAGAATGAATGCATAGCCCCTTAAGTCTTATCACCCTCAGCAGCTCTACCTACTTCTATCAAATAAGAACAAGTATCTGAAAAAGTAGCAATTAAGGTAAGGAAGATCCTTAATTGCCAGGACATATAAAGGAAGACTGCTGTTCTGGAGCATCATGGTGATGTAGATGGCACTACTGGTGCTGTGGGCCAACTACTGTAGTTTAAAAAAATTTTTTTTGGCTCTCTCCCTTTTCTCCAGCCATGGATCATCTCTGCCACAGGCCAGCAGTTCGGTAATAAACTTTCTCTCCTGCCTGAATACCGTGTGGTGTTCTCCTTTACCGGCTACCTACTTTAAAAACCTAACATATATGGTGCCGTGACTCGGATGGGGCTTAAGAGTCAGGACAGGTGGAATTCCCATCTATTTTTCTTCTTTTTCTGGGAGCATCCCCAGTCCTGACGGCCCTTTTTCGGTGAACCGAACTGCTGCAAGTCGCCACATGGCACGTTTCACTAATACCATTGCTGACCTCCACATCCACCTCCACCTCCACACTTGTCTACCCTGGTGAGTGAAACTGCTGCTGCTCCGGTTCTCTGCCGCTCCGTCCACCGCTTCTGCCCGGTAAGCTCTCATCCACTCACCAGGTGCCTCCCTCCCGTGCTTTTTGGGTTTTGCATCACAGTCACACCCCAGCCGGGACACTGCTAGCACACCTCTTGACAGTGCAATGAAGCCTGCTGGAAATAACTCGCACAGATACAGTTTTTGCCACTGCAATGGTAAATGGTTAGAAGTCACTTATATTCAGGCTTTTTCTCTTTTCCTCTCTTTTTCTCCCACTCTCATCTGCCTGCTTACTTTATAAAACTCCTCAAGTCGTACCATCCTTATGTGCCTTGCTCACAAAGCTGCTTTTCACAGACCTCCGAAACTGAGGCTTGACCACCAATGTGCTTTGTCAGCAAAGATATCTAAAAGTTCTTTTCTCTAGCATTGACCACGTGGTGGATATTGGGTTTAACAGGCATCAGCTCAGGCGCCATTATGCCATGCCACGTGTTCTCTATTAGTGTGTTTGTGTCCTCCTGCCACCCCCCTCAACATGGCATCCCACTGGAGTTTATCAAAATATGGTTTCTCCATTTTATAATCTGAAAATTGTTGTTTGCTAGCAAAATTGTTTTTCTAACTGACCACGTGGTTCTAAAATATTGGAAAAAAAATGTCATTTACTATTGGAATTCCGAAAGTCTACTGCTGAAATTAATTTTTGTGTGCCGTAAAACCTATGTGCACAGTGTGTATGTGTTCCATGTGTGTATGTATGTGTAAACATTTGTTAGTATGTCCATCTAGCTATATATCTGTGCTAAAACTCATCACATCTACTGAGTTTTGTCATGCGAATTCTGGCAAGTATTTGGTCAGTTCTTGACAAGGTACAGGTAAGGTCTAGTCCCCTTGGTTTCCTTGTTGTTTTAATTGGAAATCAAAAAGGGCTTTTGTGGCAAAGACTCCTTGGATTGCAGTTCAAAGCCAGCCAGGGCAGAAAATCTCTCTCAAACTCCATCTCCCAATTAATCAGTGAAGAGCCAGGCTGGAAGCATGGCTGAAGAGATTTATCTCTTACCAGCCAAATGCTGGAAGTGGAGCTCAAGTGGAAGAGTACTAGCCTCGAGCAGAAGTGCTCAGTCAGTGCCCAGGCCCTGACTTCAAATCCTGTGAATGCCAATGGGGGCAAGCCATCCCAGCAACAAGCACCTAGACCACTGGGATTCAACCAGTTACGGGAACAAGTATCATGGAGTGGAGTAAGAGGAAAATGATCGCATCCAAAATGGAGTCACTTTGTCTCACCCTTTCAAAATTAATCAGAGCCAGGTGATCAAGAGATAGTAGCTTGTCCATCTAATGTCCATACCTGAGTATAAGAACTAGCCAAGTCACCCAATTTTTAATTTTGTGCCCTAAGCCCTTCCTTTTGCCTTAATATTTTTTTTGTCCAGCCCTTGCCTCAGGAGACTTCTTCCAGGCTTCATTCAAGGACTGGCATCTACCACCAAGGGACCCTGCTGCTCGCCTTCTCCAGGAGGGGCCACATTTCTGCCTTTTACCCCTAATGCCAACACCCCTTGCCAGCAGGAAGCAGCCAGAGAGAGTCTTCACCCTTTTTCATAACTATTAAAAGGCTGGAATGTTAGGTCCTCTCCCTGAGGGCTCCATGTAGATGCCCCCACCTCATTAAGTCTCCACCCAGTTACCTGGGTAACCTACAGACCTGGAGGCAGTTACCTCCCCTTTCCCTGAGGTCACATCCTAATCCACCTGGCCACACCCCTTGCCCCTGCCCTAGAGATAAGGCAGGGCTGGGTGGGGGTCTCTCTCTCTCTCCCTCCCTTTTGTCCGGCCATGGATCATATTGGCCACAGGCCAGCAGTTTGGTAATAAACTTTCTCTCTTGCCTGAAAAAAAAATTTTTTTTTTTTTTGGTCAGGTCCTAGGTGTTGAACTCAGGGTGTGGGCGCTGTCCCTGAGCTTTTGTGCTTGAGGCTAGTGCTCCACCACTTGAGAAACAGCTCAACTTGCAGCTTTATTATTATTTTTCAAATGTTTATTGAACACTTTGTTTTTTTTTTTTTTTTGCCAGTCCTGGGCTTTGGACTCAGGTCCTGAGCACTGTCCCTGGCTTCTTTTTGCTCAAGGCTAGCACTCTGCCACTTGAGCCACAGCACCACTTCTGGCCATTTTCTGTATATGTGGTGCTGGGGAATTGAACCCAGGGCTTCATGTATGTGAGGCAAGCACTCTTGCCACTAGGCCATATCCCCAGCCCCAACCTGCAACTTTTCTTGGGTACTTAGTTAGGACTAAGAACCTCACAGATTTTCCTGCCCAGGCTGGCTTCAAACTGTGATCCTCAGAACTCAGCCTCCTGAATAGCTAGGATTACATGCATGAGCCACTAGCACCTGGCTTGGAGCTTTTTTTCCAGTCCTGGGGCTTGGGACTCAGGGCCTGAGCACTGTTCCTGGCTTCTTTTTGCTCAAGGCTAGCACTCTACCACTTGAGCCACAGCGCCACTTCTAGCTTTTTCTGTGCATGTGGTGCTGAGGAATCAAACCCAGGGCTTCATGCATGCCAGGCAAGCACTCCACCACTAAGCCACATTCCCAGCCTGCAGTTAATTTTATATTTTTATTTTTACAGTCAGGTAGGATAGGCTTTAAACTCTTACGTGTAACTGGAGTTCACTTCCACTGTAATCTGAAGAGCTCAACTGTGGTGGTAAAATAAAAGGAAACCTTGGGAGCTGGGTATATGGCCTAGTGGCAAGAGTGCTTGCCTCGCATTCATGAAGCCCTGGGTTCGATTCCTCAGCACCACATATATAGACAAGGCCAGAAGTGGCGCTGTGGCTCAAGTGGTAGAGTGCTAGCCTTGAGCAAAAAGAAGCCAGGGGACAGTGCTCAGGCCCTGAGTTCAAGGCCCAGGACTGGCAAAAAAAAAAAAAAAAAAAGAAAAAGAAAAGAAACCTTGGGGTCTGCTGGGCAACAATGGCTCACACCTGTAATCTTAGCTACTCAGGAGTCTGACATTTTAGAATCTCAATTCAAAGCCAGCCAAGGCAGGAAAGTCCATGAGACTCTTATCTCCAATTAACCACCAGAAAAACCAGAAGTAGAGCTATATAGCTCAAAGTGGTAGAGTACCAGTCTTGAGCAGAAAAAAACTAGAAACAGCACACACACTGAGTTCAACCCCACAACCAACTGAACAAGAGCTGAGTGCCAGTGGCTCATAGCTGTAATCCTAGCTATTCAGGAGGCTGAGATGTGAGTATCTCAGTCTGAAGCCAGCCTGGGCAGAAATATCCATAAGACTTCCAATTAACCATCAGAAAATCAAAAGTGGCACTGTTGCTCAAAATGATAGAGTGCTAGCCTCGAACAAAAGAGCTCAGGGACACCCAACACTGAGTTCAAATCCCACAAAACAATAACAAAAACCAACAACAAAAAACAAAAAGCCACTACCCCAACCAACCAAATAAAGAAATCCCAATATAAAATGTCCCCCATTCCCCCGCACCAACCAAATTGGCTTCTGACAAAAAAAAGCCACGCAAACTGCTTTAAACAACAGGGCTGAATTAGATGGTCCACTGTCTCATACAGAGCTAAAATGTGATTTTTCAAATCAGGGTGGGGAGAGGTTGTAGTTACATTGGTTACAATGCAGGAATAAAAGTTAAGAACCTGTAACAGAACCAAGAGAAGAACCATCTCACACCCAGAACATAATAAATGCCCCTTCTATGTGTAGAGAGAAGTTGAAACAATTTGACTAGAGTATTTGCCTAAATTATTCATTCTATAATCCCCAAGTCTACCTACAATTGTGCTAGCAAGGCTCAGTAATCATTCAATACTGAAGTGTACCTCTATAGCAATGAACTACTTTAAAAACTGAACAGACACTCTGTGTACTAAAATTACTTTATTACAGTTGATTTTTAAACATTTCCTTTGCTATGATACAAAGGATACTTACAAACAAAATATTACATATGACCTTGTTTTCGCTCTTATGTTCTGACAACTTGGTAACAGCTTTAAATGCACAATCTATACAATTAATACAGGTTATATATGAACTATAAGGTATGCTGAACCAGAAGAATACTGACAATATACTGTACAATAAGCCTTACCAGTTAGTGCTGTGGACCATTTCTATCAAAAGGAAAATGCACATCTGCACAGTCACCTTCACCAGCTGGTGCTGACAGTGAGGGACAGGCTTCTTCCCCATTGCCACCCTGATAAGCCTCCGCTGTGGGTGTCTGTTTGGTCCAAAAATCAAGAGGACTGAATGCAGTTAAGATTAGTCACCAGTAAAGTGGTAGAACACTACACTCTGGACATGATAATCTTTGACCAAAGAAACCAGTCCCAGTTTTCCAAGACCACAAGTCCTTTGTCCACTATGAAACCCCAACAGGCTCAAGGGCTTTAGATGAGAAGATGAAGGCTGCCAAAAAGGAGGCAAGGAACCAAGCCAAAATCTAGGTCTTGCAAAAATTATCATTTTTCCCTTCACCAAAGGGAACTAGAAATGTACAAATTCATTGATGAACCTCAATGATATCATATCAAGTTAGCTGATAACCCTCATTTTGTCTGGACCCCTGACTTGTGGGAATAACTGAAATAAGACTGTGGATAATATATACCACTTTTAGAACAAAACATCTTGCTTAAAATATTCCCTTTAGCCACCTAAGCTGGTCCTGGGCTATGACAGGTGTGCATTCATCTCTCAATGGTCTACTCAGAAATGATAAGGTTACAGCTTTTTTTTTCTTTTTTTTTCTTTTTTTCCTTTTTTTAAATAAAAAAGCAATTGCCTGAAGTATTGTCTTTTTTCCAAGGTAAATAGCAAAAATAAAAATAAAAACCAACCCTGGCATTTGCACAAATGATGCAAATGGAGTGATATGGCCTTTAAGGAAGAGGTTAGTAGAAAGGGAAGTGAAGAAAGCCCAGAGAAAAGGATATACTAATTTCCTTCTTTAAAGAAAAAACAAACAAACGAACAACAAAACAAAAAACCTACATGTGCAAAAAAAAATCATGCTGTTGGAGGAAAACAAAGGGGAATGAGTACATACATAAAACTAAAAATATAAATAATGCTCAGATGACTGGTAAAAGCAGAAACCAACCTGGGTTACAAAAAGGATTATACATTCAAGATGCTCTTAAACCCAGTGGGATAACTTATGTTAAAACTGTGTTAATAGTTAACTTTAAAAATCTCAAGTTTGTTTTTAAATCTTCACAATACAAGCAAAGCTGTTTTAAAATATACACTATACATATTTCTCATAGTCTCTCCAACCTCATTAATGCGCATTAGGCTTTTTTTGTATACTAAAATGAGGGGGGTTATGAAAGCTAAATTGCTTACAGTAACCCATTCATTATTTAAATGTTTAAGTTTTAAGTGGGTTAAAAACTTTTATAGACTTAGATAAATAGGATTTAGCAACACAAGTGTTAATTTTAAAAACTCTAAAGCATTTACAAATAATCAGGTTGGAACAGTCTAGGGACGTTATGTGCACTATACTTTAAAATGTTATTTACATCTGACCATTGTTTTAGTAAAAATTTCCCTAAAAATTAAAAAAAATGGACAATCTATTCTAAGCTAGCAGAGGATCATAAAAGGTAAAAGAAAAATTATTTCCTAATAGAAATCCCACACTCTCTCTTCACTTGGATTTTACTCTATGAAACCACTTGCAACTTCTAGTAGGCTCATTCATCAAGTGTCAAGATAATGTGGTAAAATATCTTGTTAGATAAATTACTGGCCTTAAGTGGACTTGTTCCCCCTCCCTCCTGCTTTGAAATGTTTTCCCACCTGTGTCTCTGGCATGAATTATACTGGGACACGTAATCACTTAGAGGGGCACTTTAAGTAGGCACAATTCCCATTTAACATGGAATAAAAGGCAGAAAATGTTAGGAAGAAGGGGTGGTCATTTCTTTGACAGGATGAAATGTAGTAAAGAAGGGCAACAACATTTGGAATGGGCACCAAAAGACAGCTGACTGGCAATATGCCAGGAGCAGCCAACATCTTGATAAATATATTTATGACACAAAAAAAGATTAGAGGTGGTCCAATACCCACTAGGCTTTATGATATGTGCCAAATAGTCACAGAGACCAGTCAGAAACTGCAAACACAATGCAGCTACAACCACTTTAATTACATAATTAACTCTATGACCATGTGCAATTTACAGTAACAGTAATGTTCATGCCAAGGCAATGTACTTGAGGACTAAGAAAAAGCAAAATGTGCCACTGAGAAACCTGTTCCCATATAACTGGTCTTCATGCTTTCAAGTGGCTTTAATATACCTTGGTTACTAAGCCAAGCCATGCAAAAGCAAAGAGTACATACTTTTCATTAACATTGGTATTTCATTTCTAAACCACTGAGTTCAAAGTTGCCATAGAAACATGTAACACAAGTACTGAAAGCATACAATAGAGGGTTCATGGATTTTTAAGAAATGCACTTCCCTCATCTATGTTCACCAGTCTTTAATACCTTGGCTACAAGGCTTATAAGGAAGGGAAGCTAAGTGGGGGTAATGTCTAAGGAAAATAAGTACTTCTGGAAATAGGAAAAAAGTTCCAGAAATGGGATCAATGTGCCAGCAATAAGCATAGTTCATTTCATTTGAAAATTCAGTTAAAGAGCCCATAAACAGTCCCAAACCATAATGTTATCACCTGCATAATTTACATACACATTAACACACTTGCACTTTATAGACAAAACACACTTCTGTAAACATGGCCACTGGGGAAGGGAGGTTCCCTACACCTCACTCATGACTGAGGACAAGGTCGTCAATCATTATATTAAATAAAATTACTTAGCTTTAAAAAGATTTCAAACCTGACCAATTATTAAGCTTCATTTCCCTCTGTTTAACAACACATAAGCATTAATTCTAAAAATGGTTTCAGGGTTAGATGCTAGAACCACAACTGGCAATGACAGCAACTCCTCTCTAGCTGGCACAGACCTATATAAACTTTAGTACAAAATCAAAAAATACAGAAACTAGGTCAATTTGTTAGCTACATATTTACAGATAATTACATGATTTTTTTTCACTCACAATTGCTAAAAACTATGAGTGAAAGGAAACTGTGCAGGTTGAATTACCCGTACTTTGGGGGGAATTCTTGGGCATCGATACCCTTATTCATTCATTCAGAAGTCTCACCTTCTCACTTTTTCAAGACAAACTACCTACATATGTTAGGATTAGTATATCCGGTGGGTGTCCTGCTATTTGAGAGGATTAACCTTTTTCTCTAACGAAAAACCCCTTTTATATAAAAAAGCCAAAATACAAAATAAACCAAACATGAATACAATCAGACACACACACAACTATCTCTGAAACTTCAAAAAGCCTGGATTGCTTGGAAATGGTTAACAGTGGTGATGACATAGTACATGGCTCCCCAGTTTTAATTCTCTGCCTTTATTGTCTTTAAAAGATATCTAGCTTTGGGTGGGTGGGAAGTGCAAATTTAAGAAACCCAGAAAAGGCAGATAAGGTGCACATTAACTTATATATTTCTTATGATCTAAAGACTACCATTAAGCCAGATGGGCTCTCCTCCCTAGTGTGAGTGACTGTGTTTTGGAAATCTGAACATAAACAAAGAGGAAAAGAATTAGTATAACTTTAAAGGTGGCTACCAGAATTCAGTAGAAAATATAAATGCACAAAAAAAGGGATAGTTCTCAGTTTTGCTTTCTTTTCTCTTGACAGTGTTTAATAGAAACTTTAGAAATTAATAATCATTCCCAATGTAGATCCACTGTAGTGATTTCAGAAAAGTGCAGACAACATAACCAGACACAGCAAAATAGACTTCAATCAGTAGTCCTCGCATACACGAGTGCTAAGTGTACAGCACACTTCATCTCTAAGGGATCTGAGGATGGGAAATTTCCAGTTCATAACAACAAATAGTGAGTGAAGGCCTTTTAAAAAGCAACCTACAACCTGGATGGGGATACTATTATGTTAGGTGGGCAAAAACAAAAATAGAGAATTTGTTTCTCTTCAATGATGATCTGTATTTTGGCAAGCAGCTCAAAGATGACAGCCCAAGTTTTGACTTTGCTCCTTAGAGAAGGCCTTAAGAAATGAGAATCTCTTTTTTCATCATAGATTCACACCTAAGACATCTTAAGTATACTATTTTCTAATTTGAATAAACATTAGGACACTTCACATTGGGAGCATGGGAAAAATGAATTGTATAAACCTCCAAGGAAAGAGTTACTGCGTTGGGCCAAATTTCTGCTTGAATAAAGAGTATTGGCTCAGAAAGGGTGGAAGGTGCACAGAGAACTTACTGTTAGCAAGCAAGAAGAGGCAGTTACAAGGAGAAAGCTCTCATATCATATATTCTTCTCTTCCAGTGACCCTATCATGTGATTTTGCAGTTAAGGAAAACCTTGGTTGTTTGAATAATAGTGCCTTCTTGGTTGTTTTGATCCTCAGCAAAATACAAAATTATTCATATTAATGAAGTAATAAAGAATGAGAGGATCAATGGCATTACTAAAATGAAACACAGGAAGTATATAAATATAAGTCACTGCTTTTCTTCTCTCTGCAGAGCAATCACCACTGGTATTCTTACTTTTTATGGTTCATTTCTCTCTGCATCACTTATTTTTTGTTGCATCACACACAAACTCATAGAACTCATAGAAAAACTAACTGGCTCCTTTCCAGCACAATTTTACTGCAATTTATGGTTTCATATTTTACCTAACTTCCCACTGATAGAAGGGATGCGAAAAAGGATTGAAAAGGAAAAGACTGTATCTAATAAACACACCTCCTAAATATCAACCCAGAGCATTCATTCTTTAAACACATGCATGCTTGCCGTTAGAGGATTGAAATAGCAACACCAAACAAAAACAACAGAACATTAAGTGCTCTGATGGAAATGTACAGTTATGAGTTACACCCATCCATCTATATACACACATACACTCATATGTATATACAATATATACATACAAATGATAATAGTTATACAAAAATGTGCATATTTAACAGTTATCAAAAGCCAGTAGATCATGGTATAATACAATTTATTTCCACTAGTGAGTGGCACAAATGAAGAAATGCAAAGGAGGTGTTTCAAGTACAATGAAGTCATTTTTCACAGGTGAGAATAAATTGTATTATTCCAGTGTCCAACACAATGTTTTATAAACCTTAAAATTTCAGTGATTTAGTATTTATAGAAGCAGAAAGTTACTAATGTCTGCTTTATGGTCCGAAAAAGGTTGAGAGTTTTCAATTTTTGAACAGTGAGTGAAGGAAAATTGGTGGAAGTGGGAAGGTGTGCCCAGCACAGTTTCTTTAGTGTTTTGAATGGTAGTTACCTGATGTCCAGGCAGCTGAAAAATCCCAACTATGCTAAGAAATTCAATTAACCAGTAAGTCCTTGACTTAAGAGTACTAATAAGTACATTAGGCCTGTGGGTGTGGCTTCTAATGGAGGATTATTCATCTCTAGGTATAGAAATGATTAAAAAGAATGGCAACTTTGAATAAAGTAATAGACACTTATAGTTAACATCTATATAATGAATATGCATTTAGATAGTCCAATTTGGGGTCAAAGCTGACTTTAAAATGGGAGAAATGCACAAAGGGAACGGGATTAAAATGTCTCAAGGTATGAGGTGTTGCATTTTTAAAATGCTAATAACCCCAAAAGGAGAGAAGGGCAAGTACAAGGAAATTTTGTAATGTCAGACTCTGGATACCAGATATAGCATTTACAATTTGTGATATGCTATACAAATTTCCCATAATTTTAACTTTCTTTTTTTTTTTTTTTTTTTTTTTTTTTTTTTTTTTTTTTTTTGGCCAGTCCTGGGCCTTGGACTCAGGGCCTGAGCACTGTCCCTGGCTTCTTCCGGCTCAAGGCTAGCACTCTGCCACTTGAGCCACAGCGCCGCTTCTGGCCGTTTTCTGCATATGTGGTGCTGGGGAATCGAACCTAGGGCCTCGTGTATCCGAGGCAGGCACTCTTGCCACTAGGCCATATCCCCAGCCCCTAATTTTAACTTTCTTAAACACATATAAGGAGCAAAAACCAACAACTGGGGAGGAGGTAGTATTAATTAATTTGATCAAATATTGACATTTCCACAGACTCAGAAAGTGCTACTCTCTCTTCAGGACATCTCAAAGCCTTTCAAGTTTTCCTGCTACTAGTTTTACTATGTGATGATTCCCACCACGCATGAGATTCCTCAGAAGTTACACCTCACAAACACACACAAACCAATTAATTTGAATCATTTTTGCAAATTACATATATTTTAATCAAATTAACTTAATGATATAATCCAAGAATAGTCATGACCTACATGGAAAATTTCATTGCCACACAATTTAATTAGATACAAAGCCCTACTGGATAGGCATTTTGAGTCAGTATTCAAACCAACTTTTTAAAGTATGTATGTTCTGCATGGACTCAATAACTCAACTTGACTAAATGAAACTCACAACTGGACTTTAAAATGTATCCCTTGGTAGCACTTCAGGTTTCAAAGAATTGTATGAACAAATCTGATCAAGTTCTCTATCCCAACCCTACAGCAACAGGCAGGAGACAGATAGATCTATGAAGTATGCTTTTATAGGTATTAAACTATCCAATTGGGGCTGGGGATATGGCCTAGTGGCAAGAGAGCTTGCCTCATATACATGAGGCCCTGGGTTCGATTCCCCAGCACCACATATACAGAAAATGGCCAGAAGTGGCGCTGTGGCTCAAGTGGCAGAGTGCTAGCCTTGAGCAAAAGGAAGCCAGGGATAGTGCTCAGGCCCTGTGTCCAAGGCCCAGGACTGGCCAAAAAAAAAAAAAAAAAAAAAAAAAAAAACAATAAACTATCCAATTTTTGACACTTTATTAAATTCTAAATCTCTCTTAGCATTTTCCAATCCTCAATTTGCTTGAAACACTGTATGATATTTTAATGCAAAAAAGACAGTGAAAAGACTAAAAGCCCTTTTCATTAGATATGACAAGCATTAGTCAAGTCTACCCTAAAAACTGATCTGGAACATGGCTAAGTTGACAACAAATGAGAGTGCTACCTAAAACTGCTACCGTGTGTGAATTTCACTGTCATTTATGATTTTGGTTTTCAAAGGGTATACATTAAAACATTAACTTTTTCTTCCAGTTAGCTTCAATCAATTCAGAAACTTCTAAAGGGAAGAATTCATGAAAACAAAATAACATACCTGGGGAAGATTTAAAATGTTGAGAAAATCAACACTTCAACATGCAGAGCATAATTTGGTCACTAGTTTGCTCTAGATGAAGAGTACAATTGTGAGGGACCCAGAGAATTCTACCTTGGAGCCCTCTGACTACAGGAAAAGCAGGATCCAGAGTTAGCAGCAAGTTTTTCAAGACAACTAGGAAGGGAGCATGACAATAACTTTGAAGAAACTGTCATTGAAAAAGACATTTTTTTTCTTCAAGTCATATTCACAGCTCCCCAGTTACCTCCAACTCAACTTTCGCACAAGTAGTGGGATACCAAGTAACATCTGACTTTCAACATTGGGGTGATCCTTCATTGTGAAACAAAATAAAACACTCCCCACTCACAAAAAGAAATGTTAGCTTTTGTTGAGAGATTTCCCTGACCACTAAAATTTACTTCTCCTTTTTTTTTTTTTGTTGGTTTTTTATTTTTTGGATTTTTTTTTTTTGTTTTTGTCTTTCATTTGCAAACTCACTAGTTCCTTTTCAGTAGTACTTAGCACTGCGGCTTGAGACTTCTGGAAGTGGTGTTTCCTATTGTGTGATGTTAACACAATCCTAAATGGTCACTAAGTCTCAATGAACTAGAAGTTTGTAAAGTACTGCAGCAACAAAAACAGCAATTAAAAAACAGAGGACCTGCACATGCAGCAAAATTTACAGTGGTGACAAGGGTTAGTCAGCAGCTGGTAGTCATTGGCTCAGTGACTCCTGGTTCACTATGGCAACTAAACATTTAAATAAATGACTATTCTACTTGTAAACAGGAAATCTCATAAGCCAAAAGGGGATAATCAAATTATGTCTATGTAGTGTGATGACTATTCCAATAGATAGCTGGCAGTTGGCAAATATGGCATCATTCAAATACCACTGGCATTTGATTTGTATTGGCTATATGTCTGTTTTTGTACAAAGTAAAAGTACTGTCTGGGGTCTTGAGACTTACAGAGTTTAGCTCAGATGAGTTATCACAGTATAAGGACAAAATGTTAGCGTTTATAGGTTTCATCTTCTTACTCTGCTGCTGGAAACATCTAATGCATGAACTTTCAGAGGTCTTCTCATGCTCTGGTCTTCTCCTCAAAAGGTCTCATCACAGAGCATCTGAACTCCTTAATCAATTTCATCTTACTGTGACACAAAGAAGGCACAACTGAATGGATAAAAATCACTGACAAACTTATGAAGCATTCAGAAAGAGAACTAAATTTCTACCATCTGAAAAGGTCAATACAATCCTTCAGTGTTTATAGTTTCTGCTTTACTCCAAATGGGGCTGAAAAGTCAGACCAATTTAATAAAGAAAATACACTGGTGAGAGGGGTATAGGTATGTTTCAATAATAATCTGTCTCAGCATATGCTGCCTGCTGTTAGTGGCTCATAAGAATTGGAATATGGAGGAAGGCTTTAGATCTTCTCATATAGGATATGGACACCCTAAAGTTACTTTGCTGTATTTTATTTTTGCAGTGTTAAGAAAATACCCTCTATCTAACCAATTGCTTTTAACCACATGCATGAGATATTTATCAACTCTCCTTTTCAAAATTTCCCCAAAAGTTAAATACAAACACCCCCCCTCACAAAAACCCAGCAGCCAAATACTATGACATCCCAATTAGTAAACACAAAACAGAATGCTTTACAAAAATGAATAAAATATACCATATGCACTCAGCTTCCACACTGTAGTACCCAAGTGAGGAGGCTGCTGTGATGATGTCTGTAGGCAGTTTCTTTTGGCAGACAGCTCCAGCGGAATTGCCACTCTCAATTATTATGTGTAAGACATGTGTGACCCATTGGATATTTGTGATGTGACACTTGTACTTCTGCTCATGCCCTGCTCCGTCCGTCCCCCAGAAGCTGTCCGCCTCAGAGCCTGGGGGCTATTGCGGACTCCCATACTGCTACCTCGAGGTACCCCTTGCATTGGCCCTGAGGGGTGCCCCCATGGCTGGGGTCCACCTTGCATTGGATGGCCCCACGCCTGTGGTGGGCCACCCATGGGATGACCCCAGTGAGGTCCTGGACCCCCAGTAGGATTGTGAGACCAACCAGAAGCTCCTGGGTAGCTGTGACTGAACGCTTCAGGGGAGAGATTAGAAAGGACCATGTTACTAAAACCTAGTCGCATGCTTTCAGAGTCAAAAGCTTCGATTTCTCTGGCTTGACGCTCTAGCAGGCTTCGTATTCGTTCTGTGCGTTCATTCTGCAAAGCCAACATCTCTTCTTCAATCTGTTGTTGGTAGGGGAGGAAAGCAAAAAAGAAGGTAACTGTCTTTATTTTTTTATTTATTTATTTTTGGCCAGTCCTGGGCCTTGGACTCAGGGCCTGAGCACTGTCCCTGGCTTCCTTTTTGCTCAAGGCTAGCACTCTGCCACTTGAGCCACAGTGCCACTTCTGGCCGTTTTCTGTATATGTGGTGCTGGGGAATCGAACCCAGGGCCTCATGTATACAAGGCAAGCTCTCTTGCCACTAGGCCATATCCCCAGCCCCAAATGTCTTTATTTTTTAAATCTATAAAGTAAGGAAAAGCAGTAATTACTAAAAATAATAACTAGCTATATTATAGGTAGATACTTTAAAAAAAAAGAGATGTACTGTAGGAAACATACATAATTTATATTCCTTTTGTTTCTCCTTGCTAGAACAGGAGTTTGAGCTAAGAGCCTTGTGTTGCTTAGCCCTCTACCACTTGAGCCATACGTCTAGTCCTGCTTTTTGCTGGCTGTTGGAGACAGAATTTCTGTAACTGTTTGGCTTTACTTGGCATTGAACTTCAATCTTCTAGATTTCAGCCTCGTGAGCAGTCAGGATTAGGAATGTAAGCAACCAACTTGTGTTTCTAAAATGGATAGAAAGAATCTGGTTCTTTGTTTAGTTTTTGTTGCCAGTCCTGAGGCGTGGACTCATGGCCTGAGCACTGTCCCTCGCTTCTTTTTTGCTGAAGGCTAGTGCTCTACCTCTTGAGCCACAGCGCCACTTCCGGCTTTTTTCTTTTCTATATATGTGGTACTGAGGAATCAAACCCAGGGCGTCATGTATACAAGGCGAGCACTTTACCACTAGGCCATATTCCCAGACCAGAATCTGGTTCTTAAAAGCAAAAGCACCTCAGCACCACATGCATATAGAAAAAGCCAGACATGGCACAAAGGCTCAAGTGGTAGAGTGTTAGCCTTGAGCAAAAAGAAGCCAGGGACAGTGCTCAGGCCCTGAGTTCAAGCCCCACAACTGGCAAAAAAAAAAAAAAAAAAAGAAGACAAAAGCAAAAGTAACATGTTTCTTGAAGTGATAAATTAGAGAAATTATTATTTCCCTAATCCATCACCAAAAAATTGTTGGAAAAAAAAAAACAGCAGGGAAGCCAGGTTCATCAGGTATATCATAATGTTACTCTAATAAAATTGAGCTTGGTGCCAATGGCTCACGCCTGTGACCCTACCTACTCAGGAGGCTGAGATCTGAGATCTGAGCCAGCCAGGGCAGGAAAATCCAATAAATTACTCAGAAAAAAAAACTGGAAGTGGAGCTGTGGTTCAAGTGACAGAGTGTTAAGTGTTGAGCACAAATAAACTCAGATACAGTGCCCAGGCCAAGTTCAAGCCCAGGACGGGTAAAAATAAACAAATAAATAAAATAAAATTTGGTTAGAAATATACTGTTAAAATGGAAGAATGAAGAGGCTGGGAATGTGGCTTAGTGGTAGAGTGCTTGCCTACAATGCAGAAGCCCTGGGTTCAATTCCTCAGTACCACATAAACAGAAAAAGCCAGAAGTGGCACTTTGGCTTAAGAGGTAGAGTTGCTAGCCTTGAGTAAAAGAAGCCAGGGACAATGCACAGGCCCTGAGTCCAAGGCCCAGGACTGGCAAAAAAAAATTGGAAGGATGAAGATTCTAGTTTGAAGGCTTTTAATGTAAGTCACTGTTGAATTGTAGGCTCAGTGGTGGAGAGCTTGCTTCAACTAGGCTGCAGATTTGATTCCCAACATTACAAGCAAAACAACAAATAAAAGCAAAACAAAACAACCAAAACAGCTGGGTACCTGTGGCTTACCACAGTAATCCTAGCTACTCAGGAGTCTAAAATTTAAGGATGCTGATTTGAAGCCAGCCCAGGTAGGAAAGTACATGAGACTCTTTTCTCCAACTAACCACCAAAAAGCTGAAAGTGAAGCCAGCTCCAATGGTGGAGCTCCAGCCTTCAGCAAAAAACTCAGGGTTAGCACCTAGACCTTGAACCTTGAGTTCAACACTCAAGACCATCACGAAACAAACAAACAAACCAGCCCACAATAACAAAAACGAATTCTAATGTAAGACAAAAGAAGTAGTACCTTCAATGGAGAAAAGATGCTTAATATAAACCTCTAAGTTCACTTCCAAAATACATTAACAGGGCTGGGAATATGGCCTAGTGGTAAAGTGCTTGCCTTGTGTACATGAAGCCTTGGGTTCGATTCCTCAGCACCACATATATAGAAAAAGCTGGAAGTGGTACTGTGGCTCAAGTGGCAGAGTGCTAGCCTTGAGCAAAAAGAAGCCAGGGACAGTGCTCAGGCCCTGAGGTCAAGCCCCAGGACTGGCAACAAATACAAAACCAAACAAAATACATTAACAATCTCTACCTCTAGAAACAAAGTGTCATTGCATCATTACCTTTGGGCATTGGTTTTCTCCAAAGTATTTTACTAAGCTTTGTATAGAGCAAATAGGCTTTGATTCATACACTGAAATATACCTAAGACATTAATTAGTGCTACTTTATTCTGCACCACTAGATGGAGCTTGCAAGCATACTTTAATAGCACTCATATGTCTCTAATATCCCTTTTCCTGAATTACTTACTATAGGCAGTCTTCCTTTTAATACAAATTTCTTTTCTTTTCTTTTTTTCTGGTCCTGGGGCTTGAACTCAGTGCCTGGGCACTGTCCCTGAGACTCTTTGTGTTCAAGGCTAGCAGCGCTCTATCACTTGAACCACAACACCACTTCCTTAATATAAATGTGAAGCATTAAAATGCAGATTTGTTTTTTGTGCTGGTCCTGGGGCTTGAACTCAGGGCCTGGGCACTGTCCCTGGGCTTTTTTGACCAAGGCTACTAGCACTCTACCACTTGAGCCACAGCTGCATTCTAGCTCTTTTTTTTCCTCCTTCTTTTCTTGGTGATTAATTGGAACTAGCTTCTATGCTTGATCCTCAGATATTAGCCTCCTAAGTAGCTAGGATTATAGGCATAATCCACCAGTGCCCAGCTAAGAGAATTTTTGACTGAATATCAAATATAAAAGTTTAGATACATTTAGTAAACCTGTAAGTAACACAAACAAGATTTTTTAAGTTTTATATGTTTTACCTTCCCATCTTTTTTTTTTTTTTGCCAGTCCTGGGGCTTGAACTCAGGGCATGAGCACTGTCCCCGGCTTCTTGTTGCTCAAGGCTAGCACTCTGCCACTTGAGCCACAGCACCACTTCTGGCCTTTTCTATATATGTGGTACTAAGGAATTGAAGCCAGGGCTTCATGTGTACAGCCATATTCCCAGCCCTCTTTTTTCGTTTTTGTTTGTTTGTTTGTTTTTGGTCGTGGGCTTTGAACTCTGGGTCTGGGAGTTGTCCCTAAGCTCTTCAGTTCAAAGCTAGGTGCTCTACCACTTGAGCCACAGCACCACTTTAGTTTTTCTGGTGGTTAATTTGAGATGACTCTCATGGACTTTGCTGCCCAGGCTGGCTCTAAACTGTGATCTTCAGATCTCAGCCTCCTGAGTAGTTAAGATTACAGGCGGGAGCCACTGGTGCCTGGCTCCCATCTGTTTTTTGTTTTGTTTTGTTTTGTTTTTTTACCAGTCCTGAGGCTTGACCTCAGGGCCTGAGCATGGTCCTTGGCTTCTTTTTGCTCAAGGCTAGTAGCACTCTACCACTTGAGCCACAGCACCACTTCCAGCTTTTTCTACATATGTGGTGCTGAGGAAACGAACCCAGGGCTTTATGTACACGAGGCGAGCACTTTACCACTAGGCCATATTCCCAGCCCCTCCCATCTGTTTTTGATGATACTAGGATTTAAAAGGGACCATGAGCTCTGTGGGAAGTGCTTTACCACTGAAACTATAATGTAGCCCTGTTTGTTTTATTTCTCAGATAAGGTCTTATAACTTTTTTGCCTGGGCTGGCATGGGCAACCATGCCTAGCATGTTGGTTGAGATGAAATTCCACTCACTTCTTATGCAGGCTGACCTCAAACTGCAATCCTCCTGATCTCTGCTACTAAGTATGAGCAGGTATGAGTCACCATACCTGGCCTCTTTTCAGTATTTTTTATTTTTTACAGATAGGATTTTGCTATATATAGCCCAAATTGACCTGGAACTTGATATATTAGCCTTGTTTGGCCTCAAACCCATGCTCTCCCTGTCTCTACCTCCTAAGTGCTGGAAATAAAGGCATCTATCAGCACATTTGGCTGTCTTTCCCATCTTGAATATGAAACATAATTGAGGCAAGTACTTCTCAAGGAAGCCAGTGATAAAGATAACTGTGCCAAAAAAACAGCAATATGTATGTATACAAGTACACATATATATGCTTTATATATATTATATATGTATTATGTTTTCTGTAGTTGTTTCTTTTTGGTCAGTTGTGGGGCTTGAACACAGAGCCTGGGCACTGTCCCTGAGTCTCTTTGTGCTCAAGGCTAGTGCTCTACTATTTGAGACAAAGCTCATTTCTGGTTTGCTGGCTGTTAATTGGAGATAAATGTCTCATGGTGACTTTCCTGACAAGGCTGACTTCGATCCTCAGGTCTCCGCCTCTTGAGTAGGCAGGATTACAGGTCTGAGCTGCTGGAGCCTGGGTCTCCTAGCTTTTTTTTGTTGGTTAATTGGAGATGAGTTACAGCTTTTCCTATCTAGTCTGGCTATAAACCTTGATCATCAGATCTCAGCCTCCTGAGTAACTAGGATTACGGGAATAGACCACCAGTGCCTGGCTCTAGAAGTAAATTTTTTTTTTTTGGGGGGGGGTCAGTAGTGGGGCTTGAACTCTGGACCTAGACGCTGTCCCTGAGCTCTTCAGCTCAAGGCTAGCACTCTACCACTTGAGCAACAGTGCCATTTCGTTTTCTGGTGGTTTACTGGAGATAAGAAGAGCCTCATAGATTTTCCTGCCTGGGCTGGCTTTGAACCTCGATCCTCAGATCTCAGCCTCCTGAGTAGCTAGGATTACAGGAATGAGCTACTGGCACCTGGCTACAAGTAATATTATTTGTGTGTGCTAGTCCTGGGGCTTGAACACTGGGCACTTTTATTTTTTGCTCAAGGCTAGAGCTCTACACCACTTGAACCATAGCTCTACTTTGGGATATATATATATCTTTGGTCATTAACTAGAGATCAGAATCTCATGGACCTTCTTGTCTAGGCTGGCTTCGAACCATGATCCTCACATCTCAGCTTCCTGAGTGAGTACCTGGCTTTGAAACAACAGTTTTGTGTCTGGCTTTTCATCTGTATAAAACTGTTTTTACCTTCTGACACTCAGCAATTTTACACCAAGCATAAAGATCTAGGCCAAGGATGTATAAGTAAACTATATGTTTCTGATCCTTTGTCCCTGCCTATTCTAGGCAATTACTCTAATTCTTCTTCACTTCTTGTCTTTCTCCAACCAGGAACTAGGCACACAAAAATGAAGAACATGGAGCCATACATGCAGTTACTCTTACAATTCAAGTAACTATCTTCATATATTCTCATATTCTTTTTATTTTGCCAGTCCTAGGGATTGAACTGTGCTTGAGCACTGTCCCTGGCTTCTTTTTGCTCACGGCTAGCACTCTGCCTCTTGAGCCACAGTGCCACTTCTGGCCATTTTCTATATATGTGATGCTGGGGAATGGAACCCAGGGCTTCATGTATAGGAGGCAAGCACTCTTGCCACTAGGCCATATTCCCAGCCCTCCTCATATTCTTTATCCAGCAATTAATTGTCTTTTCTTTAGTCAGCAATAAAATCATAATTTAATCAACAAATTTAAAGAAAAGTCAACAAACTAGGACTAGGGAAAATGGTGTTTTGAAAACTGGATACTTGTTAAAGTAAAAATATACTTATAAAATGGTTTCAAGAGCCAGGCACTGGTGGCTGATGCCTATAATCCTAGCTACTCAGGAGGCTGAAATCTGAGAATTGAAGTTCAAAGCCAGCACAGGAAGGAAAGTCTGTGAGACTCTTATCTCCAATTAACCACCAGAAAACTGGAAGTAGCACTGTGGCTCAAAGTGGTAGAGCACCAGCCTTGAGCTGAAGAGCTCAGGGACAGTACCCACGCCCAGAGTTCAAGCCCCACAACCGAGAAATAAATAAATAAACAAAACAACTAACCAACAAACAAATGGCTTTCAGTTTAAAAGCAAATACTAAAAAGCAATGATGTTCTTCCTATTATTTATACCTTTTGTTCTAAGAGTGCCCTCCGAAGGGAGACTCTCTGTTCAAGTTCTCGAAGTTCTCGATCATGTTGTGCCTCAGCCTGCATTTTGATTTTGCTCTGATATGCATTCAACAGCTCCAGTTCCTGCTGCAGCTGCATCTTTAAAACCTGACACTCTGCTTCCTGTGCTTCATCCAAACGCAGCTGAGAGAAAAAGAAAACATATATCCTACTATAAGGTACAGATTATGACTATGGAAAGGAAAAGAAAGGATAGAATATAGACTACTGTGATAGGTCTTTTGGGTTAAGTAACACTTGCTCTCTCTTCTATCTTGGCTTTTTAAAAGCCTCTAAAAAGAGGCACAAGAACCAACAACAGCATTACTAAGTTATCATGAGCTGTCTGGAGAATGGTTGAATAACCACATATTTCTTCAGAGAAACTTAAAATTAATAATTAGGAGATATAAAACTCTCAATCTCCTCCTCCCTAGTAGGAAATAGTTAATTATAGGACAGAAACTAACAAGGCTGGTTTGTTTTGCTTTGGCATTTTGATAAGTCTACCAGTTAACAATGATTTTTTTTTTTTTTGCCAGTCCTGGGGCTTGAAGTCAGGGCCTGAGCACTGTCTCTGGCTTCTTTATGCTCAAGGGTAGCACTCTACCACTTCAGCCACAGTGCCACTTCTGGCTTTTTCTGTTTATGTGGTGCTGAGGAATCAAATCCAGGGTTTCATGCATGCTAGGCAAGCACTTTACTGCTAAGCCACATTCCCAGCCCAACAATGATTTTTTGTTGTTTTTGGGTGCTGGTATTGGGACTTGAACTCAGGGCCAGGCACTGTCCTTTAGGTTTTTCACTTAATGGTAGTGCTCTATCACTTGAGTCACAGCTCCACTTGTGGCTATTTGGTGGCTAGAGATTATAGTCTCATAGACTTTTCTGCCTGGGCTGATTTCATAGTGATCCTCAGATCTCAGATTCCTTAGTAGTTAGAATTACAAGTATGAATTCCAATGCCCACCTCAACAATGATTTTTACCCTTGAAATGGTTACAATCTAAATGGATAAGTAACCTCAGAGAACCTTCAATTTTGTCTTCTGCAAGGCCTTAGTTACTTGCCCTATGGAGAAAATTATTTTTACAAATTATCTCATATTTGACCACTGGCATACTCATTATAGCAATATATGCTGCCTGTTTACCAAAGCTTCTGTTCCATCTTGACAAGGTCTTGGGATCTCTCTATGTAGCAAGTCTATGGAGAACTTCATGTTTGAATGAACAAGTGAAGTTTTATATAGATTATGATATTCCCAAGTAATGTTGAGAGCAGAAGAATGTTAATAGCAATTACTATATCCCTAGACACATGACAGCAATCATTTCTAACTAGTATTTTAATAGCTGGGATTCCATTCAAGTGATAGAAGAAAAAAAGAGATACTAAATTTGTTTCACTAAATGAAGCAAACTCACGGCTTGTGTAGAAAGCATTTCATTAATGCTGTGATCATACTGCTCAGCCAAGATGGCTAACTTCCGGGTCTGTTCCTCTTTGAGCCTTTTCAGAACAGCTTTGTGCTCACTCTTTGGTGTCGTCTCCAGGAGGTGATTTCTTAATGCTTTGTACTGTCTGGTTTGGATTTTGCAGGTATCCTGAAACTGCTTTTTTATTTGGAGTTCTTTTGACTGGGAAGAAAAAAAAAATGTAAGTTTCAACATATATATTTATATACCTTATACTTACATACAAATAATACTAATAAGAAAAAGAGAGAAAACCCAAAAGGTCAGATGGTAGGGTTGCAGGTGTTTTTACATTGGGCCATTCATTTGGACCAAATTATCTGACTTTCTCTATTTTTATAATTAAAATCTAATTTGTTACAGGACTTCAAGCAATAGGAATGATTTCACAAGTAAATTTTGTAACCTGAGAACATATTAAAATCAGCATTGATTGTTCTATTAGTGACAATTTTGTGTTATATAATTAAGTCATCCAAGTACCCCTTACTGGTAAGGCAAAATTTTATCAGATATCTGGGGCAGAAAATAAAGCATATTTATTCTTAGCTGAAATAATTTACTACAAAATAAAATATTTGACCTAGTGTCCTGTACTTGCTAGATAAGAAATTGATCATTTTAGCCAAGTCTTTTAACTTTTTTTTCCTTTAGCTTATCAAATAGTCTTGTTCTTTGTGACTGGAGCTGGCATTGAACCAATATTCTCCTACTTCTGCTTCCTGCCAAGTTGAGACTACAAGCATATGCGACCATGCTCAACATGGTTTACTTCTTTTCTTTTCTTTTTTTGGTACTGAAGTTTGAACTCAAGACCTCATGCTTGCTAGGCTGGTGCTCTACCACTTGAGCCATGCTTCTAGTCTTGTTTTTGCTGGATGGTTTTGGATAGTCTTCTGCCCAGGCTTTGAATGGTGATCTTTTAGCCTCTTGAGGAGCTAGTATTACAGGCATAAGCCATCAACACCAGGCACCTGTTATCTATTCTCAGGTAGAGTTTCACTATCAATTTGCTGAAGCTGGCCTCAAATTATGATCTTCTCATCTCTTTCTCCAAAGTAGCTTGGATTAAGGGTGTGTACTACCAGATGTGGCCCTCCAAGTTTTTAAAATGACAATCTCAACTTTTAACTACGAACCCTATTTTTTGTGGAGCTATGTATCAAACTTTAAGGTTTGAAGAGTTTTTTTTTTTTTTTTGCCAGTCCTGGGCCTTGGACTCAGGGCCTGAGCACTGTCCCTGGCTTCTTCCCACTCAAGGCTAGCACTCTGCCACTTGAGCCACAGCGCCGCTTCTGGCCGTTTTCTGTATATGTGGTGCTGGGGAATCGAACCTAGGGCCTTGTGTATCCGAGGCAGGCACTCTTGCCACTAGGCTATATCCCCAGCCCAAACTTTAAGGTTTGAAAGTCTAACAGTAAATACTTAACATTGTTATAACAATTGTTTTTTTCCTTAAGAAAATAAACTAGGTACAAACACATTTACTAATGGTTTATTTTTCTTTTTTTGGTGATGCCAGGGATTGAATCCAGGTCTTCACATATGCTAGGCAAGTGCTCTCCCACTGAGTCACAGTTCAACTCTTAAAAAAAAAATTATTTTGGGCCAGACATGTCGGATCAAGCCTGTAATCCTAATTATTTGGAGGTAGAGATAAAAGGATGCTTTTTTAAAAAAAAAAAATTCCAAAGACTCCATCTCAACCAATGGCTAGATGAGGTAGTACACACCTGTCATCCCAGTGACACAAGGTCTTGGGCTTGCTCAGCTTGCTTACTTGCTCATGGGTGGTGGTTCTACCACTTGAGCCACACCTCTACTTAGCCCCCTCTTCCCCCCCAGTTAATTGAAGATGGTGTCTTAAAGACTTTTTTTTGCCTAGGCTGGCTTCAAAAAGTGATCTTCCAGGATTCAGCCTCCTGAATAGCCAGAATTACAGGTATGACCTGTCAGTACTTAGTACTTTGCTTGTTTAATTTTGAGATACAGTCATGCATGCATTATGTGTGTTTGTGTGTCCTGGGGCTTGAACTCAGGGCCTGGGCACTGTCCCTGTGCTTTACTTATTTATTTTTTGTTAGAGGCTCATGTTCTAGCACTTGAGCTATACCTCCACTTCCAGCTTTTTTTAAAAAGTGATTTAAATGGAGATAAGAATCTTACAGCCTTTCTTGCAGCAGCTGACTTTGAACTGTGATTCCCAGATATCAGCCTCTTGAGTAGCTAGGATAAGTATGTGGTACCAATGTCCAACAAGTGGTGATTTTTTTGCCTTACTAGAGAAAACTTTTGAGCTCATTTTCATAAGTAGGTATTCTACAGAAAGTCTAAATACAATTGTGAAACATTATTTTCACCTTACTTTTTAATGTAGGGATTTGAGAAAATTGGATACTTTTCAAATTGAAAAGTCCCAATAACAGGACACAGAAAGAATTAATTAAAACCTAACAACTATTTATCACCCAAACTCCAGAAAAATGTAGTAGTCATATCAGATTTATAACATGACTAGAGAAAATGACCAAGTTTCCAGTCTGGTTTCCTTCTGTGTGCTTCTGATTTAAAAACCCTATTATTATCATAGATAAACTATCCTAAAAATCTTTGATCAGGGGCTGGGAATGTGGCTTAGTGGTAGAATGCTTGCCTAACATGCATAAAACCCTGGGTTCTATTTCTCAGTACCATATAAACAGGAAAAGCTGTAATTGGTGCTGTGGGTCAAGTGGTAGAGTGCTAGCCTTGAACAAAAAGAAGCCAGGGACAGTACCCAGGCCCTAAGTCAAGCCCGGGTCTGCCCCTCGCCCAAAAAAATATTTGATGAAAATGGCTACTTAAATTGTAGCTAAGAGGCTGGGTGCTGGTGGCTTACACCTGTAATCTAGCTACTCAGGAAGCTGAGAACTGAGGATCACAGTTCAAAGCCAGCCCAGGCAGGAAAGTCTGTGAGACTTTTACCTCCAATTAGGCAACAAAAAGCTGGAAGTGATGGAGTGCTAGCCTTGAGCAAAGAAGCTCAAGGACAGTGTGCAGGCCCTGCGGTTCAAGCCCCAGGACGGGCACACGGGCACACGGGCGGGCGCGCACGCACGCACGCACACACACACACACACACACAAAACTGGAGCTGAATGATTATGTATTTCTATACTGTACAAACAAAATAAATCGGGCTAGGAATATGGCCTAGTGGCAAGAGTGCTTGCCTTGTATACATGAAGCCCTGGGTTCAATTCCTCAGCACCACATATATAGAAAAGGCCAGAAGTGGTGCTGTGGCTCAAGTTGGCAGAGTGCTAGCCTTGAGCAAAAAGAAGCCAGGGATAGTGCTCAGGCCTTGAGTTCATGCTCCAGGACTGGCCAAAAAACAAAACAAAACAAATCTAAAAAATTATTACTAATTCCAATTTTCCTAAAGATTAACATTGGTAAAGAATACAATGTTTTTGTTTTTGTGCCAGTACTAGAGCTTGAACTCTTTTGCTTTTAGTTTTTTTCGCTCAAGGCAGCTGTTGTATCACTTGAGCCAATGTTCTACCTCCAGCTTTTTGGTGGTTAACTGGAAGTAAGTATCACATAGAGTTTCTTATCCAGCCTGGCTTTAAATCATGATCCTCCAACTTAGCCTCCTGAGTAGGTAGGTGTGATCCAATAGTATCTGGTTGAACATTTAACTTCTTTAAGTGACATTAATTATCTATTTTGAAGAGAACAACAAAGTAAAACTTTTACTCAGGTTCACATGGGAGTTATAATTTTATTTTTAAGTTTTAGCAAAGATTTATTTGTTGCACATGGGGCTTAAACTGAGGGCTTGGGCGCTGTCCCTGAGCTTTTTGCTCTCCGCTAGCACTCTACCATTTTCAGCCAAAGCGCCACTTTGAGTTTTTTAATAGTTAGTTGGGGATAAGAATCTCATGGACTTTCCTGCCTGGGGGTAGCTTTGAACCATGTTTCTCAGATCTCAGCCTCCTGAGTAGCTAGGATTGTAGGCTTGAGCCACCAGTGCCTGGCTCAAAGATTTGTTTTGATATGACAGAATAAAGTAGGGAGAAATGAAAAAAAGAAGAAACACTTCCTGATCCCATACAGGAAATGGGAATAAGAACTCTGGTAAAGCACCGTAACTTTGGTTCCATATTTAGATCAGGATAGCTTAATGTTTGAATGGAGATGTGTAGGCAATGGGAATACCATTAAGTCTGCTGTATTTTTTTTAAATTTTGACACAGATTGCTTTTTTTTGGCCAGTCCTGGGGCTTGGTCACAGGGTCTGAGCACTGTCCCTGGCTTCTTTTTGCTCAAGGCTAGCACTCTGCCACTTGAGCCACAGCGCCACTTCTGGCCATTTTCTGTACATGTGGTGCTGGGGAATTGAACCCAGGGCTTCATGTATACAAGGCGAGCACTCTTGCCACTAGGCCATATCCCCAGCCCCTGACACAGATTGCTTTTGTGAATGAAGTTCACTTTATTCCAGTACAGTTATTCAGAATCAAATGAATAATAGTTTTGGTTTTACTTTTCTCTGGTACTAGGGATCAAACTTAGGGCTCTGCACATGCTTGAAGAAGTGCTCTACTAGTCAGCAACACTGTCAAACCCCAAGAATAGTTCTGAAGCTTTACTCCTAAACAATTTAAAATGGGGAAAGACTTATTAGAGGAGAAAGGAGTCTTTTTGTTTTGTTCTGCTTTCTGGGACAGGGTTTCACCATGAAATCCAGGCTGGGCTTGAACTTAAGATCCTCATACTTCAAAGGGATGGGATTTCAGGTGCTCACTACCACTGTCTTGACATGAAAATTATTCAACAGAAAATATTGTACAACCTGAACCATATGGAAATGTTTTCGTTTTTAATTTGCGGCCATATATAGATCAACTGAGGTACTGACACTGATGAGTCTACACTATGGCTGCTTTATTAAGATTTATCTGGTTCAACTGTTTTAATATTCATGACAACTCACAAAGTTGGAAAATTTCTTGGAATTGTTATGTATAAATTTGGTGAAGAAAGGGAACAGACTATATGGTTGAATGGACAAGGGAAAAGGTTTCTTTTTTTTTGGCACTAGAAGGGTTTGAACTCAGGGTCTTACAATTATTAGGCAGGTGCTCTATCACCAGTCTTTTTTACTCTGGTTATTTATTATTATTATTATTATTATTATTATTATTATTATTTTGCCAGTCCCGAAGCCTGGACTCAGGGCCTGAGCACTGTTCCTTTTTTTTTTTTTTTTGCCAGTTGTGGGCCTTGAACTCAGGGCCTGAGCACTGTCCCTGGCTTCTTTCTGCTCAAGGCTAGCACTCTGCCACTTGAGCCACAGCACCACTTCTGGCCGTTTTCTGTATATGTGGTGCTAGGGAATTGAACCCAGGGCTTCATGCGTGTTAGGCAAGAACTCTACCACTAAGCCACATCATTCCGAGCCCCACTACTGTCATTTATTTTTGAGATAGGGCCTTTTTTTTTTTTTTTTTTTGCTTTGGTTGACCTAAATTGCGATCTTCCTTTTTATGCTTCCTGGTGTAGGTGAGATGACAAGGTGCACATGATCATGCCCTACCTTTTCTGTTAATGACATCTTGTGAACTTTTTTTTTCTAGGCTGGCCTGGAGCTGATATCCTTTTTTTTTTTTTTTTTCTTTTTTTTCTTTTTTCTTTTTGCCAGTCCTGAGGCATGAACTCAGGGCCTGTGCACTGCCCCTGAGCTTCTTTGGCTCAAGCTAGCACTCTACCACTTTAGTCTACAGCGCTACTTCTGGCCTTTTGTTGTACTGAAGAATCGAACCTAGGGCTTCAGGCATGCAAGGCAAGCACTCTACTAGTAAGCTATATTCCCAGCTCTATCCTCTTGATCTCTACTTCCCAAGTAGGTAGGATTATAAGTGTGAGCCACTGACACTCAGTGCTTTTTATTGTTATGTTTGCCTGCATGTATGTTGTGGGGCTTGAACTCAAGGCCTGGGTGCTGTCCTTGAAGTCTTTTGCTCAAAGCTAGTACTCTACCACTTCAAACTGCAACTATACTTCTAATTCTAATGGTTAGAGATAAGGGTTTCATGGACTTTCTTTCCTGCCCTGACTGGCTTTGAACCATGATCCTAAGATCTCAGCCTCCTGAGTTGTTAGGATTACAGGCGTGAGCCACCAGCGCCCAGGCTTTATTATTTTTTTTAATTTTTTTATTTTTTGGCCAGTCCTGGGCCTTGGACTCAGGGCCTGAGCACTGTCCCTGGCTTCTTTTTGCTCAAGGCTAGCACTCTGCCACTTGAGCCCCAGCGCCACTTCTGGCCATTTTCTGTATATGTGGTGCTGGGGAATTGAACCCAGGGCCTCAGGTATACGAGGCAAGCACTCTTGCCACTAGGCCATATCCCCAGCGCAGGCTTTATTTTATATAATGTTTTTTACTTTAAAATGTATTTATTTTTTGCCAGTTCTGGGTCTTAAACTGAGGGCCTGGGCTCTGTCCCTGAGCCTCTCTGTGCTCAAGGCTCTACCACTGGAGCCACAGTGCCACTTCTGTTTTTTTCTGTTTATATAGCGAACCAGGGCTTCATGTGTGCTAGGCAAGCACTCTACCAATAAGCCAGATTCCTAGCCCTTTATTTTTATATTTTTGACCTCTGTATAAATCATAGAGAAAATTAAAAGTATTAATTAGAACAAAAAGAGAAGCCAGTAGGTTAGCATGTTGACATGGAGATTATATCTACACTAAATACTAGTTACATTTAAACCAGAACCAAGATTTTTATTTACTGCTACTTCTGCAGTTAAACAAAAGGCTAATTTTTTGTATTTTGATAAGCAATACACAAGCAACAGGTTATTCATATAGAATCCAACCAACAAGGCTAAAAAGGAAAAGATTTAACTCAATTTCTCCATGACTTCACATCTATCTTAATTTATTTCCTGCAGATACTATTTATCACTTTTCCCCTTTGTGCAGAATCTTACACCAAAGGTACCTTCAAACTCTTAGGCTGCTGTCGAACTTCCATGACATGCTTTCGCCTTAATTCTCGTTCCCTTCGCTTATTATATTCCAGCTGGTTAGTGAGTTCAGTTTGATGCTGCAATCTGATCAACTCACAGCGCATCTTCTGAATCGTGTTGAGGTGGCGGAACTCTAGTTCTTGCATGGATTCATGTTGTCGCAGTAGCATGGCATGTTCTAAGTCCTTCTGAGTCTGCCTTTTGTTTAATTCCTACAATTCAAGGGAAAAAAACTTAAGAAAAAAGTAATGAGGAAATGAATATAATTAACCCTCTGCTTCCATTAACCCTCTGCCTGCATAGTAAATATTAATGTCTTATTACTTTTTTTTCCCCCTAATGCAGAGGATCAAATCCAAGGCCTATAATATGAGAAGCACACACTCTACCACTGACCTATGCTGCCAGTTCCATTACATAGATTTAATGAGGAAGAAAAAAGTGTGTAATTAAAAAGCTATCAGACTAACTAGCATCTGGTGTTCAATAAATGCCATTTTTTTCTTTAAAATTCTTTTCTTTTAAACAAACAAAAACAACGAATATGCCAGGCTCCAGTGGCTCACATCTATAATCCTAGCTACTCAGGAGGCTGAGATCTGAGGATCGCAGCTCAAAGCCAGCCCAGGTAGGAAAGTCCATGAAACTCTTACCTACAATTAAAAAAAAAAAAGTTGGAAGTGGCACTGGCTTTATTGGAAGAGCAATAGCCTGGAGCACAAAGAGGCTCAGGGACAGCACCCAGGCTCTGAGTTCAAACCCCAAGATTGGCAAAAAAAGAAAAAAAAAAAGAAAAAAAAAACAACCAAGTCAACACATACACATATAACATATACATGCAAACTCATCCCCTTTAGACCTACAAATATTTGGTTCATCCTTTATTTTCATGCTTGCATCCATTATTTAAAAATTTATGGTTTCAATAAACACTAATACATTATAGAAATACAGCTTGTTTTCCTCACTTAACAATATAACGTGTGTGTGTGTTCATATCAGATGAATTTATAACTTTTTCTTTTTGAGACAAGGTGTAACTATGTAGCCCAGACTGGCCTAGAATTCACTATGTAGTCCATGCTGGTCTTGAACTCCCAAGTGCTCTGCTTCCCAAGTCCTTATAGGCATGTACCACTATGCCCCAGCACAAAAAGGTTTAACAAGTGCCATTGAAAGATATTGCTTTGTGATACCTTTTTTTCAACCATTTCTACTTTTTACTTTAAGGTTTCAGCATCTATGTACATTGCAACGGATAATTATGCTATTGCTTCTGTAGGTAAGAACTCTAGAAGTAGATTTAATTGGTAAAAGTATGTGTACATGTACTCTAAAGTTAACTGTTTAATCATGCTCCAAAAGGATAGGACCAATTTACACTTTTTCTTATCTAATTGGTAAGACTTTTAATTTGAATTTCTTTAGTAAGTATGCCTGCAACACAAGCAAAAGGGCAGTTTATTTTAACTGACCCTAAGAAATAAATTTACCTATACTGATGAAAATAATTGTTTTCTTGGCTTGAGAGTTTCTACATTTGTCCAATTCATATTTAACATCATTATAAAAATACACTAAATAGCAACATATATCTCATGGGGGCTGAGAATATGGCCTAATGTTAAAGTACTTTCCTCGCATACATAAAGGCCTGGGTTCGATTCCTCAGCACCACATATATACAAAGAACCAGAAGTGGCATTGTGGCTTGAGTGGTAGAGTGCTAGCCTTGAGCAAAAAGAAGCCAGGGACAGTGCTCAGGCCCTAAGTCCCAAGTGCCTGGACTGGCAAAAAAAAGCATGTATCTCATGGCACCCATTTCAGATCAAAGATACAAAAAATGCTTAGTTCTCTTAGCATTAAAATAAATATTTTAATAAAAGAAAATTATATATATACACACATGTCTTTCATTAAAGAAATAAAATTAGCAATGATTACTGAATGATTACTATAGGCCAGACATTGGAACTATAAAAGCCTAAAAAATGTGACTATACAATTTCAATTGTGACTATACAATTTCTAATGAAAAAGAGACTCCCCTCTCCCAAAAAAGGATATGTGCATATTTTATATGTATGTAAGAGGGACAAGTGCAAAGAATAAAATATATAAAGATGGAAGAAGGATTTTGGTGATCATGGAAGGCACTTCTGGAATAGTAGAGACATATGGAAGATGGCAAGTTCTATAAATATCTGTGGAGTGACTTCAGCAAAAGAAAACACAGACGTGAAAGACCTAAAATGGGATATAACTGGCATATGGTCAGAAAAAAATTCACTGGTAGCAGGAGGGCCGAGAGCTGAGGATCATGGTTCAAAGCAAGAAAGTCCATGTGTCTCTTATTTCCATTTAATCACCAAAAAGCTAGAAGCAGATATGTGGCTCAAGTAATAGAGCATTAGCCTTGAGCACTAAACCAGAGTGATAGTGCCCAGGCATGGAGTTCAAGTTCCAGGACTGATACATGTACAAAAAAATACATTGGTTAAAAAAAAAAATTTAAATTTCACATCATTCACTCATACCTCCCTGACAAGGTCCTGCTCTAAGTTATGACGCCCAAGCAACATTCTTCTCTTGAAGCGGCGACATTCTAGCTCCAGGTATTGTCTCTGACGTCGAAGAAGGTTAGCTTCTTCTTCTGCTTGGAAATGCTGTATATTCTCCTTCTGTTTTGAAAGCCACTCTTGTTTTTCTTTTTTAGGAGTACTCTGGTTTTCATTCAGCTCCTGGTAACATTAAAACACTCAGTTCAGAATACGTAAAACTATGTGAATGATTGTTTGACATAAGCTAACCTAATGAATGCCCTTTGATTTTGAGACAGGAGGATTTTACCATGTATCCCAAACCAGTCACATACTCTTCAGTCTTCCTGCTTCAAACCCCGAGTGCTGGAATTACAGGTAAATGCCACCAAGCCTGGCATACATTTATATATTAGTGCCAGGGAATAAATACCAGGACCTTATGTATGCTGGGCAAGCACTCTACCTCTAAGCTACATCCTTAGACTGATGTATACTAAATTTAAGTAAAAATAATTATTTTGGGGCTCGGAATATGGCCTAGTGGTAAAGTGCTCACCTCATATACATCAAGCCCTGGGTTCAAGTCCTCAGCACCACATATATAGAAAGAGCTGGAAGTGGCGTTGTGGGCTCAAGTGGTTAAGAGTGCTAGCCTTGAGCAAAAAGAAGCCAGGGACAGTGCTCAGGCCCTCAGCTCAAGCCTCAGGACTGGCAACAAAAACAAAACCAAACAAAATAATTATTTTGCTCAACTGCAGAATAGTAACGTAGAGAAGGGATGTAATACTTTCCTTGATCCTCATATCTCAGCCTCCTGAGGTATGAGCCACCAGCGCCCAGCTTCTGGTTTACTTTTTTTTTTTTTTTTTTTTTTTGGCCAGTCCTGGGGCTTGGACTCAGGGCCTGAGCACCGTCCCTGGCTTCTTTTTGCTCAAGGCTAGCACCCTACCACTTGAGTCACAGCGCCACTTCTGGCCATTTTCTATATATGTGGTGCTGGGGAATTGAACCCAGGGCCTCATGTATACGAGACAAGCACTCTTGCCACTAGGCCATATCACCAGCCCCTGGTTTACTTTTAAAGAGAAAAAAATACATGATGTTTTCGAAAGCTCAAATATTTTTTATTTCTAGTCAATTAATACGTCCTTTAGAAAGCTTTTATAAAGTAAAATTTGTTTTTTTACAGGAAATGAGCATTTTAAATTTCTTTTATAATTCTTTTTCCTTGAGATAATGTCTCATCATGTAGCTCAGATTAACCTCAAACTCCCTCTCTTCTTGCTTTCTTTCCAAGTGCTGGGATTACAGTTGTGCAACCATGAATCATGCTCAGTTCAAAGAAATGTGTTTTTTTTTTTCTTTTTAGCAAGTCCTGGGACTTGAACTCAGGGCATTGTCCCTGGGCTTCTTTTGCTCAAGGCTAGCACTCTACCATTTGAGCCACAGTGCCACTTCTGGCCTTTCCTGTTTATGTGGTACTAAGGAACTGAATCCAGGGCTTCATGCATACTAGTCAAGCACTCTACCACTGAGCCACCCCAGCCCAGAAATGTATTTTTAAATCCTACAGAATTAGAAAATTCAGTTAAGATAAATGTATTATAACCAATATCTTCATGTAATAACATTTAGTAGCCACAAACAAGAACAGAAAGTTTTATCCTAATGATTCTACGAGTTGAGAACCAATAAATACAACTATAAACACACATAACTG